>NC_057813.1:400318004-401003609 GCF_018294505.1 Triticum aestivum
CGGAAGGCGAGCGATCGAAGGTCGGCGAGGAGGGTGTTGATGACGTCCCGATCCTGAGGGCGGCTAAGCGGCCGCCAAAGCTGCATGTACCCACACATTTTAAAAATGGCGTCAGTAGCACGTCGTAGAGGGACCTTTTGGATGACAAGCTTATTGCGGACGGTCCACAGCGTCCAGGCGAGGACCCCAACGCAGAGCCAACGAATATGTCGGTAGCGAGGGGGGAGGCATGGATCTCCGCGAGAAGGCCGGGGAAGTTGGAGTTGCACCACTGTCCACCAACCGTCTCGCGGAAACTGGACCAAAGAAACTGGGCCGTGGGGCACGTGAAGAAGATGTGGTTAGCATCCTCCACCGTGCCGCACAGAGGGCAAAGCCCATCTCCGGGTCCGTTACGCTTGAGGACTTCGACTCCGGAGGGGAGGCGGCCACGGATCCATTGCCAAAGGAAGATCCTAATCTTCAGTGGCAAGCGAATATCCCAGATCAAACCGAAGGGCTCGGGGGCGAGTGAAGGCGCGATGGCCGCGTACAGGGACCTAGTAGAGAAGCGTCCGGAAGACTCTAGGCGCCACGAGATGGCGTCCGGTGCGTCGGTGACGCTCATCGGGAGAAGGGCGATGTCCTGGAGAAGGGCATCCCAGGCGGCTACTTCGGGAGGGCCAAAAGGGCGACGAAACGTGAGGCGCCCTAAGTCAATAAGTGTCGTCTCAACAGAGACCCGAGGGTCAACTGCAATGGCGAAGAGATCGGGAAAGCAGGCGGCCAGAGGGGTGTCGCCGATCCACCGATCGAACCAGAACAGGGTCACGGACCCAGTATCAACCGAGATGGACGTGCCAATGCGAAGCACATGAAGCAGCTGAACAACGGCCTGCCAAAACTGTGATCCGCCCGAACGCTGACAGAAAGCCAGAGGCTGTCCACGGAGGTATTTGTTGCGGATAATGGTGAGCCACAACCCTCCGTCCCCATTAGCAATACGCCATAACCACCGGGTCAGGAGGGCGATGTTCATGTGGCGGGAGGACAGAATCCCAAGACCCCCCTGGTCTTTGGGTTTACAAATGTCCGGCCAACTAACCATGTGGTACTTCTGTTTGTCATCGTCGCCAGCCCAATAGAACCTGGATTGGTACTTGGCAATTTCCGTGTGCAGCGTTTCATGGAGGCTATAAAAGCTCATGAGGAACCAAAGAAGGCTGGCGAGTGAGGAGTTGATGAGAATCACACGCGCAGCCTTCGATAGCCAACGCCCTTTCCAAGGCTCGACGCGGTGCTGCATACGGGTCACCGTAGGGCGGAGGTCCGCCACGGTGAGGCGCGAATCACTAACGGGGATCCCCAGGTAGGTCGTGGGGAAAGACCCCAGCCGACAGTTCAGGCGGTCAGCAAATAGCCTGAGCTTCCACCGGAGGGTAGCCTAGAACCATCACTTCGCTCTTATCAAAGTTGATCGTTAGGCCTGACATCTGCTGGAAGCACAGGAGGAGGAACTTCAGGTTAGCCACGTCTTGAGTAGAACCTTCCACCATTATGATGGTGTCATCCGTGTATTGAAGGAGGAAGACCCCTCCCCCTCCGACTAGGTGGGGGACAATGCCATGGATATGGCCGACACCCTTAGCCTTATCCAGGATGGCGGCCAGAGCATCAACCACCATGTTGAACAGGAACGACGAGAATGGGTCACCCTGACGAACCCCACAAAGAGTGGGGAAGTACGGCCCAATCTCGTCATTGATGTTCACCGCAGTCGGCCCACAAGAGACTAATTGCATCACGCGAGTCACCCAGCGGTCGTCAAAGCCCTTACGCAGCAGCACTTCCCGAAGGAAAGGCCAGTGGGCAGTATCATAGGCTTTATGAAAGTCAAGCTTCAGGAAGACAACGTGATGATGTTTCACCCGAACTTCGTGAAGGATTTCATGGAAGACCAACACGCCATCTAGAATAAATCGGCCTTGGATGAAGGCCGATTGGTTCGGGTGAGTGATCGAGTTAGCAAGCGGGGTCACCCTATTGGCGTATCCTTTGGCCAGGATCCGGAATATCACGTTAATCATAGTGATGGGGCGGAACTGGCGAATATCAGAGGCGCCCGGAACATTTGGGATGAGGGTAATGATCCCATAGTTGAGGCGTCCCAGGTCCATAGAGCCCGAATAGAACTCCTCGAATAAGGCCATGACCTCCGGTTTGACTCGATGCATTTGGCTCCTCGAATGCTCGAAGGTGGTTCGGCTCAGCCAACACGGCCAATAACGAACACTAGAAGAGCTCGAAGTCACACGGAAGGTGAAGCTCCGTCAAACACGATGTCATTCATGTGTTTCCACAGTGTTCAAGCCACTAGATTGATGTTGCGATTGTGAGGATTCGTTCGACTTCTTCCGTTCATCTTCTTCATGGACTCGTTCTTCTTCCTAGCGGGATTTCAGGCAAGATGACCGTTACCCTGGATCTCACTACTATCATTGCTATGCTAGTTGTTTCGTTCTATCGCTATGCTGCGCTACCTATCACCTGTTTATCGAGCCATCCCATATTGCCATGAACCTCTAACCTTTGACACCTTTCCTATGCAAACCGTTGTTTGGCTATGTTACCGCTTTTGCTCAGCCTCTCTTATAGCGTTGCTAGTTGCAGGTGAAGTTGAAGATTGCTCCATGGTGGACAGGATTTTGGTTGGGATATCACAATGTCTGTTATATTATTTAATGCATCTATATATTTGGTAAAGGGTGGAAGACTTGGCCTTTTGCCTAGTGTTTTGTTCCACTCTTGCCGCCCTAGTTTCCGTCATACCGGTGTTATGTTCCCGGATTTTGCGTTCCTTACGCGGTCGGGTGATTTATGGGACCCCCTTGACAGTTCGCTTTGAATAAAACTCCTCCAGCAAGGCCCAACATTGGTTTTACCATTTGCCTCACCTAGCCCTTTTTTTCCCTTGGGTTTCCGGAGCCCGAGGGTCATCTTTATTTACCCCCTCCCCCCCGGGCCAGTGCTCGTCTTGATACCCATGGTAATGGGATTGCTGAGTCCTCGTGGCTCACAGATTACTACAACAACAGTTGCAGGTACAGATTATGCGATGATCATGACGCGAGAGCGATGTTTGGTTGCGTTGAGTTCTTCTTCTGCTTCTTCGATCAGGGGATAGGTTCCAGGTCGGCAGCCTGGGCTAGCAGGGTGGATGTCGTTTGAGTTTCTGTTTATGTTTCATCCGTAGTCGGGTGTTGTTCTTATG
The DNA here is from genome assembly GCF_018294505.1 of Triticum aestivum. NCBI lineage: Eukaryota > Viridiplantae > Streptophyta > Magnoliopsida > Poales > Poaceae > Triticum > Triticum aestivum. Next base: position 400,321,255 of record NC_057813.1, read on the forward strand.
TATTATGATGTTGTATTCGTGTGGCATTGTATGCCTTATGTATGTATCCCCATCTATTATGTAATGTTGATGTAATGATATCCACCTTGCAAAAGTGTTTCAATATGCGGGTCTATCCTTGGTGGGACCTTCGAGTTCCTTTTGGATAGGGTCGCATATTGGGCGTGACAAGTAGGTTGCTTACATCTGGTATTCAAAGCCACGGATCCACACCCTGGCGCATCTGATCGAGACGAGGCTGCAGAAATCGATCAAAAATCGTCTCAGTGCCATGGATCCTTCCTTCAAGGATTACTTCGACAAGCTCAACAACTCCCTCGACGCGATCCACTCTGACATTCGCTCCCACACCACCAAGCTGGATGATTTGGGCCAGTGGCGCCCCGATCTGGAGCGACGTGTGGACCAGCTCTCGGCGGCGGTAGCTGAACTCCAAGCACGGCCAGCAGCTGCAACGGAGGAGCGGCCGGCAGAGGCACCAGCACCACCACCACCTGCACCACCAGCGTCGCTGCGTGACCACGTCGGCACCAGCAAGCGCGCAGAGGGCGACGCCCTCGGGTCGATCGACCGCGGCATCGACGTTCTGCCACGGGGACTGGCACCGATGTTTGCATCGGTGGCCACCCCGGCCAACGGTCAGTCTCAAAATCCTGCGCAGTCTACCATCGCATCTCCTTATGCTCATGCTAGTCAGATCCTCGCTGGGATCGGTCAGGCTCATCCATCGATCGGGTTTCCCCAATTCACGAGTGAAAATCCGCGTCTATGGAAGACACTTTGTGAGCAGTACTTCCAGATGTTTGAGATTCACGAAAAATTCTGGGTCCCGATGGCATCTCTGAACTTTTCTGGTTCTGCATCGGTGTGGTTACAGTCAGTACAGAGGAAATTGACTGAGTTCGATTGGGAATCCTTCTCGAATCTGTTGTGTACCAGATTCGGTCGTGATCGTCACCAGCTCCTGATCCGTCAATTCTACTCACTGTCACAGAAATCTATCGTAGCTGATTGCATTGAGCAATTTGAACTGATCATTAGCCATTTATCTGCATACTCTGAATCCATTCATCCTTACTACTATCTTACCCGTTTTTTCGAGGGACTGCGACCCGATATCCGCGCGGTGGTTCTGGTGCAGCGGCCCCTGACCTCGACACCGCGTGCGCTCTGGCATTACTTCAGGAAGAAGTGGCAGATGGCGCTTCACGGGAGCGTGCGCGTCCCAGCGCCGTGCATACTACTGCCCCTGATTGGATTCACCGCAACGGCGCGAGCGTGCCAATGGCACTTCCACCTCCACCACCCCAAGGACGTCCGCCCACGACGCCGACGGCCACAGATAGGCGCGCCGTCGAAGCCAGCCGCGCGGATGGCACCAAACTCAAGGCGTTGCGGGAGTATCGTCGCGCGAAGGGCCTATGCTTTAAATGTGGGGAGCGCTGGGGGCAGGACCACAACTGCCCCACCAGCGTTCAACTCCACGTCCTCGAGGAGCTGCTCGAGCTGTTCGGCCTCGACTCCGACGGCGATGCCCCGAGCCCCCCGCTCGGTGATGCGTTGGCTGAAACAGCAATGGCGATCTCGCGCCATGCCCTCACCGGGGGCACGTCACCGAAGGCGATTCGCCTTCACGCGTGGTTGCAAGGCCACGAAGTGTTGCTGTTGGTGGATTATGGAAGTTCAACATCCTTCATCGACGCGCGCCTCGCATCAGTTCTGACGGGCGTCATACCTCTCCTTCGACCCTGCCGCGTCAAGGTTGCAGATGGAGGTGAGCTTTGCTGTTTCTCGCACATACCACACTGCAGCTGGGTGTCTCAGACGCACGAATTCAGTACGGACATGAAGGTGCTGCCATTGGGCGCATATGATGCCATCCTCGGCATGGACTGGCTTGAAGAGCACAGTCCGATGAGCGTGGACTGGCGCGCCAAACACTTGCTGATTACAACTCCAACTGGACCAGCGCAACTGCGAGGCCATCAAGAGCGTGTTGAATCCTTCCCTGAGATCAACGCTCTGCAGCTGCAATCCTTGCACAAACAGGGTTCGCTGACGCAAATTGTGCAAATATACCAGATTACTGAAGAAGATGAAGTATACACACCCACACCTGACAACATACAGAGAGTTGTGGATCAGTTTGAGGATGTGTTCGGCGAACCAACTGGGCTGCCCCCACGTCGAGATTGTGATCACAGGATACCACTTATGGCAGGGGCGCAACCAGTGAATTTGAGGCCATACAGGCATAAACCTGAGCATAAGGATGAGATTGAAAAACAGGTGCAAGAGATGTTGCGATCCGGTGTAATCCAACGCAGCCACAACCCTTTCTCTTCACCTGTGATCTTAGTCAAGAAGAAAGACGGCACATGGCGACTTTGCATAGATTACAGACAGCTCAATGCTATGACCATAGTGGCCAAGTACCCAGTACCTGTTATTGAAGAGTTGTTAGACGAGCTGCACGGGGCTAAGTGGTTCTCTAAGCTGGACTTAAGGGCAGGTTACCACCAAATAAGATTAGCTGAGGGAGAGGAGTTCAAGACTGCCTTTCAAACTCACTCCGGGCACTTCGAGTTCAAGGTCCTGTCATACGGCCTTGCGGGTGGACCTGCTACCTTTAACGATGCTGTCACCAGCACACTTTACCCGCTGATGCGTGAGTGTGTTTTATCCTTCTTCGACGACATACTGGTATTCAGCAAAACACTGCAGGAACATGCAGAACACCTCCGGCAGGTGTTTGAGCTACTTCGCCGCGACCAATGGAAAGTGAGGAGAAGCAAATGCAGTTTTGGACAGCAAAGAATAACATACCTGGGGCATGTCATCAGCGCTGACGGTGTGGCAACGGACCCTACTAAGATCAAGGCAGTAGCAGATTGGCCCACGCCTACAAATGTGAAAGAGGTCAGGCAGTTTTTGGGATTAGCAGGATACTACAGACGCTTCGTTTGGCAATTTGGAATCCTAGCCCGACCCCTCTTCAATCTCCTCAAGAAGGGAACACCGTTCGTCTGGACAGATAACACAGAACAAAGTTTCCAGGCTCTCAAACAGAGTTTGGTCACAACACCGGTACTTGCCCTGCCAGACTTTCAGAAACAGTTCACGGTTGAAACAGACGCATGTGGTACGGGCATTGGAGCAATTTTGTAGCAAGAAGGACACCCCATCGCCTTCATGAGCAAAGCCCTCTGCCCCAAGTACCAGGGCCTATCCACATACGAGAAGGAGTACTTGGCAGTGATCGCTGCAGTCGATCAATGGCGACCATACTTGCAATCTGCAGAATTCATCATCAAGACAGATCAACGCAGCTTGGTTTATTTGCAGGAGCAGAGGCTCACGACCCCGTGGCAACAGCGAGCTTTCACCAAGTTACTGGGCTTGCAATACAAAATCGTCTATAAGAAGGGCGTGGAAAATGGAGTCGTAGATGCACTATCTCGCCTGCACCACTCGGAGCACGCCATGGCGATATCAAGCTGCCAGCCAGCGTGGCTCGATGATATCGTGTCAAGTTACAACTCCAACCCCCAAGCACAACGTCTGTTGGAACAATTGGTAGTCAGACCAGACCCAAAAGGGCGTTTCAGCTTGTCGCAAGGGCTTCTACGTTTCAGAGACCATATTTGGCTTGGAGGGAGCACCGCGCTACAGCAGCAGATCATCTCGGCGTTCCATGACAGCCCAGTGGGAGGACATTCAGGATTTCCAGCCACATACAAGCGAATCAGACGCTTGTTTGCTTGGCCCAAAATGAAGGCCCACATTCTTCAGTATGTTCAATGCTGTGAAATCTGTCAACAAGCTAAAGCAGAGTGTGTGGCTTCACCAGGACTGCTCCACCCGCTTCCTATTCCCACCAAATCATGGGATATGATCACGATGGACTTCATCGATGGGCTCCCGCAATCAGGTCAGTACAATTGCATCTGGGTTTTGGTCGACAAGATGACCAAGTTCGCTCACTTCTTGCCACTTGCCCATCCTTACACTGCTTCTCGCGTTGCTCTCCTGTACATGCAACACATTTACCCCATCCATGGCTTCCCTCAATCTATTGTCTCTGATCGTGATCCTATTTTCACGAGCCACTTTTGGCAAGAACTCTTTCGCCACGCTGGTACCGACCTCCGCATGAGCACGACCAACCATCCACAAAACGATGGGCAGTCGGAGCGCGTAAACCAATGCCTTGAAACTTTCCTTCGCTGTTTCACTCATTCTTGTCCCAGGCGATGGAGCCATTGGATTCCTCTTGCACAATTCTGGTACAATGCTGCGCCACATTCGGCCATTGGCATGACACCATTCATGGCTATGTTCGGCCACAAACCCCGTCACTGGGGCATCACAGCGGCCTCTTCTTGTTCTGTTCCTGCCCTGCAAACTTGGCTCGACGAACGCGCCACTATTCAAGATCTGCTACAGCAACACCTTCAGCGAGCTCGCTTGCGTATGAAACAGCAGAAAGACAAGAAACGCTTAGAACGTGTGTTTGAGATCGGCGATAGAGTTTACCTGAAGCTACAGCCGTACGTGCAAACATCAGTGGCCAAGCGAGGTAATCACAAGCTCTCTTTTCGGTACTATGGGCCATACTCCGTCATCGACAAGATCAACCCGGTGGCTTATAAACTAGAGCTACCGACGAACGCAACAGTTCACCCAATTTTCCATGTGTCTCTGCTGAGGAAGGCCCTACTGCCAGGTACGCCAGTTCAACAACAACTTCCCACTGCTACTAATATACCTACAGTTCCAGTCCAGGTTTTGGCTTCGCGTTGGCGTCGCAAGCATGGCAGCATGATTGAACAGGTCCTCGTACGGTGGTCCGATACTGCATCAATCAGCGACCCTTGGGAAGACAAGGAAGAACTACAAGCTCGGTTCCCGGCTGCAGAGGCTTGGGGGCAAGCCTCATCGCAAGAAGAAGGGGGTGTCAAGGCCACAAGCAGCCCAGCGCCAAAGCCCAAAAGCGAACCGGCCTCGCCACCAGCTCGGCCCACCAGGCAGAGGCGGCCCAACCCCAACATCAACGGCCCGGAGTGGGTGTGACGGTGCCAACTACTTAACGCGTCCTCACCCACCAGAGAGACCCATCCAGTGGATCACGGCACGAACCCGGCGGCGGCTCTTTTCCCCTTTCCTCTTCCTTTCCAATTCGTGTATCCAGAGATTGTAACCCTAAATAGCTACTTGAATCCGTGAGCAAGAGCTAGATCGAGCAATATACCAGTAGGTTGCTTACAGCGAACCTCCGTCAATTTGCCGCACAATGCGGCGAATAGGGATTCCCCCCCCTACTCGGCACTCCAGCAGATGGGTCGGGCCCGATCCGAACACAATCCGGCCCATACCGGTGGTGGACCCCCAAGGTGACGTCCAGCTTCAATCAACAACGAAAAAGAAAGGTGATGTCCACCTACGAATTGTTGCCGGCCCGCGCTGGCGGAGTTTGTGGCCCTATCCCGAACACGTGCTGGTTCCAGAAACAGCAACAGCTGGCTTTGCCTTGGGCTTTCGCTTTGCTTAGCAAGTCGGCAAAACAAAAACTGTGTCAGAGGATAGCGATCCGTGACATGGCCTGGCAACGATCGATGGACCGATGGTCGTTATCAATGGCATCACCACAAACAAACGCAGGGCGGGCAGGCAACTCGTGATTCGTGATTTAAGTTGTCTCGTGATCGATCAGATGAGATGTGATCACAGCCGCCTGCACGCAAAGCGTGCCTGGTCGACCGATTTCCTTAATCACTCCGTCCGAGGCTCCGACGACTCCGCCTGCGTCGGCCCGCACACACTGCTCTGCCAACAGTGTAGCGCATACCCCGTCGGACGGACGCAGTGGCAGTGTGTGTATGTGTGCATGCATCACGCATGTTGTGATGGTGGCAGCAGGAAATGTAAACAGTTTCACGCCCGGCGCATTCAAATCGACCGACCCGACCGATCGATCGGTCCATGGATCGTGGCAGCAGGTACATCATCAATGCACGTTGCAGTGTGGCACGGCACGACCGATCCAGCCAGCCAGGCCGGTCGCGATCGAGTCGACGGACGGGCGGATCGACCGGTGGATTCCGCATTAATGATGGCTGGCTGGATCGAATGTTTCGAGCTCCGTCTGCATTAAATGGATGTCTGCAGCTGCAGGTGGGGCCATGACAGCCAGGCTCGCCGTCCGTTCATATGACCCTGTCCAAATCTGGGAAATCCATGTCCGTACAAACGCACAAGGGAACCGGCCAGCCGTTCCGTCGGTCGGTCTCACATGCTTCCTTCCGCTTAAACGCCAAGATACGTCCGCCTGAAGCCTTCTTGGACGGCCGGAGAATGTTTCCGATCATCATCATTAGTAACATACACTCAACGCAGAAACGTACAAGAGCACAAGAGTACTAGGACGTTGCTACCCCTTCCTCCCTTGTCATCTTTCTCTGCTACTCAACGCAGTTCCATCCTCTCAAATATTTGCTCACAAAAATTAGTCTGCGCCGACTGATTTGAAATGAAATGCAAAAAAGGCAGAACAATGTTGAATGCGGCCTTGTTGCCCCACGCACGGCAGTGACGGAATGCCTCGTGGCACGGGCCACATGTCATGCATGTAATGGTTTGGTCATAAAACTTGCAAAAGCTGATTATTTTGTCCTAGAACTTGCAATGGTTGTGCAAGTTTGATTCTCGGCCAATCACAGCTCGCCAAGTGGAGGCAGGTCGGCTGGGCCGGTCAGCGCCACACATTTTGCAAATTGCCCCTACCTTTAGCCCTTATCAACCCGCAGGATGCCACCTGAATTAACTATGTCGATATATTCGTTTGGAATCCAGTCGGCAACACACACCCCTCCACTCACCTCTCTTCCTCATCGTTTCCCTTCCCCTCCTCCTCGTCGCCGTCGTCCAGCTCGCCGCCATGGTATCTTGGAGTGATGGATCCAGCTCGTCGTCACACAGCTATTCTATCACAAGTGAGGTTAGTTCGTCACTATACCTCAGGCTGTTAGGGTTTAGGGCAAAAATGGGGAATTTTGCTCATAAGAATATGTTTTAGGCTCCTGCTCCTGCCACCATTTTTTGCTCTGAATGAAAAGGCATTGCTCCAGATCTTGCAGCTAGATGTGAACATCATCCTGTCCATGAGAAGTTTGTGTCCTCTGATTCAGCTCACAGTGGACGGAGATTACTTGCTTGTGCACAAAAGTCGAGTAGATCTACAGTTAAATGCAAACTCGGTAGGCATCCCATCTTTCTTCATCAACAACTATCGGTTAGTCTCTGTTGAGCTTAAGTTTTTGCTTCTTCACATGATGTGTGTTATTCTTAGAATGTCATTTTATTTTGTTTTTGCTTGTTGTTTTAATAAAATAGTTAGATCTAAGGGTTTTTAAATAAGAGATAGTCCACAATTAGCTACCTATTTACTTAACTACTCGCTTGATCTTCACTTATATCTTTTTGGAGTAGTTTGTTGAACACTCTCATGCTTCACTTATATTATTTCGAGAGTTGATAATAGTGATGACAATTTGCAGAAGCTATGAAATTGGTCATAATATGATGAATATCCAATAAGGATATAATAAAAACTCTCATGTAGATCATTGGATATGATAGGTTTGATTCCTTGTAATAGATTTGCGATATGATGATAATAATATGTGAGTCATGTTGGTGAGTAATTATGTTTTAGTAAGAAAATATTGGTGAAAGATCGAGGATGTCGCCTAGAGGGGGGGTGAATAGGCGCTTTAAAATAATTACGGTTGAGGCTTGAACAAATGTGGAATAAACCTAGCGGTTAATTTGTCAAGCACAAAACCTAAAACAATTAGGCTCACCTATGTGCACCAACAACTTATGCTAAGCAAGATAAGTAACTATGTGATAGCAAGATATATGACAAAGAACAATATGGCTATCACAAAGTAAAGTGCATAAGTAAGGGGCTCGGGTAAGAGATAACCGAGGCACGCGGAGACGATGATGTATCCCGAAGTTCACACCCTTGCGGATGCTAATCTCCGTTTGGAGCGGTGTGGAGGCACAATGCTCCCCAAGAAGCCACTAGGGCCACCGTAATCTCGTCACGCCCTCGCACAATGCAAGATGTCGTGATTCCACTAAGGGACCCTTGAGGGCGGTCACCGAGCCCGTACAAATGGCGATCCTTGGGGGCAGTCACCGAACCCGTACACTTTGGCAACCCTTGGGGGCGGTCACCAGTACCCGTCAAATTGCTCGGGGCGATCTCCATAACCTAATTGGAGACCCGGACGCTTGCCCGGAGCTTTACACCACAATGATTGAGCTCCGAACAACACCAACCGTTTAGGGCGCCCAAGCACCCAAGAGGAACAAGCTCAAGGGCACCAAGCACCCAAGAGTAATAAGCTTCTCAACTTGTAACTTCCACGTATCACATGGAGAACTCAAACCGATGCACCAAATGCAATGGCAAGGGCACACGGAGTGCCCAAGTCCTTCTCTCCCAAATCCCACCGAAGCAACTAATGCTAGGGAAGAAAATGAGAGGAAGCACGAAAGAAGAACATGAAGAACTCCAAGATCTAGATCCAAAGGGTTCCCCTCACTTAGAGGAGAAAGTGATTGGTGGAAATGTGGATCTAGATCTCCTCTCTCTTTTCCCTAAAAAACTAGCAAGAATCCATAGAGGGATTGAGAGTTACCAAGCTCGAAGAAGGTCAACAATGGGGGAAGAACACGAGCTCAAAGGATTAGGTTCACTGGGGAAGAAGACCCCCTTTTATAGGTGGGAAAAATCCAACTGTTATGCTCACAACCCGCACAGAGCGGTACTACCGCTCCAAGGAGCGGTACTACCGCTAGGGCGGTAGTACCTCTTTGAAACACAACAACGAGGAGGCAAAAAGTCCAGAAGAACCGTCGGAGCGGTACTACCGCTCGTCCTCACGGTACTACCACTCGACCTCATGGTACTACCGCAAATGGTAGCAGTACTACTGCTTGCGAGCGGTACTAAAAAAATACTTCCGTGCCTACCTCCGCTGAGCAAAACACGAGATTTTGGTCCGGAGCGGTACTACCGCTTAGGAGCCGCGGTAGTACTACTCTGGAGCGGTACTACCGCTTAGGAGCCGCGATAGTACTGCTCTAGAGCGGTCACCGAACCCGTACAAATGGTAACCCTTGGGGACGGTCACCGAACCCGTACACTTTGGCAACCCTTGGGGCGGTCACCAGAACCCGTCAAATTGCTCGGGGCGATCTCCCCAACCTATTTGGAGACCCCGACGCTTGCCCGGAGTTTTACACCACAATGATTGAGCTCCGAACACCACCAACCGTCTAGGGCGCCCAAGCACCCAAGAGGAACAAGCTCAAGGGTACCAAGCACCCAAGAGTAACAAGCTTCTCAACTTGTAACTTCCACGTATCACCATGGAGAACTCAAACCGATGCACCAAATGCAATGGCAAGGGCACACGGAGTGCCCAAGTCCTTCTCTCTCAAATCCCACCGAAGCAACTAATGCTAGGGAGGAAAACAAGAGGAAGAACAAGAGGATCCAAGAGGTTCCCCTCACTTAGAGGAGAAGGTGATTGGTGGAAACGTGGATCTAGATCTCCTCTCTCTTTTCCTCCCAAAACTAGCAAGAATCCATGGAGGGATTGAGAGATAGCAAGCTCGAAGAAGGTCAACAATGGGGGAAGAACACGAGCTTAAAGGATAAGGTTCAAAGGGGAAGAAGACCCCCTTTTATAGCAGGGGGAAAAACCAACCGTTATGTGCTCAGCCCGCACACGAGCGGTACTACCGCTCCACGAGCGGTACTACCGCTCAGGCGGAAGAAGTAGGGAAACGGAGCAACAAAACAAGAACCTTGGGGTGGTAGTATCGCACATAAGCGGTACTACTGCTCACCCCAGCGGTACTACCGCTCACGAGCGGTACTACCGCTCCTACTGCCGCTACTACTACCGCCGAACCCGACACGAGAAAACCACGTCTCGAGTCGAGGCGGTGCCAGCGCGGAACCGGAGCCATACTACCGCTTATGGCCATGGGCGGTACTACCGCTGTGGGACAGCGGTACTACCGCTTGTGGCGATAAGCGGTACTGCCGCTCCGGCCCAGCGGTACTACCGCTGGCGCCATCCTTATGCCACTACCGCGAAAACAAAGTATACTCCAAGGAAAACCAGAACTGCCATAACTTCTGCAAATGAGCTCCGAATTGAGCAAACTCAAGCTTGTCTGAAACAAGACAACGAGTAGCATCAAAACAGCGGTAGGGGAGGGGAGGTATGCTTAGCAAACAAAGGAGTGACACCTCCAACAGAGAAGAACCGGCATACCCTCCAACATCGGAAACATCATAGAAGATGCATGTAAACTCCGTTTTCGATGAACTCGATCTTGTCATGAAAATGACCATAAGCTCCAAAACTCACAAGGAGAAGAACCAAACAAGAACCAACAAGAAGATGCAAGGATGCAATGGTTTGAGATCTCTACGAACGATATGATTAAGATACTCATCGAGAGCCCCCCTTGATAGTACGGCAATCGATCCTATAACCCGGTCTCCCACAACTACCATGAGACCGGTAAAATAGAAAACCTATCAAGGGCAAACCTTTGCCTTGCACAAGATCCACTTGAGCTAGATGATGACGATCTTGACTCCCTCTAGTTGGACCACCTTTCTTGATTGCGTAGGCTCGATGAAGACTAGATGATTTCTCCCCATAGTCCACAAGTCCATTGTCACCACAATTGACGGCAAGCTTCAAGCACTTGATCTCTTCATGATGCATCACTTGAACTTGCACACCGCATCCTAACCCCACAAAGAACTCTCACGAGGACCATGGGTTAGTACACAAAGCGTAATTGACAATGCTTACCATACCATGGGATCACTTGATCCCTCTCGGTATATCTTCTATGCTTTGTGTGTTGATCAACTTGATTCACTCTTTTACTTAGTCTTGATCAACCTCTCACGAGACCAATCTTTAGGTAATTCCTTGAATAACACCTTGGTCATCACAAACTCTTCTTGAAACCAACAAATGTACTCCAAGAAAAGCCTATGGACAAAACCTTCAAATATAACTCAAGGCAACCATTAGTCCATAGAGATTGCAATCAATTACCAAAACCAAACATGGGGGCACCACATGTTCTTTCAATTGGTGTTAAGGTTTGTGACTCCCTATGCAAGCACGAAAGTCAATAGTTATGCAATGAAATTACATCCTACTTGTGGTGCATTATTCAATGTTAGTTGTGCTTAATGCTCACTTATGTGATTTTTAGTTTCTTGGTTGCGTGCTTCTCAATCTATTTGCTAGACTTCACTTGTACTAAGTAGTAGAGATACTACTTGTGCATCCAAATCCTTAAACTCAGTTTTGCCACATGAGTCCAGCATACCTACCTATATGCGGTATTCTCATGTTGTTCTAAGCAAATTTGTATGTGTCATCTCTAATTTTCAAAATAATTTCCTTTTTGTGTGCTCGTACTACTTATGAAGCGGCAGGGGGTGGCCAATATTTTCCATGCTAGATGTGTTATTCTCAAGATGAGTGTTTATTCACTTGTCATTGCACATGAGTATGACAAAGGTATTAGGGATGCCCAGTCCCAAAATGAAAAAGAAATTTACTTTATGTTGTCAAATAATAAATTCCTTGAAAAGTGTTGGTATGGATGGTACACGTGGATACGGCTAGCCGTTGAGTGTGAAAGTATGGTGGAAAAAGAAATGAACTTTATTTTCTGTTTGGGAACCGCCTATGATATATCTAGCATGGAAAGTGTTGGGAATTACTCGGTCATTTCCGTTGACGGGAAAATTATGCCTCTCAAAAAATTTATCTCTCGATTTAAGCCTTGAGCTCTGGCACCTCTACAAATCCCTACTTCCCTCTGCGAAGGGCCTTTCTATTTACTTTATGCAATTTTTATTTTTATTTGAGTCTCCATCTTCTTTTATAAAGCACCAACTAAGGGACACTATGATCATACTTGAGCATTGGGTATTGCTAATATGCGAGTGTGTTTCATGAATGGATCAATGATTGAGCATGATAAACTAGGGATAACTTTCTTTAGTGTTGATATTTTGAAAGACATGGTTGCTTGTTGATATACTTGAGTATTGAAGTCTTCATGTCAAAAATAGACTATTGCTTTGAACCATCTAAAAATCCAAATGTCCATGCTGGTAAAGAAAATAATATATGATGAATATGATAGGTAGCATTCCACAACAAAAATTCCGCTTTCAATTGCTACTTTATCATGATGAGTTTTATGAGAAAGACTTGCTGTTAGGATGCAAGGAAAAGTGAATGAAATTATCATTGATCACACTTATGCACTATGCTAGAATTCACGCTTCATAAATTATTTCTTTTATCATTTACCTACTCGAGGACGAGTAGGAATTAAGCTTCGGGATACTGATATGTCTCCAATGTATCTATAATTTATGAAGTATTCATGCCATGTTTACAACAATTTTATTTTATATGGTTTTGATATAATTTGCATGGAACTAACCCAGACTAACGATGTTTTCAGCAGGACTACCGTGGTGTTGTTTTTTGTGCACAAATGAAAGTTCTCCAAATGGGCTGAAACTTTTTGACGATTTTTTTGGAACAAAAGAGACCCCCAAAGCTTCGTGGAAGGACGAGAAGGTGAAGGAGTAGGGCTCAAGACACCGGGGCGCGCTTGAGGGGTTGGGCTTGCCCCGGTGGGTTGTGCTCACCTCGAGGCCCATCTTCACATGAAACCGACGCCAAAAAATCCTATAAATAGAGAAACCATCAGGAATAACCCTAGATCAGAAGTCTCGCCACTGCAAGCCTCTGTAGCCACGAAAAACCAATCTAGACCCTGTTCCGGCACCCTGCCGGAGGGGGAAATCATCACCGGTGGCCATCTTCATCATCCCGGCGGCCACCATGATGAGCAGGGAGTAGTCCACCCTCGGGGTTGAGGGTTTGTACCAGTAGCTATATGTTTAATCTTTCTCTCTCTCTCTCTCTCTCTCTCGTGTTCTTGAGATGTCACGATCTTGATGTATCGCAGGCTTTGTTAATATAGTTGGATCATATGGTGTTTTCCCCTCTCTGTCTCGTTGTGATGAATTGAGTTTTACCTTTGAGATTTCATATTATTAGATTGAATACTGTTATGGATTTGATAGCACTTGATATATGTCTTGCTATGAATACATGTGGTGACAATGGGGTATCATATTGATTCACTTGATATGTGTTTTGGCACTCAACTCGTGAATTCCCGAGGTGACACTGGGGTAATCTATCCATAGGGGTTGATGCACGTTCTCGTCTTTTGTTTCTCTGGTAGAAATCTTGGGGCACAACTCTTTGTGTTGGATTGAGTATTATGAATCTGAATTTGCTTTGGTGTTATTTTAGTACGAACTTTTGATAGATCGATCAGAAAGAATAGTTACGTGTTATTTTAGTACGAACTCTTGATAGATCGATCGGAAAGAATAACTTGGTGTTATTTTAGTACGGACTCTTGGATAGATCGATCAGAAAGAATAGCTACAAACAATTTCTTCTTATGTTCTTCGCTAGATAGGAACTTTGGAGTGATTCTTCATCGCATGTTGAGGGATGATTATACGATCCAATTATATTAGCATTGTTGAGAGATTGCACTAGCGAAAGTACGGACCCTAGGCCTCATTTTCAAGCATTGCAATATCGTTCGTGCTTCGTTTTATCAATTGCTACGTTGTTGTTTTCTATTATTCTTATTAAAAAATCAATATCTACTATCATTACTACACTTTTATCACCATCTCTTCGTCGAACTAGTGCACCTATACAAATTTCCATTGTATTTGATGTATTGGGGACACAAGAGACTTTTTGTTATTTGGTTGCAGGGTTGTTTGAGAGAGACCATCTTCATCCTACACCTCCCACGGATTGATAAACCTTAGGTCATCCACTTGAGGGAAAATTGCTATTGTCCTACAAAACTCTGCACTTGGAGGCCCAACACGAGTATGTACAAAGCAGTAGTCATTGAAGACATACGGATATGTATATGGAGCCAATTACACATTGTTCGTATGAGTTCGCACAAGAGAAACATTGTCGATATACTAGGTGGCACACATGCACGCGATGGAGGGATACCACAACGGGACATAACAAAGATTACATTAGCGTAGGAGAAAACCACTAGAGCGAGGGATCTGCAGGGAACGACGTAGGGTGCCCTTGATAAAAGGATCCTGCGGTCAGTGAACAATGTGAAACAGATCTTGGCCACTAATTCGAGAAAGGGGTAATACAAATCTCCGAGTGGATGTGATCACGAGATCCTAATGTTTAGAGTTAGCAAAATCATTTAACCCGAATAGAAGAAAGATCAGAGTCCCAGAGTATAGACGAGAAGTAAAAGATCCTAATACCATCCATTGACGACATGGGCCCATAAGCCACACAGCCATGTTAGAAAAACAATTTTTAAGACTAGACTCAACTTCGGCCAAAGAGTTGGAAAGGGGGATCCTACATGCAATCGGCTCTGATACCAACTTGTGACGCCCCCAATTCGACCGTATACTAATCATACATGCAAATGTGTACAATCAAGATCAGGGACTCACAGGAAGATATTACAACCCAACTCTAGACACAAATCAACATAATACAAGCTTTATATTACAAGCCGGGGGCCTCGAGAGCTCGAATACATAAGCTCGATACACAAGCGTCAGCGGAAGCAACAATATCTGAGCATAGACATAAGTTAAACATGGGTGCCTTAAGAAGGCAAGCACAAAAGCAACAACGATTGAAGAGGCAAGGCCTCCTGCCTGGGACCTCCTAACTACTCCTGGTCGTCGGTGGTCTCCACGTAGTTATATCCGTCGGCAGTGGCATCTGGCTCTAGTGATCCACCATCTGGTTGCATCAACCAGAAAGAAGAAAGAAGGGGGAAAAGGGGTAGCAAAGCAACCATGAGTACTCATCCAAAGTACTCGCAAGCATCAGATCTATACTAAGTATGCATTGGTATCAAATGAAAGGTTTGTATCTGTGGACTGAACTACAGAATGCTAGAATAGAGGGGGAAGGCCTAGCCTATCGAAGACTAGCATCTTCAGGCAGCTCCAAGCATCTTGTAGCATGTAGAAGAGTAAAGAATAGCATTTTAATATTTAACAAACATGTTGTGGAAACAATGCCTAGAGATCCTTCCCCGACTCCCTATAGAAAAGCAATCTCAGAGCCACATATCCATCACATATCTCAAGTATCAATTTCTAGTTATATTACATCAAGATATAAGTCTGAACGTCTGTTACCATGGACACAGCTATTAATAGATAATCTTCTCTGCAGGGGTGCACCACGCTTTCCAATACGCTTGATTACTCTACCCGGACACACTTTTTGGGTTAATGCCCAGCCCCGGAAGATCAACACGTCGTAGCCCTACCTAGGCTCAGCAAAGAGGTCCCCATCGGTTTACATCTTAAGCACTCCAGGGTCTGGGCCCATCGCTCGTTGCACTCCGGGTCGTTGTGTGCAAGGGGATACTAGCACCACCTCTGCTCGGATGGCGCGATCCGGCCCGGCCACAATGTTGAACTGGACGTCTGACAATTTTTCGGCTGATACTGCGACATCAAAGCCCATAACTATTCTTGCGTGGTGGTTAGTGCGTAAAGGCCAGAGGCCAACTCAGAACAAATACCAAATCATTAGTGCATTGGGGGCTCGCGGAGACGAGCAGAGACTCACGATAATGTGACCCCATCGCCCTGTCTCGTGGACATACGGCAAGGGCCCAGAATGCCTGGTCGTGCCTCGTAGAAAACTCACGGGTGCTCTACGGGCCCGCTCAAATTTCACATCAACTCGCGGGTACCCCTCAGGCCCGACCCGAATTCAACAATGGTCTCAAGTAAAGTCCGGGTAACTGTGTGTCCAAAACATCAAGGGGAAAACCCGAGGAATCACCCTCGATGGATTCCACTCGATGTAATCATCAAGGTGAACATGGGAGGAATCACCCTCGAGGTCCTCACTTGAGAGGTTGCACGACAGAGTCATATCGGGGATGGTGAAGGAGGAATCACCCTCGATGACCACGACCAAGTAGCTACACTATAGAGTTGTCATCAGGAGTGTGTTACGAGGTATCACCCTCGACACTCGATAGTATCTCTCCAGAGTCAGGCAACAAAGAGGGTGTGATGTGATGTGAGGTGTTGGGCTCTAGTCGTCGATCATGTTGATCAAGTCGTCGATGATGAAGCAGGGGCAACAAGGACAAGGTGGGGGTCGCTGATGGATCACTATCGAGCCTATACTAAGCAGTTTAGGAAAAGCAGGTAAGGTATAACAACAGGTACAAAGGCAGGCTATGCATCAGAATAGGAGCAATCAATTACACTAGGAAAATCTAATGCAAGCATGAGAGAGTGGAATGGGCGATATCAGGATGATCAAAGGGGGGGCTTGCCTGGAAGCTCCGCCGAAAGGGAAGAAGTGCTGTCAGTGACGTAGTCGATCACAGGGGCATCAACAGCGGTACCGGGGTCTACCAGAGAGGAGAGGGGAAAGAATAGGTAAATATAGAGCAAACAAGTGCAATACTAAGTATGACAAGACAAATGCAGCGCTAGGGGTGTTCTAACGCAGGACTGCATGATACTGGCGAAGGGGGATAACATCCGAGAAAGTTTTCCCCAAGTTTGGCATGTTCGGACAGACGAACCAGAGGGTAAAAGTTCAATGTTCTCTATGCTAGGGACATGTGGCTGACGAACGGACTGCGTACTCGGATTCGTCTCGTCGTTCTAAGCAACTTTCATGTATAAAACTTTTTCATCCGAGTTACAGATTATCTTCTATGAATTTTCAAAGATTTGAACAATATACTGGAATTATCTTTAATTCAAAAATGCAATTATGATGCCAACCTGACATCATCATGATGTCAGCAGTCAACAATGACTGTTGACTGGTCAAATAGAGCAGTGGGACCCATCTGTCATTAACCTAAATAAAATAACAATTTTACTTAACTAAAATAGGTGATTAGGCTAATTAAGTTAATTAATTACCTAATTAATTAATCAATTAACTGATTAATTATTTTTATTTTTAAAAAACATATATATATTACAGGGGGCTGGCCCCATAGGCCAGTGGCTCAACCGAGCCACTCGGGCGCTAGGCGAGCGGGTACCAGCCGTGCGGGTGCGGGCGCCCATCAGGGCGGACCCGGGCGACGGCGTTGCCACTGCGGGGCTAGCCGGCCGGCCGTTTCCGACAATGGAAGCTGGCACAACAAGGCACGATGGGCAGCGGGCGGGGAGGCGGCCGCCTGGCGGCAGCAGGAGGCGCGGGACGGAGGTGAGCCAGGCGGCGCAGGCAGAGGGCAGCACACAGCGCGAGGTGACTGCGTGGACGGCGGCGGTGGTATAAGGCGGGGGCGGTCGGCGCAGCGGGGCGACAGTGGCGGGGGTGCAAGTGGTGCGGAACTGGGAGGACGGGGCGACGTGCAACGCTGCAGCAGCAGGCAACAGCAGCGGGCGAGTGCGCGTCGTGGGGTAGCAACACGCAAGCAGCAGCCACGATCGTGGGTGGGTGTGTGCGCCGGCGGGTGGAGGGCCAAGCGGAGCCGGGCGAGCAGGGGGCCGCGGGGTAGAGGCCGCAGCCGCAGCTAGCAACGGCAGCAGCAGTAAGGGGCAGCAGCGGCAGCGCTGGGCGGGGTACCCGTACGCGGCGGAAGCACGGGCAATGGCGCAACGCGTGCGAGCTCTAGCGCGATGGTGGTGGCCGCTACGAAACGTATTTGAAAGGGGAAACAGGGGAAACGAGCGTCTGCTCACAGCGGTGACGAGGAGTCGCACGGGGTGGTCGGGGATGCGGTGCCGGCAACAAAGTCATCCTCGGGAGGCGGAGGCCATAGTCAGGGAAGACGAGACAGTGGCCAGGCTGTGGGGCGTCCCGACACGGGTTCTTCGGTGTAGTCGAAGGAGATGGCCATGGGGAGGATCCTCGACATGTTAGACGATGACAAGGAGGTCGGAAGCCGCGGGATCGACGAGCTAGCGGTGATGGCAGCTCTCCTCATCAAACAGAGGAGGAGATCGAGCAAGAGGGAACAAGGAGAGGGGCGAATGGGGATCTAGGGTTCATCGACGAGGCTGGGGCGTCCTTATACGCAAGGGGAAAAGACGGATAGGCGCGGGATGGCCGCCACGGCGATGTGCCAAGGCCATGGCGGGCATCGATGGCAGCCACAGCTGCAGTGAACAGGGGGAGGGGGAAACAAGGGCGTGTTGGGCCGGCCTGGTGGCTTTGTGGATCAACTGGGCCACGAGGCCCACTAGGGGGAGATTTTTTTGTCCTTTTACCTTTTTTGTGTTTTGTTTTTTCTTTTATTTTATTCTTAGTCTTATAAAATATATAACTAGCTCCTAAATTAGGATTAGTAATTGTGCCACTACCACAATTAGTTTGAGGTTTATATAAAATAGTTTAGAATTTTTATAATTTAAACAACATTTAAATAAATGTTTTTAGCCACTATTATACTCACAAAAGGGCATTTAAATACTTTACAAAAGTGTTGGGTCACCACCATAATTAGTTATGGAATATTTGCCACACTTTGAAGATTTTACTTTGCATGTTTGAGAAGTTTGAACTTTGGACTTTTTATTTTAAATTTGAATTAGGATTCCGATTTGGATCAATCGAGGATTAGCAATAGTGATGACCTGGCATCATTAGTGGATATTACTGTAGCTTAATTATCCGGGCGTCACATGGGATCTTCTTCCTATTTTTCTTGGGCCTACCCAACTGTTTGGTGAACACTGGTGGATGCACCTTATACCCATTCTGTTTCTCCCACTCCTTTAGGTTTGCAAGTGGGACAAGAGTATATCCATATGCTTTGAGATATGTCTAAGCAGTATAGCAGTCATGAACCATTGTCCCTGGGTTAATTCTCTCCTCCCTA
Source organism: Triticum aestivum (assembly GCF_018294505.1). Classification (NCBI taxonomy): domain Eukaryota; kingdom Viridiplantae; phylum Streptophyta; class Magnoliopsida; order Poales; family Poaceae; genus Triticum; species Triticum aestivum. Next base: position 400,340,314 of record NC_057813.1, read on the forward strand.
CAACATGCTATGCAATGGCCACATGGTACTCCAGATAACTACCATCTCCAGCAATCACATGTGTGCAAGCAAAGGTCCACAGTGTAGTTGTTGTTACCAGACTGAACTCTGAAGATTTGCTGGCCAGATTCTGTTACATGGCAGTTTGTAGCAAACTCTGTGTTCTTATCTAACTTCTTCTTGATCTTGGGACATATTCTCTGGCCTATCCACTTTTCTATAACTTCATTTTGTTTACTAACAATCATGTGCATCATCTTATAGAAAATGTATTCAAGCATGCTGAGCACTACCATCTCTCTTCCCTCAAGGATGTAGCTGCAAACAGATCGGAACAAATCAGGTTAGTATTATATGATAATTAACAGTACAGAAAATGGATAATCAGTAGCAACTTAGGAAAGTGATCACCAAATTACTTGTTAAAAACTTCAGAGTTATTGTTCAGCGGGGGGAAATTCACTGAAGAATGCTTTGCACCAAGTCTTTGCCTCTAGTCTTTCAATCCAGTGGAAAGCAGCTGAGCAGTGATCATCCATTTTCTAACAATTTTCTCTCCACTTAGCTTTGTTTGGTGATCTAGCAATTGCCCACAGGTATTGCTTCAGTACCTCTCCTTTGTGCTTCTCATTAAAATGTTGGTAAATATGCCTGGCATAAAACCTGTGTTCTAAATCTGGCCAAACTTTATGCACTACATTTATTAATAATTTCTTCTTGTCACTCATAATTGTGAAAGGGGCAGTGTTAGAGATGTTCAGATCATCTCTGAGAGTGGTCAGAAACCACTCCCAGGAACTTGTGCATTCGACTTCCACCCAGCCCATTGCAATTGAGAATATGCAGTCATTAGGATCAATACCAATAGCACTAAGCAACACTCCTTTGAACCTTGTTTTCATGTGACAACCATCAATGAAGATAATTGGCCCGCAGCCCTTTATCCACCCTCTCTTACATGCATCATATGACCAATACAATGTTTTCAAACATTTCCCACCCAATAGAAATTTTGTATCCTTGACCAGGGCAGTTGTTAGCAGAAATGTAGACCCAAGGTTTTTGCTCCTTCATTCATTTCCATAGACCCAAAGCCTACTGAATTGCTCTTCCTCATCAACACGGATCTCATCAAGTGCTTGCTTTCTAGCCCTAGCAAGCTTTCATCTGTTAGGGGTAACATTGAATTCCTTAGTAATTTTCCTTGAAAATGTTCCAAGTGACTTCTTCTGGTTATCTTTGAACTCATCCAAGAAAAACCTGCACAGAAACTTGGCTGTCAAATCCTTTAACTTCCACTTTTTCTGGCACACATGCTCTCCATAGTAGGCCTTGATGACAAATCATCCAGTCCTGTTGTCATTGCCAGCTTTAAGCAGCCATGGGCAACCTCTCTCACAAATAGCCTCTAGTCTGATCTTATAGTTCTTCAACTTCTTGATTTGCACTCTGTTCCTTATAGAATATGCAGTAAGAGCTTTCCTTAGCTCAACCACATTAGCAAATACCATCCCTACTTTAAATACAGGGGATTTCATGTCCACCTTGAAGTTCAATGCTTTGAACTTGTACTTTAATTGCTCTTGCTCTTCAATAGAAAGGTTCAGATCTTCATCTTCAGGTACATAGTCAGGATCCACCTCTTCCTCAACTGGCTTAGCTTGTTTATCAACATCAAAGTCAATGTTGTCTTCATATAAATCATCATCTCCATCATCTATGTCATAATCACTATCATTGAACTCTGAATTTAAGAGCACTACATCCTTTGCACCATGACTCAGCAAGTTCTCTTCTGTCGCACCATCAATTAGGAAAATCTCTGCTTCTATTCCATTACCAAGCAAGTTTTTTGCTTATATGTCATCTGCTACCACCTCTGAAATGGGATCTTCAACATTGACTACACCTAGGTTGTGAGAAGATGCTAGACTGGCTGCAACCACATTTGAGCTGGCCATTCTCACAGAACTCTAAATTGTTTGCACTAGAATATCAAATCTTCCCTGAAATTACTGATGAAATCTGTATGGTCAACCATTATTGCAAGCACCTTATGCTGACTACTAGCTTGATCATGTGTTGCACATCCTCATCACTTCAAATTGTCACCATACCATCTGAAATAGTTTTGTCATGTCCGCACCAATAAAGTATGTGCTCGTTCATAGGATATCCAACCATAAAAGGTGCTCTTCAATGGTTGCATATGAGAATGTTCCAGCATCAACATATTCAAGCACTTCCACAGAAGGATTATAGTACTCCATGTTATTTCTTGCACCACAGGAAACTCGACCATGCTCAAGTTCCAGCGTAAAGAAAGGTGTATCCATAATTTGTCCCATTGCCGAATCACAAACCGCATCCAGAAAGTGCATAATGTAAGAAAAAGCATAACACATCTCAAACAACCTCTATGTAGGTAACTGAACAGTACAATAACTACATACTAGAAACTGAATTCAATTAGCTGAATAAATTTAGTTCATTGCATCTTGCAACTTAACTGAATAAATTCATATAACTGCATGTGATGACCCACAAGTATAGGGGATCAATTGTAGTCCTTTCGATAAGTAAGAGTGTCGAACCCAACGAGGAGCAGAAGGAAATGACAAGTGGTTTTCAACAAGGTATTTTCTGCAAGCACTGAAATAGTCGATAACGGGTAGTCTGATAGCAAGATAAGTTGTAACGAACAAGTAGCGATAATAGTAAATAAAGTGCAACAAGGTAGCCCAATCCTTTTGTGGCAAAGGACAGGACAAAACGGTCTCTTATGATAAGCAAAGCGTTCTTGAGGGTACACGGGAATTTCACCACGTCACTTTCATCATGTCTTTTTTTCATGTTCGCTACTTTGATAATTTGATATGTGTGTGGACCGGTGCTTAGGTGCTTCTATTACTTGAACAAACCTCCTACTTATGATTAACCCCCTCGCAAGCATCCGCAACTACTAGAAAAGTATTAAGATAAAATCTAACCATCGAATTAAACATTTGGATCCTAATCGTTCCCTTACTGTCACACCCCTAGCTTCTGGCATTGCTCTAGGCTAGCTTCATGCGTGCATCATGTCTATATTTTTGAAACTTGAATTGAGGAATATTGGAAGCCTCAAAACCCTAAATAAAAGAGGGGCAAAAACCCTAGAAATCTCATTCATTGCTCCAAAATGCCTTTTTAAATGTTTGATAATTTTTGGTAAGGGTTCTGGTCCCAACCAAAAATTTTGAACATTTTTAACGATTTATTTTTGGGACTTTGAATTTAATTCATTAGTTATTTGAATTTGAATTATATTCATATAATTAGAATATAATTTCAAATACCCCCTGAAATATTTTATAAGCTTTTGGAAAAGTCCATCTAGCAATATAAAATATTCAGAGGAGTTTTTGGCATTGTTTGAATTATTTTTAATTCAAAAACAGTGGCAAAATAAATTAAATAAAACAAAACAGAACAGAAAAAAATAAAAAAGAGTAGAAAACCTACCTGGGCCACTTACTGCGGCCTACCTGGCCCAGCTCCCCAGCCGGCCCAGCCCACCTCCCCCCCCTTGTCCTCTTCTTCCTCTGCCAGTAGGCAGAGGCGAGGCGTGGCGCGCGCCCGAAGAGCTCCGGCTACCTCCTGCTTCGCCGTGGCAGCCTCCCCGACTCCCTCGCGACGCCACGGAGACGCCTCGACCCCCTCGACCGCCTCTCTCTTCCCCTGGACCGCGTTCCCTCCTCTGTCTCCCTCCCGCGCACACCACCGAGCGGAGCTCGCCGTCTTCGTCGTCGTACCCATGGCCACCAGCCCTCCCTCGCCCATCCAGCGTGCTTGCGAGCTCCGCCTCGACCCCCTCTTCCTCCCCACCGATCCACAGCCCTCCGGAAGCCCTGCATCGCCGCCATCGCCGTCGTCTTCTACCTCGGACCCGCCGGCCATCTTCGTCAAATTCGCCGGCTCCGGACCGTCCCCGACCTCGCCGAGCATCTCTTCGTGACCGTGGTGAGCCCCCGGTCCTCTTCCCCCTAATCCCGCCTTCGTTTGCTTGCCGTAGCCGCCGCCCCCTTGCTTACCGTAGCCATCGCCGCGCGGGCTCGTCGCCGGCGAAGCCCCGGTGACCAAATGGCCCCGCGCGTGCGTCCGTTGCACTCGCAACGACCCGTGGAGTAACGCTAGCGTGGCAGCTAGCTCGTTTGCAAGCCGCAACGCTAACCCCGCACCGACCCGAGCTCCGGCCGCCGCCTCGGGCTCTATTCCGGCGAACCCCGGCCACCCCCGCACCTCCCGTTGGCCCCCCTAGATGCGCACGGGCACGGGCTACCTTCTGGTGCCCTTCGCGCGTCCAGCCGCCGCCCGTAGCGCAACCCCGGTGAACTTCCGCCGCGTTTCGGGTCGCCGCCGGCCGAACTCCGGTGGCCAGTGACGTGGCGCTGTCATTAGCCACTAATGACCACACTAAACGCCCCCACAGCCACTGACAGTGGGCCCCACCCCTGGTCAAACCCCAGTCAGCGCTGGGTTTGACCGGGTTTAGCTCCTGTGTCACTGACGTGTGGCCCCCACACGTCAGGTTTGACCTGGGGCGCCCAGTTGACCCTGCTGACGTCACTGTGACGCAGTGCTGACGCAATAAGTATTTCTGGATTTAAAAATAAATCAGAAAATCCAGAAAATGGTATAAACTTCTAAAATTCATAGAAAATTAACCGTAACTCCAAATTAAATAAATTATATATGAAAAATTATCAGAAAAATTCAAGGAATCCATCTGTACCATTTTCATGCATGTTAGAACAACTTATAGCTGCTGTTTAGCACAAATCAATTAAAGGGCATTTAAATAATCACATATGGAGTTTGAATTTGAATCTTGTATTCAAACCAACTTCATTTAATCTGGTTCTAGTTGCATTAGCACAAAACACAGCATATTGCCATGTCACATTCATGCATCATATTGTGCATTGCATTTGATTGTGTTTTTCCTCAGTTGCCGGTGATTGCCCCTTCCGATAGACGTGATACCGATGATGTGATCGTTGACACTGATGAAGACTCAATGTTATCTTCAGAAGTGCCAGGCAAGCAAAACCCCCTTGTTCATTCTGATACAATCCTACTCTCTCGCTCCTGCTCTTTTTTAATGCATTAGGACAACAGCGATTCAACTGTTACTTGCTGCGGTAGCTGAACCCCTTTATCCTTTGCATGACCTGTCATTGCCACAGTAAATAGATGAAACCCACTAGCATGAGTAGGAGTTGTTTGAGCCCTGATGAGCCTACTCATTTATGTTTGTTTGTCATGCCTGCTACTGCTTAGAGTTGAGTCAGGTCTGATTCATCGGGGATGAATCAGAGGCGTGTGAACATGTCCTACCGTGTGTGATCTAAGTGTGTGAACACGATTTGGTAAAGGTAGCGGTGAGAGGCCATGTAGGAGTACATGGTGGGTTGTCTCATTGAAGCCGTCCTTAGGAACTGAGTTCTGTGTTTGTGATCCATGATTCAGCTACTACCCACGTCCTTAGGAACTGAGTCCTTAGGAACCTGGACTAGAGACTCGAGTGTTTAGGCAGGCCGTGGCCGACACCCACGTTGGGCTTCCGCTTGAAGGTTGCCGAGTACATGTCGTGTAAACGGCGGTAAGTGGTGAGAGCGTGTGTGAAGAAGTACACCCCTGCAGGGTTAACATCATCTATTCGAATAGCCGTGTCCGCGGAAAAGGACTTCTGGGTTGCTTAAATCAGTTCATAGATAAGTGAAAGTGGATACTCTAAAATACGCAAGATAAGCGTGAGTGCTATGGATGGCGTTCTCGTAGGGAGACGGGAGCGGATCCATAGTGGTGTATTGATATGGTGAATATGTGGACTCGTGTGTGCCACCTCAAAAGAGTTTCATTGCAGTCGTAGTTCAGGATAGCCACCGAGTCAAAGCTGGCTTGCTGCAGTTAAACCCCACCATCCCCCTTGTTGAAAATGATGCATATGTAGTTAGTTCTGATGTAAGTCTTGCTGGGTACATTTGTACTCACGTTTGCCTATTTTATGTTTTTGCAGAGAGACTTCGGTCTCACTAGTAGTTTCGCATGGACTTCGACGTTTAGCTTGATACCTCAGCTACGATCTTGTGCCCTCGGCAGGATCTGATAGATAGTCAGGCTTCTCAGCCTTTTTCATTTATAGATGTCTGTACTCAGACATGATAGCTTCCGCTTGTGCTTTGATTTGTATGCTCTGAGTGTTGGGTCGTGAGACCCCTGTTTGTAATATCTCGCTCCTCGGAGCCTATTGAATAAATTACTTGAGTCGTAGAGTCATGTTGTGATGCCATGTTGTATTTGCACATATCGAGCATATTGTGTGTACGTTATTGAAATGCTTGATATGTGTGGGATCTGACTATCTAGTTGTTTATCTTTAGTAGCCTCTCTTACCGGGAAATGTCTCCTAGTGTTTCCACTGAGCCATGGTAGCTTGCTACTGCTCCGGAACACTTAGGCTGGCCGGCATGTGTCCTTCTTCATTCCTGTGTCTGTCCCTTCGGGGAAATGTCACGCGATGAATACCGGAGTCCTGTTAGCCCGCTACAGCCCGGTTCACCGGAGTCCTGCTAGCCCAGTGCTACAGCCTGGTTTCACTCGCTGATGACCGACACGTTCGATGCTGGGTCATGGATGCCTGTCCCTGTAAGTCTGTGCCACTTTGGGTTTACGACTAGCCATGTCAGCCCGGGCTCCTTATCATATGGATGCTAGCGACACTGTCATATACGTGTGCCAAAAGGCGCAAACGGTCCCGGGTTAAGGTAAGGCAACACCCGTGGGAATACCGTGCGTGAGGCCGCAAAGTGATATGAGGTGTTACATGCTAGATCGATGTGGCATTGAGTCGGGGTCCTGACAGCGTTGGTATCAGAGCCTGACTGCCTGTAGGATTACCAAGCCAAACTGGTCGAAGTTGAGTCTAGAAATTCTTTAGTTATATAAGGGAATTGATTGTGGGATGGAACGTAAGGCTCTTTTTACTTCTTATACTTTATGCCCTTCTGATCTGAGTCATCTTGTCTTTCCTACGGGGATTAAGAACTAGGCTATCTCTTCTTTCTATCAGGATCACGTGTTACTAATCCGTAGACTTATAAGATTGTTGATTCAAGCCTCGGTTCAGTTCCTACTATCTTCTGTATGTTAACTGTTGATCTCGAAACCTTGATATTGTCCTTCTGAGTGGTTATGCCACCATTTTTGTGAATGTCTCAAATCTTTTCTGAGCATTTACAGCCGTTATGCTGTCCGAGTCATCCCAGGTTTCTATACAATCTGATGCAATTTGCAAATTCCTTCCTCCCGTTTCGATGTTCCTTTGGGCCAGATTAACCACACTAATCGGTGAGTTGAGGTACTTTATTGCCTTGACATATATGTTGGAGCTGGTATTATGACCCTAGGTGTCTTAGGGGATCACCTAGTAATTTAGCCATGATTGGTGTCCCAGTATGATGATTCTGGCCTTTATCCTCGAAAGCATTCCGTGATGCTACTTAGTAGTAGGTATTCTACTCCTGGGTTCTGAACCCGAGATTCACTCTACCTACTTCATGTTGATAGTAATTGCTAGTGCCTTTAGGATATTAGTAACCTTTGCGATAGTCCTTGAAGTCCGTGGTATCTTCTTCTTCCAAATACCATGAACTACTTATGGCAGAAGTTCCTCGTTGAACTGAAATATCACAACAGGATTATTTTTGATGAGTTCTCCATTATATATTGTGGCTCTGCCAGTTCTACCTTTCCGCATGGATTGCCCGGAAGAAATATGTTGAATTCGTTCGACATGCCAAACCATGCATCCACAACTCAGAAAATCGTATGTTTCTTTGAGTTGTTCTCTTTAGTTGCATTCTGACCCTCGTCTATCAATTGATAGTCAAGAGTATGCGTGCGTTCGTTTATCGATGTCTATTACTCTTGTGGTCCGTCAAGCCATTCTATCGCAGAATGACTAGGAGAAACAAACTCCAGTACCTCATCCATATCTAGGATTGGGTCAAAATAGTTGTATTCCGCAGATCAAATGCCAATCCAGCTTTTGGTTTTGTTCTACCTTGGAGTATTACCCCCTTTATGTCAGAATTGTCATGAGAACTGCACCAACTCTCATGAATTTTGATGTAGTGATACTTCTCACCATCATTAGTCATTCCTCGGCCCTCGAGTTGAAGCAACCGGAATACCGACAAATGAATTGTGATGTGTGAAATCAATACTCCCAGCAACCTCGTTGCTGGGTAGTTAAAGGACAATAATTTCATTCTTAGTGTGTTGGTTATTGAATCATCATTCTAAGATTGGTCGTGCTACCTAGTCCATTCTCCTGGTTCACTCCTCGATCGATGAGTTAGGATTATTTCAAATCCTTGCTCTATTGATCATATCGTCTTGCCCTGAAAAGCAAGATTGTTCTCGAGCTTAGTAACATACCGGTGGTTCGTGATTTTCTGAATATCTTCTCAGAAGTATTACCAGGTTGTCACCTGACCGCTATGTTGAGTTCGTGATCAAGTTGGTTTATTCCTGTAAACCACCCCTTCTCCAAGAATCCGTGTTGGATACCTTGAGCTAGTTGGATAAGCTAAACAACAACTTGGAGAGTTGGAAGATAAAAGCCTGTCTGACTTAGTTCATGTTAAGGGATATTATTTGTGTGTGTGTGTGTGTGTTGAAGAAAGATGATATCTTCATAAATTGGTCCTTGTGAACAATTGTTGGATCTATTATCTTACCCAAACCTTTGATTGAGTATGGGCTATCATCCAATCAGACCAGAACCAACGATATTCGTAATGTTGTCTTATTCGTGGTTGATCCCTCGAGCATACACCATTACATCTTTGGCGTGACCAATGCTATCACTTGTTCACTTAACTATGGAATTCCTTTTAAAAGGAAACCCAGATGAATTGTTGTTGAGCCCATTGACAACATCCTTATCTCCTCCATGATTTTGTTGGACATTAAGCTAGTGTTGGAAACTTTTGAAAGCATTTTCTTCATGCTAGCTCATGAAGTATTTGTTGATGAAAGGAGTGACTTCCTTTTATACACGTGCATTTGGTGAAAGTTGCCGCCGTGAATTTGAGAAAGTTAGTTTTGCTTCCTTTGGAATCATCCCAAGTCAGTCATGCATACGTGCAAAGTATTCTGTGGTCTGGAGATTTGCAACCTCCATTCTATATGTATATCCTAGCACACCAAGCCACTGATTGAGTTGTTCAAAGATAAAGGAGTCTGTCCAAGGTGAACTCTTTGGACTTCCACGCGTGGAGACTTCGATGTCATTAATGATGGTTCCCCCACCTGAACTCGGTAGTGTTTTATTATAAGACTACTACGTGGTCATGCTTGTCTTGGACATCGTGTTCACATGTTGTAGCAGAACCAGCTCATGTTTTGGAGCTTACTATCGTAGTTCCTTCCCCGAGAATCTCGCAACGTCATCTCGTCGATTTGTGTTGCAAACTTTCATTTTTCTTCCTAGCCTGACACCAACCAGATCTGAATCTCAGGCAGATATGATGGTTTGGAACATTTCCCAAGAACTATAATATTGGTCCCTTGATAACCGGTAAAGTGGATGTCGTGGCCAACACACCCAGCCGGAAGACCTATTATTGTAGTATCTTGTTTGAGGAAGTTGGCCACCTCCCCATAAGGATTTCGTAGGATTTACCTCCGTAACTGTTCCTTATGGATTCTATTGCTCCCGAAGTCCGACCTTTACTTGATGTTCTAGTTAGCAAACCATATCTATGAATGGGTTACACCAGCACATCAAGGAGAACATTAGAAGCGGAGTGCTAAATGTCTCTCGGTCGATCATCCAGATTTTATTTCCTTGGCCTCGCTAAGATGAAATCTGAGAAGTGTTATCTTCCTTTGCATCTGCATCCTCCATCATCATTCATCATGGTAGTAAGTTGTGTTACCGGACCCTTGACACGGATGTTGGTAAAACCTTGATGATTATGGAAATGCTCAAGTTCTTGAGAGCACGCACAAGCGCTACGTGTTATCCTCGGCACTAACTGGGTTTGCTCTCAGTTTCCTCGGCAATGCTACGATCCTTTCAAACAGTGAATTCACTCTCTATTGTTGGGTTCTTCCCCAGTTACCAGAATCATTCCCAGCATTTGCATTTTGTTCCCAGCTTGCACCGCCAATGTGCCGTTCTACCATGGGTCTCTTCCATTTTCGGTGATAAGCAAATTCATCCATTGCGTTGTCTTCAACAAGGTAATCCACATCATCCAAGTCCGAGTATGCCATTCTACTGACCCCTCCAAACGATCGCTTGAGAATTGCCTTAAGCTGGTATAAAGGTTTTCTATGATCTCTGAATCAAAAGTAATTCTTTTTGCCACTTAAGGAAATAATCTACAAATCACCCTCCTCCAGGATGTTTCGTCGTGGTATCATAGCAACTCAACTCCTCGCTACGTGGACAATCGTATACCACCTTCTTAGGTGTGGATTTGTGTTCTACCTAGTGAACCTTCGTCATCCGTTTCTTTCCACCCCTCTTGATGTGTACCTCGTGTCTCAACCCGAGAGATGGTTCTATGTCTCATTCCATGAGTTAATCCTGAGTTATTCGACCTTCGAGAAGACCGATCTTTCCAGAGTTTTCCTTTCCTCTTCTTGTCATGATTAGCTGGAGTTCTCAGAGCAAGACGACAAGACAAAGATGGTGTTCGAATCAACGTTCCTATGAAGTGCAACCTGGATCGTGAAGATTGTGCTAGTTTGCGTTACCCTTCACCTTACCCTACGCTTGAATCTCGAGACAAGATTCTTGTTTAGTGGGGGTGAGTTGTCACACCCCTAGCTTCTGGCATTGCTCTAGGCTAGCTTCATGTGTGCATCATGTCTATATTTTTGAAACTTGAATTGAGGAATATTGGAAGCCTCAAAACCCTAAATAAAAGAGGGGCAAAAACCCTAGAAATCTCATTCATTGCTCCAAAATGCCTTTTTAAATGTTTGATAATTTTTGGTAAGGGTTCTGGTCCCAACCAAAAATTTTGAACATTTTTAAGGATTTATTTTTGGGACTTTGAATTTAATTCATTAGTTATTTGAATTTGAATTATATTCATATAATTAGAATATAATTTCAAATACCCCCTGAAATATTTTATAAGCTTTTGGAAAAGTCCATCTAGCAATATAAAATATTCAGAGGAGTTTTTGGCATTGTTTGAATTATTTTTAATTCAAAAACAGTGGCAAAATAAATTAAATAAAACAAAACAGAACAGAAAAAAATAAAAAAGAGTAGAAAACCTACCTGGGCCACTTACTGCGGCCTACCTGGCCCAGCTCCCCAGCCGGCCCAGCCCACCTCCCCCCCTTGTCCTCTTCTTCCTCTGCCAGTAGGCAGAGGCGAGGCGTGGCGCGCGCCCGAAGAGCTCCGGCCACCTCCTGCTTCGCCGTGGCAGCCTCCCCGACTCCCTCGCGACGCCACGGAGACGCCTCGACCCCCTCGACCGCCTCTCTCTTCCCCTGGACCCCGTTCCCTCCTCTGTCTCCCTCCCGCGCACACCATCGAGCGGAGCTCGCCGTCTTCGTCGCCGTACCCATGGCCACCAGCCCTCCCTCGCCCATCCAGCGTGCTTGCGAGCTCCGCCTCGACCCCCTCTTCCTCCCCACCGATCCACAGCCCTCCGGAAGCCCTGCATCGCCGCCATCGCCGTCGTCTTCTACCTCGGACCCGCCGGCCATCTTCGTCAAATTCGCCGGCTCCGGACCGTCCCCGACCTCGCCGAGCATCTCTTCGTGACCGTGGTGAGCCCCCGGTCCTCTTCCCCCTAATCCCGCCTTCGTTTGCTTGACGTAGCCGCCGCCCCCTTGCTTACCGTAGCCATCGCCGCGCGGGCTCGTTGCCGGCGAAGCCCCGGTGACCAAATGGCCCCGCGCGTGCGTCCGTTGCACTCGCAACGACCCGTGGAGTAACGCTAGCGTGGCAGCTAGCTCGTTTGCAAGCCGCAGCGCTAACCCCGCACCCACCCGAGCTCCGGCCGCCGCCTCGGGCTCTATTCCGGCGAACCCCGGCCACCCCCGCACCTCCCGTTGGCCCCCCTAGATGCGCACGGGCACGGGCTACCTTCTGGTGCCCTTCGCGCGTCCAGCCGCCGCCCGTAGCGCAACCCCGGTGAACTTCCGCCGCGTTTCGGGTCGCCGCCGGCCGAACTCCGGTGGCCAGTGACGTGGCGCTGTCATTAGCCACTAATGACCACACTAAACGCCCCCACAGCCACTGACAGTGGGCCCCACCCCTGGTCAAACCCCAGTCAGCGCTGGGTTTGACCGGGTTTAGCTCCTGTGTCACTGACGTGTGGCCCCCACACGTCAGGTTTGACCTGGGGCGCCCAGTTGACCCTGCTGACGTCACTGTGACGCAGTGCTGACGCAATAAGTATTTCTGGATTTAAAAATAAATCAGAAAATCCAGAAAATGGTATAAACTTCTAAAATTCATAGAAAATTAACCGTAACTCCAAATTAAATAAATTATATATGAAAAATTATCAGAAAAATTCAAGGAATCCATCTGTACCATTTTCATGCATGTTAGAACAACTTATAGCTGCTGTTTAGCACAAATCAATTAAAGGGCATTTAAATAATCACATATGGAGTTTGAATTTGAATCTTGTATTCAAACCAACTTCATTTAATCTGGTTCTAGTTGCATTAGCACAAAACACAGCATATTGCCATGTCACATTCATGCATCATATTGTGCATTGCATTTGATTGTGTTTTTCCTCAGTTGCCGGTGATTGCCCCTTCCGATAGACGTGATACCGATGATGTGATCGTTGACACTGATGAAGACTCAATGTTATCTTCAGAAGTGCCAGGCAAGCAAAACCCCCTTGTTCATTCCGATACAATCCTACTCTCTCGCTCCTGCTCTTTTTTAATGCATTAGGACAACAGCGATTCAACTGTTACTTGCTGCGGTAGCTGAACCCCTTTATCCTTTGCATGACCTGTCATTGCCACAGTAAATAGATGAAACCCACTAGCATGAGTAGGAGTTGTTTGAGCCCTGATGAGCCTACTCATTTATGTTTGTTTGTCATGCCTGCTACTGCTTAGAGTTGAGTCAGGTCTGATTCATCGGGGATGAATCAGAGGCGTGTGAACATGTCCTACCGTGTGTGATCTAAGTGTGTGAACACGATTTGGTAAAGGTAGCGGTGAGAGGCCATGTAGGAGTACATGGTGGGTTGTCTCATTGAAGCCGTCCTTAGGAACTGAGTTCTGTGTTTGTGATCCATGATTCAGCTACTACCACGCATTGGGCCCGAAACCAATGGACCCTCTCGGCTTCTTGATCACCCTTGTCCTCTGTCCAGGAGTTGCAAGTAGTTTCTGGTGTTTGTAGTATGCTGGAGGCCGTGGGCAGCGCTGACCGTAGGGGTGGGCTGTGATGCGGTAGGCACGTGGCACGGTGTACCGGATGCCCGTTTGGTATCTCGGGAACCCTGTTCACATCGTTTGGGGCTGTGAGCGAAACTCCGGCCGGATCTCCTCATGGATGGAACCCGAATAGGCGATAAACCTGGACTAGAGACTCGAGTGTTTAGGCAGGCCGTGGCCGACACCCACGTTGGGCTTCCGCTTGAAGGTTGCCGAGTACATGTCGTGTAAACGGCGGTAAGTGGTGAGAGCGTGTGTGAAGAAGTACACCCCTGCAGGGTTAACATCATCTATTCGAATAGCCGTGTCCGCGGAAAAGGACTTCTGGGTTGCTTATATCAGTTCATAGACAAGTGAAAGTGGATACTCTAAAATACGCAAGATAAGCGTGAGTGCTATGGATGGCGTTCTCGTAGGGAGACGGGAGCGGATCCATAGTGGTGTATTGATATGGTGAATATGTGGACTCGTGTGCGCCACCTCAAAAGAGTTACTCGCAGTCGTAGTTTAGGATAGCCACCGAGTCAAAGCTGGCTTGCTGTAGTTAAACCCCACCACCCCTTTGTTGATAATGATGCATATGTAGTTAGTTCTGATGTAAGTCTTGCTGGGTACATTTGTACTCACGTTTGCCTATTTTATGTTTTTGCAGAGAGACTTCGGTCTCGCTAGTAGTTCTGCGTGGACTTCGACGTTTAGCTTGTTACCTCAGCTACGATCTTGTGCCCTCAGCAGGATCTGGTAGATAGTCAGGCTTCTCAGCCTTTTTCAGTTATAGATGTCTGTACCCAGACATGATAGCTTCCGCTTGTGCTTTGACTTGTATGCTCTGATTGTTGGGTCATGATACCCATGTTTGTAATATCTCGCTCCTCGGAGCCTATTGAATAAATTACTTGAGTCGTAGAGTCATTTTGTGATGCCATGTTGTATTGCACATATCGAGCATATTGTGTGTATGTTATTGAAATGCTTGGTATGTGTGGGATCTGACTATCTAGTTGTTTATCTTTAGTAGCCTCTCTTACCGGGAAATGTCTCCTAGTGTTTCCACCGAGCCATGGTAGCTTGCTACTGCTCCGGAACACTTAGGCTGGCCGGCATGTGTCCTTCTTCGTTCCTGTGTCTGTCCCTTCGGGGAAATGTCACGCGATGAATACCGGAGTCCTGTTAGCCCGCTACAGCCCGGTTCACCGGAGTCCTGCTAGCCCAGTGCTACAGCCTGGATTCACTCGCTGATGACCGACACGTTCGATGCTGGGTCATGGATGCCTGTCCTTGTAAGTTTGTGCCACTTTGGGTTTACGACTAGCCATGTCAGCCCGGGCTCCTTATCATATGGATGCTAGCGACACTATCATATACGTGTGCCAAAAGGCGCAAACGGTCCCGGGCAAAGGTAAGGCGACACCCGTGGGAATACCGTGCGTGAGGCCGCAAAGTGATATGAGGTGTTACATGCTAGATCGATGTGGCATTGAGTCGGGGTCCTGACAGCGTTGGTATCAGAGCCTGACTGCCTGTAGGATTACCAAGCCAAACTGGTCGAAGTTGAGTCTAGAAATTCTTTAGTTATATAAGGGAATTGATTGTGGGATGGAACGTAAGGCTCTTTTTACTTCTTATACTTTATGCCCTTCTGATCTGAGTCATCTTGTCTTTCCTACGGGGATTAAGAACTAGGCTATCTCTTCTTTCTATCAGGATCACGTGTTACTAATCCGTAGACTTATAAGATTGTTGATTCAAGCCTCGGTTCAGTTCCTACTATCTTCTGTATGTTAACTGTTGATCTCGAAACCTTGATATTGTCCTTCTGAGTGGTTATGCCACCATTTTTGTGAATGTCTCAAATCTTTTCTGAGCATTTACAGCCGTTATGCTGTCCGAGTCATCCCAGGTTTCTATACAATCTGATGCAATTTGCAAATTCCTTCCTCCCGTTTCGATGTTCCTTTGGGCCAGATTAACCACACTAATCGGTGAGTTGAGGTACTTTATTGCCTTGACATATATGTTGGAGCTGGTATTATGACCCTAGGTGTCTTAGGGGATCACCTAGTAATTTAGCCATGATTGGTGTCCCAGTATGATGATTCTGGCCTTTATCCTCGAAAGCATTCCGTGATGCTACTTAGTAGTAGGTATTCTACTCCTGGGTTCTGAACCCGAGATTCACTCTACCTACTTCATGTTGATAGTAATTGCTAGTGCCTTTAGGATATTAGTAACCTTTGCGATAGTCCTTGAAGTCCGTGGTATCTTCTTCTTCCAAATACCATGAACTACTTATGGCAGAAGTTCCTCGTTGAACTGAAATATCACAACAGGATTATTTTTGATGAGTTCTCCATTATATATTGTGGCTCTGCCAGTTCTACCTTTCCGCATGGATTGCTCGGAAGAAATATGTTGAATTCGTTCGACATGCCAAACCATGCATCCACAACTCAGAAAATCGTATGTTTCTTTGAGTTGTTCTCTTTAGTTGCATTCTGACCCTCGTCTATCAATTGATAGTCAAGAGTATGCGTGCGTTCGTTTATCGATGTCTATTACTCTTGTGGTCCGTCAAGCCATTCTATCGCAGAATGACTAGGAGAAACAAACTCCAGTACCTCATCCATATCTAGGATTGGGTCAAAATAGTTGTATTCCGCAGATCAAATGCCAATCCAGCTTTTGGTTTTGTTCTACCTTGGAGTATTACCCCCTTTATGTCAGAATTGTCATGAGAACTGCACCAACTCTCATGAATTTTGACGTAGTGATACTTCTCACCATCATTAGTCATTCCTCGGCCCTCGAGTTGAAGCAACCGGAATACCGACAAATGAATTGTGATGTGTGAAATCAATACTCCCAGCAACCTCGTTGCTGGGTAGTTAAAGGACAATAATTTCATTCTTAGTGTGTTGGTTATTGAATCATCATTCTAAGATTGGTCGTGCTACCTAGTCCATTCTCCTGGTTCACTCCTCGATCGATGAGTTAGGATTATTTCAAATCCTTGCTCTATTGATCATATCGTCTTGCCCTGAAAAGCAAGATTGTTCTCGAGCTTAGTAACATACCGGTGGTTCGTGATTTTCTGAATATCTTCTCAGAAGTATTACCAGGTTGTCACCTGACCGCTATGTTGAGTTCGTGATCAAGTTGGTTTATTCCTGTAAACCACCCCTTCTCCAAGAATCCGTGTTGGATACCTTGAGCTAGTTGGATAAGCTAAACAACAACTTGGAGAGTTGGAAGATAAAAGCCTGTCTGACTTAGTTCATGTTAAGGGATATCTTTTTGTGTGTGTGTGTGTGTTGAAGAAAGATGATATCTTCATAAATTGGTCCTTGTGAACAATTGTTGGATCTATTATCTTACCCAAACCTTTGATTGAGTATGGGCTATCATCCAATCAGACCAGAACCAACGATATTCGTAATGTTGTCTTATTCGTGGTTGATCCCTCGAGCATACACCATTACATCTTTGGCCTGACCAATGCTATCACTTGTTCACTTAACTATGGAATTCCTTTTAAAAGGAAACCCAGATGAATTGTTGTTGAGCCCATTGACAACATCCTTATCTCCTCCATGATTTTGTTGGACATTAAGCTAGTGTTGGAAAGATGAGAGGGTTGTTGGTGATGACGATGGCTTCGATTTCCCCCTCCGGGAGGGAAGTTCCCCCGGCGGAATCGCTCCATCGGAGGGCAAAAGTGCTCCTGCCCAAGTTCTGCCTCGAGATGGCGGCGCTTTGTCCCAAAAGTCCTCTCATGATTTTTTTCTAGATCAAAATGAAATATACACCAGAAGATGGGCACCAGAGGTGGGCTGGGCTGAGCACAACCCACTAGGGCGCGCCTGGGGGGCATGGCGCGCCCTGGTGTCTTGTGCTCACTAGGTGGACCCCCTCCGATAGTTATTTAATCCATTATTTCTTAAATATTCCAAAATAATTCTCCGTGAAGTTTCAGCTCATTTGGAGATGTGCAGAATAGGTAACTCTGATGTAGCTTTTTCAGGTCCAGAATACCAGCTGCCGGCATTCTCCCTCTTTGTGTTAACCTTGCATATTATGAGAGAAAAGGCATTAGAATTACTCCAAAAGGGATTATTATACATAAATTTTTTACAAATAATAGTAGGAAATCATGATGCAAAATGGACGTATCAACTCCCCCAAGCTTAGACCTCGCTAGTCCTCAAGCAAAAAACGATATCGAAAAACAAGTTCACATGCTTAGAGAGAGAGGTTTCGATAAAAAAATACGAACATGGAAGAATCATGATTATTATTATAACAGCAAAGAATTTAACATAAAACTTTATCGCACAACTTTTATCATATAACTTCTCATGAACAAGTAACAATTCATCGCAACATTGAAGTATAAAGCATAAACTCTATTGAAAACCAACAAACTATGTTCTCGGTCAACTTTGCAACTACAATTCATTATATTTTCAGGAAGGGTCACGTGTCGGAGCCTTTTGGCAAGTCCATAGACTGAACCATCATTTAACCTTCTATGATTGCTAACACTCACAGCATACCCATGAGCAAAAAGTTTCAACCGGACACATAGAAAGATAGGGGCTTATAGTTTCGCCTCCCAACATATTCACCTCAAGGGTGATGTCAAACAATAATTACTCATGCTCACTCATATCCAACTGGATATATGTGCTTAGATATCTCCTCACCACATGATGCTTGCCAAAAGAGAAAATAAAAAGGAAAAGGGAAGGATACTTAGACTCTTGTATAAAAGTAAATACATAAAAGTAAAAGATGGGCCCTTCACAGAGGGAAGCAGAGGTTGCCATGCGCTTTTTGTTTGTATGCCAAATCCCTTAATGCAAAAGAATGCCATGTTATATTGCCCCTTATGATAGCAACCTTTATTATGCAGTCTGCCGCTTTTATTGCTTTGCCATCACAAGTCCGTACAACGCTCAATTTTCTCTTACACTAAATGATCCAACACATTTGGAAGAAGTTTTTATTGCCTTATTGCACCGATGACAACTTACTTGAAGGATCGTACTCAATCCATAGGTAGGTATGGTGGACTCTCAAGGCATGAATTTGGGTTTAAGGATTTTGGATGCACAAGTAGTATCTCTACTTAGTGCGGAATTTTTTGCTAGAAAATATATTGAGAAAACACCACATGTTAAAGGATCTATAACAATATAACTCCTATGTGGATATGAACAAACATAAATCATTATGTTGTCTTCCTTGTCCAACGTCAACAATTTTGACATATAGTATTTAATGGGGGCTCACAATCATAAAAGATGTCCCCATTAAATACTATATGTCAATCTTCCCTCATTAATTCTTTCATGAGTTGCATCATTGACCAATGTTATGTTTGTCAATCTCCAACAAATTTTACCACTTATACTTTTCCTTGTGTGATATCATTACTTACCATAGGATTAGCATATGATATGTTTCATTCATTTATTTTTATTTTTATTGAAACAAGGGAGTAAAGAAACAAAAACTCAAACTAAACTTTATTATATATCTCGCACATGATTACATAGATAAATAGATCACTAAACAGGTATTCGAAAGGAGATCATTGCTAAACTTCATTTAACTAAATCATATGATAACTAAAGATCAAACTAAGATAGATAAAATCAAAGATAGTGGTGGTGATATGATACCGGGGCACCTCCCCCAAGCTTGGCACAAGCCAAAGGGGGTGCCCATACCATGAACTTAATTCTCCTTTAGTGGGGAAGATGATGACGGTGGTGGTGGAGGAGTAGTAGCACGCTTCTTCCTCAGCTTACGCTTGAGGATGGAATTTTCTTCCTTCAAGTCATCGATCTCATGCTCAAGCTTTAAAATATTTTCACACAATGCCTGCTTGTTTTCCCATTGAAGACAAAAGGGGACAAACTAGACCTTAGGTTTCTTTGATTTATTAGGGAGGCTTGACTTCTTGAATTCCACGTGCATGTCCCCAGGTTGACGTAGTGGGACTTCGTCTGAACTTGTCTCTTCCATTCCCTTCAAATCATGATCTTCTTCTTCTTCCGTGGTCCAGCCGTAATGCTTTACATCAGCATAAACCTTTGGGTTTGCGAGATAATCTGTGGCATAGCTCTCTCCATCCGAGTCTTGAGAAGACATATTTTTAGATCTGTCAGAAAAACAACAAGAAAGAAAAACAGAAAAATTCTCCACGATATGATGGTCAATACATTTGGAGGGGTATATAAAGATTTCTTATCTTGGGAAACAAGCAAACGAGAGGAAAACAGAGTCGGGAAGGTTCCCGAGGTGGGCACAACCCACTTGGGCGCGTCAGGCAAGGCAGGCGCGCCCTGGTGTCTTGTGCCCTCCTAGGTTGCCTTCCTGGTTGTTTCTTATTTTCCTAATTTTTGTAATATTCCAAAATCAACAAAAAAATACTTTTGCGGATTTTTCGGAGTCCATTTACTTACCGTACCACGTACCTCCTCCTCTTAGGATTCTGGAGTGTTCCGAGAGTTGTACAAAAGAACATATTCTCCAACTTTGAATTCCGCTTTTGGATTATTTTGTCATGCCATGTTTTAACTTTTTATTGAATAGTTTGGCATTTTCATAAGCTTGGTTTCTCCATTCATCTAACGAGCTAATATCAAATAACTTATTTTCACTGGCAAGTTTGAAATCATAGTTGAGTTCTTTAATTACCCAATATGCTTTATGTTCTAACTCAAGAGGCAAATGACAAGCTTTTTCATAAACCATTTTTTAGGGAGACATATCCATAGGATTTTAATATGTTGTTCTGTAGGCCCAAAGTGCATCATCTAATTTCTTAGACCAATTCTTTCGCGACCCATTAACAGTTCTTTTTAATATCGGTTTTATTTGTCTATTGCTAAGTTCAACTTGACCACTAGATTGAGGATGATAGGGTGAAGCAATTCTATGGTTAACATCATATTTAGCAAGGATTTTATGGAAAGCACCATGAATAAAGTGTGAACCACCATCATTCATTAAATATCTAGGGACTCCAAACCTTGGGAAAATAACTTCTTTAAGCATTTTAATGGATGTGTTATGATCGGCACTACTAGTTGGAATAGCTTCCATACACTTAATAACATAATCAACAACAACCAAAATATGTGTATACCCATTAGAGGAAGGAAATGGTCCCATATAATCAAAACCCCAAACATCAAATGGTTCAACAGCAAGTGAATAATTCATAGGAATTTCTTGATGCTTACCGATATTACCAATTCTTTGACATTCGTCACAAGATAAAACAAACTTACGGGCATCTTTGAAGAGAGTAGGCCAATAAAAACCAGATTGTAATACCTTGTGAGCAGTTCTATCTCCCGCATGATGCCTTGCATAAGCTTTAGGGTGACATTTCCGTAGGATTTGTTTCTGTTCATGCTCAGGTACACAATGTCTAGTAATATCATCTACTCCTTCTTTACAAAGGTGTGGGTCATCCAAAAGTAATATCTTAAATCATAGAAGAATTTTTTTCTTCTGTTGGTATGTGAACTAGGTGGTATATATTTAGCAAAAATGTAATTAGTATAGTCATCATACCAAGGAGTATTATGAGAAACATTTATTGTAGCTAGTTGTTCATCGGGAAAGCTATCATCAATAGGTAGTGGGTCATCAAGAATATTCTCTAACCTAGACAAGTTATCAGCTAAGGGGTTCTCAGCTCCTTTTCTCTCAGTAATATGTAAATCAAATTATTGTAGCAAGAAAACCCACCTAATGAGTCTAGGTTTAGCATCTTTCTTTTCCATAAGGTATTTTATAGCAGCATGGTCAGTATGAAAAATTACTTTGGAATCAACAATATAAGATCTGAATTTGTCACAAGCAAACACAACTACTAAAAATTCTTTTTCAGTAGTAGCATAATTTCCTTAGGCATTGTCTAGAATTTTGCTAGCATAATGAATAACATTCAGTTTCTTATCAACTCTTTGTCCTAGAACAACACCACCAGCATAATCACTAGCATCACACATAATTTCAAAGGGCAAATTCCAATCAGGTGGTTGCAGTAGGTGCAGAAGTTAAGGCTTTCTTAAGTGTTTCAAAGGCTTCTACACAATCATCATGAAAAACAAATGGAACATCCTTTTGTGAAAGATTAGTAAGAGGCCTAGAAATTTTTAGAGAAGTCTTTAATAAACCTCCTATAGAAACCGACATGACCAAAGAAACTACGAATACCTTTAATATCTCTAGGACATGGCATTTTCTCAATTGCATCAACTTTAGCTTTATCCACCTTAATACCGTGTTCAAAAATGTATGCCCCAAGACAATACCTTCATTAACCATAAAATGACACTTCTCCCAATTAAAGACAAGATTAGTTTGCTCACATCTCTGCAAAACTCGATCAAGCTTGCTTAAGCAATCATCAAAAGAAGTTCTATAAATAGAAAAATCATCCATGAAAACCTCAACAATCTTTTCACAAAAAGCAGATAATATAGTACTCATATATCTTTGAAAGGTAGCAGGTGCATTGCATAAACCAAAAGGCATACGTCTATAAGCATAAGTTCCAAAAGGGAAGGTAAATGTGGTTTTTTCTTGATCAGGTTGTGAACTGGTATTTGAG
Organism: Triticum aestivum; assembly: GCF_018294505.1. Classification (NCBI taxonomy): domain Eukaryota; kingdom Viridiplantae; phylum Streptophyta; class Magnoliopsida; order Poales; family Poaceae; genus Triticum; species Triticum aestivum. The sequence continues at coordinate 400,362,440 of NC_057813.1, forward strand.
AGAAGACAAAATATCCATCAAGAAAGCAAAAGTGTGTATGCCTAGATAAGCTTTCCAACATTTGATCAATAAAAGGCAGCGGTAATGATCTTTTATAGTTGCTTTATTTAGTTTTCTAAAATCAATTACCATTCTATAGCTAGTAATAATTCTTTGTGGAATAAGTTCATTTTTATCATTAGGAACAATAGTAATACCTCCCTTAGTAGGGACACAATGAACAAGACTTACCCATCTACTATCAGCTATGGGATAGATTATACCTGCTTCCAGAAGCTTTAGTATTTCAGTTTTTACCACTTCTTTCATCTTAGGATTCAAATGTCATTGATGATCAACGACGGGTTTAGCATCAAGTTCCATATTAAACTTGTGCTGACAGAGAGTGGGACTAATGCCCTTAAGATCATCAAGAGTATATCCAATAGCAGCACGGTGCTTCCTCAGAGTTTTCAATAATCTTTCTTCTTCATGTTCTGAAAGTTTAGCACCAATAATAACATGATATATCTTTTTCTCATCAAGATAAGCATATTTCAAAGTGTCAGGCAATGGTTTTAATTCAAACACAGGATCACCTTTAGGTGGAGGAGGACCTTGATGTCTACCACACAACCTTCTTCTTGTAGACGTTGTTGGGCCTGCAAGTGCACAAGTTTGTAGGACAGTAGCAAATTTCCCTTAAGTGGATGACCTAAGGTTTATCAATCCGTAGGAGGCGTAGGATGAAGATGGTCTCTCTCAAACAACCCTGCAACCAAATAACAAAAAGTCTCTTAGATACTCCATTGTCACCTCAAGTATCCATGGGCATGATTATACGATATGCATCACACAATCTCAGATTCATCCAACCAACACAAAGTACTTCAAAGAGTGCCCCAAAGTTTCTATCGGAGAGTCAAGAACGTGTGCCAACCCCTATGCATAGGTTCCCAATGTCACGAAACCCGCAAGTTGATCACCAAAACATACATCAAGTGGCACATGATATCCCATTGTCACCACAGATAATCACGGCAAGACATACATCAAGTGTTCTCATAAAAGACTCAATCCGATAAGATAACTTCAAAGGGGAAACTCAATTCATCACAAGAGAGTAGAGGGGGAGAAACATCATAAGATCCAACTACAATAGCAAAGCTCGGGATACATCAAGATCGTTCCATAGAGGGAACAGGAGAGAGAACACAAGAGAGAGAGAGAGAGAGAGATCAAACACATAACTACTGGTACATACCCTCAGCCCCGAGGGTGAACTACTCCCTCCTCATCATGGATAGCGCCGGGATGATGAATATGGCCACCGGTGATGGGATCCCCCTCCGGCAGGGCGCCGGAAAGGGCTCTCAAGAGGTTTTTGGTGGCTACAGAGGCTTGCGGCGGCGGAACTCCCGATCTATCTTCTATTCTGGAAGTTTTATGGTATGTAGGTATATATGGGTGCAAGGGGTACGTTGATGGAGCTTCGGGGGCCCCACAAGGTAGGGGGGGCGCGCCCTAGGGGGGTGGGCGTGCCCTCCACCCTCGTGACCAGCTCCTGTATCTTCTAACGTAGAGTCCAAGTCTATCTGGTGGCTTTCCTTCCAAAAATAACTTCTCTAGTTGATTTCGTTCCGTTTTGACTCCGTCTGATATTCCTTTTCCTCGAAACACTAAAATAGGCATAAAACAGCAAATCTGGGCTGGGCCTCCGGTTAATAGGTAAGTCCCAAAATTAATATAAAAGTGGATAATAAAGCCCAATATTGCCTAAAACAGTAGATAATATAGCATGGAGCTATCAAAAATTATAGATACGTTGGAGACATATCAGGCATCCCCAAGCTTAATTCCTGCTCGTCCTTGAGTAGGTAAATGATAAAAAAGATAATTTTTGATGCGGGGTGCTAGTTGGCATAATTCCAATGTAATTCTTTTACTTGTGATATGAATATTCAGATCCAAAAGATTCAAGACAAAAGTTTATATTGATAAAATAAATAGTAACACTTCAAGCATACTAATCAAAGTAATCGTGTCTTCTCAAAATAACATGGCAAAAGAAAGTTCATCCCTACAAAATCATATAGTTAGGCTATGCTCCATTTTCGTCACACGAAAGATGTTCCCAACTTCTATACCCCCGATGACAAGCCAAGCAATTGTTTCATACTTAAATAATCTCAAACTTTTTCAACCTTCACGCAATACATGAGCGTGAGCCATGGATATAGCACTATGGGTGGAATAGAATATGATGATGGGGATTGTGTGGAGAAGACAAAAAAGGAGAAAGTCTCACATTGACGAGGATAATCAACAGGCTATGGAGATGCCCATTAATTGATGTCAACATGAGGAGTAGGGATTGCCATGCAACGGATGCACTAGAGCTATAAATGAATGCTCAACAAAAGAAAACTAGTGGATGTGCATCCAACTTGCTTGCTCATGAAGACCTAGGGCATTTGAGGAAGCCCATCGTAGGAATATACAAGCCAAGTTCTATAATGAAAAATTCTCACTAGTATGAAAAAGACAACTTATGAGACCCACTATATGAAAAACATGGTGCTACTTTGAAGCACAATATATGACACTCACTACATGAAGAACAAGGTGCTACTTTGAAGCACAAGTGTGGAAAAAGAGATAGTAGCATTGCCCTTTTTTTATTTTCTTTTTTTTTATTTTCTTTTTTTGGGCCTTTCTTTTTTTTGGCCTTTTTTTGCCTTTCTTTTTTTTCCTTTTTTTCTTTTTGGGCAATGCTCTAATAATGATGATCATCACACTTCTATTGATTACAACATAAGGATTACAACTCAAAACTTAGAACAAGATATGACTCTATATGAAAGCCTCCGGTGGTGTACCAGGATGGTGCAATGAATCAAGAGTGACATGTATGAAAAATAATGCATGGTGACTTTGCCACAAATACGATGTCAACTACATGATCATGCAATGGCAATATGACAAAAGTAATGTATGTCATGAATATGATGATGGAAGTTGCATGGCAATATATCTCGGAATGGCTATGGAAATGCCATGATAGGTAGGTATGGTGGCTGTTTTGAGGAAGATATAAGGAGGTTTATGTGTGATAGAGTGTATCGTATCACGGGGTTTGGATGCACCGGCGAAGTTTGCACCAACTCTCAAGGTGAGAAAGGGCAATGCACGGTACCGAAGAGGCTAGCAAAGGCGGAAAGGTAAAAGTGCGTATAATCCATGGACTCAACATTAGTCAAAAGAACTCATATACTTATTGCAAAAATTTATAAGTCATCAAAAATCAAGTGCTACGCGCATGCTCCTAGGGGGATAGATTGGTAGGAAAAGACCATCGCTCATCCCCGACCGCCACTCATAAGGATGACCAAGCCAGGTACACTTCATGTTTCAAATTTGTTACACAACTTTAACCATACGTGGATGCTACGGGACTTGCTAACTTCAACACAAGCATTCTTTGAATTCATAATCACCCAACTAGCATGACTTTAATATCACTACCTCCATATCTCAAAACAATTATCAAGTATCAAACTTTTCTTAGTATTCAACACACTCATAAGAAAGTTTCACATATCTTGAATACCAAGTATATTAATATTAAGCAAATTACCATGCTATTAACGACTCTCAAAATAATCTAAGTGAAGTATGAGAGTTCATCTATTTCTTCAAAATAAAACTACCACCATGCTCTAAAAGGTATAAGTGATGCACTAGAGCAAATGACAAACTACTCCGAAAGATATAAGTGAAGGTCAATGAGTAGCTAAATAATTATGCAACTATGCGAAGACTCTCTCTCATTTAATAATTTCAGATCTTGATACTTTATTCAAACAGCAAGCAAAGTTGAAGAAAATTACATTGCAAGGATAGCACAACTCATGTGAAGAAGCAAAAACTTAGGCTCAACCGATACTAACCGATAGTTGTTGAAGAAGAAAGGTGGGATGCCTACCGGGGCATCCCCAAGCTTAGATGCTTGAGACTTCTTGAAATATTATCTTGGGGTGCCTTGGGCATCCCCAAGCTTGAGCTTTTGTGTCTCCTTAATTCCTCTCATATCATGGTTTCTCTTTTTATCAAAAGCTTCATTCACAACAAACTCAACAAGAACTCGTGAGATATGTTAGTATAAACCAATGCAAAACCTTATCATTTTATATTGTAACAAATCACTTAAATAATTATTCAACATTGCATACAATATGCCTCTGCATATTTAATACTCCTATCCTCAAATAGAATCATTAATCAAGCAAACATATGCAAACAATGCAACCATAACAACAATCTGCCAAAACAGTACACTATGCAAAGAATGCAAGATTCATCATACTTACCTTACTCCAAAAATTATGAACTAAAATTCCCACTGCAATAAATTTATCAGATCTCACTATGCAAAAAGATTCAACATTATACCACTCTCTGATTTTTCTAGGGAATTTTTGCAACAGCGGTAAACTTTTTGTTTTTCAAACAGCAACATGTATACTAGCAAAATAAGCATGGCAAAGACTATCCTTGACTTATTTATTGAAACTAAAGATGCAAAACATTATTCTAAATAAAAGCAAGCAAATACTAACAAAATAAAATGACGCTCCAAGCAAAACACATATCATGTGGTGAATAAAAATATAGCTCCAAGTAAAGTTACCGATGAACGAAGACAAAAGAGGGGATGCCTTCCGGGGCATCCCCAAGCTTAGGCTCTTGGTTGTCCTTGAATATTACCTTGGGGTGCCTTGGGCATCCCCAAGCTTAGTCTCTTGCCACTCCTTATTCCGTAATCCATCGAATCTTTACCCAAAACTTGAAAACTTCACAACACAAAACTTAACAGAAAACTCGTAAGCTCCGTTAGTAAAAGAAAACAAAACCACCACATTTGTACTGTAATTAACTCATTCTAAATTCATATTGGTGTAATATCTACTGTACTCCAACTTCTCTATGGTTCATACCCTCCGATACTATTCATAGATTCATCAAAATAAGCAAACAACACATAGACAACAGAATCTATCAAAAACAGAACAGTCTGTAGTAATTTGTGTCAAACGCATACTTATGGAACTCCAAAAATCCTACCATATTAGGAGGTCCTTTGAAATTCGTGTACCAATCCAGAGCAAAAAGAATCAGATCATAAGCACGTTTCTGTGAATTAACAAAACTAATTTACTGGGTGCAAAAGTTTCTGATTTTCAGTAGGATCAACACAACTATCACCGTAAGCCATCCTAAAGGTCTTACTTGGCACTTTATTGAAACAAAAGCTATAAAACATGATTACTACAGTAGCATAATCATGTGAATACACAAAAACAGTAAGGATAAATATTGGGTTGTCTCCCAACAAGCGCTTTTCTTTAAAGCCTTTCTAGCTAGGCATGATGATGACAATGATGCTCACATAAAAGATAAGAATTGAAACATAACGGGAGCATCATGAAGCATATGACTAGCACTTTTAAGTCTAACCCACTTCCTATGCATAGGGATTTTGTGAGCAAACAACTTATGAGAACGATAATCAACTAGCATAGGAAGGTAAAACAAGCATAGCTTCAAAACTTGAAGCACATAGAGAGGAAACTTGATATTATTGCAATTCCTACAAGCATATGTTCCTCCCTCATAATAATTTTCAGTAGCATCATGAATGAATTCAACAATGTAACCAGCACCTAAAGCATTCTTTTCATGATCTACTAGCATAGAAAATTTACTACTCTCCTCATAAGCAAAATTCTTCTCATGAATAGTAGTGGGAGCAAACTCAACAAAATAACTATCATATGATTCAAAATTAGGATCAAGATGACAAGTTTCATGGTTATCATTATTCTTTAAAGCATATGTGTCATCACAATAATCATCATAGATAGGAGGTATGCTTTCATCATAGTAAATTTGCTCATCAAAGCTTGGAGGACAAAAAATATCATCTTCATCAAACATAGCTTCCCCAAGCTTGTGGCTTTGCATATCACTAGCATCATGAATATTCAAGGAATTCATACTAACAACATTGCAATCATGCTCATCATTCACATATTTTATGCCAAGCATTCTATGTAATTCTTCTTCTAGTACTTGAGCACAATTTTCCTTTCCATCATTTTCATGAAAGATATTAAAAAGATGAAGCGTATGAGACAAACTCAATTCCATTTTTTTGTAGTTTTCTTTTATAAATTAAACTAGTGATAAAACAAGAAACAAAAAGATTCGATTGCAAGATCTAAAGATATACCCTCAAGCGCTAACCTCCCCGGCAACGGCGCCAGAAAAGAGCTTGATGTCTACTACACAACCTTCTTCTTGTAGATGTTGTTGGGCCTGCAAGTGCACAGGTTTGTAGGACAGTAGAAAATTTCCCTCAAGTGGATGACCTAAGGTTTATCAATCTGTAGGAGGCGTAGGATGAAGATGGTCTCTCTCAAACAACCCTGCAACCAAATAACAAAAAGTCTCTTGTGTCCCCAACACACCCAATACAATGGTAAATTGTATAGGTGCACTAGTTCGGCGAAGAGATGGTGATACAAGTGCAATATGGATGGTAGATAAAGGTATTTGTAATCTGAAATAATAAAAACAGCAAGGTAACTAATGATAAAAGTGAGCGTAAAAGGTATTGCAATGATAGGAAACAAGGGCTAGGGTTCATACTTTCACTAGTGCAAGTTCTCTCAACAATAATAACATAGATAGATCATATAACAAGCCCTCAACATGCAACAAAGAGTCACTCCGAAGCCACTAATAGCGGAGAACAAACATAGAGATTATGGTAGGGTACGAAACCACCTCAAAGTTATTCTTTCGGATCAATCTATAAAAGAGTTCGTACTAGAATAACACCTTAAGACACAAATCAACCAAAACCCTAATGTCACCTAGATACTCCATTGTCACCTCAAGTATCCGTGGGCATGATTATACGATATGCATCACACAATCTCAGATTCATCCAACCAACACAAAGTACTTCAAAGAGTGCCCCAAAGTTTCTATCGGAGAGTCAAGAACGTGTGCCAACCCCTATGCATAGGTTCCCAATGTCACGAAACCCGCAAGTTGATCACCAAAACATACATCAAGTGGCCCATGATATCCCATTGTCACCACAGATAATCACGGCAAGACATACATCAAGTGTTCTCATAAAAGACTCAATCCGATAAGATAAATTCAAAGGGGAAACTCAATTCATCACAAGAGAGTAGAGGGAGAGAAACATCATAAGATCCAACTACAATAGCAAAGCTCGGGATACATCAAGATCGTGCCATAGTGGGAACAAGAGAGAGAACACAAGAGAGAGAGAGAGAGAGAGAGAGAGAGAGAGAGAGGGAGAGATCAAACACATAGCTACTGGTACATACCCTCAGCCCCGAGGGTGAACTACTCCCTCCTCGTCATGGATAGCGCCGAGATGATGAAGATGGCCACCGGTGATGGGATCCCCCTCTGGCAGGGCGCCGGAAAGGGCTCCCGAGAGGTTTTTGGTGGCTATAGAGGCTTGCGGCGGTGGAACTCCCGATCTATCTTCTGTTCTGGAAGTTTTAGGGTACGTAGGTATATATGGGTGCAAGGGGTACGTCGTTGGAGCTTCAGGGGCCCCACGAGGCAGGGGGCGCGCCCTAGGGGGGTGGGCGCGCCCCCCACCCTCATGACCAGCTCCCGTATCTTCTGACGTAGAGTCCAAGTCTATCCGGTGGCTTTCCTTCCAAAAATAACTTCTCCAGTTGATTTCGTTCCGTTTTGACTCCGCCTGATATTCCTTTTCCTCGAAACACTGAAATAGGCATAAAACAGCAAATCTGGGCTGGGCCTCCGGTTAATAGATTAGTCCCAAAAATAATATAAAAGTGGATTGTAAGGGCATATTTATCCCCAAGATGTTTTGGTGATTGATGACAATGCTTTTGTAGACTAATCATGTGCGTTGAGTTCTTTCAGAGATTCATCCTTTGGCACGAGACGATCACTTCCCCTCCGTGTGATATTCAAGACGGTGTAGCTCCTTCGTTTCTTTGCTGGTGGTCTAGTTTCATAGGAGTCACCGTACTATCAAGAGGGGATCCACGTTGGGAAGGCTAGGGTGGAATCAACACGTACACATCCTTATCACACCCGATGCTATCTTTCCTAAATCTGTGCCTGCCTGTCTTGTCCCAGCGGTAGTACCGCGGTCCTCAGCGGTAGTACCGCCGAAGCTCGTCAAGCGGTAGTACCGCTCCCCGAGTGGTAGTACCGCTTGCGAACTTCGGTCGTAGCACCGCAGTGGTTCCGGGCTACTACCGCCTCGATTCTCGACTACTGTTTTTCGTGGGGTTTTACGGTACTAGTAGCGGCAGTAGGAGCGGTAGTACCGCCTGTACTTCCCCGGTAGTACCGCTCTGGGGCCAGGACCCTGCTTTCCTCGTCAGCACGGTAGTACCGCAGGAAGGGAGCAGTAGTACCGCTTATCAGCGGTAGTACCGCCCTGCCCAAGCGGTAGTACCGCTCTGTGCGTGGCTGTTTGGGGGGGGGGGGTAACGGTTGGATTGTTTCCCCCACTATATAAAGGTGTCTTCTTCCCCAAAGTTGACCTACCTCTTCCCCCAAAAGCTCCATTGTTGCTCCAAGCTCCATTTTCGCCCGACCTCTCTCCCTAGCCAATCAAACTTGTTGATTTGCTCGGGATTGGTTGAGAAGGCCCCGATCTACACTTCCACCAAGAGAAATTTGATTCCCCCCACTAATCCCTAGCAGATCTTGTTACTCTTGGGTGTTTGAGCACCCTAGACGGTTGAGGTCACCTCGAAGCCATACTCCATTGTGGTGAAGCCTCGTGGTGTTGTTCGGAGCCTCCAAGTGTTGTGGAGATAGCCCCAATCTTGTTTGTAAAGGTTCGGTCGCCGCCTTCAAGGGCACCAATAGTGGAATCATGGCATCTCGCATTGTGTGAGGGCGTGAGGAGATTACGGTGCCCCTAGTGGCTTCTTGGGGAGCATTGTGCCTCCACACCGCTCTAACGGAGACGTACTTCCCCTTAAAAGGAAGGAACTTCGGTAACACATCCTCGTCTTCACCGGCTCCACTCTTGGTTATTTCATGCCTTTACTTTTGCAAGCTTACTTGTGTTGTATCTATTGCTTGCTTGTGTGCTAGTTGTCATTGCATCATATAGGTTGTCCACGTAGTTGCATATCTAGACAACCTATTTTGTTGCAAGGTTTAAATTGTTAAAGAAAAGCTTAAAATTTGTTAATTTCCTATTCACCCCCCTCTAGTCAACCATATCGATCCTTTCAATTGGTATCAGAGCCTTGTCTCTTTATTAAGGACTTTGCCATCCGAAGAGTATGGTTGACACCCACGACGATGCGGAGGAGCACTCCGGTGTGAATCCTATCTCGTCTACGGCCGATGGGGGAACCTCGGTCTCACGTGAGGAATTCAATGTGGCATTAGACACATTGAAAACCTCCATGACGGCCGAGGTTAAAAGCATGTTTTCTGAATTCCTAGAAGGACTTAAACTATCCACCTCGCCGATGAAAGTGGGTGATCCCACTAACAAGGTGACGGATGCCACCTCCAACAAGGGGGAAGCTAATAGTGAAAAAGGTCCTTCTACTAGTGGTAGAAATGGCTCCAGCATCTTTGCCCATGTGGAACCTCCTACTTATGGTGGACCGATTCCCACTACTCATTTAAATCATGCCGGTCCTCCTCCTAAGATTGTGAAAAATGAGGATTTTGATGCTTGGGTTTATCGTTTCAAGCATCATTTAAAACAAGTGAATACTAATCTTTGGAGAATTATAGAAGAAGGTTTCTATCCACATGACCCAAGCAACTTCACCCCTCAAGAAGCCGTGGATAATCAATTCAATGAGAGTGCTCTCTTCATCGTCCAAGATGCAATCCTTCCCGAAGATCTCCCTCATCTTCGTCCTCATGCCATGGCTAAAGACGCATGGAAATGTGTTGTGTCTCTCTATCGAGGAAGTGCTAGCATTCAACGCTCCAACTATGAAGTGGTGCAAGATGAAGCCGATGAGTTTGCAATGAAAGAAGATGAAGAACCTCGTGAGCTCTTTCGACGAGTGAACAAACTCACGGTCGCACTCCGAGATCATGGGAGCAAGGACACGGATGACAATTGGATCAAGCGCAAGTTCCTCAAGGCCATGATGCCCTACAACAAGGCCATGTACTCTGTCATTCGTCAAAGATCGGACTTCCACTCCATGACCTCAAGTGAAGTGTTGGATGAGTTCGTTGCAATGAGCATCTTGGACAAGACCGCCGATAATGCGGTGCTCCGTTCTCAAAGGGCAAAGAAGCCCAACCTTGCCTTGAAGGCCAAGGTCAGTGTGGAAGAAGAGGAAGAAGAAGAAGATGAGGATAGCAACCCCGAAGACACGAAATATGATTATCATGAGCACATGGCTCTTGCCTCAAGACAATTTTGGAGCAAGAAGAATACAAGACCCAACTTCAACAAGAACATTTCAAGTCGCCTCAAGGGCAAGCAACGAGTTAGAACTTGTTTCAACTATGGCAATGTGAGCCATTTCGTTGCGGATTGTCCTTACGAGAAGCGGGAAGACAATGGTGGCAAATTCATCCGAAAAGACAAGGCCAAGTCCTTCCCCAACAAGAACAACTTCACCAAGAAGACTCCTACTCGCGGGTTGGTGGTTCAAGAAGAATACCGTGAGGATGATGATGATGATGAAGATAGTGAAGCAATGGCCATGGCATCCGTTGCCATTGCCACAACTCCCCGGGTGTCTCTCTTTGATTCACCTACGAGAACATCACCGCCAAGTGCCTCATGGCTAAGGCCACCAACAAGGTAACCCCCAACATCAAAACCACCATTATTTCTAATCCTTCTTCAATGGATGGCTTTGATGATTGTAAGGGGTCTAATGAGGAGGTAAATGAATTTGATCCTTCATGAGTAAGCTCAAGGGCAAATCCAAGAAGCACTTCGTTGCTCTCTTGGAACAACTTGGTGAAGCTAATGACATGATCGAGGCTCACGAACAAACCATCTCTAAGATGGAAGGTCATAGTCGTGACTATGTCGATGAGATATCAGATCTCTCTAATGCTCTTGAGGAAGAGCGTGGGCATCGTTTGGCTCTTGAGGAGTCACACAACGATGACCATGCCAAATTAAAGAAAGATCTTGATCATGCTCTTGTTGTGTCTCGTGTTCTAACTTCCGAAAATGCTAAGCTTGGGGTTGATCATGCTAGACTCAAGGAGGAGTTTGATGTACTTGACAAGGCCCATAAGGTCTTGAAAGGTGCTCATGCAAACCTCAAGGAGTCTCATGCTCAACTCCAAGTTAAGCTAACTAAGGAAAAGGCCACATTTCCTCACATGGTCTTAATTGATAATGCAAATGCTACTAACCCGTGTTGTGAGCATGTGCATCTTGTGGAGGAGAATGCCAAGTTGAAGGAACAACTCGAGAAAGGTCTTGTGTCATGCATACAAGGCGAGAAGAACATAAATGACCTTTTGAGTAATCAAAAGGAAGTTGTGGGCAAGGAGGGAGTTGGGTTCTCACCCAAGTCCAAGAACAAGAAGAAGAACAAGGAGAAGAATAACAAGACCAAACGGCCTCCTCCGCTCAAGCAAACCTTTTTGAAGGAGGGAGAGGGTGCTCCTAAGGAGAAGAAGAACAATGCGAAGAGTGGTGATGCCAAAGAGCGCAAAACCATCTCTCCCAACAAAGCCAGCGACTTTAACCCCTCTTATGTGTTGTGCCGTGCTAGTGATGGGCATGTTTATGCTAAATTTGTTGGTTCTTCTTATGAGTACATTGAATGGTCTATTTGGGTTCCTAAGACCCTTGTTACTAACATCAAAGGACCCATTACTCAATGGGTACCTAAAACCAAGCATTGATCTCTTGTAGGTGTTTGCTTCCGGTGGGGGATCATGGTTGCTCGATAGTGGAGCAACAAATCATATGACCGGGAGCAAGGACTTGGTGGTGGACGTGCAAAAGATCCCATCTATGCCCACCAATGTCGAGTGGGGTGATGCCTCACATTCCAAGGTATTGGGTCTTGGCAAGGTTGTCATTTCTCACGATCTAACGATCGAGAAAGTCATGCTTGTTGAGTCCCTTGCATTCAATTTACTTTCCGTTCGTCAACTTGCACTCATGGGCTTTGCCATCTTCTTTGATATTGATACCGTGGCCCTCTTGTGGAGCAAGACTCTTAAAGTAGCCTTTGTTGGGCATGTCGAGAACAGTCTCTATGTGATTAACTTTTCGGAGCAACCCACTAAGAATGCGACATGCCTAATGGCTAAAGTTGATGTGGGATGGCTTTGGCATCGCCGTTTAACCCACGTCAATATGAGATCTTTGCAAAGTATACTCAAGGGGGACCATGTCCATGGACTAACAAATGTTAGTTTTGCCAAAGATCGTGCTTGCAGTGCTTGTATCGAAGGAAAGCTTCATGAGACGGCTCACCCTCCCACGACTATCATCTACTCGAAGAGACCTTTGGAGCTCCTGCACATGGACCTCTTTGGGCCTCCATCCTTTGATAGTCTTGGGGGTAGAAAGTATTTCTTGGTGATTGTGGATGATTATTCAAGATACACTTGGGTATACTTCTTCAAGAGGAAGAGTGAGACTCAACAAACCGTCATCAACTTTGCAAATGAAGCTCAATGTCAACACAATGCAAAGATCTTGACAATAAGAAGTGACAGCGGCATCGAGTTCAAGAACTACACCTTGGATGAGTTTCTTAGTGATGAGGGGATCAAGCATCAATATTCTGCACCATATACCCCTCAACAAAATGGTGTTGCGGAGAGGAAGAACCGGACATTGATGGATGCGGCAAGGACCATGATGGCGGAGTTCAAGTCTCCATACAACTTTTGGGCCGAAGCCATCAACATTGCATGTCATGCATCCAATCGGCTCTATCTCCGCAAAGGCTTGAACAAGACTCCTTATGGGATACTCACCGGGAACAAGCCCAATCTCAAGTACTTCCGGGTGTTCGGGTGTAAGTGTTTCATTCTCAAGAAAGGTGTTTGTTTGTCTAAATTTGAGGGTAGAGCTTATGAGGGCATATTTGTTGGTTATGCTACAAACTCTCATGCTTACCGTGTTCTCAACAAGTCCACCGGACTCATTGAGGAGACGTGTAATGTGGAGTTTGACGAAAATAACGGCTCCCAAGTGGAGCAAAGTGGTACTTGTGATGTAGGTGATGAAATTCCTCCCCAAGCCATAAGAAGAATGGGTATTGGTCATATTCTACCCATTGAGGAACCCCTTGTGTCCGAAGGAGAAGGACAATGCTCCACTCAAGTGGAGCCTTCATCTACTCAAGACCCACACGCTTCCGAAGAACAAAGTGTAGGCCCTCAACCTCGGGAACAAGACCAAGGGCAAGATCAATCTCAAGATGATGGTGAACCTCCAATTGATGCCCAAGGTCAAGTTCTCCCCCTCGAGCAAGTTCAAGATCATGAGCAAGCTCAAGATCAAGTACAAGCTCAAGACGGCGCTCAAGATGATCAAGTTGACCCTCCTCCTTCCACTTCCGAGGAGGAATTAGAGCGTCGTGCTGCGAAGATTGCTTCCAAACTCACCACCAAAGGCCATCTCATGGAAAATGTGGTTGGAAGTCTAAGAAAGGGGGTAAGCACTCGTAGACAATTAGCAAACTATTGTGAACATCATGTGTTTTTGTCTCTTGTGTTGAACCCCAAAAGGTCTATGAGGCGCTCGAAGACTCGGATTGGCTCAATGCCATGCATGAAGAACTCAACAACTTCGAGTACAACAAGGTGTGGAGATTGGTGCCAAGGCCATCGGGGAACCACAACGTCATTGGAACCAAGTGGATCTTCAAGAACAAGCAAGATGCTCATGGGAACATCATTCGCAACAAGGCAAGATTGGTAGCACAAGGCTACTCCCAAGTCGAGGGTATCGACTATGGTGAAACCTTTGCTCCCGTTGCTCGTCTTGAATCCATATGTTTGTTGATTGCTTATGCTTCCCATCACAACTTTAAGTTGCAACAAATGGATGTGAAAAGTGCTTTTCTTAATGGTCCTATTAATGAGTTGGTTTATGTCAAGCAACCCCCCCCCCCCGGGTTCGAGGATCCTTACTTCCCGGATCATGTGTATCAACTCGATAAGGCACTCTATGGCCTTAAACAAGCCCCACGTGTGTGGTATGACCACCTTACCGAGTTGTTACAAGATCGTGGATTTGAAGTTGGGCAAATCGATCCCACTCTTTTTACTAAGAAGGTCAAATGGGAGTTGTTTGTGTGCCAACTATATGTTGATGACATTATCTTTGGTTCCCCTAACAAAGCTTTCAATGAAGAATTTGCCGCTCTCATGACCTCTAAGTTCAAGATTTCTTCGATGGGAGAGTTGAAGTTCTTCCTTGGTTTTGATATCAAACAAAGAAGAGAAGGTACCTTCATCAACCAAGCCAAATACACTCAAGACTTGCTTAAGAGATTCAAGCTAAGTGATGTCAAGCCGACCTCTACTCCGATGCCCACCAAGTGCCAACTTGACATTGATCCCAATGGTAAAGCGGTGGATCAAAACGTTTATCGCTCTATGATTGGTTCCTTGCTTTACCTTTGTGCATCTAGACCGGATATCATGTTGAGTGTGGGAATGTGTGCACGGTTCCAAGCTGCACCAAAGGAAAGCCACTTTGTGGCGGTCAAGCGAATCTTTTGATATTTGGCTCCAACCCCAAACTTTGGCCTATGGTACCCAAGAGGAGCTAACTTCAAGCTTGAAGGATTCACGGATTCAGATTGGGCGGGAGACAAGGTGGATAGGAAGTCCACTTCCGGAGGGTGCCAAATTCTTGGTTGCTCTTTGGTAAGTTGGTCTTCTAAGAAGCAAAGTTGTGTATCTCTCTCGTCCACCAAAGCGGAATATGTGGCGGCCGGTAGTTGTTGTGCACAACTCTTATGGATGAAGCAAACTTTAAAGGAGTACGGTGTCATGTGTGACAAAGTGCCTCTTTGGTGTGACAATGAAAGTGCCATCAAGATTTCTCTCAACCCGGTGCAACACTTCAAGACGAAGCATATTGAGACCCATTATCACTTCATCCGGGATCACATTAGGCGAGGGGATATCGAGCTCAAGTATGTCAACACTCATGATAACCTTGCAGATATTTTCACGAAGCCCTTGGATGAAGCGAGATTTCACGAGTTAAGGCATGAGCTAAATATCATTGATTCGAGCAATGTGACTTGAACCCGTGCACCCCCCCACCACGCTCAACTTGTTATCTAGTTTAGATGTACGCATGGACATAGGGGGAGTGTTGTTCTCTCAATGAACTCTCCCTCCCCCCATTATGCATAAATTGATCTAGTCTTTCACTTTAACCATATTTTATGGTACTAGTGCTTCAAGGACGAGTTTTGGTCATGGGTCCAAGGTTAAAATCTTCGCGACGCCATACCTCTTGACTCAAACATAGGTGGCCTCGGCCACCGCCCTCTCTTGAAGAGGTGTGTTCTGTTCCGTTGTTAGTGTGTTTGTGGCCTTGTTGGTCTTTCTTCTTTCTTGGCTGTGGTTTTTCTGTTCTTTTTGAGCTTAAGCCGTGTGTCTAGAGGCCCGTGGTTGCTGAGCATTACTACCGCTGGTGGTGTGCGGTACTACCGCTCTAAGCGGTACTACCGCCCACCAGCGTGGTACTACCACTGCGAGGCGGGGGTAGGGGGTTATATCGGGGGCAGGGGGAGTTTTCTTCTCCCCCATACCCATTCGCTCGCCCCCATGCTCTGTTCGTCTCTCCAGCAACCGGCGCCGCGGGAGGGCTCCAGCGGATCTCCCTCTCCGGGGCGCTCCTCTCCATTTCCTTCGGTGGAGACGATCCCCACCTTGTCCTCTTGCCATGGATGCCGGTATTGCCCCCGTTCTCTCTCTCTTCTTGTCTAGATTTCCAATCTAGCATCTTAGGGGCAATAGTAGTTGCATCTCTAGATTTTTGGCCAAATCTAGGCTTGAGTTGGATGGAGAAGGCTTCTAGGCAGTTTGGATTGGTGTTTGGTAAGAGTATTTTTGAATTTGGTAGGACGGTAGTGCCGGATCTGACCACGGCAGAAGGAAACTGCTGTTTCCCATCTCGAGCGGTACTACCGCTCCCTCTGGAGCGGTACTACCGCTTGGAGCGGTACTGCCGCTCACAGGTCGCGGTACTACCGCTCTCTACCAGATTCCACCATACTTTTACTAATCAGTGATCCTTTTTGGTTTTGTTTGGTGGCTTCTGCTCGTTCTTTTTGGTTGTTTGCGTGTTCTGGTGTGTGGTTCCAGGTGATGGCTTCCTGAGCATCAGGCTCGGCGTGTCAACCCCGGTCGTGCCACGTCCAAGCGGTACCGCACAACTGAGTCTGCAGGAGGTTCCTCAAGTGCTCCTCCTCCACCCCAACTCCAGAAGAAGCCTGGTGTCAAGCCGAAGCCTGGCAAAACCGTGCCAGAAATGCCAGCCAAGGTGTTCTGGGCAAGACGTCGCCGCAACCCCTATGAGGCAGACCAAGATCCCACTTTGGTCAACCGTCCGTTCTGGAACAGGTTTCAGTTTGTCATCTTCTTTGATGTTCTCAAGGCCAAGAAGAACCTCTTTGTTAATGTGCACTCCATCGACACCGACCATATGGAGAAGGATCCTGATTACTTTGGTGAAGCTCTTCAGATGTGCACTTAACTGAACATGCTTGGTGTCATGCAATTCAACAAAGATTATGATGCTGATATTGTGGCCCAATTCTATGCCACGGTTCATCTCGGGACTAATGAGGACAGGACACTGACTTGGATGACCAATGGCAAGTTGCTTTCAGTCAAGTGGAAGGCGTTCATGGAATTGATTGGGGTAGAAGATCAAGGGCATGCGTCTCCTGTCGGCTTTCGCCCACACCACAACACCTCCGCCACTCACAAGCAAGCTCTATGGCCATACTGCACTTTGAAGATCAACCCTGAGATGAAGAAGGAAACATATGAGCTTCCTACCTTTCTGGACATTCTTCACCGTGTCTTCCGTGAGACTCTTTTCCCTCGCATCGGGAATCTGGATATGGTTCATTCTTATCTCGTGGACATGCTTCTCTTCTGCCAGTGTGAGAAGGAACAAAACACCGGAGAGTCCCTGGACATATCCCAAGTTATGTGGTCTGAGATTTTATCTGCTATCTCCGAACGCAAGTGCCCGATTTATGGTACGTTCATCATGCTGCTTATTGAGAAGGCCTGGGGTCGTGTCTATCCCCAGGTGATGCTAGAAACTGGGGAGTTGGTTTCTCACGACATCAAGCGTCTGAGGAAGAAGGACAACTGGGGCTCTCGGGTCCCTAAATCTGGAGTTCCTTCGTCTGCCACTGCCATGGAGACCGAGGAGGAGGCTGAGGCTGAGGCTGAGGATGATGATGACTATGTGCCTTCTGCGGCAGAGCCCTCTTGGGAAAAGAAGCTCAAGCTCAAGATGAAGAAGCTGTTCTGCATGGAGGCTCATGGTCAGTACATGACTCATGTGGGTGAGAAGAAGGCCCGTCGTCGTCACAAGGAGCTCATGCGCCAGTTGGGTGCCACCGTTAACAGTGGATCTGAGGACCAGCTTACTGAGTAGGAGGAGTGGATTCAGCAGCACTGCCCATGGACCGATTCGGATGCTGAGCACTTCCCAACCGACGATGGTGGCGTAGACGATCCCGCGGAGACCTGATTCTCTTGCTATCACCTGGAGCTGTAGCAACACTCCCTCTCCTTTTTGGTGTCTCGATGCCAAAGGGGGAGAGAGTTTAGGGATTTGTGTTGTGTCTTCCATCGTTTGTGTTTTCTCGCAGTTTGCCTGGTTTGTGTCTGGTTTGTGTCAGTGAGACCTAAGTTCCAGTCATATGGTGTGAGACATATGCTACCTTATCTTTCGAGTATCATTATCTATGTCTATCTAGCTTATGAGTTGCATGCTTATCTTTCGAGTATCATTATCTATGTCTATCTAGCTTATGAGTTGCATGCTTATCCTGTTATCTATGTTGCTCTCATATATCATGTTTAGGTAGTTGGTCTCTAAAATGTAGGGGGAGCGTTGATCCTGGTATCTGTGCCATGCAGTCCAAAGCACTTATCTAGACAGCACACATCCAGGGGGAGCCCTTCTACATTTTAGGACGGTGGGGTTTTGCGTCATTCCTATATCTTTCCTGTTTGTGCAAATCCCGTATTGTCATCAATACACCAAAAAGGGGGAGATTGTAAGGGCATATTTATCCCCAAGATGTTTTGGTGATTGATGACAATGCTTTTGCGGACTAATCGTGTGCGTTGAGTTCTTTCAGAGATTCATCCTTTAGCACGAGACGATTACTTCCCCTCCGTGTGATATTCAAGACGGTGTAGCTCCTTCATTTCTTTGCTGGTGGTCTAGTTTCGTAGGAGTCATCGTACTATCAAGAAGGGATCCGCGTTGGGAAGGCTAGGGTGGAATCAACACGTACACATCCTTATCACACCCGATGCTTCTTTCCGCTTCATTGGAGCTATCTTTCCTAAATCTGTGCCTGCCTGTCCTGTCCGAGGGGTAGTACCGCGGTCCTCAGCGGTAGTACCGCCGAAGCTCGTCAAGCGGTAGTACCGCTCCCCGAGTGGTAGTACCGCTCCCCGAGCGGTAGTACCGCTTGCGAACTTCGGCCGTAGCACCACAGTGGTTCCGGGATACTACTGCCTCGATTCTCGACTGCTGTTTTTCGTGTCGGGTTTTACGGTACTAGTAGCGGCAGTAGGAGCGGTAGTACCGCTCCAAGAGGTAGTACCGCCTGTACTTCCGCGGTAGTACCGCTCTGGGGCCAGGACCCTGCTTTCCTCGTCAGCACGGTAGTACCGCCCTGCCCAAGCGGTAGTACCGCTCTGTGCGTGGCTGTTTGGGGGGTAACGGTTGGATTGTTTCTCCCACTATATAAAGGTGTCTTCTTCCCCAAAGTTGACCTACCTCTTCCCCCAAAAGCTCCATTGTTGCTCCAAGCTCCATTTTCTCCCGATCTCTCTCCCTAGCCAATCAAACTTGTTGATTTGCTCGGGATTGGTTGAGAAGGCCCCGATCTACACTTCACCAAGAGAAATTTGATTCCCCCCACTAATCCCTAGCGGATCTTGTTACTCTTGGGTGTTTGAGAACCCTAGACGGTTGAGGTCACCTCGAAGCCATACTCCATTATGGTGAAGCTTCATGGTGTTGTTGGGAGCCTCCAAGTGTTGTGGAGATAGCCCCAATCTTGTTTGTAAAGGTTCGGTCGCTGCCTTCAAGGGCACCAATAGTGGAATCACGGCATCTCGCATTGTGTGAGGGCCTGAGGAGATTACGGTGGCCCTAGTGGCTTCTTGGGGAGCATTGTGCCTCCACACCGCTCTAACGGAGACGTACTTCCCCTTAAAAGGAAGGAACTTCGGTAACACATCCTCGTCTTCACCGGCTCCACTCTTGGTTATTTCGTGCCTTTACTTTTGCAAGCTTACTTGTGATGTATCTATTGCTTGCTTGTGTGCTAGTTGTCATTGCATCATATAGGTTGTCCACGTAGTTGCATATCTAGACAACCTATTTTGTTGCAAGGTTTAAATTGTTAAAGAAAAGCTTAAAAATTGTTAGTTGCCTATTCACCCCCCCCCTCTAGTCAACCATATCGATCCTTTCAGTGGATAATAAAGCCCAATATTGCCTAAAACAGTAGATAATATAGCATGGAGCAATCAAAAATTATAGATACGTTGGAGACGTATCAGACCTCCTAAAGTTTCAATAGGCAAATTGTGTTTGAGTAGAGGTCGTTGTTGAAAGAAAATTTTATCTATTTCATTTCTTTCATGCATATGCATATCGTTTTCATGGTCTAGCAAATATTGTCTTAGTGGATCAGTAGGAGATACGACAATAGAAGCAAGACCAATTATTTCATCCTTACTAGGTAATTATTTACTACGAGGTTGTCTATAAAACTTGGAGAAATTTAACTTATGAGACTCATCACCAAAGCTAACACCGACAGTTTGTTTTTCACAATCTATTTTGGCATTAACGGTGTGCAAGAAAGGTCTATCAAAGATAATGGGACAAAAATCGTCTTGTGGGGAACCAAGAACTAGAAAATCAGTAGGATATTTTGTTTTCCCACACAAGACTTCAACATCTTTAACAATCCCAAGTGATGTGATGGTGTCTCTATTGGCAAGTTTAATAGTAACATCTATGTCTTCTATTTCAGCGGGTGCTAGGTCATGCATAATTTCTTGGTAAAGAGTAAAAGGAATAGAACTCACACTAGAACCCAAGTCACATAAACCATGATAGCAATAATCTCCAATTTTTACTGAGACAAAGGCATGCCAACTACGGGTCTATGTTTATCTTTGTCATCCGGTTTGGCAATTCTAGCAGCTTCATCACAGAAGTAACTAACATGCCCATTAATATTTTCTACCAGGATATCTTTAACCATAGCAACACTAGGTTCTACTTTAATTTTCTCAGGGGATTTAGGTGCTTTAATATTACTTTTGCGAACCACAGTTGAAACCTTAGCATGCTCTTTTATCCTAACAAGGAAAGGTGGCTTTTCAATATAAGCAGTAGGCACAAGTGGATCAACATTGTAAATAATAGTTTCATATTTAACTATGATCGGTTCTTTAATTTATTATTTAATAGGTGGGTGGTATTTAAACCACTTCTCCTTAGGGAGATCAACATGAGTAGCAAATAATTCACGGAAAGAGGCTACTATCTTAGAGTCACGTCCATATTTAGTGTTAAACTTCTGAAAAGCACTAGTATTCATAAAAGATTTAACACAATCAAACTTAAGCTTAATACCTGACTCTTTACCTTCTCGAGTTCCCAATCTTCAGAGTTGTGTTTAATTATTTCTAAAAGATCCTACCTAAATTCAATAGTCTTCTTCATAAAAGAACTAGTACAAGAAGTATCAAGCATGGATTGATCATCGCGAGAAAGCCGAGCATAAAAATTCTGAATAATAATTTCTCTTGAGAGCTCATGATTGGGGCGTCAATATAACATTGACTTAAGCCTCCCCAAGCTAGAGTGATACTTTCTCCTTCATGAGGCCAAAAATTATATATATATAATTCTGATCACGATGAACTAGATGCATAGGATAATTTTTTTGGTGAAATTCCAATTTCAATTGATTCCAGTTACAAGATCCAATATCATCTTAGAGCCTATACCATGTTAATGCTTTTCCCTTTAAATATAAAGGGAAGACCTTCTTCCTAGATTCATCTCAGGGTAAACCTATAAACTTAAATAATCCCCAAATTTCATCCACATAGATCAAGTGCATATCAGGATGTTCGGTTCCATCTCCTGCATAGGATCAGCAAGTAGTTGTTCTATCATACACGAAGATATTTCATAGCCAATATTTTCAGTAGGTGTAGTAGGTTGAGAGGAAACTAATTGTGCTTCTGGTTAAGGTGAAGATACCCCGAACAAACCCCTCAAAGGATTATTTTCCATAGTAACAAGTGACAGTAAATTTCAGCACACTATATAAATTTTCCCTTACCGATTTCCACTTAACAAGAGCACTTCACTCCTCACAACGGTGCTAGAAAAGATCCTTGATGACCCACAAGTACAAGGGATCAATCCTAGTCCTTTCAATAAGTAAGAGTGTTGAACCCAACGAGGAGCAGAAGGAAATGACAAGTGGTTTTCAGGAAGGTATTTTCTCCAAGCACTAAAATAGTCGGTAATAGGTAGTTTGATGGCAAGATTATTTGTAACGGACAAGTAAAAGTAACGGTAAATAAAGTGCAGCAAGGTAGCCCATTCCTTTTGTGGCAAAGGACATGCCAAAACGTTCTTTTATGATAAGCAAAGCGTTCTTGAGGGTGTTCGAGAATTTCACCATCTCACTTTCCTCATGTTGGTTTGATTCGTGTTCGCTACTTTGGTAATTTGGTATGTGGGTGGACCGGTGCTTAGGTGTTGTTATTACTTAAACAAGCCTCCTACTTATGATTAACCCCCTCGCAAGCATCCGCAACTACAAGAAAAGTATCAAGATAAAATCTAACCATAGCATAAAACTTTTGGATCCAAATCATTCCCTTACGAAGTAGCGTAGAAATTAGGGTTTAAGCTTCGGTCACACTAGCAACCCATCATCTAATAACTACTCCATAATGCATTCACTTAGGCCCAAATATGGTGAAGTGCCATGTAGTCGATGTTCACATGACATCACTAAGGGAATCACAACATACATGTCAACAAAATATCGAACACGTATCAAGTTCGCATGATTACTTGCAACATGACTTCTCTCGTGACCTGAAGAACAAAAGTAACTACTCAAAAATGATAATCATTCTCAAGATCAAAGGGGTATTAAATAACATAACGGATCTAAACATATAATCTTCCACCAAATAAACCATATAATAATCCACTACAATATGCAATCAACACTACTATTCATGCACAGGTACCAATCTGAGGTTCCGGTACAAAGATTGTACACAATAGATGAACAAGGGTTTGAGAGGAGATGGTGTTGTTGAAGATGTTGATGGAGATTGCCCTCCCAAAGATGATATGGTTCTTGGTGATGACGATGGCTTCGTTTTCCCCCTCTGAGAGGGAAGTTCCCCCGGCGGAATCGCTCCGCCGGAGGGCAAAAGTGCTCCCGTGCAAGTTTTGCCTCGAGACGGCGGCCCTCGTCCCGAAAGTCCTCTCTTGATTTCTTTCTAGGTCAAAATGACTTATATACCAGAAGATGGGTGCCAAAGGTGGGTTGGGCCGAGCACAACCCACCAGGGCACGCCTGGGGGGCTGGTGTGCCCTGGTATCTTGTGTTCACCAGGTGGCCCCCTCCAGTAGTTATTTGCTCCATTATTTCTTAAATATTCCAAAATAATTCTCCGAAAAGTTTCAGCTCATTTGGAGATGGGAATAATAGGTAACTCTCACATAGCTTTTTCAGGTCCAGAATTCCAGCTGTCGGCATTCTTCCTCTTTGTGTGAACCTTGCATATTATGAGAGAAAAGGCATTAGAATTACTCCATAAAGCATTATTATACATAAAAACATTCTGAATAACAGTAGGAAATCATGATGCAAAATGGACATACCAGCATGCTGCAAGTTGAATGAATTTATCCAGTTAACTACAAGCTGCAAGTTCACTGAATTTGCCCCTCTGTTAACTCCAAGCTACAGGTTGAATGAATTTATTCAGTTAATTGCATGCTACAATTTGACTGAATTTATTCAGTTAACTACATGCTGCAAGATGACTGAGTTTATTCAATGAATTGCATGCAGAACAGGATAAGCACAATCTTCAACCCAACTCGAACAACAAGAGTTAACTGAAGAAATAAAGTAAAGTGTACCTTGCATATTGAATGCAGTTAACTGAATAAATTCAGTTAACTGATTGAAATCAGTTAACTACATCTAGCAAGATAAATCAAAATGTAAGTAGTCTAATGATGTAGTGGCATTACTAAACTTCAGAGTATTTGCACCGCTGATGTGAACCCGTGCCCTACATTGCCTACTACAACTACAAATTTCATATTTTTAGAAGTACAAACATGTGCCATGCTGGTCAATCTGAGCCCTACAACAAAACCCTAGGCCAAATTGCGCACACACTTACTGCTCAAAACTGTGCATTGTGGCCTAAAGAACATGAAACAGAAGAACCCTAGCTTCTTCCCGAAATCCCAAATTTCACAGCCCTAAACCCTAGCCTGAAATCACTAACCAAATTACTAGCTTCGCAATGCGGGAAGCAGTATAGCTACAACCATCCACCATAAGTACCCGCAACGGTCTCCAAACAGAGATATTCGCCGGTGCTGTGGATGACACGGTGGGACGAAGAAACCAGAGGAGGAGGAGGAACAGAGCAGAGAGAGGACGACGCACCATAGTCGGGAAGAAATACGTCGTGCGAGCGAACTTGGTGCGCAGGAGGAGGAGGGACGAGACCGCCAGTGAACTCCGGCGACGGCGCCATGGATGCCGACGTAAGCCAACACCTAGCGCGAGCGGTCGGTGAGACCCAAACAAAGGACAAGTGTATGAATGATTGGGGTTGGGGAGGGGACAAAATCAATTCAGGTGTTACTTGCTTCGACGGGAATGAGGTATACTACGGGTTGATAAGGGCTAAAGGCTAGGGGCAAATTGCAAAATATGCGCCACTGACCGGCCTAGCCGACCCGACTCCACTTGGCGAGCTGTGATTGGCCCAGGACCAAAGTTGCACCTCGATGACAAGTTCTAGGATGAAATAATCATTTTTTCGCAAGTTTTAGGACCAAACCATCACATGCATGACAAGTTTAAGGACCTGTGGTGCTATTACCTCTAGTAACATACTAGGACGTTGCTACCCTTTCCTCCCTTGTCATCTTTCTCTGCTACTATACGCAGTTCGGCCAACTCCAATGCGCGACCCCAAACGGACGTCCGATCTATCCGTTGTTTGTCCGTTTGGGGTAGGAAAACGGACACGGTCGTCCGTTTGCGGTCGTGCACCCATCTGTGTGCCCAACCGGCACTGCTCAGCCCAAAACGTCCGTGTGTTTTGGTTGCATTTGTGCCCAAAAAACTCAAATAGACTTGTAAATAATAAGAAAACATAAATATAAACATTAAAAGGCCACACGGCCACATTACCCAAGTTCACCATAGTTCATAATTAAACTAGAACTTAATAAAAGACTTAAAAAAACTAGATAAAAATAGTCGTCGTCGGTGAGGCCACCATCGTCTCGAGGAGCCGCCCTTATACGCGTCCTCATCGCTGGTGAGGTCGGCGTAGGGAGGTGGCTGCCAAAGGTGGGCTGGCAGCCCCTGCCAGACCGGAGGCGTCGGTGATGCCTGCACCACCACCTCCCGTGGCTCCTGCTCCTGCTTCGGCGACCACGGTGGCGTGGCTGGCCATGGGCCGACTCCCACCGAGTCGGCCATTTTCGGCACTGTGCAGGACCACCTCCACCGTTGGCCCACCAGACGTGGGTCCCACGCGGCGAGGGGCTGCTCCTCATGCACCTCCTCCTCGACGGCGTCGTCCAACTCCGGAATGGCCACGTCGCCGATCAAAGAGAGGGCCAATGCGGTTTCTAGGCCATCCCTTTGCCGCTCGACGTGCGTGTGCATGGAATCCTCCATGACACGCTTCATGAGCCGGGCCTCCTCCTCCTCGGTCATGGGTGGCGGTGGTGAAAGGGACGGAGATGGAGATGGCGATGGCATCAACAAGATGCCGCGCACACGCCTACGGCCGCGCGCTTGGGGTGGGATGTCTGAACGAGACGGATGCGGTGCACGCTAGCCAGCAAAGTAGGACCGCCGCTGCAGGTCGTGCTCATCACGGAACCACGTGTCCCATAGCGGCGAGTCAATGGTGTACCTGGAGTCCTGTAGCAAATCGGGTGGCAGCTGTTAGCGGTGATTGTTGATCTCTTCGCGGCGGGCGCGGGTGATCACTGGCACCGCCGGGATTGGAACGCGGTCCGCGGAGAGATGCCAGCTATTTGGCAAATGAACATCTCCCCATGGGAGTGGCGTGGACGTCTCCCAGTATCGACGGCAGACGTCGACGTGGACGTACATCTTGTTGCGCTGCCCGGCCACCGGCGGCGCGAGCTGAAAGGACGGTGGTGCGGGTGTAGATGGTAGAGATGGTGGTGTGGGTGGCGCGGATCTGATGGAGATGCGGCTGACAGAGGAGGAGTCGGCCTCATGGTCATGCTTCCCCTTGCTGATCCAATGCCAGTCCATGGCGCCGGTCGGGAGGTGGGCGAGTGGGGGTGCGGTGGCATTGGCTAGGGCTTGCTTGCTCGTGTCGAGGCTCGAAGAGGCAGGCGGGCCAGGAAGTGGAAGTTGTGGACTGGCCGGTCCATGGCTTCCACATTAAGGATGACGACCCCTCCGCCCGTGTGAATGACAACTGGGGCCCGCTGCTCGTGCGCATTGAACTTGGGCGGTGGAGGTAGATGGACGGCCGCCACGCGTTCCTGAGGCGAACGATGAGTAAGCGTGTGCCGGTCCGTTCGACGTTCGTCTGGCCTCAACGCATATTTGCGCCGGAAATAGGGCGGGCGGCCGCGCGTTGGGTTGTCTAATCTTTTTGTTTTACCTCAAACGGACAGACGCGGACAGAATGAGATCGCGTTGGAGTTGGCCTTCCATCCTCTTAGGCCAACTCCAGCGCACGACCCCATCCTATCCGGGTGCGTCTGTTTGGGGCAAAACGGACAAATCGGATGGCCCAGCACGCGGGCGCAAACGGACTTTTGCCCGTTTTCTATCCGCTTTCAACCCATCCCCAGCCCAACTTTGTGCTACTTTTGGGGCGAAACGGACAGCGAGCGGACAGGCGGGACGCGCGCGCGTGTCCTCCCCAGGCCCGCCCGTCAGTGGCACAAAGCAAAACCCTCCGTGCCCCATTTGGCGCCATTTCCCCCCAAACCCTCCCACGTTCCGCCCCCCACCCTCCCTCGTCCATGGCCGACGCCCCACCGAATTCCGGCAGCCTGGCCGTTGACCCACCCGCAAAGATGAAGAAGAAGGCCAAGGGTGCAAGGAAGCCGCGGTCGGAGTGCGCGCCGGAGGAGATCGCCAAGTTGGACGCGGAATCAGCGAAGAGGAGGAACCGGAGGGCGGCCGTCAAGGGCAAGACCGCCGCGGCCAAGTTCGCCGCCGAGCGCGATGCGGTGGAGGCCGTGCGGCACAAGGCCGAGGTCGACGAGAAGGAGGCCATCGTCAACAAAGTGCACGCCCTCCTCATGCTTGGCATTTGCCGTCCGGCAGGGTTCTCAGGTGCGGCCGCCGGCCTGGCGAGCACAGGCTCGTCGGTCGCCAGGCCTCGGCATTGCTCATCGCCGATGTCGCGGACCACTCCTATGTAGCCCGGCTTTCCCCTACCAAGGCACGATGGCCACACCCGTTATTCGGGCTCGCCGGACGTTGGCGTGATCGTTCCGTCCACCCTGCGCCCCTCGACCGTCATCGACCTCAACATCACGCCCGGGTCCAGCAGCGGCGGCCGCCCGTCCGTGGAGATGCAAAGAAAGCAAGCACGGCCACCGTTTACGGGCGCCATGCCGTCGCCCTGCATCCTATTCGACGAAATGGCAACTCCAACGCCAATGGTCGACGAGCCCTTCTAAATGAGTTCATGGAGCAAGTGATCTACGAGGGTGGGCATGGAGTTGCCTATGATCCCGATGAGACACAAAGTCAGGATGGTCACGCCCAATACGTTGCCGATGAAGAGGCCCATGACCATGCGAACTACGACCATGGTGACTCGTGGCATGAAGACGATGACATCTATTGCGAAGGCGATGGTGATGAAGAAGATGTCATTGATATTGACATTTCGGGGGAGCCATTGTTCATCGACGAGCTCACCCAAAGAGCGGAAGCACAAAAGAGGAAGAAGAGCATTCACACGGGTTCATATTCACAAGACGAGGACAAGTTGATTTGTCAATGTTGGATGGAGATTAGCCAAGATCCCAGGACCGGCGTGCAACAAAAGGGCCTTGTTTTTTGGACGAGAGTCCACAAAACATTCCATGAAAGAAAGATGTTTGAGCCCTACCAAATTACGAGCAACCGTGGCATCACCTCGATTCAAAAGAGGTGGTTGTTCATCCAACAAGAGTGCAACAAGTATTTTGCCGCACTTGAGAGCATTGAAGCATGGCCCGTGAGTGGTCTCGGCATTGGGGACTTGGTATGCCCTCCTCATCCTAGTTCTTTCTTTGTTACGGCCATGAGACTTCGGCCTTGTATATGTTTGCATGTTCATTTGTTGTTGATCATGTGGTGTAGGCATTTCAATCTTTGGAAGCATTCAAGGTCCGGCATAATGACAAGCCATTCACTCTTACGCATTGTTGGACGCTCATCAACAATTGCCCAAAGTTCAAAGATCAATACCGTGAACTCCAAAGAAAGAGAGGCAAGAAGGTGGCCGCATTTGCCGGAGGTGGAGATGATGAGGCGTTGAAGAGGCCCAGGGGCAAGACCAACTCCAAGGTGGACGACATACGTGATGCGTCATCCATGGCCTTGCATGAGACTTTGCATGGCATGATTGAAAGATCGTGGATGTCGCCTAGGGGGGTGAATAGGCGCTTTAAAATAATTACGGTTAAGGCTTGAACAAATGCAGAATAAACCTAGCGGTTAATTTGACAAGCACAAAACCTACAACAACTAGGCTCACCTATGTGAACCAACAACTTATGCTAAGCAAGGTAAACAACTAAGTGATAGCAAGATATATGACAAGAAACAATATGGCTATCACAAAGTAAAGTGCACAAGTAAAGGCTCGGGTAAGAAATAACCAAGGCACACGGAGACGAGATGTATCCCGAAGTTCACACCCTTGCGGATGCTAATCTCCGTTTGGAGCGGTGTGGAGGCACAATGCTCCCCAAGAAGCCACTAGGGCCACCATAATCTCCTCACACCCTCGCACAATGCAAGATGCCGTGATTCCACTAAGGGACCCTTCAGGGCGGTCACCGAACCCGTAGAAATGGCGATCCTTGGGGGCAGTCACCGAACCCGTACACTTTGGCAACCCTTGGGGGCGGTCACCGGTACCCGTCAAATTGCTCGGGGCGATCTCCACAACCTAATTGGAGACCCCGACGCTTGCCCGGAGCTTTACACCACAATGATTGAGCTCCGAACAACACCAACCGTTTAGGGCGCCCAAGCACCCAAGAGGAACAAGCTTAAGGGCACCAAGCACCCAAGAGTAATAAGCTTCTCAACTTGTAACTTCCATGTATCACGTGAAGAACTCAAACCGATGCACCAAATGCAATGGCAAGGGCACATGGAGTGCCCAAGTCCTTCTCTCCCAAATCCCACTGAAGCAACTAATGCTAGGGAAGAAAATGAGAAGAAGAACGAAAGAAGAACACGAAGAACTCCAAGATCTAGATCCAAAGGGTTCCCCTCACTTAGAGGAGAAAGTGATTGGTGGAAATGTGGATCTAGATCTCCTCTCTCTTTTCCCTCAAAAACTAGCAAGAATCCATGGAGGGATTGAGAGTTAGCAAGCTCGAAGAAGGTCAACAATGGGGAAGAACATGAGCTCAAAGGATTAGGTTCATTGGGGAAGAAGACCCCCTTTTATAGGTGGGAAAAAATCTAACCGTTATGCTCACAACCCGAACAGAGCGGTACTACCGCTCCAAGGAGCGGTACTACCGCTAGGGCGGTAGTACCTCTTTGAAACACGACAGCGAGGAGGCAAAAAGGCCAGAAGAACCGTCGGAGTGGTACTACCGCTCGTCCGCACGGTACTACCGCTCGACCTCACGGTACTACCGCAAATGGTATCGGTACTACTGCTTGCGAGCGGTACTAAAAAAATACTTCCGTGCCTACCTCCGCTGAGCAAAACACGAGATTTTGGTCCGGAGCGGTACTACCGCTTAGGAGCCACGGTAGTACTGCTCTGGAGCGGTACTACCGCTCAGGAGCCACGGTAGTACTGCTCTGGAGCGGTAGTAAAAAATTACATCCGCTCTAGTCGCGGTAGTACCGCTGCAGCCTTTACCAAAACAGCCACAACTTTTGCAAACAGACTCCGAATTCAACAAAACCAAGTTTGTTGGAAAGCTAACGACATGAGCTAACACAATCTTGATAGAAATATCAATAAGAAGCCAATGAGAAAAGTTCCATAAGAAAATGGTGAGAGCCCTTCCTTGGAAAAGACCGGTGAAACCTCCAACACCGAAAACATCATAGAAGACGCATGCGAACTCTATTTTCGATGAACTCAAGCTTGTCATCAAGATGACCATAAGATCTAAGACTCACAAAGATAACCAAACAAGAACCAAGAAACATGGTGCAAGGATGCAATGGTTTGAGCTCTCTACTAGCGATTTGATCAAGCAACCAACTTGAGAGCCCCCCTTGATAGTACGGCAAACGATCCTATAACCCGGTCTCCCAACTACCACCACAAGACCGGTAAAATAGAAAACCTATCAAGGTCAAACCTTTGCCTTGCACATGGTCCGCTTGAGCTAGATGATGACGATCTTGACTCCCTCAAGATGAACCACCTTTGTTGATTGCATTGGCTCGATGAAGACTAGATGATTGCTCCCCCATAGTCCACTATGGGTGAGCCACTCTTCGGCACATCTTCACAAGTCCATTGACACCATAATGGATGGCAAGATTCAAGCACTTGATCTCTTCATGATGCTCCACTTGAACTTGCACACGGCAATCTTGATGACGATCACCACTTGATGTCATCCTTTCCATGGGTTGTATGATATCTTCCTCTTGACGCAAGCCCATGGACACGTACCTAACCCCACATAGAACTCTCACATAGACCATGGGTTATTACACAAAATGCAATGGACAATTCTTACCATACCATGGGATCACTTGATCCCTCTCGGTACATCTTCTACGCTTTGTGAGTTGATCAACTTGATTCACTCTTGACTTAGTCTTGATCAACTTGATTCACTCTTGACTTAGTCTTGATCAACCTTGAATCTTTCAAACTCTCTTCATTTGGATGATGTCTTGAAGTTAAACATGAATGATCACACAATCTTCTTCTTCAAGACATGCTTGCAATAAGCTCAACACTCACATGACCAATCTTTGGATAATTCCTTAATAGCACCTTGGTCAACTCATAAACTCCTTGAAACCAACACATGGACTTCAAGAAAAGCCTATGGAAAAATCCTTCAAATATAACTCAAGGCAACCATTAGTCCATAGAGATTGTCATCAATTACCAAAACCAAACATGGGGGCACCGCATGTTCTTTCAATCTCCCCCATTTTGGTAATTGATTACAATCACTTTCAAGAGAGTTTATATAAGGAATTATGCTTCACTATGCAATGCAACAACCAATAGTGCATGCTAAGGAACAAAACCAAAGCAAGAGGAGATAACTCTCTAAACTTCTCCACAAAACTCTCTGAAACTCCTCCCCCATTGGCATCGATTGGCAAAATGGGTGAAAAGCTTAGAATGCCAATATAAAGAGTGTTACTCCATAAATTGTGTATATCTCAAAAAGAGAGTGGAATGCAATACACATATCCAATGGTAAATACTTGGAGGAAGACAAACTATATTGAGGCCCAAAGATTGCAAAAGAATGATATGCCACAAAGACATAACAAAGAGAGAAACAAGAAATCGAGCAATCAAAAGATACAAATTGAAGCAAGCAATCAAAGAATATCAATTGAACCAACTAGACCAAAGATCCTATGAGCCACATGAATGAAGGATATTATGATATGAGCCGAGGAGTGTTCTAAAGAAACTAGAGAAGCTCCCCATGATTTGTGCACATCAAGAATTTTTGTATTCGGATACAAAG
Source organism: Triticum aestivum (assembly GCF_018294505.1). NCBI lineage: Eukaryota > Viridiplantae > Streptophyta > Magnoliopsida > Poales > Poaceae > Triticum > Triticum aestivum. Next base: position 400,393,965 of record NC_057813.1, read on the forward strand.
TACACAAAATAGGATCATAGCTCCCCCAAAATCAATAGAAACTTACAACAAGAGCATGTGAGCATATAGGAAACTAAGCCTAGTACTTGCAACAAACACATGGTTGAGCAACAAGGAAAAGAGGTAACTTGAGAATGGTCTCAACCAAAAAGATGTGTGTGAGTCAAGGCAATGCACTTGAGAAGACTAATGTACGGATGAGCATAAAGCATCAATAAAGTCTTGAAAGAATGAGGCACATGGTGCAAGGCCTATCATTCCCACACACAACTAGCAAATGGGTTCACAAGCTTACTAATAAGCATATAAAGAACCTATGCCTGTGACAACCCATGGTGAAGATAGAAGATGAAAGCCTCATCAAGACGAGGGATACCAATTAAGATGGCAAAAGCCTCGTAAAGACAGGCATGAGGAAAATAATCTTCACCACACAAGAGTGCATCAAGATGCTACAATAGAGGACACGCACTCAAGGCAAAAGCTTTCACGGAGCCACCAAAGAAATAACATAAGAAAGACAAGGTGGACGTGAAAGAAAGGATATCAACTAGAGATGTAAATTCTCTCAAGTGTATAAGGTTCTAGGTAGACGAAATCATGATGATATATATCTACAAAGAAGGATGTACACCCGAAATAGTTACTGTTGGGGAACGTAGTAATTTCAAAAAATTTCCTACGCACACGCAAGATCATGGTGATGATATAGCAACGAGGGGAGAGTGTTGTCTACGTACCCTCGTAGACCGAAGCGGAAGCATTGACGCAACGTAGAGGAAGTAGTTGTACGTCCTCCGGTTCAACCGATCCAAGTACCGTTACTCCGGCACCTCCGAGTTCTTGACACGCGTACAGCTCGATGACGCACCCTCGATCTCCGATCCAGCAGAGGCGCCGAGGGGGAGTTCCGTCAGCACGACGGCATGGTGACGATCTTGATGTTCTCCTGTTGCAGGGCTTCGCCTAAGCACCGCTACAATATGACCGAGGTGTAATATCGTGGAGGGGGGCACCGCACACGGCTAAGGAACGATCAATGATCAACTTGTGTGTTCTAGGGTGCCCCCCTACCCCCGTATATAAAGGAGGGAGGGAGGAGGTGGCCGGCCCTAGGGGGCGTGCCATGAGGAGGGGGAAACCTACTCCAAGTAGGTTTCCCTCTCTTTTCCTTATCTTATTTGGAGGGGGAGGAAAGAGTACTAGTATTAGGAAGTAGTACTAGTAGTAGTAATAGGAAGAGGGGGAAGGAGAAAGGAAAGGGGGGCCGGCCCCCCTCCCCAATTCGGATTGGGCTTGGGGGGCGCGCCCCCCTCCCTTGCTCCTTCTCTCTTCCTCCTACATGGGCCCAATAAGGCCCATATACCTCCCGGGGGGTTCCGGTAACCTCCTGGGGCTCCAAACTTCTCCGGAACCTTTCCGGTGTCCAAATATATCCGTCCAATATATCAATCTTTATGTCTCGACCATTTCGAGACTCCTCGTCATGTCCGTAATCATATCCGGGACTCCGAACAACCTTCGGTACATCAAAATACATAAACTCATAATATAACTGTCATCGAAACCTTAAGCGTGCGGACCCTACGGTTCGAGAACGATGTAGACATGACTGAGACACATCTCTGGTCAATAACCAATAGCGGGACCTGGATGCCCATATTGGTTCCTACATATTCTACGAAGATCTTTATCGGTCAAACCGCATAACAACATACGTTGTTCCCTTTGTCATCGGTATGTTACTTGCCCGAGATTCGATCGTCGGTATCCAATACCTAGTTCAATCTCGTCACCGGCAAGTCTCTTTACTCGTTCTGTAATGCATCATCCCGTAACCAACTCATTGGTCACATTGCTTGCAAGGCTTATAATGATGTGCATTACCGAGAGGGCCTAGAGATACCTCTCCGACAATCGGAGTGACAAAACCTAATCTCGAAATACGCCAACTCAACATGTACCTTCGGAGACACCTGTAGTACTCCTTTATAATCACCCAGTTACGTTGTGACGTTTGGTAGTACCCAAAGTGTTCCTCCGGTAAACGGGAGTTGCATAATCTCATAGTTACAGGAACATGTATAAGTCATGAAGAAAGCAATAGCAACATACTAAACAATCAAGTGCTAAGCTAACGGAATGGGTCAAGTCAATCACATCATTCTCCTAATGATGTGATCCCGTTAATCAAATGACAACTCTTTTGTCCATGGCTAGGAAACATAACCATCTCTGATAAACGAGCTAGTCAAGTAGAGGCATACTAGTGACACTATGTTTGTCTATGTATTCACACATGTATTATGTTTCCGGTTAATACAATTCTAGCATGAATAATAAACATTTATCATGAAATAAGGAAATAAATAATAACTTTATTATTGCCTCTAGGGCATATTTCCTTCAGTCTCCCACTTGCACTAGAGTCAATAATCTAGTTCACATCGCCATGTGATTTAACACCAATATTCATATCTGTATATGATTAACACCCATAGTTCACATCGTCATGTGACCAACACCCAAAGGGTTTACTAGAGTCAATAATCTAGTTCACATCGCTTATGTGATTAACACCCAAAGAGTACTAAGGTGTGGTCATGTTTTGCTCGTGAGAGAAGCTTAGTCAACGGGTCTGTCACATTCAGAGTCGTATGTACTTTGCAAATATTCTATGTCTACAATGCTCTGTACGGAGCTACTCTAGCTAATTGCTCCCACTTTCAATATGTATCCAGATTAAAACCTAGAGTCATCTGGATCGGTGTAAAAGTTTGCATCGATGTAACTTTTACAACGAACTCTTTTATCACCTCCATAATCGAGAAACATCTCCTTAGTCCTTACTAAGGATATTCTTGACCATTGTCCAGTGATCTACTATTAGATCAAAATTGTATTCCCTTGACAAACTCAGAGCAAGGTATACAATATGTCTGGTTCACAGCATATCATACTTTATAGAACCTATGACTGAGGCATAGGGAATGACTTTTCATTCTCTTTCTATTTTCTGCCATGGTCGGGTCTTGAGTCTTACTAATTTCACACCTTGCAACACAGGCAAGAACTCCTTCTTTGACTGTTCCATTTTGAACTATTTCAAAAATTTATCAAGGTATGTATTCATTGAAAAATCTTATCAAGCGTCTTGATCTATCTATATAGATCTTGATGCTCAATGTGTAAGCAGCTTCACCGAAGTCTTTCTTTGAAAAAACTCCTTTTAAACACTCCTTTATGCTTTACAGAATAATTCTACATTATTTCCGATCAACAATATGTCATTCACATATACTTATCAGAAATGCTGTAGTGCTCCCACTCACTTTCTTGTAAATACATGCTTCACCGCAAGTCTGTATAAAACTATATGCTTTGATCAACTCATCAAAGTGTATATTCCAATTCCGAGATGCTTGTACCAGTCCATAGATGGATTGCTGGAGCTTGCATATTTTGTTAACACCTTTAGGATCGACAAAACCTTCTAGTTGCATCGTATACAACTCTTCTTTAATAAATCCATTAAGGAATGCAGTTTTGTTTATCCATTTGCCAGATTTCATAAAATGTGGCAATTGCTAACATGATTCGAACAGACTTAAGCATAGATACGAGTGAGAAACTCTCATCGTAGTCAACACCTTGAATTTGTCGAAAACCTTTTTGCGACAATTCTAGCTTTGTAGATAGTAACACTACTATCAGCGTCCGTCTTCCTCTTGAAGATCCATTTATTCTCAATTGCTTGCCGATCATCGGGCAAGTCAACCAAAGTCCATACTTTGTTCTCATACATGGATCATATCTCAGATTTCATGGCCTCAAGCCATTTATCGGAATCTGGGCTCATCATCGCTTCCTCATAGTTCGTAGGTTCATCATGATCTAGTAGCATGACTTCCAGAAAAGGATTATCGTACCACTCTGGTGCGGATCTTACTCTGGTTGATCTACGAGGTTCAGTAGTATCTTGTTCTGAAGTTTCATGATTATCATCATTAGCTTCCTCACTAACTGGTGTAGGTGTCACAGAAACAGTTTTCTGTGATGTACTACTTTCCAATAAGGGAGCAGGTACAGTTACCTCGTCAAGTTCTACTTTCCTCCCACTCACTTCTTTCGAGAGAAACTCCTTCTCCAGAAAGTTTCCGAATTTAGCAACAAAAGTCTTGCCTTCGGATCTGTGATAGAAGGTGTATCCAATAGTTTCCTTTGGATATCCTATGAAGACGCACTTCTCCGATTTGAGTTTGAGCTTATCAGGATGAAACTTTTTCATATAAGCATCGCAACCCCAAATTTAAGAAACGACAGCTTAGGTTTCTTGCCAAACCATAGTTCACACGGTGTCGTCTCAACGGATTTAGATGGTGCCCTATTTAACGTGAATGCAGCTGTCTCTAATGCATAACCCCAAAACGATAGTGGTAGATCGGTAAGAGACATCATAGATCGCACCATATCTAATAAAGTACGGTTATGACGTTCGGACACACCATTACATTGTGGTGTTCTAGGTGGCATGAGTAGTGAAACTATTTCACATTGTTTTTAACTGAAGGCCAAACTCGTAACTCAAATACTCTTCTCTACGATCAGATCGTAGAAACTTTATTTTCTTGTTACGATGATTTTTCACTTCACTCTGAAATTCTTTGAACTTTTCAAATGTTTCAGACTTATGTTTCATCAAGTAGATATACTCATATCTGCTCAAATCATCTGTGAAGATCAGAAAATAATGATACCTGCCGCGAGCCTCAATATTCATCGAACCACATACATTAGTATGTATGATTTCCAACAAATCTATTGCTCACTTCATTGTTCCGAAGAACAGAGTCTTAGTCATCTTGCCCATGAGGCATGGTTCGCAAGCATCAACTGATTCATAATCAAGTGATTCCAAAAGCCCATCAGTATGGAGTTTCTTCATGCGCTTTACACCAATATGACCTAAACGGCAGTGCTACAAACAAGTTGCACTTATCATTATTAACTTTGCATCTTTTGGTTTCAATATTATGATTATGTGTATCACTACGATCGAGATCCAACGAACTATTTTCATTGGGTGTGTAACCATATAAGGTTTCATTCATGTAAACAGAACAACAATTTATTCTCTTACTTAAATGAATAACTGTATTACAATAAACATGATCAAATCATATTCATGCTCAACGCAAACACCAAATAACACTTATTCAGGTTCAACACTAATCCCGAAAGTATAGGGAGTGTGCGACGATGATCATATCAATCTTGGAACCACTTCCAACACACATCGTCATTTCACCCTTAACTAGTCTCTGTTTATTCTGCAACTCCCGTTTCGAGTTACTAATCTTAGCAACTGAACTAGTATCAAATACTGAGGGGTTGCTATAAACACTAGTAAAGTACACATCAATAACATGTACATCAAATATACTTATGTTCACTTTGCCATCCTTCTTCTCCGTCAATCACTTGGGGTAGATCCGCTTCCAGTGACCAGTCCCTTTGCAGTAGAAGCACTTATTCTCAGGCTTAGGACCAGACTTGGGCTTCTTCACTTGAGCAGCAACTTGCTTGCTGTTCTTCTTGAAGTTCCCATTCTTCCCTCTGCCCTTTTCTTGAAACTAGTGATCTTGTCAACCATCAACACTTGATGTTTTTCTTGATTTCTACCTTCGTTGATTTCAGCATCACGAAGAGCTTGGGAGTTGTTTTCGTTATCCCTTTGCATATTATAGTTCATCACGAAGTTCTACTAACTTGGTGATGGTGACTAGAGAATTCTGTCAATCACTATCTTATCCGGAAGATTAACTCCCACTTGATTCAAGCGATTGTAGTACCCAGACAATCTGAGCACATGCTCACTAGTTGAGCGATTCTCCTCCATCTTTTAGCTATAGAACTTGTTGGAGATTTCATATCTCTCAACTCGGGTATTTGCTTGAAATATTAACTTCAACTCCTGGAACATCTCATATGGTCCATGACGTTCAAAACGTCTTTGAAGTCCCGATTCTAAGCCGTTAAGCATGGTGCACTTAAACTATCAAGTAGTCATCATATTGAGCTAGCCAAACATTCATAACGTCTGCATCTGCTCCTGCAATAGGTCTGTCGCCTAGCGGTGCATCAAGGACATAATTCTTCTGTGCAGCAATGAGGATAAACCTCAGATCACGGATCCAATCCGCATCATTGCTACTAACATCTTTCAACACAATTTTCTCTAGGAACATATCAAAATAAGCATATGAAAGCAACAACGCGAGCTATTGATCTACAACATAGATATGCTAATACTACCAGGACTAAGTTCATGATAAATTAAAGTTCAATTAATCATATTACTTAAGAACTCCCACTTAGATAGACATCCTCTAATCATCTAAGTGATTACGTGATCCAAATCAACTAAACCATGTCCGATCATCACGTGAGATGGAGTAGTTTCAATGGTGAACATCTCTATGTTGATCATATCTACTATATGATTCACGCTCGACCTTTCGGTCCCCGTGTTCCGAGGCCATATCTGTATATGCTAGGCTCGTCAAGTATAACCTGAGTATTCCGCGTGTGCAACTGTTTTGCACCCGTTGTATTTGAACGTAGAGCCTATCACACCCGATCATCACGTGGTGTCTCAGCACGAAGAACTTTCGCAACGGTGCATACTCAGGGAGAACACTTCTTGATAATTAGTGAGAGATCATCTTAAAATGCTACCGTCAATCAAAGCAAGATAAGATGCATAAAGGATAAACATCACATGCAATCAATATAAGTGATATGATATGGCCATCATCATCTTGTGCTTGTGATCTCCATCTTCGAAGCACCGTCGTGATCACCATCGTCACCGGCGCGACACCTTGATCTCCATCGTAGCATCGTTGTCGTTACGCCATCTATTGCTTCTACGACTATCGCTACCGCTTAGTGATAAAGTAAAGCAATTACAGGGCGTTTGCATTTCATACAATAAAGCGACAACCATATGGCTCCTGCCAGTTGCCGATAACTTCGGTTACAAAACATGATCATCTCATACAATAAAATATAGCATCATGTCTTGGCCATATCACATCACAACATGCCCTGCAAAAACAAGTTAGACGTCCTCTACTTTGTTGTTGCAAATTTTACGTGGCTGCTACGGGCTTAAGCAAGAACCAATCTCACCTACGCATCAAAACCACAACGATAGTTTGTCAAATAGACTCCGTTTTAACCTTCACAAGGACCGGGCGTAGCCACACTCGGTTCAACTAAAGTGAGAGAGACAGACACCCGCCAGCCACCTTTAAGCACGAGTGCTCGTAACGGTGAAACCAGTCTCGCGTAAGCGTACGCGTAATGTCGGTCCGGGCCGCTTCATCTCACAATACCGCTGAACCAAAGTATGACATGCTGGTAGGCAGTATGACTTATATCGTCCACAACTCACTTGTGTTCTACTCGTGCATATAACATCAACGCATAAAACCTAGGCTCGGATGCCACTGTTGGGGAACGTAGTAATTTCAAAAAATTTCCTACGCACACGCAAGATCATGGTGATGATATAGCAACGAGGGGAGAGTGTTGTCTACGTACCCTCGTAGACCGAAGCGGAAGCGTTGACGCAACGTAGAGGAAGTAGTCGTACGTCCTCCGGTTCAACCGATCCAAGTACCGTTACTCCGGCACCTCCGAGTTCTTGACACGCGTACAGCTCGATGACGCACCCTCGATCTCCGATCCAGCAGAGGCGCCGAGGGGGAGTTCCGTCAGCACGACGGCGTGGTGACGATCTTGATGTTCTCCTGTTGCAGGGCTTCGCCTAAGCACCGCTACAATATGACCGAGGTGTAATATCGTGGAGGGGGGCACCGCACACGGCTAAGGAACGATCAATGATCAACTTGTGTGTTCTAGGGTGCCCCCCTACCCCCGTATATAAAGGAGGGAGGGAGGAGGTGGCCGGCCCTAGGGGGGCGCGCCATGAGGAGGGGGAAACCTACTCCAAGTAGGTTTCCCTCTCTTTTCCTTATCTTATTTGGAGGGGGAAGGAAAGAGTACTAGTATTAGGAAGTAGTACTAGTAGTAGTAATAGGAAGAGGGGGAAGGAGAAAGGAAAGGGGGGGGCGGCCCCCCTCCCCAATTCGGATTGGGCTTGGGGGGCGCGCCCCCCTCCCTTGCTCCTTCTCTCTTCCTCCTACATGGGCCCAATAAGGCCCATATACCTCCCGGGGGGTTCCGGTAACCTCCCGGGGCTCCAAACTTCTCCGGAACCTTTCCGGTGTCCAAATATATCCGTCCAATATATCAATCTTTATGTCTCGACCATTTCGAGACTCCTCGTCATGTCCGTAATTATATCCGGGACTCCGAACAACCTTCGGTACATCAAAATACATAAACTCATAATATAACTGTCATCGAAACCTTAAGCGTGCGGACCCTACGGTTCAAGAACGATGTAGACATGACTGAGACACATCTCTGGTCAATAACCAATAGCGGGACCTGGATGCCCATATTGGTTCCTACATATTCTACGAAGATCTTTATCGTTCAAACCGCATAACAACATACGTTGTTCCCTTTGTCATCGGTATGTTACTTGCCCGAGATTCGATCGTCGGTATCCAATACCTAGTTCAATCTCGTCACCGGCAAGTCTCTTTACTCGTTCTGTAATGCATCATCCCGTAACCAACTCATTGGTCACATTGCTTGCAAGGCTTATAATGATGTGCATTACCGAGAGGGCCCAGAGATACCTCTCCGACAATCGGAGTGACAAAACCTAATCTCGAAATATGCCAACTCAACATGTACCTTCGGAGACACCTGTAGTACTCCTTTATAATCACCCAGTTACGTTGTGACGTTTGGTAGTACCCAAAGTGTTCCTCCGGTAAACGGGAGTTGCATAATCTCATAGTTACAGGAACATGTATAAGTCATGAAGAAAGCAATAGCAACATACTAAACGATCAAGTGCTAAGCTAACGGAATGGGTTAAGTCAATCACATCATTCTCCTAATGATGTGATCCCGTTAATCAAATGACAACTCTTTTGTCCATGGCTAGGAAACATAACCATCTCTGATAAACGAGCTAGTCAAGTAGAGGCATACTAGTGACACTATGTTTGTCTATGTATTCACACATGTATTATGTTTCCGGTTAATACAATTCTAGCATGAATAATAAACATTTATCATGAAATAAGGAAATAAATAATAACTTTATTATTGCCTCTAGGGCATATTTCCTTCAGTTACATCACGAAGGAACAAGATATCCAAAAGGAATTCATACATATACCAATAAGATATTTGCCTGGAAGCATAGCACATGGCTAGATATGGTCTTATTGTATATAAATGAATTCCTACCGCACGAACATCAAAGACATCACAACTAGCAACAAGAGATCATCGTCGGGATGCTTTGAGAAAGGAAACAAGTATCACAAGATATGAAATGAATATCATGCCAAGATGCAACCTACACAAGGTTGAATGCAAGAGAGGAAAGCATGAATAGATGCTTGTTACCGAGATATCATTGGAAGGATGTAGTAGATACCAATTGAAGGTAGATAGTAGTTCATTGATCATCCTAGCTTGACTCCAATGAGCACATGGTGACAACACCTTCCTTGTGAGTGAGCCAAGCATCCAATGCATCTCCAACCGCTCCTAGAAGAACAACACAAACTAAACGGTACCCAAACTCATTGGGACCAAGAGTTAGAAACACCAATATACATAGGACAAACTCCACATAAATAGGTGCATATAGATATGAAAATGAATTTCATGCACCTCTCATACAATTTGAGACTTGTTGGAGTTTCCCCTATATATTGGGTCAAAGAAAGAAAGCATGCCAAATAAAATACATGAAGTAAACATGAATGCTCAAAACTTTCAAGAACCGAAACCAAATGAAAACGAAATGCAAAGAAAAAGGATACCAAATAGATAAATCATCACTTGGAAGATATCATTAAAGATACATCAAGGAATGAGATATCCATTGATACACACTAAATTAAAGATTTCAAACTCCCAAAGAGAGGATGGTTCCAAACAAACCAAGCTCTCAACAAAGTTTCATGATGGCACAAAGTACCAAAAAGAAATGGCTTGCCTTCCACCAAAACACACTTGATGAGGATCACACGATGAGCATTTTTAGAGAAAATAGGATAGCTCCCCCACGAGTTGTGCACTATAGAGAATTTGCTTTTGAATACAAAATGCACAAGGTGGGATCACCACTTTCACTATATCTAGAAAACACTAGACAAGAACAAGAAGTAAACAAGATCCACAAGTGGTAGGGAAGACAATGGGAGTTGACACAAACCTTGGCAAGAGATAAGGCAAATAAAAGTAAGGCCAATGTAAAGATGATCAATAATTTCTACCACACATAAGTGAGTACAATTGTCAAAAGACAAGAAGTATTTGGAAATAATTCCCGTTGGTAGATAACAATGATATTCAGCACCATCTTCACACTGAACACATGCAAATTGCAACTTGTAGAGCTAACATGCCACCTAGGAACAAGATAATTTACAATATCAATTCTAGGTGACAATATCTCAAATGTACACATTTTCTAGGCTTGTAATATGCACATAGAATATTACTTCCCCATAATGTCATACCAATAAAGATAAACAAGAGGCAAAATAACGATCCAACAAGAGATAATTAATGGACAATTTAGAATTTAAATTTCTCATGAGAATACATACCACATAGCAACTAGATAATCTTGAAATATCAATACTAGATGGTATTACTCATGTACACACATTTATAGGATTGTGAGGTGCACAAAGCACATCACTCCCCCATAATGGAATATCCCATTAATCTCTCACAAGAGCCAACTAAGAAAATAAACAAGATGCAAAAGGCTCAACGCATGACACACACATACATGATGTGCAAACCAACACACACATACTTGATTGCTCAAGATAATCAAGTTGGAAACACAACATATACAAACACATGCAAGGAACAAAACCAAAACATGCAAAGGGGCAAGTAACTTTCAATGTAAGCAATTTAAGTACAAGTTACCGCAAGGAGGCACATTGGATATAAGATATAAGCTTGATGATTCAATTGACTTGGCTTGAGGCAATAAGAGTGATGAAGTCCCCTTAATTCTTCATAATGTAGCCAAGTCTCCAATGACCTCCAACAACACCTATTGATCAAGTTTGAGCTTGGTGGTCCCCAACCAAGTTGGGTCCTAAGAGGTTAGTCACAATAGACTTTGCTACCCAAATGGTTCTTTTCTTGACACCACTTTGAGTACCAACAAACTTGGCAAACACATTGCCAACCTTATCCTTCCCAAGAGAATAGATATCGTCAATAATAATTGGGTTGGATAAGTTACCACTAGTGCATGAAGAAGCGACGTGACCTTTCTCACGACATAAGTAGCAACGTCTACTCTTAACTTTCTTCTCACTTGATTTCTCAACAAGAGAAGCATTAACTTGAGTATTCTTGGGAAGTGGCCTTTCTTCAACTTGAGGTTAAGCATGAGATTGAACTTGTGGCCTCTTCCCTTGTTGCTTGTCACTAATGTCCTTCTTCTTCAATGGGCAAGATCTAACATGATGCCCTTCAATTTTGCACTTGAAGCAAATAATCTTGGCCGAATTCTTGACTTGTTCTTGGCCCTTCTTCTTGAATCTCTTGGACTTCTTCTTCTTATTGGAGTTGAATCCAAGTCCACCTTTGTCATTGGGGGATTTTTGCACACTCAAGATATTGTTGAGTGTGGATTTCCCTTCATGACTCTTTTCCAAGTCTTTCTTCAAAGAAGTGACTTGGGCCTTGAACTCTTTAATTTCCACTACATGGTTAGTTGCAATGAAAGTACTAGAGGAAGTGTAAGCTAAATCGTTAGAGCAACCAGGCAAGGAAAGCAATTCATCACAAGATGTACCAATGTTATGCATGGATGAATCACGAGGACTAGCACAAGACAATATAGCATTTTTGACTAAAATTAGTGCTAGTATCCGCATGAGGCTCACTAGATGTTACCTTAGCAATTATGTCCTCATGAGCTATCTTTAGCACATTATGGGATACTAGAAGATCATCATGAGAGCTTGAGAGATTTTCATGGCTTTCTTCCAATTTCCCATAATTGCTACATAGCAACTCAAGTTGAGCCCGTAGCTCAACATTCTCCTTCAAAATGCATGCTTCACAAGTAATATAATTAGTAGCACAAGCATCATCATTAACAACAAGAGGAGAATGCAACTTGGCAAGCTCTTTTAAATAATAAGCTTCAAGTTGAGCATGAGACTCGGTGAGTTTGATGAGCTCACCCTTAATGACCCTTGAGCCATTTTCGAGGTGCTCAAAATCCTCAAGGAGTCTAGCATGAGCAACTTCAAGCTTAGCATTTTTAGTTTCAAAAACATTAGCCACCTCAAGAGCTCTATCATTAGATTCCTTCACTCTAGATAATTCTAGAGCAAAAGTCTCCTCGAGAGGTTCCTTGGTGGTTTGTTCAAGTTCAAGAGCTTGATATAGCTCCGCGATCTCATTTGCGTAATCACGCCAATGAGCTTCCATTTTCTCAATGGTGATTTCATGCTCCTCTAGATGAGATTCCAACTCCTCAATATATTTCTTGCCCTCAATGGCAATGGACATAATTTCCATGAAGTTGGAACGAGCAATTTTATTTTTATGAAGAGCTTTAAAAACCATTTACCCCTTAATTTTTAAGGAGGCAACATTATCATTCTCTTCATCATAATCAACATCATCATCATTCTTGCCATCATCAATATCATCACAAGATATAGTGGGATTCAAAGTGAGAGATACCTTTGAGGCCTTGGCCATAAGGCAAAATGCAATAGACGATGATGTAGGATCCCTTGAAACGCCATAAAACACCACATCTTGTTCCATGAAGTGTTGGGTTTCCTCTACATTGTTAGCACAACAATTTGAGGAAATAGATGCATTTTTATCATCGCAACAAGACATAGCAAGCATATCATCATGAGATTTAGTCAAGCAATTTCTACATGATATGCAAGGACTATCAACACAAGCATGTGAAACATTTGGAGTGCTCGAAGTGTTAAAGCCCAAAGAAGGAGCATTGCAATAATATAGTGATGAAGGATCATCCACAATAAGCATACTATCATCATTGCAATGACCAACACTACTCACCATATCATTACCTTGTGGCAAACCACATGTAGGTGAAGTAGAAGAAGTTGAGAAGACTATACGACCGGAGGTGGAGGGAGAACAATCATCCCCACAAATATTGGACACACCATATTTATCTTGAAACTTTGTCCATAACTCATGAGCATCCCGGAACGGCATGAGTTCAAATATAACTACATTGCTCAAAGCATCGAAAAGCATATTAGAAGCTTGAGCATTGAGATAAGAGTTTTTCTCATCCTCTAAAGATAGTCTTTGGCGATCCTTTGGAGGAGAAAAACCCATATCTACAATTCGCTCTAAATTTGGGTCCATGACCCAAAAGAGATTAAGCATGCGAATTACCCAAACATCAAAAGTTGTGCCATCGAAACTAAGAGTGTCAGAGAATCCTAAGCCCCTAGTCGACATCCTTATTCTCTAGGCGGTTAAGCCCTATAAAGAGAGACGAGGCTCTGATAACAATTGAAAGATCGTGGATGTCGCCTAGAGGGGGGGTGAATAGGCGCTTTAAAATAATTACGGCTAAGGCTTGAACAAATACGGAATAAACCTAGCGGTTAATTTGACAAGCACAAAACCTACAACAACTAGGCTCACCTATGTGCTCCAACAACTTATGCTAAGCAAGGTAAACAACTAAGTGATAGCAAGATATATGACAAGAAACAATATGGCTATCACAAAGTAAAGTGCACAAGTAAAGGGCTCGGGTAAGAGATAACCAAGACACGCGGAGACGATGATGTATCCCGAAGTTCACACCCTTGTGGATGCTAATCTCCGTTTGGAGCGGTGTGGAGGCACAATGCTCCCCAAGAAGCCACTAGGGCCACCGTAATCTCCTCACGCCCTCGCACAATGCAAGATGCCGTGATTCCACTAAGGGACCCTTCAGGGCGGTCACCGAACCGGTACAAATGGTGATCCTTGGGGGCGGTCACCGAACCTGTACACTTTGGCAACCCTTGGAGGCGGTCACCGGTACCCGTCAAATTGCTCGGGGCGATCTCCACAACCTAATTGGAGACCCGGACGCTTGCCCGGAGCTTTACACCACAATGATTGAGCTCCAAACAACACCAACCGTCTAGGGCGCCCAAGCACCCAAGAGGAACAAGCTCAAGGGCACCAAGCACCCAAGAGTAATAAGCTTCTCAACTTGTAACTTCCACGTATCACGTGGAGAACTCAAACCGATGCACCGAATTCAATGGCAAGGGCACACGGAGTGCCCAAGTCCTTCTCTCCCAAATCCCACCGAAGCAACTAATGCTAGGGAAGAAAATGAGAGGAAGAACGAAAGAAGAACACGAATAACTCCAAGATCTAGATCCAAAGGGTTCCCCTCGCTTAGAGGAGAAAGTGATTGGTGGAAATGTGGATCTAGATCTCCTCTCTCTCTTTTCCCTCAAAAACTAGCAAGAATCCATGGAGGGATTGAGAGTTAGCAAGCTCGAAGAAGGTCAACAATGAGGGAAGAACACGAGCTCAAAGGATTAGGTTCATTGGGGAAGAAGACCCCCTTTTATAGGTGGGAAAAAATCCAACCGTTATGCTCACAACCCGCACAGAGCGGTACTACCGCTAGGGCGGTAGTACCTCTTTGAAACACAACATCGAGGAGGCAAAAAGGCCAGAAGAACCGTCGGAGCGGTACTACCGCTCGTCCTCACGGTACTACCGCTCGACCTCACGGTACTACCGCAAATGGTAGCGGTACTACTGCTTGCGAGCAGTACTAAAAAAATACTTCCGTGCCTACCTCCGCTGAGCAAAACACGAGATTTTGGTCCGGAGCGGTATTACCGCTTAGGAGCCGCGGTAGTACTGATAGGGAACGTAGTGATTTCAAAAAATTTCCTATGCACACGCAAGATCATGGTGATGGTGTAGCAACAAGAGGGGAGAGTGTTGTCCACGTACCCTCGTAGACTGTAAGCGGAAGCGTTATGACAACGCGGTTGATGTAGTAGTACGTCTTCACGATCCGACCGATCCAAGCACCGAACGTACGGCACCTCCGTGTTCAGCACACGTTCATCTCGATGACGTTCCCCGGGCTCCAATCCAGCAAAGCGTCGGGGATGAGTTCCGTCAGCACGATGGCGTGGTGACGATAATGATGTTCTACCGGCGCAGGGCTTCGCCTAAACTCCGCGACGATATGACCGAGGTGGAATATGGTGGAGGGGGGCACCGCACACGGCTAAGGAACAATCCGTAGATCAACTTGTGTGTCCTAGGGGTGCCCCCTCCCCCGTATATAAAGGGGGAGAGGAGGAGGGGGCCGGCCAAGGGGAGAGGCGCGCCCTAGGGGGGGCAATCCTACTCCAAGTAGGTTTGGCCCCCCCTTTCCTATTAGGAGTAGGAGAGGGAAGGAAGAGAGGGGAGGGAAGAAGGAAAGGGGGGGCGGCCCCCTTCCCAATTCGGATTGGGCTTGGGGGGGGGCGCCCCCTCCTTTGCTCCTTCTCCCTCCTTTCCACTAAGGCCCAATAAGGCCCATATACTTACCGGGGGGTTCCGGTAACCTCCCGGAGCTCCGGTATATTGCCAATCTCATCCGGAACCTTTCCGGTATCCAAATATATCCGTCCAATATATCAATCTTTATGTCTCGATCATTTCGAGACTCCTCGTCATGTCCATGATCACATCCAGGACTCCGAACAAACTTCGGTACATCAAAACTTATAAACTCATAATAAGACTGTCATCGTAACGTTAAGCGTGCGGACCCTACGGGTTCGAGAACTATGTAGACATGACCTAGAACTATTCTCGGTCAATAACCAATGGCGGAACCTGGATGTCCATATTGGTTCCTCATATTCTACGAAGATCTTTATCGGTCAAACCGCATAACAACATACGTTGTTCCCTTTGTCATCGGTATGTTACTTGCCCGAGATTCGATCGTCGGTATCCAAAACCTAGTTCAATCTCGTTACCGGCAAGTCTCTTTACTCGTTCCGTAATACATCATTTCATAATTAGCTCATTAGTTACAATGCTTGCAAGGCTTAAGTGATGTGTATTACCGAGAGGGCCCAGAGATACCTCTCCGACAATCGGAGTGACAAAACCTAATCTCGAATTATGCGAACTCAACATATACCTTTGGAGACACCTGTAGAGCACCTTTATAATCACCCAGTTACGTTGTGACATTTGGTAGCACACAAAATGTTCCTCTGGTAAACGGGAGTTGCATAATCTCATAGTTACAGGAACATGTATAAGTCATGAAGAAAGCAATAGCAACATACTAAACGATCAAGTGCTAGGCTAACGGAATGGGTCATGTCAATCACATCATTCTCCTAATGATGTGATCCCGTTAATCAAATGACAACTATTTTGTCCATGGCTAGGAAACATAACCATCTTTGATAAACGAGCTAGTCAAGTAGAGGCATACTAGTGACTATATGTTTGTCTATGTATTCACACATGTATCATTGTTTCCGGTTAATACAATTCTAGCATGAATAATAAACATTTATCATGATATGAGGAAATAAATAATAACTTTATTATTGCCTCTAGGGCATATTTCCTTCAAGTACTGCTCTGGAGCGGTACTACCGCTCAGGAGCAGCGGTAGTACTGCTCTGGAGCGGTAGTAAAAATTACATCCGCTCTAGTCGCGGTAGTACCGTTGCAGCCTTTACCAAAACAGACACAACTTTTGCAAATGGACTCCGAATTCAACGAAACCAAGTTTGTTGGAAAGCTAACGACATGGGATAACACAATCTTGATAGAAATATCAATAAGAAGCCAACGAGAAAAGGCTCATAAGAAAATGGTGAGAACCCTTCCTCGGAAAAGACCAGTAAAACCTCCAACACCGAAAACATCATAAAAAACGCATGCGAACTCCGTTTTCGATGAACTCAAGCTTGTCGTCAAGATGACCATAAGCTATAAGACTCACAAAGATAACCAAACAAGAACCAAGAAACATGATGCAAGGATGCAATGGTTTGAGCTCTCTACTAACGATACGATCAAGCAACCAACTTGAGAGACCTTCTTGGTAGTATGGCAAACGATCCTATAATCCGGTCTCCCAACTACCACCACGAGACCGGTAAAATAGACCATGGGTTAGTACACAAAGTGCAATGGACAATGCTTACCATACCATGGGATCACTTGATCCCTCTCGGTACATCTTCTACGCTTTGTGAGTTGATCAACTTGATTCACTCTTGACTTGTTCTTGATCAACTTGATTCACTCTTGACTTAGTCTTGATCAACTTTGAATCTTTCCAACTCTCTTCATTTGGATGATATCTTGAAGTTAAACATGAATGATCACACAATCTTCTTCTTCAAGACATGCTTGCAATAAGCTCAACACTCACATGATCAATCTTTGGATAATTCCTTAATAGCACCTTGGTCAACTCATAAACTCTTTGAAACCAACACATGGACTTCAAGAAAAGCCTATGGACAAATCATTCAAATATAACTCAAGACAACCATTAGTCCATAGAGATTGTAATCAATTAACAAAACTAAACATGGGGGCACCGCATGTTCTTTCAGTGATGTCTCAAAATGATTTGAGGGGCGAGAAGAAGCGGCAAAGCAAGGACGAGCAAATAAAGCAATACACAATGCTTCAAAGGAAGAAGGTTGAGATGGAGGAGGCGGACAAGAAGAAGAAGATCGACATGGAGGAGGCGGCTCGACAAAGGCAGCTCGACATCGAGGCCGCAAATGTCACGGCCAGGCAGAGGCAGCTCGACATCGAGGCCATCAATGCCGCAACCAAAGCAAAGTAGGTGACCCTTACGATCATGAGCGTGGACTTGACCAAGATGAGCGAGAAGACGAGAAGCTGGTTCGAGGCCAGGCAGAAGGAGATGTTCGACGCCGACGGCCTGAACTAGGCCGTCTGATCGGTCGTGGTCGTTCTTTTTTGGAGGCTGACATCGGTGTCGGCCACTGGGTGTGTGCCGGCGAGAAACATATTAATTTTGGAGGTTGGCTGTGTTGCCGGTCGCTGGTTGTGTTGCCGGCGACAAACTATTCTTTCTGTAGGTTGGCTGTGTTACCGGCGAGGATATGTAGACCGCTGGCTCTGTTGCCGGCGTGAACTAGGGCTTGGTATTTCGAAAATTGTTGTTTGAAAATGAAGGCGGACAGGATGAAGTCAAAGGATGCCGGCCACCGATCCCAGGACAGGCCCGGACACGTCCTCATTATACTATCCAAACGGGCAGAATCCGCGCAAAACGGACGTCGGTTTGGGACCGTGCGTTGGAGTTGGCCTTAAATATTTGCTCACAAAAATTAGTCTGCACCGACGGATTTGAAAAGAAATGCCAAAAAGGCAGAACAAGGTTGAATGCGGCCTTGTTGCGGCCCCAGCACGGCAGTGACGGAATGCCTCGTGGCACGGGCCCCGTGCAAACACAGTCGTCGCAGAGCGACACGACACGTCGGAAGCCGCGCCGTGGAACCGGGGTGGAGAAGTGCGCCCCGGTCCGTCTCGAGCCTCGGACCTCGCTCTGCAGGAGAGGAGAGGTGAGACGAGAGGGGTGCGCGCCTGCCCTGTAGTGTCAGTCTGGCGACCGGGCCGGGCACATGCCGTCGGCGTGCGCCTGCCTCCACCGCACCGCGGCAACGACACCGGGCCCGAAGAAAACGTGTTCCGCTGCCGCTGCAGCAGCGCCCAACCACCGGCGAGGCCCGGGAATTGATGGATGGGTGTGCACCGCATCGGTGCCGGCGCCACGACACCAAGGAAACACGATGACGCCCGCCGGACCAGACCATGCGCTACGCCTACGCTGCACCTGCTCCTGCCGGGACAGGCGGCATGCTGTGCGTCGTCCTTCCTTGGCCCCTGCTTTTGCTCCTACCCTTCCCCGCTTTGGGGGGACACCGTACCGCTTTAAATCCGTAAAGCAATCTGGACAACACACCGGTGCACCATGGCCATTGGCACCGGTAGTGGTCGTAGGAGTAGTTGGGGCTTGTGTTCAAGAAAGTGGTTGGGGCACTGTGGGAAGGGGTACTACTACTCATACTACCTCGTAACAACATCGTACCGTAGGTAGGTTAATGAATGTTAGCAGGGGAGTAGCAGTCACAGTACTCCCTTCATTTTAAAATATAGTGCTCCTAGCTAGGTTTAACTTTCATCATAAATTTAACCAACGAGACCGACTTCGACGGAAGGAAAAAATTATATAATTGGAAACTTTTGAATACGAATTCATTGATATAACTTTTACTCCCGTCGCAGTCGGTCATTGGTTAAATTTATAGTCAAAGTTGAAGTACGGGAATAGAAAAAACGCTATATTTTGGAACGAACGGAGTAACTAACAAGAAACCATTCAATTCTTATTTTGTTTCAAAAAATGTGTTGGTGTGAAGGTGATTTTGGAATGTACAACTGCGGTCAGTGGAGCTGACCTCCCCACAGTGCTGCAGCTAGCAAGTGGCCGCCACTGATCATCTCCAGGAATAGCTAGCTTTGCGACAGTTACCGACGATGTTACAGCTCGTGGAGTCGCCGTGCGGCTACTCCACATAGCAGTACTTGCCACTGCGTTTATCTCTTCTTTTGGATCTGAAGCTAGCGCCATCCAGCAGGGTCCCTTTGTCCTTGCCGGCTGGCTTGACCCGCTCTTGGCGCCAAAATCATCTCCGTCTCGTCGCGTCTCCGCGCCGATTTTTGGCGCCAAAGGCTTCATGCCGAATGGCGCGAAAAGCAGCCGGCGGTGGTTAGTAGGGCGGGGGCCGCGTGCATCAGGCCCTCAGGCCGGCAGGGGTCAAAGATTCGGCGCATGCTCTTCGCGTGCGTCTTTTATCTCGCTCTCGCAGTCTCGCTCGATCTTTCGCCTCCAGCGTCCAGCCCCACTGGTCCGCGGTTACGGCGATCGTTCACCGCCCTAGCGATTCCCAGAACCATTCAGATGCAAGCATCAGGCGTCGCATGATATCTACTGTATATAGCAGTTTGGTCCTGCTTAATCTCTGCGTGAAATACTACATTAGCTAGTACTACTACTAGTTTAGTACGGGAGTAGGAGTACTGACCTACTCTGGTGATCTATACTGGCCACATTGAAGGGAGTATGCACATCGTCGACCATTTTGATCTGACGCAACCATGCTGATCCAACTTGACATGGCTAATCACACGAATATCGACGTGAGGATTTTTTGAGCAATTCAAAATTTAAATAGTTCAGCTCCTTAAATAAAGGTACTCCCTCTGTAAAGAAATATAAGAGTATTTAGATTACTATTTTAGCAATCTAAACACTCTTATATTTTTTTACGGAGGGAGTACGAATTTGTATTCATATCATCTTCACTCATCAGGCTATGACCTGATTACATATGAACATGACGAGATGGCAGAGGCGGTGGGCTTCTTCTTCACTAGTCTGCTTGGAGAGGCCCCGAATAGACCATTCACCCTTGATCTACATGAGATAGAACTGCCGACCAGTCAACTACATCACTTATACCACGACTACACGGAGGAAGAGCTTTGGCTGGCCGTCCGGGCACAAGGCCTTGACAAGGCACTGGGATCTGACGGGTTCTCGGCGCGTTTCTACGTAGCATGTTGGGCTATCATCAAGGATGATGTGATGGACGCATTCAGAGCCTTTGGGAGGCTGGATTTCCGGGGGCTAACATCGATCAATCAAGCCTACGTCACCCTACTGCCGAAATCATCAACGACGCTCGAGGTCAGAGACTTCAGACCGATAAGCTTGATCCACAGCTTCCCCAAGCTAGTTGCAAAGGTCATGTCCCTCCGCGTGACGCCGGAGATGCCGAGCATCGTGGGAACCCACCAGAGCGCGTTCATACAAGGGAGGTGCCTCCATGACAACTATATGCTCGTGCAAAGCATTGTCAGGTGGCTGCAATCGACTAGAAGGCCCGCGCTCAGGCTAAAACTCAACATAATGAAGGCATTCGACACCGTGGATTGGGCATTCTTGCTGGAGGTCTTAAGACACCTAGGCTTTGGAGACAAGTGGATCACATGGGTTGCCGGGCTACTAGCATCATCCTCCACTCCGGTGGTTGCTCAACGGCGTGCCATGCGAGGTTATATACAACAAATGTGGATTCCGGCAGGGAGACCCATTGTCTCCACTACTATTCGTCATGGTTATGAGTTGTTTACACGCCCTACTCAACCACGCCGCGGACTCTGGCGTCCTATCGCCGCTCGCTCCAACAGGTCTTCATAATTGCACCTCGATCTTCGTCGATGACGTGGTAACTTTCATCAAGCCGGAGGCCCAAAGTATCCGGGCATGCAAACTTCTATTGCAAGACTTCAGGATGGCATCAGGACTACGCACAAATCTAGCCAAATGTTCTGCGCACCCGATTAGGTGCACCGATGAACAAATCAACATGATAACTGCTGAGATGGGTTGCCAAGTGTTGGGATGGCCATGTAGATACCTTGGCTTGCCGCTGGGACTAAGGAAGATCACGCCGAGTCAACTACAATTCCTGGTGCCTGACATACTACCCGCTTGGCAAGCGAGACTACTGTATCGTGCCGGACGACTGGAACTGGTGAAGACCACCCTGGCATCTATGCCAATACACTCCATGAGGGCGATGGACCTGCCAGTCAAGACGATAAAAATTGTCAACAAAATTTGTAGAAGGTTTCTATGGAAGGGTCGACGGGACATGCACGGAGGGCACTGTTTGGTGGCCTGGGACAAAGTCTTTTCGCCCGAGGGTACGGTGGTCTGGGAGTGCCCAACTTGCGCCTACTCAATACTTCGCTGAGAGCGAGGTGGTCGTGGTTGGCGTGGACGGATCCGGCCAGACCATGGGCAAAATTTAACCTCCAAGTCTCTCCGGACTCAATTGCCATTTACATAGTAGACACGGAGTGCATCATGGGGGATGGAGCCACGGTACTGTTCTGGACGGATTGGTGGCTTCAGGAGGGACGCATACACGATATCATGCCAAACCTATTCGGTGTCGTCAAGAAGAGCGCAACCAAGGCCAGAACAGTGAGAGAAGCACTGTCATGGCAGTGGTGGCGTGACGTGTCAGCCAACATGGACGCCCAGGCCATACAAGAGTTCCTGAGATTGGTTGATCGACTACGGAGTGTCGAACTAGTGGAAGGGATCGATGACAAGATTGTGTGGACTTGGAAAGAAAATGGCTTGTTCTCCGCCCGGTCAGCCTATCGTGGTCACTTTGCTGCACGAATTGAGGCGGCAGGAGCCACGAAAATATGGAAGTCCAGAGCACCGGCAACTTGCAAGTTCTTCTCCTAGCTGGCGGCAAAGAAAAGATGTTGGACGGCGGACAGATTACGGAGACGACTACTGCCACACGCAGCGGTGTGCCCGTTCTGCGACTAGGAGCCAGAAACGATAGATCACCTGCTCCTTGGATGTTTTCTCGCTCGACAAGTTTGGGCCGTCATCATGGATAACTGGGGAAAAGCCTCACTAGACACCGGAGCCGGAGACTGAACTCGTGGGATGGTGGACTTCCCTCAACATTCAGAAGAACAAAAGAAAAGAAACATGGACGGTGATCAAAGACCGCACTAATCTGGGTTTAATGTCACTCATAATAAGACCATTGGCTCGTTTGACTTGACCGTTGGTTTGTGGGTGGTAGACGGAGGCGTAGTCGAGCTTGATGCCTAGATTAGCACACCAGGCTTTCACCTCATCGGCTGTGAAATTGGAGCCGTTGTCGGTGATAATGTTGTGTGGAACACCGTAACGGTGCACAACACCGGATATAAAATCTATCACTAGCCCGGCTTCGGCCGTTTTAACTGGTTTGGCCTCTATCCGCTTAGTGAATTTATCCACCATGACCAACAGATATTTTTTCTTATGGCTTCCTCCTTTAAGGGGTCCGACCATATCAAGCCCCCAGACCGCAAAAGGCCAAGTAATGGGGATTGTTTGTAGAGCGGTGGGTGGCATATGGCTTTGGTTGGCGAAAAGTTGGCATCCGACACAATGTTGCACAAGGTCCTGCGCGTCTGCTCGGGCTGTTGGCCAATATATCGGAACTAAGAAGCAACACCGGAAAGAAGCAAGCAACATAGTAAACAACCATCACATAATCATGGCATGATGCACAACCAAGTATGATGCATGTCCGGTTTAATGAGGCATGGCATGGCAAAGTGCACAAACAATACTACAAATTAAGTGGAGCTCAATATGCAACGAGTTGCATATTGAAGAAACACCACATGCAATTATTTAGTTTGATCTCGGTTATGTACCTAACAATATTAAATGTTATTAAACATGGCAAGGGGTGAAGCATATGAAAAGCTACCTATCTAGACAAGTTTAAATGAGGCCGGAACAACAAACAACACTTCCAGAAAATCCACATGTGCAAATTATGGATTTGGTACTGTTCTGCCTATTACATAATTTTAGAGTTGTTAAACAGGAAAATAAAGTGGACCATGTTAAACTAGGCATTTTTCCACCCCATTTACATATAAAGTTTATTTAAAATGGAGCTACGGTTATTTAGTTATGAAATAAATCATTTTAACATGGCATAGGAGCAAATTTAAGCAAACAGCATGTTAAACATTTTTAACATAGATGAAAATGGCATATTATTAATCTACACAATTTTCTGAGCATTTTACATATGTAAATTATTTTAATACGATGCACGGTTAATTAGTTATTACATGCATGAGGTCTAGGGGGTTTTCTGCAAAAACTGTAAATCCTCGGATAAATGAAAAAAAACGCAGATAGGTAAAAAAACATCCGGGGCTGAAACTTGCTGGCCCAACATGCACAGAAGAGGGGCTGGGCGCTGCTCACCCATGGGCTCGGCCCAATCGGTGGAGGAGGCTGGCTGGGCCTGGCGCGGCTGGCAGAGCTGGGCCGTGGGAGATGGGCCGGAGAGGCCAAGGCCCACACGGCCACGCGCGGTCAACGGGGAGGGGATCGGGCTCCTCCCGACCCGCAGGCGGCGACAGCGACGGGATGCGGGGCGACGACGGCAAGGGCGAGGTCCGGCGAGGCCAGGGATAGGCGGGGAGGCTTGGAACGGGCGGATCGGGCCTCCGGGCACCGGATCCGGCCGGTGGCGAGGCGGGGCGACACCGGCAGCAAGCGGCAGCGGTGGTGGTCTCCTGCAGAGAGGAGAGAAAGGGAGATCGGGTGAGGGAGAGAGATGGGAAGGAGAGGGCGATGGGGAGGCGGCGACCTGGAGGTGCCGGCGATCGGCGGCGGCGGCGACCGAAGCTCGTCTCCGGCGATGAGGTGGCGGGGTGCAAGACGGCGCAGAGGCGGTGGCGCTCGCCGTCGGCGGGGACGGGCGCCGCACGGGGTGGATCGAAGGGAGCGGGCAGATCGGGGCCCGGATGGGCTCGGAGGGGCTTCCCGCGGGCCTGGGCGGGCCGCGGCGAGGTGGGATGGTCCGGGGAACAGGTGGAGGCCCCTGGTTGGCTCCAGGTGGCTGGGAGGTGGCGCGGACCAATGGGAGCGCGCCACTTGGCGGCGGGGAGACGATGTGGCGGTGCCAAGTGGCGAGGAGGGAGCGGGTGGCGCGGAAATGGAGGTGGGAGGCGGCGGAGACTGCGAGGAGGAAGGGGAAGCTACGGTTGGGGGTTAGGGGAGGCTAGGGCCTGCCCAAAATGGCATGGGAGGGGTTTAAATAGAGTAGGTGCTAGGGTTAGGAGGGGTTTCGGGACCCTCGGATCGCGATCCGACGGTTCCGGTCGGAGGGGAAGGTTAGGTGGGCTTAGAAGGGGTTAGTGGGCTGTGACGAGAGGCCTCGAGCTGAGAGGAGAGAAGAGAAGAGAGGCCCGGCAACAGTTTCGGAGACCGAAACGTCCAACGATTAAACCGGCAACGGTGCCGCTACGGATGACCGTTGGGCTATCAAACGAACTCCGAATGCGACGAAACTTGGCAGGCGGCCTGTCTACACTATAATAAGACCGCACGACAAGTTGCAACCCATTCCGAGAACATTTTTATGCCGCTTATCAAATAATATTTCAGAGGTGCCGCGGGCGCGTGCGAGTGTGGTCTGGACTCCGAACGGACAACAGAGAGAACCGACGGAACCCGAACGGATGCAAGTTTTATGAAAACGATGCCGATGCAATGCGCATGATGCTATGAGATGAGATGCATAACAAGAACATAATGCAAAACAGCAGACAAAATCCAACCACGGAGGAAATAACATATCGCATCTCCGGAAAAGGCAAGAGTTGGAGTTAAGAATATGGAAAGTTGTATTCGGGGCGTTACAACACTCCACCACTACGAGAGGATCTCGTCCCGAGATCTAGGATGGCACCGGAGGGAAATGGAAGAGGAAGATAAGCGGTAAAACTAAATTGCTTCTTCGACAACCGAGTGAAACCATGAACCTTGAGAGGTTGAGCAAAATGAAGAAAGAAAACAACGAAGATGAACAAAGTTGAAAACACTCCGTTAAAAAAGAGGAACAAGGAACATTCAAGAACCAAGAGGTTGCAAAGACATGAAAGACAAGCACAATGGACAAGAAGGAATTGAAACCACTCTGGTTGAAACGAGATAAGAATGAATAATAATGATATAATTTTGACAGCACTCCGACTGTGAATGGAAGAAATTGAACATGAACTTGACAAGATGAGAGGATACTTGATGAAATCAACAACATACTGCCTCCGGAACTATTGAAAGAATGGCATAATGGGTAAGAAGGATTTCAGACAACACTCAGGTTGAAAAAGAGAGGCAAAACTTGACAAGATGAAAGAACTTGAATGAGAACACAACACTCCGGTTAAATGGATAAGCACGACAATGACATGATCTTGACAAAACGAGATGATGGGTGCAGAGAGCAACATCACAATGCCTTCGGGAGGAAAGAATAGAAGTTAGATTGTTGAAATAAAAGAATGGAGAAGAAAATGCCAACTTCTGCCACAAATGAGCTTGGAAAGCATCCTTGCAAAGAAGAATTGAACGGAGTTGTTGGAAAACCAACAACAAAAGGATAAGTTTGTAGTGGGCTTATGGAAAACTTCTCACAATTGAGGCGAAATTCTGCCAGTACGGAAACAAATAATAGAAATGATAACACCAACGAGATGAATAACTTCTTCCACTGAGATGATTGAGAGATAACTTGGACCATTGATAATCACCACAATAGCAACATTCCTTAGGGAAGGCTTTAGGTTAAATATAACCCAAGATAACTCCAAAGAAGAAGTTGATTGGTCGAAACGATCTCTTGAACAAAGAGAAAATGATGGATTTAAAATACCTCATTCTTGACAACATATGAATCATGAAACATGAAGGAAATTGTCAAGAGTGACATAACACCACCTCAAATGATAAGGTAGAGAGAATTGCACTTCAGAATGCAAGATGAAGAATGCTTGAACTCCTCAAAGCAAAACATGTGTTGAGCACCATGTTTAATTTAGAGTGTAGCTTGGCGGATCATAACGTCGAGAGAAATCTTGAAGAACAATTGAAGAATGAAAGGAATCCTTCACGAACCATCATGTTGAGCCTTCGTGAGAACTCCGGTAATAAAATCAAAGGATGATAACAAAGAAAGAGAAGTTGAAAGAACAAGGTGAGCCTTGTGATGATTTAGATGAAGCTTCGCGACGAGATAACGCGGAAAAAAACTTGGAACTCCGGAAAAGAAAGATGAATACTAGAACCGAGAATTACTTCATCATGAACAATCTCCGGAAGAAGGAATTAATCACTTGGATGAAACAATAATAAGAATTATGTTAAGCCTATCCTTCACCAATTTAAATTGATGACAAGCAACGGATTTGGCATACTACTTATTCTCGTAGAAAGAATTAAGAGAGAGATAGCATAAACTTGAGAAGGTCTTCAACGAGCCACCGGTAGGATTGAAAAGAACGAAAGAACGAATGAATTGATACGATAACGAAGGGAGAGAAATCTGGAACGAACCACCGTAAGAATTGAAAACAAACGAAGTAAAGGGGTGAATCATCGGTAAGAATTAGAGAACGAATGAAGATACTTGAGGGAATTTGATACATGAGAATGAAGAGATCCCGAGCTGATTAGAGAATACTTGAATGATGCACCGGTATGATTTGGAGAACGAGAGCTGAAAGCTTGAATGAATAATTCTGAGATGATGGGCTACGAAGAATCAATCTGAAAAGACTCTTGAATTGCTCCGGATGGATGAAAAAAATTCTCACAATCGAAAACAATTATGAGAGGATGGCATCAAGCTAGAACCATGAATCTTGAAGAGAATGAACCAAGATTTAAGAGAAATCCTTCTTCGGTCTTCAAATGTTGAAAATGACGACGAGGAACACCAGCAAAATTACTGAGATACTCCGGTATGATGACAAGCGAAGAGGTTGAGCCAACAATGAAATGATTTGAAATCGATCTTGGAAAGGCATCTGACTAATGAAATTCATTCTTACGTCACCCTTTGGAATGAATTGAGAATAACTCCGGGGGAATTAGAAGAGTCAGGTAAGATCCTGGGAAAAGACCTGTGGGTTAGGGCCCACTCAAAAGAAACATCGTTGGAAATGATTTTAAAGAGAGATTGCACCAGTTGAATTAAATGTCTTGAATGAGATAACAACCTCGAAATATCTTGAACGGATTGAGAATGGAAACACAAGTCTTCTGAGATATCTTCAGCACTCCCAAACAAATGAATAGCAAGAAGTGAAAGATTAAGAGGTGCACCGGTATGAAAAAGCATTTGACACAAGGAAAAGAATATGATCAACACTGAAAGCTTGAAATGGATCCACCGGAGAAGAAAAAAAAACGAAGGATGATGAATTTGAAGCTCGTGAGCATCTACACGAGGGATCACCGGATCAAAACATTGATTGAAAAGAGTGAAGAGACTTCACATGAATAAATGGATACTTGATTAAGAAATCTGAGTCCTTGAAGAAAAAGGGTGGGAGGGCGGGAAAACAAAGGCAACTTGGGGACGGACGAAACAAACACCGTTGAGAAAACTTAGAATTGATCTCGCCAATGTTGAAACGATCGGATCCACTTGAAGAGAAACACACCGGTTGGAAAAGAGTTGACATGATAACCTCAGTGATCACGAAGGATTAGAATTCACATAGAAATAAGAGAACACCGTTTAGGAAATATATGGATTCAACATTTGACTTCGAAGCAACTCGAATACCACAAATAAAACAAAACAAAGGATTGGCTTGCAGAATAAGCCAGAACAAACATATGATAGATCCCATATCGTATCATGTGTCTGTTGGAAAGATATCCTACGAGCTACTTGAATTCCCACCTATAAACTCCCGAAACTTTCTGGTTATGCAATCTGGTGTTGGGGATACAGGGGAAGCAATATATCTCACCCAAACTAACAATACCTACATCCAGCTGTATCCATCCGTCAACACATAACCAAGAAAACTCCGGAAATCGTGTACCTCAACCTTCGAAAAG
This sequence comes from Triticum aestivum, assembly GCF_018294505.1. NCBI lineage: Eukaryota > Viridiplantae > Streptophyta > Magnoliopsida > Poales > Poaceae > Triticum > Triticum aestivum. The sequence goes on from NC_057813.1 coordinate 400,422,733, forward strand.
CATCTGTTATACGAGTTATGGCAATACTCCCGAGCTCGCCCCAGTACTGGGTTATCGGGGTTATCTCACCAACAACTGCATAAAAGAGATTTTCGATGTCGGCAAATCTCAGGTATTCCAGAACTGCAACGATAAAGTTGTGACGACAACACCTCAGAGCTCGACTCCCCGGGTCAAAGCCACATAAATAGACAGGAGGCACCAAGAACAATGTTCTCGTCACAAAACCATCGGAACGATTCCAAGATACCCGCGTGATCCTAATTTTTTTTAGGGAAATTTGAGGAGAGGGAAGACAAAACATCTACGTCAAGAGTCCTCACCAGAGCGACGAAGGGACTGAGGAGTAAAAAGAATCCTACTCTCCGATATATATAATCCTAAGACTCAAAATAGTTTTCTTCTAGACTCAACAACGGCCAACAATCAAGGGGGCTCCTATGGTCGGTCGAGGCTCTGATACCAACTTGTCACGCTCAATATGCGACCCTATCCAAAAGGAACTCGAAGGTCCCACCAAGGATAGACCCGCATATTGAAACGCTTTTGCAAGGTGGATATCATGACATCAACATTACATAATAGATGGGGATACATACATAAGGCATACAATGCCACACGAATACAACATCACAATACATAAGAACAACATCCGACTACGGATGAAACATAAACAGAAACTCAAACGACATCCACCCTGCTAGCCCAGGCTGCCGACCTGGAACCTATCCCCTGATCGAAGAAGCAGAAGAAGAACTCAACGCAACCAAACATCGCTCTCGCGTCATGATCATCGCATAATCTGTACCTGCAACTATTGTTGTAGTAATCTGTGAGCCACGAGGACTCAGCAATCCCATTACCATGGGTATCAAGACTAGCAAAGCTTAAAGGGAAAGGAAGGGGGTAAAGTGGTGAGGCTGCAGCAGCGACTAAGCATATATGGTGGCTAACATACGCAAATAAGAGCGAGAAGAGAAGCAAAGGAACGGTTGTCAACTAGCAATGATCAAGAAGTGATCCTGAACTCCTACTTACGTCAAACATAACCCAGAAACCGTGTTCACTTCCCGGACTCCGCCGAGAAGAGACCATCACGGCTACACACACAGTTGATGCGTTTTAATTCGGATCTGGTGTCAAGTTATCTACAACTGGACATTAACAAATTCCCATCTGCCTATAACCGCAGGCATGGCTTTCGAAAGATTATACCCTGCAGGGGTGTCCCAACTTAGCCCATGACAAGCTCTCGCGATCAACGAAGGAATAGACCTTCTCCTAGGAAGACCCGATCAGACTCGGAATCCCGGTTTACAAGACATTTCGAAAATGGTAAAATAAGACTAGCAAAGCCTCCCGCTGTGCCGACAAATCCCGATAGGAGCTGCACATATCTCGTTCTCAGGGCACACCTGATTGTCCAGACTTCCGGTAGGCCAGCCCAGAGTTGCCCCTGGTGGCCACCGGCGGCCGACAGTTTGGACCAACACTCACGACGAGCACCGGCCCGGGAGGGTAAATAAAGATGACCCTCGGGCTCCGGAAACCCAAGGGAAAAAAGGGCTAGGTGAGGCAAATGGTAAAACCGATGTTGGGCCTTGCTGGAGGAGTTTTATTCAAAGCGAACTGTCAGGGGGGTCCCATAAATCACCCGACCGCGTAAGGAACGCAAAATCCGGGAACATAACACCGGTATGACGGAAACTAGGGCGGCAAGAGTGGAACAAAACACTAGGCAAAAGGCCAAGTCTTCCACCCTTTACCAAATATATAGATGCATTAAATAATATAACAGATATTGTGATATCCCAACCAAAATCCTGTCCACCATGGAGCAATCTTCAACTTCACCTGCAACTAGCAACGCTATAAGAGGGGCTGAGCAAAAGCGGTAACATAGCCAAACAACGGTTTGCATAGGAAAGGTGTCAAAGGTTAGAGGTTCATGGCAATAGGGGATGGCTCGATAAACAGGTGATAGGTAGCGCAGCATAGCGATAGAACGAAACAACTAGCATAGCAATGATAGTAGTGAGATCCAGGGTAACGGTCATCTTGCCTGAAATCCCGCTAGGAAGAAGAACGAGTCCATGAATAAGACGAACGGAAGAAGTCGAACGAATCCTCACAATCGCAACATTACCGGAACTAAGAAGCAACACCGGAAAGAAGCAAGCAACATAGTAAACAACCATCACATAATCATGGCACGATGCACAACCAAGTATGATGCATGTCCGGTTTAATGAGGCATGGCATGGCAAAGTGCACAAACAATACTACAAATTAAGTGGAGCTCAATATGCAACGAGTTGCATATTGAAGAAACACCACATGCAATTATTTAGTTTGATCTTGGTTATGTACCCAACAATATTAAATGTTATTAAACATGGCAAGGGGTGAAGCATATGAAAAGCTACCTATCTAGACAAGTTTAAATGAGGCCGGAACAACAAACAACACTTCCAGAAAATCCCCATGTGCAAATTATAGATTTGGTACTGTTCTGCCTATTACATAATTTTAGAGTTGTTAAACATGAAAATAAAGTGGGCCATGTTAAACTAGGCATTTTTCCACCCCATTTACATATAATGTTTATTTAAAATGGAGCTACGGTTATTTAGTTATGAAATAAATCATTTTAACATGACATAGGAGCAAATTTAAGCAAACAACATGTTAAACATTTTTCACATAGATGAAAATGGCATATTATTAATCTACACAATTTTCTGAGCATTTACATATATAAATTATTTTAATACGATGCACGGTTAATTAGTTATTACATGCATGAGGTCTAGGGGGTTTTCTGCAAAAACTGTAAATCCTCGGATAAATGAAAAAAAAACGCAGATAGGTAAAAAAACATCCGGGGCTGAAACTTGCTGGCCCAACATGCACAGAAGAGGGGCTGGGCGCTGCTCACCCATGGGCTCGGCCCAATCGGTGGAGGAGGCTGGCTGGGCCTGGCGCGGCTGGCAGAGCTGGGCCGTGGGAGATGCGCCGGAGAGGCCAAGGCCCACACGGCCATGCACGGTCAACGGGGAGGGGATCGGGCTCCTCCCGACCCGCAGGCGGCGGCGGCGATGGGAGGCGGGGCGACGCCGGCAAGGGCGAGGTCCGGCGAGGCCAGGGACAGGCGGGGAGGCTTGGAACGGGCGGATCGGGCCTCCGGGCACCGGATCCGGCCGGTGGCGAGGCGGGGCGACGCCGGCAGCAAGCGGCGGCGGCAGTGGTCTCCTGCAGAGAGGAGAGAAAGGGAGATCGGGTGAGGGAGAGAGATGGGAAGGAGAGGGCGATGGGGAGACGGCGACCTGGAGGTGCCGGCGATCGGCGGCGGCGGCGACCGAAGCTCGTCTCCGGCGACGAGGTGGCGGGGTGCAAGACGGCGCAGAGGCGGTGGCGCTCGCCGTCGGCGGGGACGGGCGCCGCACGGGGCGGATCGAAGGGAGCGGGCAGATCGGGGCCCGGATGGGCTTCCCGCGGGCCTGGGCGGGCCGCGGCGAGGTGGGATGGTCCGGGGAACACGTGGAGGCCCCTGGTTGGCTCCAGGTGGCTGGGAGGCGGCGCGGACCAATGGGAGCGCGTCACTTGGCGGCGGGGAGACGATGTGGCGGCGCCAAGTGGCGAGGAGGGAGCGGGTGGCGCGGAAACGGAGGTAGGAGGCGGCGGAGACTGCGAGGAGGAAGGGGAAGCTGCGGCTGGGGGTTAGGGGAGGCTAGGGCCTGCCCAAAATGGTATGGGAGGGGTTTAAATAGAGTAGGTGCTAGGGTTAGGAGGGGTTTCGGGACCCTCGGATCGCGATCCGACGGTTCCGGTCGGAGGGGAAGGTTAGGTGGGCTTAGAAGGGGTTAGTGGGCTGTGACGAGAGGCCTCGAGCTGAGAGGAGAGAAGAGAAGAGAGGCCCGGCAACAGTTTCGGAGACCGAAACGTCCGACGATTAAACCGGCAACGGTGCCGCTACGGATGACCGTTGGGCTATCAAACGAACTCCGAATGCGACGAAACTTGACAGGCGGCCTGTCTACACTATAATAAGACCGCACGACAAGTGGCAACCCATTCCGAGAACATTTTTATGCTGCTTATCAAATAATATTTTAGAGGTGCCGCGGGCGCGTGCGAGTGTGGTCTGGACTCCGAACGGACAACAGAGAGAACCGACGGAACCCGAACGGATGCAAGTTTTATGAAAACGATGCCGATGCAATGCGCATGATGCTATGAGATGAGATGTATAACAAGAACATAATGCAAAACAGCAGACAAAACCCAACCACGGAGGAAATAACATATCGCATCTCCGAAAAAGGTAAGAGTTGGAGTTAAGAATATGGAAAGTTGTATCCGGGGCGTTACACTACTGGTATATTGCTCGATCTAGCTCTTGCTCACGGATTCAAGTAGCTATTTAGGGTTACAATCTCTGGATACACGAATTGGGAAGGAAGAGGAAAGGGGAAAAGAGCCGCCGCCGGGTTCGTGCCGTGATCCACTGGATGGGTCTCTCTGGTGGGTGAGGACGCGTTAAGTAGTTGGCACCGTCACACCCACTCCGGGCCGCTGATGTTGGGGTTGGGCCGCCTCTGCCTGGTGGGCCGAGCTGGTGGCGAGGCTGGTTCGCTTCTGGGCTTTGGCGCTGGGGTGCTTGTGGCCTTGACATTCGCACAGGCTAGCGACGCTAAGAGCTCAGCGGGCCGGGGCCTATTTAGCGGTTGCGGGAGGGATGTTTTCTCCCGGTTTTGGGAACCTTCCAGAAGGTTCCCTGAACCGGTTTTCTTTTTTCCAACTGTTTTTCGAGGCTGATTTTTCTTAGGTTTTTTCTTTTTCTTTTTTCCTATCTTTCTTCTTTCTTCTTTTTTATTTTCTTTCTTTATTCTGTTTCTTTTTCTAAAATTAATTTTTTTCTAAAATATTCAGAATTCAAATTTTTTTCCACCAAATCAAAAATATGTTTGGGGTTTAGAAAAAATGTTCATATGGTAAAAAAATGTTCACAATTTTGAAAAAAATGTTTGTCTTTTCATAAATGTTTCCAAAATTTCAGAAACTATTCGTGTTTTCAGATTTCAAAAACAATTCATGTTTTTCAAGATAATGTTAGCAATTTCAAAAAATGTGCATCTTTTTGAAAAATGTTCGCGCTTTCAAAACAATGTTCGTCATTGTGAAAAATGTTCGCACAATCAAAAAAATGTTTGCAATTTTAAAAAATGTTCAAAAAATAGTTCGCGCATTAATAAATTGTGAAAAAATTGCAATTTTCATAAATTGTGAAAAAATAGTTCGCGCATTAGTAAATTGTTCGCGCATCCAAATTTGTTCTCCGTTTCAAAATTTGTTCTCAAAATTCAAAAAATGTTTGTGCTTTAAAAAATTCTTCGTGCTTCCAAATTTGTTCGGAGAAATTTTAATAAATTGTGAAAAAATTGTTAAAAAATAGTTCGCGCTTCCAAATTTCCCTGATTCACAAATTTTAAAGGACAAATATTTTTTGAATTTTGAGAACAAATTTTGAAACGGAGAACAAATTTGGATGCGCGAACAATTTATTAAAGCACGAACATTTTTTGAATCTTTAAACAAATATTGAAACGAAGAATAACTTTAAAAAATCCCGAACAAATTTGGAAATGCGAACAAAATTTTAAAGCACGCACATTTTTTTAATCTTGAGAACAAATTTTGAAACGGAGAAAATTTGGAAGCACGAACATTTTTTTAAAACACGAACATTTTTTGAATCTTGAGAACAAATTTTAAAATGGAGAACATTTTTTGAAATTTGTGAACAATTTTTTTGGAATTGGTGAACAAAATTTTAAAATGGGGACAACTTTTTAAATTCAGAACAATTTTTTTAACTGAGAACAATTTTGAAAAGGTAAACATTTTTTACATACATGACCAAACAGTTTAAACGGAAACTTTTTTCTAGTGCTTCGAACATTTTTTGAAAGTGGGTACATTTTTCATATAGGTGAACATTTTATATAAGAACATTTTTTGAAAATTTTTATATAGGTGAACATTTTTCAGCTGCCTAAAGTGAACATGATTTAAAAATAAGAACATTTTTTGAAAAATTTGAAAAACAAGAACATTTTTTAATACATGAATAAAAATTTAAAAAATAAGAACATTTTTTGAAATTTGTGAACAATTTTTGAAAACAGGCATTTTTTCAAATCCATGCCGTTATTTTTCAAAATTCTCACAAAATGGACAAAAATAATTTGAACAATTTTTGAAAAAACAGGAACATTTTCTGAAAATTCGGAACAAAAATTTGAAAGCAGGAACATTTTTTGAATTTATAAACAAATTTTGGGAAATGGGAACATTTTTCGAATTTTTGAACAAAATCAGAAAGACAGGAAAAAAAATGAAATTCGTTTTTTTAAATAAACTTGAAAAGAAAAAAAGAAACAGAAAAAAGGAAACAGAAAAAAAGAAAAAAGAAAAATAAGAGAAATAGAAAAATAAAAAACGAAAAAGAAACTGATAAAGAAAAAGCCGGTTCATGAACCTTCTAGAAGGTTCCCAAAACCGGAAAAACCGGCTGGAAACATCATAGAAGGTTCTCAAAACCGGGGTCTGCTGTAACGCTAAACGGGCCGGCACACTTGGTCGCTCCCTCGCACCTGCCGCCTGTGCGAAGCGTTGACTACTTGCCGCAATGAGCGGCAAGTAGGATTTTCCCGGGGGTATGATGAATAGAGAGGGAACGAGACCTCCTGGACCTCCGATGGCGAGGCTACTATATCTCGCTTCACGCGAGACAGAGGGATCTGTCGCGTGAAGCGTGTACAGTACCAGGCTGACCTACTAGCCGCTGAGCAAACATCGAGTTCATGTTAAATAATTAGGGCGCGACAGATTAGACAGAGAGCCGGTTTTACACTGGTTTACATTATTTTTATTTTCTTTTGTCACCCGTTTTCCTTTGTTTCATTCTCTGTTTTCGATTTTTTTCAAGTTTTTTTATTTGGTTTTCCTATTTCATCTCTGGGTTTTTATTTTCTTTCGTTCTTCTTTTAGTTTTTCTTTGTGTCTTTCATTATTTTATAGGTTTTTACTTTCTTACTCATTTTCCTTTTTTTGCTTTGCTTTTTTGTGTATTTCTTGATTTTTATTTTTTTGTTTCTTTGTATTTTTATAGATTTTCAATGTTTTTCCATTCCTTTTGCATTTGTTTCTTATGATTTATTTTCATTTTACGTTTTCTTTGTTTTTTTCTTTCATTCCACATTTTTCATATATACCAAGAATAATTTTCTAATACACATTTAAAATTTTCCAGTAAAATTTATCATTTTCTAGTAAATGGCAAACAATTTTTTGAATACATATTTTTTATATAATTTTAAATGTTTGACTACCATTTTTCAAATACAATATTACATTTTTTAATACATGATCAATTTTTTTCTATCCACTTTTAAACATTCTCAAATGCTTGACTAACATTGACCAAATACAAGATTAAATTTTCTTAATCGAAAGTTAACATTTTTTCTGTACACATTTACCATTTTAAAAATACTTAATTAATAATTTTTAAATGCAAGATTAACATATTTTTGATTACATGGTCAACATTTTTCCTAGACACACTATTAAACTTCTTGAAATGCTTGATTAACATATTACAAATACAAGATTAACATTTTTAATACATGGTTAACTTTGTTTCTATACATATGTAAAAAATTTCAAATGCTCGATTAAAACTTTTCATACGTAATACTTATGTTTTTTGAATACATGGTCAATTTTTTTTATCTATATACATTTAAGATTTTCTTTTTAAATTCCTTATTAAAGTTTTACAAATAAAGTTTAGCATTTTTTAAATCCAATTTAGAATTGTAATTTTTGAATACATTGTCAACATTTTTCCTATACACATTTAACATTTTTTCAATGCAAGATAATATTTTCTTCACACACATTTAAAAATAATTATACATTCCGTACATATGTGAAATAGTTTCTCTATACACATTCACCATTATGCAAATGTCTGGTTTAATTTTTTTCCAAATGTGTTAATGTACAATATTTTTTCTAATATATTTATTTAGAATAGTTGGAAGTATAAATGAAAGTTAAAAAAACATGAAAAACAAAGAGATGAGGTGAGGGAAAAAGTTGAGGGATTTGAAAAGAGTTCATCGATTTTCATAAAAAATAGTTGAAGAATTAGAAGAAAGTTCTATTTTTTTGTAAAAAGTCTTGAAATTGAAAAAAGGTTTGAATTTTCAGAAAAATTACCAAAAATATCTGGAAGATTTCACGAATTGGAAGAGTAAGTTTGTGAATTAAGAAAACAATACAGAAAAAGAAAGGAAAAAAAAGGAAAAAACAGACAAACATATTTCCATCTATCGGAAAAATGGAAAAGGAATGAAACAAAACTAAAAAAACCAAAACAATAGACTAAATAGAATAAAAATCAAGAAAGAAAATGAAAAGAAAAAGTATGAACTGGCACAGCAAAGTGTACTGTCGCGGTGTTTATCTCTGTCTTGACTACTCAAGGAGGTCTGGAGTTGAAATCTCCGCAACGCAATCCTATTTTTTAAAAGTTAGAAGGAAGAAAGAAAAGAAAATGGACTGATGCAAGAACGGTGGGTGGGTGTGCGCCAAATTGCAAACCACACCGTATTGGGCGCTGAAGGCGCCTAATAGGAATCACCAGCTCTGATAACGCGCTGGTTATCGCTCAAACATACACAGCGCAGCCACGCAGCGCTCCTATAGGTCGCCCATATATGCCACAATTTTGACTATGTGGCCCATGCTAATGTTTGCCTCGTTTTGTGAAACACAATTCAGCGGTTTTTTTGTACTTTCCTTCTTTTCCTCTTTATATACTTCTTAGCTATTCAAATATATATCAGAAATGCAAAAGTTATTGGATTTTTTTTTAAAAAAAATTATACACCAATTTAAAAAATCTTCGCAAGATTTGCCAATTGAAACAATATTTACGGATTCACAGAAGTTTCACAGATTCCAAAAGTGTCAAGAAATCTGAAAAAATATCCTTGAGTATGAAAATGTTTGTCTGCTGCGAAAATGCTTGCAATCTACTTTTTTTTTAGAATTAAAAATGTTCATGAAATCGAAGTTAATATCAATAGTTCTAAAAATGTTCGCAAGTTTAAAAAAATTCATGAATGTCAAAAACTATTCTAAATTTATATAATGTCCATGAATATTTTTTATCACAAATTAAAAAATGCTCACGAATTTTAAAACTTTATGGATTCCCGAATTGTTTATGAATTTCAGAATATAGCACAATATAATAATATTCATGAATTTTCAAAATGATCTAAATTTAAAAAACGATTATAAATTCAAAATATGGCTGTGAATGTGAAGAAATAGAAAAGGACTAAATAAAATAGCAAAAGGACAAAAGTAAAAGAAAACAAAAGAAAACCTTAAGAAAACAACAGAGTGGCGCGCACGGGCCAGAAGGTTCTTGAAAGAAAAAACAGATTCAGTAAAGTCATAGAACCTTCACCAACCTAGTGGAGAAAGACATGGGGAAGCACACAAATGGGCCACCCCTGGTTGCGTCACCACCATTGAGGAGGTGGGCGTGTGCCCACGTGGGGAATGGGAATAAATGAAAAGGAACAGAGCCCCTAATCTGAGCCATACATGCTGAAAAGTGAGCAAACACGCACCACACATCGCTTGTGTGGGATGTTTTATAACTAGACAGCTAGCAACGCACCTGCTACTTGTAGACTTCTCTGTAAAAAACTGAACTTATAGGTTATCGATTTGTCTTTTCAAATTTGCTAAAACATTCAAAAGGTGTTTACAAATTAAATTCACAAGTGCTCAGGATTTCAAAAAAGGTTTGTGAATTTTAAAATAAGAAAGGAATAGGGAAATTGTATTATTATGGGAAAAAGTAGGAAGAAAACCAAATGGAAGAAAAAAAAAGAAAAACCGGTAACAAAAGGTTAACCTTCCCAAAACACGTGCAAAGCACACTAAGAAAAAGGGTATGTGTTTCGTCGCTATCAAGGGACCTAGGCGGTAAATAGCAATCATCAGAAGGAACATACTCCCTCTGTTCCTAAATGTAAATCTTTGTAGAGATTCCATTATAAACCGCATACGGATGTATATAGATGTATTTTAAGTTTAGATTCATTCATTTTTCTCCGAATGTAGTCCATCTAGTGGAATCTCTACAAAGACTTATATTTAGGAACGGAGGGAGTACATAGGTTCTCGATAGCGACCAAAGCGAGTGACTCTTTCTATATGAGTGTCCAAATAGCCTAGCTAGTGAGCAGCCCATTAACATGTTGTTCCTTAGAAAAGAATATGAAATATACTGCAATGCATTATTAATCTGCTTATTAAAGGAAACTTCACGTTTTCTAATTCTTATATATATAATTTTGAAAAATGTTCAAAGTATACGATATTCAGGTATTATATAGAATGTTCATGTGTTTAAGAAAATTCTTCATACTGAAAAGGATATAGATAGCTTTTTAATGTTTGCCTAATTTAAAAAGTACCATTTTTTTAAAAAAATGTTTCTCATAACTTGAAAGAACTACCAATTCATTGAAACATTCATGCTAACTTAAAAGGTGTTCTCAATTTTAGAAAATGCTCACGTAAATTGAAAAGGTTAACATACCCTTTTTTTTTCTAAAATCATGTGATTCCAAGTAATGTTTGTGTTTTTATCAAAAAATATATTCATATCTCTTTATAAAGTAAATGAAAAACAAGGAAAATAAAAATAGCAAGGATAAGTGAAAAGATATAAGAAGGAAAAATAGGCCAAAACAGGGGAAAAAAGAGAGGAAGAAACAAAATAGTGACATTTACAACACCAAGTGGTATATAGCATTAGGGCTGGACCAAAAGCTCGTAGCTCGCGAGCTTAATGAGCGCTCGATAGTTCGGATCATTAAGCTCGTAGCTCGCTTCTTAATGAACAAAGCCAATTATTGATTTTAGCTCGTTAAGCTTAACGAGCTTAACGAGCGAGCTAACGAGTTTCACGAGTAGCTCGTTAAGCTCGTTAGTAACAACACAACATATATTTACATATTACGTAACAAACTTTTTGTAGCACCTCAGCAACATGGCTTTAGAGTTGAAATTTATAATATTTTCAAGGAACTCTTAAATCTGAAGCATTTTTAAAATTTCTTCCTCGGCTGACAAAGTTCCGCAAGGCCTTCGCATGGCTGTGGGCCAGTTTGTACCGTTTCCAGCCCATAAAATCACATCTCAAAAAAAATCAAAAACGAAAAAATAATTTTGTTCATAAAATGTACCCATTTGCAAAAATTGTTCACAAAATTAAATAAATGTTCACATGATTAAATTTTGTTCACAAACTGAAAGATGTTTGGGAATTTTTAAAAATATTCCTGTTTACAATTATTTTCACAAATAAACAAATATTTTCCTTTTCAAAATTTGTTCACATATTCAAAAAAAATTTCTTGTTTCAATTTTTTTACAACTTCAAAAAATATTTGCATGTTTACTTTTTATTCACAAATTTAAAACTTTCCTTGGATTTGAAAAAATGTTCCTGTTTTGCAAATATGGTCAAATATTCAAAAAATGCTACAGTTTTTGTTTTTTCACAAATTAAAAATTATGCATGTTTTCAAAATTAGTTCGAAAATTCAAAACATGTTTGAGTTTTGTAAAAATAGTTTGTAATTTTGGAAAAACGCTAACTTGTTCAATTTTGTTATTGTTTTTCAAAATATGTTTTGCATTTACAAGGAGTAGTTCATAATTTCGAAAAATAATTCTTGTATTCAATTTTTGTTCCTATTTGTTTTTATTATTTTACCAAATAGTTTTTCCTTTGGAAAAATCTTGTTTGATTTTTTTAAAAAAGTTTTAATCTGCCGCATATTATAGTTCATATGTACCTGGCTGCCCATTTAGACACATAGCCTCAGTTAGTAAATTGGTTATGGATGCGGTTCCCAGGCATGAGGTCTTGTGTTCGATCATTTGTGAAGATCTTTTATGGAATTTCGCGAACTGGTTTTATGTTTTGAGCTGCCGGTAGTTTCTTTCAAATTCGCGCTGCAGATCTTTTGTAATAGGTTCCGTGTTATCGTGGCTAGCGCATCGCGAGCCTCCGTAGCAGGTCGCAGGTTTGATTCGATAAAGCGTTTCTTATTTTTGTGATATTTCATCCTGCGAAGGACAAGTAATGGGCCGGCCCAGGTGAGCCGACTCCTGTGCAAAACCATGACTACTTGCTGCAATATCGGAGGTCCCCTATTCGACGCTTAAGGCGACGACTAGCGATGCTGGTGCTCACATGCCTCGCGTAGCGGGCCGGCCCAGGAAAACGAGGCGCGAGGGAGGTTGTTACAGATCGCAAAAAATGCGGTAGAGATTCGATCTCCGCCCACCTGTACCCAAACATTCGAACACATCCACTAGGCCCAACTCCCTTAACTTTTTATTTTGAGGACAAATAACCCTTATTATATACCCAACCTATTATGCGTATTATTTTATGATAAATTGAAAAACAGAATGCATGCACAATATAAAAACATGAATTTCAAGAAAGTTCATAAATTTGAAAAGGTTTGTACAAACTGAAAAATATCGTGAATATGAGAAAACTTCACGAATTTGACAAAAGTTAGCAAAATTTAGGATAAAGATCATGATTTATGGAATTTTGCGAACTGGTTTTTATTTTTGTGTCAGTAGTTTCTTTCAGATTTGAGCTGCAGATCTTTCGTAATAGGTTGCGTGTCACCGTGGCTAGCGCGTGGCGAGCCTCTGTAGCAGGTCGCGGGTTTGATTCGATAGAGCATTTATATTTTTTGTGATGTTTCATCCCGCAAAGGACAACTAGTGGGCCGACCCATGTGAGCCGACTCATGTACGAAACCGCGACTACTTGCCGCAATATAGGAGGTCCCATGTTCGAGGCTTAAGGTGCCGACTAGCGATACTAGTGCTCGCACGCCTCGCGTAGCGAGCCGGCCTAGGAAATACATTGAGGCGCAAGGGAGGTTATTATAGATCGCAAAAAAAATGGTAGAGCCAGGATTCGATCTCTGACGGCCTATACCCAATCATTCGAACATAGCCAAATAGGCCAAACTCCCTTGGCTTATTGTACAAACTAAAAAAATCGTGAATTTGAGAAAAAATTCATGAATTTGAAAAAAGCCCGAAAAATTTAGGATAAAGTTCATGAAATTTCCTTTTTTTTCACAAATTTGGAAAAAATTTCACCAATGTTGAACAAAAAGTTCACCAATTGAAAAAAAATCATCGATTTTGAATAAAAAAGTTCAACAAATTTGAAAAATAGTTCACCTATTTTGAAAAAAGTTTATCGATTTAGAAAATTCATCAAAATTGAAAACAATTCCATTGATTAAAAAAATTCATCAAATTGAAAAAAGGCTCATCAAATTTGGGAAAAAGTTTGTCGATTTTGAAAAAAAAGTTCATCAAAATTGAAAAAGAAATTCATGGTATTTTAAAAAGTTCATAGAATTCAAAAATTGTTCATTGAATTTGATATAGTACATCAAATTCAAAAAATATTTTATTGGAATGAAGAAAAAATTCATTGAATTTGAAAAGTTTGTGCATTTTCTAAAAAGATAAAAAAAAGGAAAGGAACAGAAAAAGAAAGGAAAAATAGAAATACAAACAAGAAAGAGAAAAAAAGAGAACAAAAAGGGGAAATGGGAGTAAGTGTACTCAGGATGTGTGTTGTCCCAGGTGGTTGTGGAGCTCGCAGTGAGTGAAGAAATCGTGGGTTCGATTCCTTACCCGCACCTTTTTTCCAGTTTTAATCGAAACAGGAAAGAAAGAGCAAGTGGCCAACCCAGCTCCGAGGAACCTCAGGCGCCCGTTTGCAAACGAGCGCTGAAGTGCCAAACAGGATCCATCCTTTGTTGTGTTGGTTCGGCCCCGGCATGGAAAACACAAGCTTTGCTTTAGTTGCAGTTTGTGGCATCGGATGAGAGCTCCTAATTGATGCCAATTCGCGTCAAATAGGAGAGGGTCCGACTGAAGCTGGGAAAATAGGCCAGCCCACTCTGCCCACCACCAGTTTTTATTGTTCTTTCTATGGGCGTTTAGTCGGGTTTAAAAAAACGGATGTTGCTTCTCTTTTAGGAGCTAGATATTTAAAAACCTATTATTAAAGCTGTTTCAGAAAACTATTCAGCATGTGTTTTGAAAATTCACCAATTAAAAATCTTCTGTGTGTATTAAAAATATTCTCCATATATTTAAAAGAAGTTCATTGTATATTATAAATTGCTCATTGTATATTCTACTTTTCTTGTATTTGAATGTAATTACCCGTGTATATTATAAAAACAGTGTGTACTTGAAAAATATTCACCGTAAATTACAATCACTATAAAAGAAATGTGAAAAAAAACCAAAAAAATAAACCGAAGAAAAACTATATATGAAAAAAGAAAATAACAAAAAAGGTGAAAAATGAAACAATAAACTACACAAGAAAAGAACAACTTCCAATGGACGAATGAAGAAAAGCAAAGATAGCAACGCAGCGCGCGCCAGCCCACCTCCCCTTGCTTTTCGCAAAGCCTCATCTATTTGCCGCCCAAATAGGATCCACCACATGTCGCTGCAATGTTGAATATCTTTGTGAATTGAGCATAGCTTAGATGGCTAGGTTCCTTATGGTGGAACCAATCCACCAGGGTTCAAGTCCTAAATTTAGCACATGTGCTTGCATTTTTCAAAAATTTATCTCATGTTTTTTAGTGATGTTCGTTCAGTGATAGGAGACATTCTTGTCAACTACGGGGTGTTTGTGGTGTCTTCGTTCATCTTAACATGTTGTGTCAGCTCAGTATCTAGGAGATGCTCATACGGTACGGTGTACATGCCTGCGTCCATAGAAATGAGTATATGTGCGTATATGTAAGCATCTATGATTTTACCATGTTAAAAAACTGAATACCGTTTTTTGAGGCGACAACATTGAATACCCAGGAGCCTCCTCCCTCACAATTGTCGCTATCTCACACACTTGAGGAGGGCGCTTCCTATCTCGCGCGCATACCCCCGCACACCTCGGCTTCCGTATAGGCTGGCCCTTTACCCTTTTAGTCCTTTTTCAAATCCATGAACTTTATCAAACTCATTAACATTTTTGAATTCATGAAGTTTTTTAACATGGTGTCTTCGTTCATCTTAACATGTTGTGTCAGCTCAGTATCTAGGAGATGCTCATACGGTACGGTGTACATGCCTGCGTCCATAGAAATGAGTATATGTGCGTATATGTAAGCATCTATGATTTTACCATGTTAAAAAACTGAATACCGTTTTTTGAGGCGACAACATTGAATACCCAGGAGCCTCCTCCCTCACAATTGTCGCTATCTCACACACTTGAGGAGGGCGCTTCCTATCTCGCGCGCATACCCCCGCACACCTCGGCTTCCGTATAGGCTGGCCCTTTACCCTTTTAGTCCTTTTTCAAATCCATGAACTTTATCAAACTCATTAACATTTTTGAATTCATGAAGTTTTTCAAATCTACGATCATTTTCCCAAATTCATGAACATTTTGTAAAGTCACAAATAATTTTTCAAATCCGGAATAATATTCAAAGTTGTTAAATTATTTTGAAATACCGAAAATTTCTATTTATAAATATTTTTTATGGGAGATTTTTTTACTCTAATTCTTGAACATTTTTTAAATCTAGGAACATTTCTAAATTTGTGATCATTTTATGAATTGATGAAGATTTGTTTTAAATTTAGGTACAATTTTGTAATTTGTGAAAAAATAAAGTTGTGAACATTTTTCAGAATCTATGAACATGTTTTGGAATCAGTGAACATTTTTTGGATTCTTGAACATATTACGAAATTATTCAGAATACTTTAACAAGTGTGACATATAATTAAAATTGTGAACATTTTTACGTAATTAATTAAAATATAGGGGACATATAATTGAATTTGTTAATTTTTAAAAATGTGGAAATATTTTTCTATTTTGTATGGCATTAAAATAAAAGCGAAAACAAAAAGGACAATGAAAAGAAGTAAAAGATGCATGCGCCTCGTAACGGTCCGGCGTACATCGTGTATGAGGGTGCGTGCTTCGAGGGCTATTTTTTCTTTTCTTTTTCTTTTTTCCTCTTTTCTTTTGTTTCTTTACTTAAATTTTCGTAAACTTTTTCCAAAACTGGTGATATTAAAAAAAGGCGATTTTTTTGAATTTTGTGACATTTTATAGAAATTGATGAAATTTTTTCAAAACTGATGAACTTTTTTTTGAACTTGATGAACTTTTTTCAAATTCGATGATTTTTTTTCAAAATTGCTGACTTTGTTTTACAAATTTGATGAACTTTTTTTTAAATTTAATGAACTTTATTTCAAGTTCATGATTTTTTTTCAAAATGCATGAATTTTTTTGAATTGACTATTTTCCCATTTTATTTAGCTTTTTTTCCTTTTCTTTTTCTCGAATGTGAATGTGGACATGGGCCGGTCCACCAGCGCCGGCACGTGGGTGCCAGGGAGCTTCCCTGGCGCCTAAAGCGCGGAATAGGGCTCCCTGGATTAAGATGTCTCACTATGGAGTTGACTTATTTCTTTACTGAACCGCTGGTATGCTTTTCTTCTTCTATTCGTACGAGTATGTTAATTTTATCATGTTTAAAAATATCTATTTATCTTTTAAATATTCATCAGTGGGTCTTTAAAGGTTCATAGTGTATTTGGAATAACCATCCAATAATGTTCAAAAATATTCATCATGTTTTAAATATGTTGTTCATCGGGTATCCAGAAATTGTTTATTGTGTACTAAAGAAGGTTCTTCATTTTCTCAGAAATATTCATAGTGTTTTTTAAAAGTATCAACCTTGTAATTAAAAAATGTTGATAGTGTATTTTAAAATAATCCATACTTTCCTGTATCAAGAAACTGTTCATCATGTATTTCAAAAGTGTTCATCCTTTTTGAAACATTGTTGACCATGTATTCAAATATTGTTTCTAGTGGGTCTAGAATTTTTTCATCATGTACTTCAAAATGTTTTCCGTTTCAAATTTACTGGTACGTATACACGTGCAAGTCACGTCTTAATTGAATAGAGTGATTTTGGTAAGAGAGAAGAATCCATAGATTTGCTAATAGAATAAAGGCAAAAAGAAAATATAGCAATGTGCAGATGCAAATATTAATTAATTATGATTAATAAGTACTATAAAGGCAGGAAATATTATTCATACAAGAAACTGTATGTTCACGTCTAAAAAGACTGCACTTTAGTTTTTGCTCCCCGTTTTACTTCCAAACAATCTCGCTTGGGCTCAAACTGCTATGCACTCAAGCAGCAATACGACCCATGAGGTAGCAGACATGGGCTTTTTTTTTTCTTGAAAGGTCATGTGATTGTTCCAGAACACAGTTGAGGCAGTATCAGTCCACTGTCCACGGTGAATCATGATGATCTCAGCCATTGGATTTAGGTGACCAACGGCTATGATCGATGCTCTAGGTCCAGTTCAAAACTGATACACTATATGGTAGTACTAGGAGTTGGGGCGCCACCTTGTGGCGCCTCCTCAAAGGAAGCTGGGGCGATGCCAGGTTGGCAGCCGCCCATTCCAGTTGCTTTTTTGCAATCTTGGTAACCCATGAAAATGGCGTGTTATGAGAAGTCGCACTATAAATTTTGAAAGAGCTAAATAAATGACACTGAAATACAATGAGATTAGGACATCTCCAATGTGGATCAGCAAACGGATACCACCAACATGTTCATGGACATCCATCAAGCTTCGGTGTTCAATGTAATTTATAAAAGAAAAAACAGGACAATGATCATAACAAAAACTAAAAACCAAAGAAAAAATAGGACACCGATAAAGGTTGATGACCCCTGCGCCCGAGCCGCCAGTCTCGTCGTTGTTGGCGGCCAATGCCAGCCTGCGGAGCACAACAATATAACTACAGCAGGAAGAGTGTGCATTCATAAAGCAGAGCAAGCCTGATAGTTCCATACATACTAATAGGTTTATATCAATATTTTAAATAGCACGCTATTTCGCCGTTATAACGCGGTTATAGCATATTTGGAAAGGAGACGTTACGTTTTGACAAAATCAGACGCTACAGCGCTAATCGCGTAATTAGCGCGCTACACACGCTATAACGTTGTAACGTTGTAACGTTATAACGTGCAGACCATGCAAAACTGAAATAAGCACAGCCCAACAGGCCCAGCAGGCCAAAACCAACCCACGACCACTAGTTTTCTCACTCCTTTTATCAGATTCTCCCACTAGCTTTCTCACTCCTTTTATCAGATGCATATATTGCTCCCACGACCACTAGTTTTCTCACTCCTTTTATCAGATTCTCCCACTAGTTTTCTCACTCCTTTTATCAGATTCTCCCACTAGCTTTCTCACTCCTTTTATCAGATGCATATATTGCTTGCTTCTATGAAAAATTTAGTTGCTTAAATACTTTATTTCTAGATATTTTGATTTTTTTTGCAAACGCTATTTTAAAATATAGCACGCTATTAGCACGCTATAACTTGTGTAGCATTTAGAGAAGGGCCTCGCTATATTTTGTAGCGCACTATTTAAAATATTGGTTTATATACTAACATAGAAGGGCCAGTATTACAAGGTGGATCAATAGATTCTGATAATGGAAGTCTTACAAGTGAAAGTGCAATCATGCCCTTAATATTATTTTGATATTGATGACGATATACTCATAGGGGACTAACAAAATTTGTCAAGTATATCTCAGGTTTTAATCCCCTCGGAATCAATTGTGAGTGTGGATTATGATTTCGGAAATATTTAACTTCATCAAGAACGAAGAAACAAGACTATATTTATGTTTATTGTTGAGTATAGGGATCCCGCACTATTAAGAGGGAAACATGGGGTCTTGTGAGAGTCTTGCTCAATATCTACTTCAAACTCATTTCTGGTCTTCATCTCTGTCGGATGACCGGTACTCACCGAACGTCCGGCTTCTCCTATACAGAGCCAAAACATCAGACGTCTGGTATTCACCGGACGTCCGACAATCTTCCATCAAAACCAAAACATTGGATGTCCGGTATTCACCGGATGGCCGACAATCTTCCATCAGAACCAAAACATCGGATGTCCGGAACCCTTCGGTCATCCAGTACATTCTATACAGTGGCAAAACATCGGTCGTCCGGTATTCTTCGGTCGCCGGTACCTTCTCCACCGAGCCTAAACATCGGATGTCTGGGATCCTCCGGTCGTCCGGTACCCACTATACCGTGCCAAAACATCAGACGTCCGATCCCTGTCAGACGTTCGGTGTCTGCTGAGCCTTCAGTCGTCCATTGTGCATCGAACGTCCGACGCTGCAGTGCTGTTTTAGGCTCTAACGGCCACTTATTGAGGCATACTATAAATATCTCTCTTCTATCCCGTGAGAGGGTTGAGCATTCACTTCTAACATCCCCAAGAACACATTTCACTCTCTCTCTCACTCTCCAACACCAAATCTTAGATCCCTAAGGGATTTGAGACCATTTGAGAGAAGTTGTCCACCCAAGTGATAGATCCACTCCTTCCCCCTCTTTGCACCAAAGGAATTCATGATTTGAGCAAGTCTTGAGCTTTTCCCCATTGTTCTTGTTACTCTTGGAGGTTGGAGACTCCTAGGCGGTAGGATTCATTCGGAGAGGAATCGTTCATTGTGATTACCCCCGGAAAGTTTGTAAGGGTTTGAAGATCACCCTAAGGTCTACCACTAGTGGTTGAGAAACGCCTTCGTGGTGTTGTCTCGAAGGGAGAATAGGGCAAGCTTTCGTGGCGTTGGTGTTCCTTCGTGGTAACATCCACCTTTCTAACGGTGACGTAGCTTCCCTCCAAGGAAGTGAACATCGACATACATCCTTGTCTCTCGAAGTTGCGGTTATCCCTAACCCTAACTTCCTACTTGTGGTTACTTGTCTCTTAGGCCTTACTTATATCATGTTGTGTTTGCTTACTCACATACTTGTGTTACTTGTTTACCTTGCTTAGCTCTTAGCATCATACTTGCAATTGTTAGGCCCACTTTCATATTCCGCTTTATTGTCTAAAATTGCTAAGTAATAATTAAAAATTTGTAATCATACCTATTCACCCCCCTCTAGGTCCATCTCGATCCTTTTCAATTGGTATCAGAACATCATGCTCTATTCTTGTGGCTTAACCGCCCTAGAGCTAGATGAACCCCGATGGGACTCCCCTTGCTGCGGATCCGAAGGATAAGGGCACGGCTTCCACGGAAGACAAGTCCTTCACTTCTGAGGATCTGGAATGGGCGCTTGCTAAGCAAAAGGAGGAGCATGATGCTTCTCTTGAGGCCTTGGTCCAAATGATACTAGCCACATTGACCACGATGCTTGCACTTTCTAGTGGTGCGGCCTCGAGGCCAACTGTGCCTACCCCTTCACTTGGCCAACAATCTCCTAGCAATGAACACTCCAGTGTTCCTTGGCTTTATGCAAGACCTCAAGTAGAGAAACCAAAGTATAACCCTCAATGAAAACCTCCTTTACTTGATGACACAACCGATTTTGCTTTGTGGAGAGTTGCTATGCAGGATCATCTTCGATATGGAAATGATGAGGTGTTGGAGATCTTGGAGTATGGTTATCAAGCTGTAGACCCGAAGAATCTTACACCAAGAGAAGTATATGACAAGCATCTCAACGACATCACAATCATGTGCATAAGGAGAGGTATGACTAACAAGCAAAGGAGACCATACATACACATCACAAGTACCAAGGAATTATGGGATAGCATTGTGAGGACCAAGACCGGTACCTCCACTCTCCGGCTTGCTCAATATGAAATTGCCAAGGGTCAATTGCAAAACTTTTGTTTGGAGAAAGATGAATCTCCCATGCAGCTCCTTGAGCGTCTCATGACTCTCACCGCCGACATCGAGTCTTGTGATTGTGACAAGACACAAGATGGATTCAACTTGACTAAGCGATTTCTCGTGGACAAGTTGCTTCACGCTCTTGCTCCATATCATCACCAAATGGTGTGGGAAATAATACAACACCATGGAATTAAGGAAATGACCCCGGATGACATCATATCCACGTTCAAACTATTTGAAGAATCAAAGGCAAATGCCACAAAACATCTTGCCATGCACGGTACCCCAACATCAAATATCAATCTTGCATTGATGGCCAAGCATGTATGTGAAGAAGAGCAAAGTGAAGAAGAAGAAGAAGATGATGAAGAAGATGGTTATGAGATTGACTCCAATGAGAGCCCTTCATATGAAGACATTGCTCTCTTTGTCAAGAAGTTTAGCGTGGGAAAATTTAAGGGAAGATTCCAGAAGAAGAAAGTGAGAAAATGCTACAACTGTGAAGAAACCAACCACTTCTCAAACGATTGCCCTTATGAGAATAGAGAAGATAAATGAAGGTTTCCCAAGACCTTTCCCAAGAAGAAGTTGCCAAATCCTTTGAACTCCAAGCTCAAGAAGATAGATGGGAAAGCAATGGTTGCACATGAAGAATCCGATCTGGATGATGTTAGTGGTGTTGCCGGAGTTGCTCAAGATTCTCAAAACACTTTGAGGCTAGTCAACAAGAGTGGTGATGTTGTCACCTACAACTATATGAAAGACTATAAGGGCAACGCTCACAAGTGCCTAATGGCAAAGGCCATGGTAGAAGATGGAGAGGACCAAAACTCTCCTGACAAGATCAAGGTAACCACACGATCAAACCCTCCTCTCTTCACTCATTCTACTCCTAGTGATGAGTATCTTGATGCGGAGGATAGTTATTATGATGATGATATAGATGATCCTATGCTTCCTAAACTAAATAAGTTCATGTGCTCCCTCAAAGGAAAGAAGCTCACTATGTTTTGTATGCTTATGGAAATGGTGAGTAAGCACACCATCACCATTAAGGAACTTGAAACCCTCATCACCGAGGAAAAGGAAAAATATGAAATCCTTGAGCGGAAAGTCCAATATGAGGAAGCACGAAATGATGAACTATGCATGAAAATTGGTGCTAACCTTGATGTACATGCTAAAGAGCTTGCCTCCTTGAAAAATCCTAAGGACTCTTGCTAGGAGTTGATGAATGATAAAATTAAGCTTGTGGAGTATCATGCTTCTCTCTCTAAGGATTATGAGCTTCTATCCATGTCCCTCAAGACTAAGGAAGAAGAGCTCACTCTTATTACAAAGAGTTTTGAGACACTCAAGCTTACCTATCTTTAAACTCTAGCCAAGGATTACTCTTCTCCTATTGTCAATGTTGATGCTTGTACTACTAACTCTAGTGGTGACCTAGCATCTATTCTTGAGGAAAATCGTTTTCTCAAGGCTCAACTCGAGAAAGGGCTCATGACATGTGCTCAAGGACAAAATAATCTTAATGAGGTATTGAGCCAACACAATGAGGTGTTTGCCAAAGAGGGGCTCGAGTTTGACCCAAGCACAAGCAAGAAGAAGACGTCCTCTCAAAAGTGCACCACTCATCTAAAAGAAACACTTGTACAAGAAGGACACAAGGAGAGAGGTAAGGTTGTGAGTGGGAAGGCCACTAGGGGCATGTCCACTCTCAACAAGCCAAAAGAGTTCACGCCTCCGTAAAACTAAGGATGGAGAAGTTTATGCAAAATTTGTTGGTCCTCGGAATGCAGTCTGGTTCTATGCTATTTGGGTCCCTAAGACCCTTGTGACTAACTTGAGAGGTCCCATTGCAAAATGGGTGCCTCTAACCAAGTCATAATTGTGTGTAGGTTGCTTTCTTGGTGGAGTAAAATGGGTGATCGATAGTGGATGCACAAATCATATGACCGGGTGTAGCAAATTTCTCTACGATTTCATGGAAGCTATTCAACCATTTATGAGCATTATGTTTGGTGGGTGATCAAAAGGACAGGTACTCGGTTTGGGCAAGGTGGCTATCACAAATGACATGTCTCTTGCAAATGTCATGCTTGTCCAATCCCTTAAATATCATTTTCTTTCCATTCGTAAATTGGCTTCTGTTGGTTATGATACACTCTTTGGACTAACAAATGTGAACGTCTTTAAGAGAGATACTCTCGAAGTGGCCTTTGTTGGAGAGTTGGATGGCAACCTTTACACGGTTGATTTCTCGAAAGAGAGCACATTTCATGCAACTTGTCTAATGGCCAAGGCCGACAATGGGTGGCTATGGCATCGCCGGGTAGCCCATGTTGGCATGAGAAATCTTCAAGATCTCTTAAAAGATAATCACATCCTTGGACTAACCAATGTCTCTTTTGAGAAATATCGTGTGTGTAGTGCATGCATAGTCGGGAAGCAACAACAATGAAAGCACCCACCCAAGAATATCGTGTCTACTTTAAGACCTTTAGAGATCCTTCATGTGGATCTTTTTGGGCCTCCTTCATGGGATAGTATTGGTGGGAAAAAGTATGGGCTTGTCATTGTTGATGATTACTCAAGATATACATGGGTGTTTTTCCTCAAGTGCAAGGCCGAGATGAAGATCACCTTCATTGATTTTGCTAAGCAAGCACAATGCAAGTTTGACAAAGCAATCTTGGCAATAAGAAGTGATAATGGCTATGAGTTCAAGAACTACACCTTGGAAGAATTTCTTTGTGATGAAGGAATCGAGCATCAATATTCAGCTCCATACACTCCTCAGCAAAATGGTATAGCCGAAAGGAAAAACCGTACACTTGTGGAGATGGCAAGGTCCATGTTGGATGAGTACAAGTCGCCACATAGTTTTTGGGCCGAGGCTGTCAACACCGCATGCCATGCATCAAATCGACTCTTCCTCCGCATCATATTGGAAAAGACTCCATATGAGCTTCTAACTGGGAACAAGCCAAATGTCAAGTACTTTCATGTATTTGGGTGCAAGTGTTTCATCCTCAACACAAGAGAACGGTTAGGAAAATTTCAATCCAAAACAATTGAGGGTATATTTGTTGGCTATGGATCAAACTCTCACGCCTATAGAGTCTACAACAAATCCAATGGATGTGTTGTAGAAACTTGTGATGTGGTGTTTGATGAATTTAATGTCTCCCATGGGGAGCAAGTTGATCTAAGTGATGTAGGTGAAGAAGATTCTTCTCAAGATATTTTGACCATGGGTGTTGGTGCACTTCTTCCAATGGAACAAGAACCTCATGATGATGAAGAAGAAGATGGAAGTCACACATCATCAAACTACTTCAACACCCATACCACCACAAGCTCCTATTGCTCAACCAATGCCCTTAGTTCAAGTACAAGAAGATGATCAAGTCCCTCTTCATGATAATTCTCAAAAACAAGAAAGTGCAATCATTGATGATGAACCTCAACAAATGCAATATGAAGAAGAAGATCTTCCACCACACATTAATGATCCATATGTACAGGATGTGGATGATGGACATGAAGTTGAACCTCGCAAAACCCTAACCTCCATCATGCCTCGTGTGGCTGGTCATGTTGATGTTGATAAAATTCTCACTGGCATATCGGAAGGTAGAGTCACTCATAAACAATTGACCAACTTTTGTGCTCACTTCCCGTTTGTGTTTAGTGTTGAGCCTCTCAAGGTACAAGATGTATTGATGGACAACGATTGGCTCATTGTTATGCAAGAAGAGTTGAACAGCTTTGAACGCAACCAAGTGTGGTCATTAGTCAAGAGGCCAACTATGGAACACAATGTCATTGGAACAAAATGGATATTCAAGAACAAGCAAGATGAGAATGGGGTAATCATCCGCAACAAGGCAAGGTTAGTGGCACAAGGGCACTCACAAGTTGAAGGTTTGGACTTTGGTGAGACCTTTCCTCCCGTTGCCCATGTTGAATCTATTCACATCTTACTTGCTTATGCTGCTTTCAATGGTTTTACTTTACATCAAATGGATGTGAAGAGTGCTTTCCTTAATGGTCCTCTACAAGAAGAAGTATATGTATCACCACCACCTGGGTTTGTTGATCCCGATCACAAAGACTATGTGTATAAACTTCATAAGGCTTTGTATGGCCTCAAACAAGCACCTCGTGCTTGGTATGATCATCTTAAGAAGTTTTTACTCCATGATCGCTGTAAGAGAGGGGTGATCGATCCCACTCTTTTTACTAAGAGGGACAAGGGTGATTTGATCTTATGCCAAATCTATGTAGATGATATCATTTTTGGTTCTCCTAACATTCATTTGTGCAAGAAGTTTGCGTCTTCCATGACAAAGAACTTTGAGATGTCACTCAATGCGGATTTGAAATTCTTTCTCGGATTCCAAATTCAACAATTTCAAGAAGGAATTTTCTTGTCTCAAGCAAAGTACCTCAAGGATATTCTAGAGAAGTTTGGCATGTCAGATGCTAGTCCATGTAAGACACCCATGCCAACCAAAATTGTACTCACTGAAGACACAAACAATATCCCTTTCGACCCATCTACTTGCCACTCTATGATTGGTTCATTGCTTTATCTTTGTGCATCTAGACCAAACATCATGTTCAGTGTATGCATGTGTGCTAGATTTCAAGCTTCCCCTAGGGAAAGTCATCATAAGGCGGTTAAAATATTCTTAGATACCTTGTTCACACCACAAAGTTGGATCTATGGTACCCCAATGATGCTAAGTTTGATCTCATTGGGTACATGGATGTGGATTGGGCTGGAGACAGAGTGGATTGTAAGTCAACCTCCGGTGCATGTCAATTTCTTGGACATTCCTTGGTAAGTTGGTCCTCGAAGAAACAAAATTGTGTTTCCCTCTCCACTGCTGAAGCCGAATACATTGCAACCGCCAGTTGTTTAACTCAATTACTACGGCTGAGGCAAACTTTGAAGGATCACAATATCACCTATAGAAATGCCTCTTATTGGGGAACGTAGTAATTTCAAAAATTTCCTACGCACACGCAAGATCATGGTGACGTATAGCAACGAGAGGGGAGAGTGTTGTCTACATACCCTTGTAGACCGTAAGCAGAAGCGTTAGCACAACGCGGTTGATGTAGTCGTACGTCTTCACGGCCCGACCGATCAAGCACCAAAACTATGACACCTCCGAGTTCTAGCACACATTCAGCTCAATGACGTCCCTCGAACTCCGATCCAGCCGAGTGTCGAGGGAGAGTTCCGTCAGCACGACGGCATGGTGACGATCTTGATGTTCTACCATCGCAAGGCTTCGCCTAAGCACCGCTACGATATTATCAAGGTGGACTATGATGGAGGGGGGCACCGCACACGGCTAAGAGATCCAAGGGATCAATTGTTGTTGTGCCTAGAGGTGCCCCCTTGCCCCTGTATATAAAGGAGCAAGGGGGAGGGGGTCGGCCGGCCAAGAGGGGCGCGCCAGGAGGAGTCCTCCTCCCACCGGGAGTAGGACTCCCCCCCTTCCTTGTTGGAGTAGGAGAGAAGGAAAGAGGGGGAGAGAAGGAAGGAAAAGGGGGCTGCACCCCTTGTCCAATTCGGACCAGAGGGGGGCTGCGCACCTCCTTCCTTTCGGCCTCTCTCCTCTATTCCCGTATGGCCCAATAAGGCCCATATACTCCCCAGCGAATTCTCGTAACTCTCCGGTACTCCGAAAAATACCCGAATCACTCGGAACCTTTCCGAAGTCCGAATATAGTCGTCCAATATATCGATTTTTACGTCTCGACCATTTCGAGATTCCTCGTAATGTCTCCGATCCCATCCGGGACTCCGAACTCCTTCGGTACATCAAAACTCATAAACTCATAATATAACTGTCATCGAAACCTTAAGCGTGCGGACCCTACGGGTTCGAGAACAATGTAGACATGACCGAGACACGTTTTCGCTCAATAACCAATAGCGGAACCTGGATGCTCATATTGGCTCCCACATATTCTACGAAGATCTTTATCTGTCAAACCGCATAACAACATATGTTGTTCCCTTTGTCATCGGTATGTTACTTGCCCGAGATTCAATCGTCGGTATCCAATACCTAGTTCAATCTCGTTACCGGCAAGTCTCTTTACTCGTTACGTAATGCATCATCTCACAACTAACTCATTAGTTACAATGCTTGCAAGGCTTATAGTGATGTGCATTACCGAGAGGGCCCAGAGATACCTCCCCGACAATCGGAGTGACAAAACCTAATCTCGAAATACGCCAACCCAACATGTACCTTCGGAGACACCTGTAGAGCTCCTTTATAATCACCCAGTTACGTTGTGACGTTTGGTAGCACACAAAGTGTTCCTCCGGTAAACGGGAGTTGCATAATCTCATAGTCATAGGAACATGTATAAGTCATGAAGAAAGCAATAGCAACATACTAAACGATCAAGTGCTAAGCTAACGGAATGGGTCAAGTCAATCACATCATTCTCCTAATGATGTGATCCCGTTAATCAAATGACAACTCTTTGTCTATGGCTAGGAAACATAACCATCTTTGATAACGAGCTAGTCAAGTAGAGGCATACTAGTGACACTATGTTTGTCTATGTATTCACACATGTATTATGTTTCCGGTTAATACAATTCTAGCATGAATAATAAACATTTATCATGATATAAGGAAATAAATAATAACTTTATTATTGCCTCTAGGGCATATTTCCTTCAGTCTCCCACTTGCACTAGAGTCAATAATCTAGTTCACATTGCCATGTGATTTAACACCAATATTCACATCTGTATGTGATTAATACCCATAGTTCACATCTTTATGTGACCAACACCCAAAGGGTTTACTAGAGTCAATAATCTAGTTCACATCTCTATGTGATTAACACCCAAAGAGTACTAAGGTATGATCATGTTTTGCTCTTGAGAGAAGTTTAGTCAACGGGTCTGTCACATTCAGAGCCGTATGTATTTTGCAAATATTCTATGTCTACAATGCTTTGCACGGAGCTACTCTAGCTAATTGCTCCCACTTTCAATATGTATCCAGATTGAGACTTAGAGTCATCTGGATTGGTGTAAAAGCTTGCACCGATGTAACTCTTTACGATGGGCTCTTTTATCACCTCCATAATCGAGAAATATTTCCTTAGTCCTTACTAAGGATATTCTTGACCAATGTCAAGTGATCTACTCCTATATCACTATTGTATTCCCTTACCAAATACAGAACAAGGTATACAATAGGTCTGGTACATAGCATAGCATACTTTATAGAACCTACGACTGATACATAGGGAATGACTTTCATTCTCTTTCTATTTTCTGCTGTGGTCGGGATTTGAGTCTGACTCAATTTCATACCTTTGCAACACAGGCAAGAACTCTTTCTTTGACTGTTCTATTTTGAACTACTTCAAAATCTTGTCAAGGTATGTACTCAATGAAAATCTTGTCAAGCGTCTTGATCTATCTCAATAGATCTTGATGCTCAATATGTAACTAGCTTTACTGAGGTCTTTCTTTTAAAGAACTCCTTTCAAACACTCCTTTATGCTTTGCAGAATAATTCTACATTATTTCTGATCAACAATATGTCATTCACATATACTTATCAGAAATGATGTAGTGCTCCCACTCACTTTCTTGTAAATACATGCTTCACCGTAAGTCTGTACAAAACTATATGCTTTGATCAACTTACCAAAGCGTATATTCCAACTCTGAGATGCTTGCACTAGTCCATAGATAGATCGCTGGAGCTTGCACATTTTGTTAGCTCCTTTAGGATTGACAAAACCTTCTGGTTGCATCATATACAACTCTTCTTTAAGAAAACCATTAAGGAATGCAGTTTTGACATCCATTTGCCAGATTTCATAAAATGTGGCAATTGCTAACATGATTCGGACAGACTTAAGCATCGATACGAGTTAGAAAATCTCATTGTATTCAACACCTTGAACTTGTCGAAAAACCTTTTTGTGACAAGTCGAGCTTTGTTGATAGTAACACTACTATCAACGTCCGTCTTCCTCTTGAAGATCCATTTATTTTCTATGGCTTGCCGATCATTGGGCAAGTCCACCAAAGTCCACACTTTGTTCTCATACATGGATCCTATCTCAGATTTCATGGCCTCCAGCCATTTTGCGGAATCTGGGCTCATCATCACTTCCTCATAGTTCATAGGTTTATCATGGTCTAGTAACATGACTTTCAGAACAGGATTACCGTACCACTCTGGTGCAGACCGTCCTCTGGAAGTACAAAGTTCTGTAGTAACTTGATCTGAAGTTTCATGATCATCATCATTAGCTTTCTCACTAATTGGTGTAGGAATCACTGGAACTGATTTCAGTGATGAACTATTTTCCAATTCGGGAGAAGGTACAAATTACCTCATCAAGTTCTACTTTCCTCCCACTCACTTCTTTCGAGAGAAACTCCTTCTCTAGAAAGGATCCATTTTTAGCAATGAATATCTTGCCTTCGGATCTGTGATAGAAGGTGTACCCAATAGTTTCCTTTGGGTATTCTATGAAGACGCACTTCTCCGATTTGGGTTTGAGCTTATCAGGATGAAACTTTTTCACATAAGCATCGCAACTCCAAACTTTAAGAAACGACAACTTGGGTTTCTTGCTAAACCACAGTTCACATAGTGTCGTCTCAACGGATTTAGATGGTGCCCCTTTAACGTGAATGCAGCTGTCTCTAATGCATAACCCCAAGACGATAATGGTAAATCAATAAGAGACACCATAGATCGCACCATATCCAATAAAGTGCGGTTACGACGTTCGGACACACCATAACATTTGTGGTGTTCCAGGTGGCGTGAGCTGTGAAACTATTCCACATTGTTTTAATTGAAGACCAAAGTCGTCTCAAATATTCGTCTCCGCGATCAGATCGCAGAAACTTTATTTTCTTGTTACGATGATTTTTCCACTTCACTCTAAAATTCTTTGAACCTTTCAACTATTTCAGACTTATGTTTCATCAAGTAGATATACCCATATCTTCTCAAATCATCTTATGAAGGTCAGAAAATAATGATACTTGCCACGAGCATCAACACTCATTGGATCACATACATCGGTATGTATTATTTCCAATAAGTCAGTAGCTTGTTCCATTGTTCCGGAGAACGGAGTTTTAGTCATCTTGCCCAAAAGGCACGGTTCGCAAGCATCAAATGATTCATAACCAAGTGATTCCGAAAATCCATCTTTATGGAGTTTCTTCATGCGCTTTACACCGATATGACCCAAACGGCAGTGCCACAAATAAGTTGCACTATCATTATTAACTTTGCATCTTTTGGCATCAATATTATGAATATGTGTATCACTATGATCGAGATCCAACAAACTATTTTCATTGGGTGTATGACCATTGAAGGTTTTATTCATTTAAAAAGAACAACAATTATTCTCTGACTTTAAATAAATAACCGTATTGCAATAAACATGATCAAATCATATTCATGCTCAACGCAAACGCCAAATAACATTTATTTAGGTTTAACACTAATCCCGAAAGTATAGGGAGTGTGCGATGATGATCTTATCAATCTTGGAACTACTTCCAACACTCATCGTTACCGCACCCTCAACTAGTCTCTGTTTATTATGTAACTCCTGTTTCGAGTTACTAATATTAGCAACCGAACAAGTATCAAATACTTAGGGGCTACTATAAACATTAGTAAGGCATACATCAATAACCTGTATATCAAATATACCCTTGTTCACTTTGCCATCCTTCTTATCCACCAAATATTCAGGGCATTTCCGCTTCCAGTGACCATTTCCTTTGCAGTGTAAGCACTCAGTTTCAGGCTTTGGTCCAACTTTGGTCTTCTTCACGGGAGTGACAACTTGTCTGCCATTCTACTTGAAGTTTCCCTTTCTTTCCCTCTGCCCTTTTCTTGAAACTAGTGGTCTTGTCAATCATCAACACTTGATGCTCTTTCTTGATTTCTACCTTCGTCGATTTCAACATCACGAAGAGCTCGGGAATCGTTTTCGTCATCCCTTGCATACTATAGTTCATCATGAAGTTCTAGTAACTTAGTGATGGTGACTAGAGAATTCTGTCAATCACTATCTTATCTGGAAGATTAACTCCCACTTGATTCAAGCGATTGAAGTACCTAGACAATCTGAGCACATGCTCACTAGTTGAGCGATTCTCCTCCATCTTTTAGCTATAGAACTTGTTGGAGACTTCATATCTCTCAACTCGGGTATTTGCTTGAAATATCAACTTCAATTTCTGGAACATCTCATATGGTCCATGACATTCAAAACGTCCTTGAAGTCCCGATTCTAAGCCGTTAAGCATGGTGCACTAAACTATCAAGTAGTCATCGTATTGAGCTAGCCAAACGTTCATAACGTCTGCATCTACTCCTGCAATAGGTCTGTCACCTAGTGGTGCATTAAGGACATAATTCTTCTGTGCAGCAATGAGGATAAACCTCAGATCACGGATCCAATCCGCATCATTGCTACTAACATCTTTCAACACAATTTTCTCTAGGAACATATCAAAATAAACATATGAAAGCAACATTGCAAGCTATTGATCTACAACATAATTTGCAAAATACTACCAGGACTAAGTTCATGATAAATTTAAGTTCAATTAATCATATTACTAAAAAACTCCCACTTAGATAGACATCCCTCTAATCCTCTAAGTGATTACGTGATCCATATCAACTACACCATGTCCGATCGTCACGTGAGATGGAGTAGTTTCAACGGTGAACATCAATATGTTGATCATATCCACTATATGATTCACGCTCGACCTTTCGGTCTCGGTGTTCCGAGGCCATATCTGTTATATGCTAGGCTCGTCAAGTTTAACCTGAGTATTCCACGTGTGCAACTGTTTTGCACCCGTTGTATTTGAACGTAGAGCCTATCACACCCGATCATCACGTGGTGTCTCAGCACGAAGAACTTTCGCA
The DNA here is from genome assembly GCF_018294505.1 of Triticum aestivum. Taxonomy (NCBI): domain Eukaryota; kingdom Viridiplantae; phylum Streptophyta; class Magnoliopsida; order Poales; family Poaceae; genus Triticum; species Triticum aestivum. The sequence continues at coordinate 400,454,692 of NC_057813.1, forward strand.
ACGGTGCATACTTAGGGAGAACACTTCTTGATAATTTTAGTGAGAGATCATCTTAAAATGCTACCGTCAATCAAAGCAAGATAAGATGCATAAAGGATAAACATCACATGCAATCGATATAAGTGATATGATATGGCCATCATCATCTTGTGCTTGTGATCTCCATCTTCGAAGCACCGTCATGATCACCATCGTCACCGGGCGACACCTTGATCTCCATCGTAGCATCGTTGTTGTTACGCCATCTATTGCTTCTACGACTATCGCTACCGCTTAGTGATAAAGTAAAGCAATTACAGGGCGTTTGCATTTCATACAATAAAGCGACAACCATATGGCTCCTGCCAGTTGCCGATAACTTTGGTTACAAACATGATCATCTCAAACAATAAAATATAACATCACATCTTGACCATATCACATCACAACATGCCCTGCAAAAACAAGTTAGACGTCCTCTACTTTGTTGTTGCAAATTTTACGTGGCTGCTACGGGCTGAGCAAGAACCGTTCTTACCTACGCATCAAAACCACAACGATAGTTCGTCAAGTTGGTGCTGTTTTAACCTTCGCAAGGACCGGGTGTAGCCACACTCGATTCAGCTAAAGTGAGAGAGACAGACACCCGCCAGTCACCTTTAAGCACGAGTGCTCGTAACGGTGAAATCAGTCTCGCGTAAGCGTACGCGTAATGTCGGTCCGGGCCGCTTCATCTCACAATACCGCTGAGCCAAAGTATGACATGCTGGTAAGCAGTATGACTTGTATCGCCCACAACTCACTTGTGTTCTACTCGTGCATATGACATCTACGCATAAAACCAGGCTCGGATGCCACTGTTGGGGAACGTAGTAATTTCAAAAGTTTCCTACGCACACGCAAGATCATGGTGACGTATAGCAACGAGAGGGGTGAGTGTTGTCTACATACCCTTGTAGACCGTAAGCGGAAGCGTTAGCACAACACGGTTGATGTAGTCGTACGTCTTCACGGCCTGACCAATCAAGCACCGAAACTACGGCACCTCCGAGTTCTAGCACACGTTCAGCTCGATGACGTCCCTCGAACTCCGATCCAGCCGAGTGTCGAGGGAGAGTTCCGTCATCACGACGGCATGGTGACGATCTTGATGTTCTACCGTCGCAGGGCTTCGCCTAAGCACCGCTATGATATTATCGAGGTGGACTATGGTGGAGGGGGGCACCGCACACGTCTAAGAGATCCAAGGGATCAATTGTTGTTGTGCCTAGAGGTGCCCCCTTGCCCCCGTATATAAAGGAGCAAGGGGGAGGGGGTCGGCCGGCCAAGAGGGGCGCGCCAGGAGGAGTCCTCCTCCCACCGGGAGTAGGACTCCCCCCTTCCTTGTTGGAGTAGGAGAGAAGGAAAGAGGGGGAGAGGAGGAAGTAAAAGGGGGCTGCACCCCTTGTCCAATTCGGACCAGAGGGGGGCTGCGCACCTCCTTCCTTTCGGCCTCTCTCCGCTATTCCCGTATGGGCCAATAAGGCCCATATACTCCCCGGCGAATTCCCGTAACTCTCTGGTACTCCGAAAAATACCTGAATCACTCGGAACCTTTCCAAAGTCCGAATGTAGTCGTCCAATATATCAATTTTTACATCTCAACCATTTCGAGACTCCTCGTCATGTCCCCGATCTCATCTGGGACTCCGAACTCCTTCGGTACATCAAAACTCATAAACTCATAATATAACTGTCATCGAAACCTTAAGCGTGCGGACCCTATGGGTTCGAGAACAATGTAGACATGACCGAGACACGTTTCTAGTCAATAACCAATAGCGGAACCTGGATGCTCATATTGGCTCCCACATATTCTACGAAGATCTTTATCGGTCAAACCGCATAACAACATACGTTGTTCCCTTTGTTATCGGTATGTTACTTGCCCGAGATTCGATCGTCGGTATCCAATACCTAGTTCAATCTCGTTATCGGCAAGTCTCTTTACTCACTACGTAATACATAATCTCGCAACTAACTCATTAGTTGCAATGCTTGCAAGGCTTATAGTGATGTGCATTACCGAGAGGGCCCAGAGATACCTCCCCGACAATCGGAGTGACAAAACCTAATCTTGAAATACGCCAACCCAACATGTAACTTTGGAGACACCTGTAGAGCTCCTTTATAATCACCCAGTTACGTTGTGACATTTGGTAGCACACAAAGTGTTCCTCCGGTAAACGGGAGTTGCATAATCTCATAGTTACAGGAACATGTATAAGTCATGAAGAAAGCAATAGCAACATACTAAATGATCAAGTGCTAAGCTAACAGAATGGGTCAAGTCAATCACATCATTCTCCTAATGATGTGATCCTGTTAATCAAATGACAACTCTTTTGTCCATGGCTAGGAAACATAACCATCTTTGATAAACGAGCTAGTCAAGTAGAGGCATACTAGTGACACTATGTTTGTCTATGTATTCACACATGTGTTACGTTTCCGGTTAATACAATTCTAGCATGAATAATAAACATTTATCATGATATAAGGAAATAAATAATAACTTTATTATTGCCTATAGGGCATATTTCCTTCACCTCTTCTATGTGATAATGAAAGTGCCATCAATATTGCTGAGAATCCCAAAGATCATACCCGCACCAAGCACATTGATATTAGGTATCATTTCTTGAGAGATCATGTGGAAAAGGGTGACATTGATATTGCTCATGTTGGTATAGATATGCAACTTGCAGACATTTTCACCAAGCCATTGGATGAAGCAAGGTTTTGTCAACTTAGGCGTGAACTTGGTATCTTGGAGCTTGACAACATTATGTGAAATCTAGTACCCATCCATGCATTCACTTCATGTCTTGTGTAGATGTAGGCATATGTTTAGGGGGAGACACTCAACTTATGAGTACTCTCACCCTATATAATGCATAAATAAAACAAACACTCTCAAAGTTACCATGTTCTTCAAAATATGGTACTTTAAATGATGGATTAGTGTTATTGAGCCCAAGGACACTATCTTCGCGGCATCACGCCACTTATACTCACACATGGTGGCCTATTGGCCATCGACTCTCCTCGAAAGAGAGGATGTCCAATCATGTTTGGGGTTCTTATCATGTGTGTCTAGTTGCTCACCATGTGGTATCTTACATGTCTGATTGCCCATAGTATTTTGTCATATACCCATTCTTGTATTTTGGTTCCTCTAGATATTTCGTGTGCTATTTGCCAAAACTTTTGCTACCGGTCGTCCGACGGTTCTCGGACGTCCGATGACTCACATCGTCCTACCGTCCGATGTCATTCGGCTGTCCGCTTGCCTGTGCAAAAATCATGCACCGCCCAAATCACTCCCCAGGACTTGGACGACCGAGGTTCTCCGACCGTCCGTCGCCTGACACGTACACCGATGCCCAGACATCCGACCATGGTCGGTCGTCCGATGTAGTTTGCGGTACACATAAATACCTCGGGGTCGGGCTGAGCGTTTGCCCTATCCTATTTTCCCCTCCCCACGACTGAGTCCATCGCCGCGCCGCCTGGAGGGTGATTTTTCCCTCACCGTCGCCTGGGGGAGCTGCTTCACCGCGACCTCCCATCCTCTCTGTCGTCCCTCTTCCTGATCTGGTACCTCCTTCTGCTTTGTTCCTCGGTTCTCTCTCTCGTCTCCGTCACTCGTTCGTGCACACGTAGTGATCCCCTTTCTTTCTTGGATAATCTCATAGGTGAGGTTTGTCCCATGAGGGTGAAAATCAAGCACACCACTCACAAGGATGCCGGGGGTACCTATGCCGCGGTAATTTATGTCCTTTCGTTTTCAATTTTCATCATCTTCGTCTCCGTTCGTGCCAAGGGCTCACTATGTTTTGTCCATGTTCCTCTTCCCTTGGTTTTAGCCTCTCGTCATGGTGGTTCTGATGACTCTCAGGAGGAGTTGCGTCCATGCAAGCGTGCTGGAAAACGTGTTGTGATCATGGAGTCCTCCTCTTTCGAGGGTGTGACTATGAAGAAGAGATGGAGGAGGAGGAGCGTGGTGTGCAAGTAACATTTTTGTCCCGCCCCCCTAGTTCTCGCAGGGCCACTCACATGCCTGCTCCTCCTCCCGATCAGCCACATGCCGATGATCGCCACATACCCTTTGAGGCTCCCCACCTTCATGGGCGTATCCTCAAGGATTTCACCAAAGTGCACAAGCCTTCATATCTTAAGTTCCGGCGCGATGTTGATCAACTCGAGGTGGTTCAAGACTCTCTGGATCAATGGTTTCGCACAAAGATTCAGGTTGATATCTACACCTCTGTTGTCCTCCCAAAAAGTCTCTTCCTGCACCACTTCATTGACTTAGCTCATATTCGGAAACATCCACTGAAGTTTCCGGGTGCCATTGAGCTCATTGAGTCATCCAGTCTTGCTACTCTGTTTGCATTTCAGCATGATTTTAATCAGGCTGCTATCCATCAGTTTTATGCCACCTACTTCTTTGCTCCTAACAAGACCGTCACCTAGATGACCTCTGACACCGAGCTCACTGCCACATATGCTCAATTTTTCGCTGCTCTTGGGTTTCCGGATAGTGGATTCAAGATCCATAAAGATGACCCAAATCACAAACCCAAAGCGGTTAAGGCTTGTGGCTATCTTCTAAAGGAGCTTGATGAACTTACTGAGGAGGAAAAGATGAAGGATCTGAATCAAGTTTCTATTTGGAGATCTCCTTACTACATCATCTATCAATGTATCATTTGTACCATCTATCCTAAGATGGGTGACAAGGGATCTTGCAATAGTTATTGCATTGATCTTATGTCTCGCCTCCATGAGTCTCCCAAAGGCAAGATCAATGTTCCTCATTTCCTATGGCATGAAATCAGTCTTGCTAGCTTTCAGTATAAGTGTGCCTTTCCTCATGCTCCATTCATTCAGGCTCTTATTGAGAGTGTGGCTCCACTCTCCCTTGCCCGCACCCATGTGCATGAGAAGTGGATTATTCCTCCTCACATGGACAATGATTTTGCTCCAAAGGGTTCCTCCAAGTCTGCCCCTGCTCGTAGGTCTGCTGCTAGGTCTCATCCTACTACTGTCAGCTTGGTGTCCTTTGGGCGTTTTGCTCGTTTCATCGGCAAGGCTCACTCTGCCATGATGAAGGCATTCTCCTTCAACTGCACACACAACCATGATGTTGTCACTCACTTGATCACTTCCAAGAATGCCTTGAAGTCTCGTCTCCTTGACTCTGGGGCTACTGATGTGAGTGACGATGAGCGCCTTCAGGTGGCTCCTCCTTCTAACTTTGGTTTTCCTTCGGGGCCTAAGTGGGATGATTTCCTCGACGATGCTGGTGGTAGTGGAGCTCCTAATGATGATGACCTGTGATTGACTGTGGGTTCTCTCTGTCCCTTTTTGGGTAGTTGTTGCCAAGGGGGAGAACTAGTACTAGTTATCTATGTCATTCTTATGTTGAACCATTATACCTTGAGTGGGTGTATGACTTTATATCTATGACTTATGTTGTGATGTTGAACATGTTGAACCACTATGTCCTATGAATGATGAGATACTATGATATTATGGTGATGTGCTTATATGATGATGGTTTTAATTGAGTTTTTGTGATATTTTTGCTCATATATTCTAGATGGTTGTCTCTGAGAGGGGGATCTCTCCATATAATGTTTGCAATAATTATGTTTGAGAGGGGGGGCTCTTAAATAAATGTGTCTTAAAGCATAGAGCAAGATTATTTCTTTTATGCTATGTGTATATTGTCATCAACACCTTTGGAGACACCTGTAGAGCACCTTTATAATCACCCATTTACGTTGTGACGTTTGGTAGCACGCAAAGTGTTCCTCCGGTATTCGGGAGTTGCATAATCTCATAGTCTGAGGAACTTGTATAAGTCATGAAGAAAGCAGTAAAAATGAAACTGTAACGATCACAATGCTAAGCTAACCGATGGGTCATGTCCATCACATCATTCTCCTAATGATGTGATCCCGTTCATCAAATGACAATACATGTCTATGGTTAGGAAACTTAACCATCTTTGATTAACGAGCTAGTCAAGTAGAGGCATACTAGGGACAGTATGTTTTGTATGTATTCACACATGTACTAAGTTTCCGGTTAATACAATTCTAGCATGAATAATAAACATTTATCATGAATTAAGGAAATAAATAATAACTTTATTATTGCCTCTAGGGCATATTTCCTTCAGTCTCCCACTTGCACTAGAGTCAATAATCTAGATTACATAGTAATGATTCTAACACCCATGGAGCTTTGGTGCTAATCATGTTTTGCTCGTGGAAGAGGCTTAGTAAACGGGTCTGCAACATTCAGATCTGTATGTATCTTGCAAATCTCTATGCCCCCCTCCGACACTTGATGACGGATGGAATTGAAGCGTATCTTGATGTGATTGGTTCTCTTGTGAAATCTGGATTCCTTTGCCAAGGCAATTGCACCAGTATTGTCACAAAAGATTTTCATTGGACCCGATGCACTAGGTATGACACCTAGATCGGATATGAACTCCTTCATCCAAACTCCTTCATTTGCTGCTTCCGAAGCAGCAATGTACTACACTTCACACGTAGATCCCGCCACGATGCTCTGTTTGGAACTGCACCAACTGACAACTCCTCCATTCAATAAAAATACGTATCTGGTTTTTTGAGGTATTTTGGGATGTTCTTGACCGCTGTCTAGTGCTCCACTCCGGAATTAATTTGGTACCTCCCTGATATGCTTATAGCAAGGCACACATCAGGTCTGGTACACAACATTGCATACATGATAGATCCTATGGCTGAAGCATAGGGAATGACTTTCATTTTCTCTCTATCTTCCTTCTGCAATGGTCAGGCATTGACTCAACTTCACACCTTGTAACACAGGCAAGAACCCTTTCTTTGACTGATCCATTTTGAACTTCTTCAAAACTTTATCAAGGTATGTGCTTTGTGAAAGTCCAATTAAGCATCTTGATCTATCTCTATAGATCTTGATGCCCAATATGTAAGCAGCTTCACCGAGGTCTTTCATAGAAAAACTCTTATTCAGGTATCCCTTTATGCTATCCAGAAATTCTATATCATTTCCAATCAACAATATGTCATCCACATATAATATCAGAAATGCTATAGAGCTCCCACTCAATTTCTTGTAAATACAGGCTTCTCCAAAAGTCCGTATAAAACCATATGCTTTGGTCACACTATCAATGCGTTTATTCCAACTCCGAGAGGCTTGCACCAGTCCATAAATGGATCGCTGGAGCTTGCACACTTTGTTAGCACTTTTTGGATCGACAAAACCTTCTGGTTGCATCATATACAACTCTTCTTCCAGAAATCCATTCAGGAATGCAGTTTTGACATCCATTTGCCAAATTTCATAATCATAAGATGCGGCAATTGCTAACATGATTCGGATAGACTTAAGCATCGCTATGGGTGAGAAAGTCTCATCGTAGTCAACTCCTTGAACTTGTCGAAAACCTTTTGCAACAAGTCAGGCTTTGTAAATAGTAACATTACCGTCTGCGTTGGTCTTCTTCTTAAAGATCCATTTATTTTCTATGGCTTGCTGATCATTGGGCAAGTCCACCAAAATCCACACTTTGTTCTCACACATGGATTCCATCTCAGATTTCATGGCCTCAAGCCATTTCGCGGAATCTAGGCTCATCATCGCTTCCTCATAGTTCGTAGGTTCATCATGATCTAGTAACATGACATCCAGAATAGGATTACCATCCCACTCTAGTGAGGATCTTACTCTGGAAGACCTACGAGGTTCGGTAGTAACTGGATCTGAAGTTTCATGATCATCATCATTAACTTCCTCACTAATTGGTGTAGGAATCACTATAACTGATTTCTGTGATGAACTACTTTCCAATAAGGGAGAAGGTACAATTACCTCATCAAGTTCTACTTTCCTCCCACTCACTTCTTTCAAGAGAAACTACTTCTCTAGAAAGGATCCATTCTTAGCAACAAAGATTTTGCCTTCGGATCTGTGATAGAAGGTGTAGCCAACATTTTCCTTTGGGTATCCTATGAAGACACACTTCTCCGATTTGGGTTCGAGCTTATCAGGTTGAAGCTTTTTCACATAAGCATCGCAGCCCCAAACTTTAAGAAATGACAACTTTGTTTTCTTGCCAAACCACAGTTCATAAGTGTAAGTGCATCTAGTGCCACCCCTAGTTGGTTTTGGAGTATTGACGACAAACTTGGTTGAGGGACTAATGTGTTTGTGAGAATTGCAGGATAACACAGGTAGTAGTCCCATATTGATTCGGTTTACCTACCAGAGATGACCCCTAAAAATGTGTGAAGACATTGAAGACAATGGTGGTCTGTGAAGATATTCACATTGAAGACTATGACAGGAGAAGACATCGCATGAAGACTATGGAGTGCTAAGACATAGCTGTTTTGTAGTTTCCTTTTCTTCTTTGTTGAGTCGTAGGAACCACCGCACTATTACGTGGGGTCCAAGTGAACAAAGTCAGAGTGACTGATGTGATGCTCAACCAAATCCTATGTCTTCGAGCGAAGACAATGAGAGCAAATCTTATCGAGAGCTGGATGAGTCAGCTTTGCTTGTAGCCCAAGCTAAGCTGCCGCGTGTGTTTGAAATCTGACCGTTGGACACGTGTCAGTTCCTTAGTCACCCAGGGTCATTTTGGACAAATCAGGTCGGGTTGCCTCCTGGCTATAAATGGCCCACCCCTACACCATAAATTGGTGGCTGCTCAGAGTTAGTGCATGGCTTTTGTCATTTGAGAGCAACCCACCTCTGAAGCCTTTGAGAGAGAAATCTTTGCATGGACAAAGCCCAAAATACCCGGAGCCAAAGAGTGTTAGGCATCACTGAAGTCCTTCTGTCTGCGTGATCTGAAGACTTATTACACTTGAGGACTGCGAATCCTCCAGCCGGTTAGGCGTCGCGTTCTGAGCATCCAAGAGTCATTGTGGATTGCCGGTGAACAAAGTCTGTGAAGGTTTGGAAGTCTCCCTTGAAGACTTACCAGAGTGATTGGGCGAGGACTAAGTGTTCTTAGCTCAAGGGGAATAAGGTGAAGACATGATCTTCTGAGTTGAATCTCAGCCTCCCTAACCAGACATACAGTTGTCACAGCAACTGGAACTGGTCCAACAAATCCCTTGTCCTCTCCGAGCAACTGGTTCTATCCTTCCTCTCTCACTTTACTTACAGTTTGTCTTTGCGAAGTCTTTGCCCATTTGCGTGATCTGATTGACTTCACTATGTGAAGACTGTTTACTGTTTGGCTTCATATGATCTTCCATCCTGATCTATACTACCTAGCTGCTGATAGTCTTCGTGCTTTCACTACATTGCTTACTTGACTATGGCTTGTCTAGTGTAGTCTACCTTCTGCTGCATATCAATTGGTTCATTTCTATTGTTTGTCTTCAAAGCACTCATGTTTTGAAGACATTCATAAAAATCAGCTATTCACCCCCTCTAGTCGAATACTAGCACTTTCAATTGGTATCAGAGCTAGGTGCTCCCTTGTTCTGTGTGATTCGGTTTAACCACCTGGAGTTTAGCTATGTCGACTGCAGGGATAATCAAGGTCTCCGCTGCGTGCCCTGTCTTTGATGGCACTGATTACCCCTACTGGGAGAATAAGATGTGCATGCATCTTGAAGCCATTGACGTTGATCTCTGGTATGTCATCAAGAACGACATTCCCAAGGCCGGTGAAGGTGTTACTCCTGCTGATGTCAAGAAGTTCATCCAACTGGACTCAACTGCCAAGAACATCATCTGTGGTCATCTGACGAAAGGGCAGTATGGTCATGTGAGTGCTCTGGAAACTGCAAAGCTAGTCTGGGACTGGCTCTCCAAGGTCAACAAAGGCATCTCAACACAGAGAGATTCAAGGATCAGTGTTCTTCGCAATCTCTTCAACCGCTTCAAGAGAAATGACAATGAGAATATCCAGCTCACATTTGATCGCCTCACTGATATCACAAATGAGCTTCATGCACTCGGCGCCACTGAGATCACCAAGCATGAAATCATCAAGACACTTCTGAGATCTCTTGATTGCTCATTTGACACCCTGGCCCTGATGATTCAAGAGCGCTCTGACTTCAAGACTCTCAATCCGTCTGACATACTTGAGAGGCTCAACACACATGAGTTCCAGCTATCTGAGAAAAGAGATATCTATGGTCCCAACTATGGCCGTACTCGCGCTTTGAAGGCAAAGGTTGTCTCCTCATCTGAAGAAGAATCTGACTACAATTCTAGTGATCCTGAAGATATTGGAAAGGAGCTTGCTATGCTTGTGAAGAAGTTCCAGAAGTTCGCCAAGAAGAAAGACTTCAGAAAGTCTTCAAGATCCAACTCAAGAAATGATGAAGCTTCCTCTCGTGATCACAAGAAGAGAACTTGTCACAAGTGCAAGAAACCTGGTCACTACATCTCTGAGTGTCCATAGTGGGACAATGAGACAAAGAAGAAGAAGAAGAGCAAGGAATATGATTCCGATGACAAGAAGAAGAAGAAATCCTCAAAGTCTTCTTCCAAGTCTTCATCGAAGTCTTCATCACACAAGAAGAGCTCATCTAGCAAGGATCATGCATTTGTTGGCAAGGAGATGGATTCAGAGGAGGAGTCTACATCTGAGGAGGTAGAAGTGGAGTCTGAAGAGGATTCTGATTCTAGAGTAGCAAGCCTGGCTCTAGCTTCTGCGTATGTCGCCAAGTCCATCTTCAACTCTGAAGACAATGGCCTCGTCACCAACGCTGATGCCAAGGATGAGGATGAATCTGCTCCCACCTACTACTGAATGGCACATGGTGCCAAGGTAAACTCACGCGATGCTTACTTTCAAACATCAAGTGAAGATGACTCTAAGTGTGAATCAAAACCTAGCTACAAGACACTTGCTAAAATTGCAACTGAACAACAGAATGCTATGGAACATATTCAAAAGCAGTTAGACAAAAGCGATGACCTGTTGGATGCAGAAATGACCCGAACTCAGTCCTTAATTGAAGATATTAAAAATCTTCATGTTAAGTACGAGGAACTTGAAAGTCGTCATGAATCACTCTCAACTTCTCATGTAAATCTCTCCTATGATTATCTTCAAAGGAGGCAGGAGCTTGGGAAATTGAGATCGGCTCATGAAGATCTTCAAAAGGATAACGAGTCACTCCGCACTCAACAGATCAGTTCTGCTCAGGAAGGATTTGAACCACCATGTCTAAAATGTCTTGAGCATGGTAGTGCTGTTTCTGTTGCTAAATGTTCAACTGCTACTACTGTTGCAATATCTTCAACTGCTAATGTGGAAACTAACCCCTCTGCTGAGGATACCACTACTATTGCTGATGAGAATGCCAGGTTGAAGTCATTGCTTGAGACAGGAATGTACAAAAGTCTCAAAGGGCATCAGACACTATGTGATGTCCTCGAAAAGAAGATTCTGAACCGAAACCCTAGGAAAGAGGGTGTTGGGTTTGAGAGGAAAATGAATGTTGATGGTTCTTTCTGGATTCCTGAGCAGTACCCCAAAACCACATGGGTTGCTGCTAAGGGACCTTCAGTGGACCCATCTACCTTATCTGGCTTCACTAGTGCTAACCCAATTATCATTGATGAATCCTTTGATGCAAACTATAAACTATTCAGGAATCAGAATGGTGAAGTGTTTGCCAGGTATATTGGTACTAACTACAGGAATGGACCACCTCTTAAGAAGATCTGGGTACCCAAAAGTTGTCTTGAAAGTCTTCCCGTGAATGTCATCATGACACCACCCGGGAAGAAGAAGAAAAATCCTGGGCCAAAGGCTTCATATGGTCTAAAGGATTCATACAGACAGAGGACTCACCTGAGTCACCCTAACGCCAATGTTTTGTAGAGAAACCATACCCAGACTTTTGAATATGAGCATGTTTCATGAAACTGCTATGTTCATAAGTCTAAGAACTTTTCTGCTTATTCTTATGAGTATTATTCACCTCCTGCAAGGCTATTTGCTAGGGCCCCAAAGACGAAGTTTTCAGATGCTGCACTTAGACTCATTGCTTCTAAGCCACCCCTGAAGATGTGGGTGGTTAAGAAAACTTAACTCTCTTTTGCAGGGAAAGGTCTCCAGCCGGAAATCAAAGGCGTCTGATGCTTATGCTGGGGACCTTAAACATCTTGTGGGACGCAAGATAAAATGTCCAAATGGTCTTACTATGTATTTCGTCCCAGGATTCCTTGACAACCATTCTATTTATCCTAACCAAGATCTGAACTTTCATGTTCCGCTTGTTCGTCAAATGTTTCTGCTTCACAACTCTCTTGGTGAAGCCTATCCCCCAAACTGTACTGTAGGATATGACACCAAAGGCTTCAGAATGGATTATGGGTAGTGGCTGCACCAACCACATGAGTGGTGATCGAAGTTTTCTGATGGATTCAACCCTACACCCACCTGATAAAAGTCACATCACATTCGCTGACACGGGTAAAAGCAAGGTATTGGGTTGTAGGACCTTGAAGTATGTCTAGAGGGGGGGGGGTGATTAGACTACTTGACCAATAAAAACTTAACCTTTTCCTTATTTTAGAGTTTGGCAGATTTTAGCTACTTTAGGACAAGTCAAGCAATCATCACACAATTCAAGCAAGCATGCAAAGAGTATATAGGCAGCGGAAATTAAAGCATGCAACTTGCAAGAATGTAAAGTGAAGGGTTTGGAGGATTCAAACGCAATTGGAGACACGGATGTTTTTGGCATGGTTCCGATAGGTGGTGCTATCGTACATCCATGTTGATGGAGACTTCAATCCACGAAGGGTAACGGCTGCGCGAGTCCATGGAGGGCTCCACCCACGAAGGGTCCACGAAGAAGCAACCTTGTCTATCCCACCATGGCCGTCGCCCACGAAGGACTTGCCTCACTAGCGGTAGATCTTCACGAAGTAGGCGATCTCCTTGCCCTTACAAACTCCTTGGTTCAACTCCACAATCTTGTCGGAGGCTCCCAAGTGACACCTAGCCAATCTAGGAGACACCACTCTCCAAGAAGTAACAAATGGTGCGTTGATGATGAACTCCTTGCTCTTGTGCTTCAAATGATAGTCTCCCCAACACTCAACTCTCTCTCATAGGTTTTGGATCTGGTGGAAAGAAGATTTGAGTGGAAAGCAACTTGGGGAAGTCTAGAGATCAAGATTCATATGGTAGGAATGGAATATCTTGGCCTCAACACATGAGTAGGTGGTTCTCTCTCAGAAATGGTAAGTTGGAAGTGTAGGTTCGTTCTGATGGCTCTCTCCACGAATGAAGAGGAGGTGGAGGGGTATATATAGCCTCCACACAAAATCTAACCGTTACACACAATTTACCAAACTCGGTGGGACCGAATCGTTAAACTCGGTCGGACCGATTTAGTAAACCTAGTGACCGTTAGTGATTTTCAGTGGGACTCACATGCATCTCGGTGAGACCGATTCGGTTAGGGTTAGGGCATAACGTAATCTCGGTAAGACCGATTACACAAACTCGGTGAAACCGATTTGGTAATAAGCTTTCCAGAGAGTTGGTCAGGTAAACTCGGTGGGAACGATTTGCTCTTTTCGGTGAGACCGAAATGTTACAAAAAGGAAGCAGAGAGTGTACATTGCAATCTCGGTGGGACCGATCGCTCGCTTCGGTTAGACCGAAATGTTATGAAGGGAAACAGAGAGATTACAACCCCATCTCGGTGAGACCGAGATCCCTATCGATAAGACCGATTTGCTTAGGGTTTGTGGCAGTGGCTATGACTTTTGGAATCGGTGGCTCCGGATAGGAAGAATCGGTGTGACCGATTTTGGCTTTGGTTTTGGTCATTTGTGGATGTAGGAAAGTAGTTGAGGGTTTTGGAGCATATCACTAAGCACATGAAGCAAGAGGCTCATTAAACAACACCTCATACCTTCTTGATAGTATTGGCTTTTCCTATAGACTCAATGTGATCTTGGATCACTAAAATGTAAAATGAAGAGTCTTGAGCTTTTGAGCTTGAGCCAATCCTTTGTCCTTAGTATTTTGAGGGATCCACTTTCATCATCCATGCCATGCCATTCATTGAGATTTCCTGAAATAATAGTCTTGGAATAGCATTAGCTCAATGAGCTATATGTTGTTATGAATTACCAAAACCACCTAGGGATAGTTGCACTTTCAATCTCCCCCTTTTTGGTAATTGATGACAACATATAGATCAAAGCTTCGACAAATGATAATAAGATTGAATAACGTCGTCGTTTTGAGAAGTATGTGATAAGCAAGAGCTCCCCCTAAATTTGTGCATGGGTTAAGATTTGCTTTGGACTGCAAATGCACAATGAATTAGGCTCATGGGTTACTCTTCCATGTCACATACATCTTGGTGGAGCGCTCAAAATAATAAACAATGAATACATGCACTCATCACCAAGCATAGTGAGTGATCACATAAGATAGATAGGATAATATCAAGCATGCATAAGTGTAGCTTATGATCAAACACATGATCATCAATGTCTCACAAGCATAGTATCTCAACCAAAAGCGAACAAAGTTTGAAAAACCACCAAATAAAGCAAGAGAGAATAAAAGCAACACACTCTCTCTCGAAGCCTATGATCTATACATTTTTCTCCCCCTTTGGCAACAAGTTACCAAAAAGTTCATAGAAAATGCATAGTGCTAGATCGACTCTCAGGCTTGATCTTCTGGTGGTGGTGTCCTGATAGCTCCTTGGACGAAGGCTTTAGTTGAAGTAGAGGGTGCTGGAGTGGATGTTGGAGCTAGTTGCACTGGAACTGTAGGTGCTGTAGCTAGTGCTGAAGTTGTTGCTCTAGTGTCTGTCACTGGCACTGCAACTGACCTCTGGGCTGTAGGCACTCTGGCAAAAGCATCAGTGGTTGTCTTGCCCTTCCTCTCCTGCATGTCATCCTGCAGCTGCTCTACAACTGACTGAACTTCTGTGGCACATCAAACACATGCAACATGTTGATGGCATGCCCTCTGATCATGTTATGGTCACCAGACTTGGGCAACAGAGTGTGCCTTAGAATCCAATTGATGGTTGGCAACCCTGACAGCAGAAAGTGAACTGATCCAAACTTGTGAGTCTCTACTGCCTTGTCTGGAATCTCCTTGTGCATGTGAGCCATTGAATTGTGACCCAACTTCTTCTTTGCATAAATGTCCAGGTCATACTCATTTTCCTTGGGGGCATTTATCAGATTTGCCCATTCTTCAACAGTGGATTGGTACCTTGTACCTTCAGACATCCAAACAATTCTACCATCTGGGTAAGAATGTGCTGTGGAGTAGAACTGCATGATAAGCTCATCATTCTAGTTGGTGAACTTCTGTCCAACAAAATCAACAACTCCACAAGCAACAAAGCTTTCTTGCACTCCAGGATAGTGCTCTTCATTGTCCTTGATGTAGGTCCAGTCGACCCACCTCATGTCACAGACTATGGGCTTCTTGTCCAATAGAATTGTTTCATAAAAGTCCTGCTGTTCCTTTATATGGAACCTGTAGTCAACAACAGTTCTTCTTCTTGAAGCATATGGATCTTCCATCCTCCACAGTCTCAGCCCTGAATCCTTCCTGATTCTCATGTCCTCAGCCACAGGATGGGCATCATTGTGGTCTGGTATCTTGGGCTTGAGCTTTCTTAGGACTTGACCTTCTTCATCTTCTTGTTCAGCAACATTGGGCACTGGGGCCTTGTTCTTCTTAGCAGCTGGAATACTCCTAGTATTCCTCTTTGGAACTTGCTTGGCCTTGGAGGCAGCTTTGGGTGCATCCTTGGGCTTGGATGTTGCAGCCCCTGATCTGATTGCATCTCCCATAAGCTTGGGTGCCTTAGGTGCTGGTGCAGCATCCTCTTCCTCTTCATCAGAATCCCTTCTCATTGAGGGCTTTCCAAGGACCTTGGCAGTTGTGGTTCTTTCTCTCTTCTTTTTCTTGTCTTGAGCCCCATCATCCTCTGACTCAATTTGGAATTTCATAGTCTCTCCAGTAGGAACTTTCTGAGGTTTGGATGATGTTTCTTTCCTTGCAGGTGCCTCTTTGGGTTGAGCCTGAGCTGGCACTTGAGTGGACTTTCTGGCCTTTGGCATTGGTGTCCTCTTGGCAGGAACTTTCCTTTTCAGACCTGGTTTAGTGCTATGTGCAGAGCCATATTCCTTCTTGAGCACCACTTTCTTGGAAGTTGCCTCATCTTCCTCAACTTTGTAATCTTCATCCTCTGAATCTGAAGTTCTTTTCCTCCTTTGCCTAGTTGCAGCCTTAGGCAAATTGCTAGGAGTATTTCTGCTCCCTTCATCTATAGTTGAGGGACTAGTGCCCTCACTCAAGTCCAACTGCTCTTCTGACCAGTTCTGGCTGTCACTCTGATCTGACATACTGCAAAAGCTGTCTGCTGACCCTGTGAAGAGTTACAGATGAGATAGAATAGATGAGCATCACAAAATGCAGAGATTTTTCCAAAAGAATGATTCAAAAGTTCAGTTTTAGTTTTCCATAGAAAGCATTTCGGATCAACCGATTTTCAAACTCGGTGACACCGAAGCAGTTTTGGAACCTAAACTGATGATCTCGGTTGGATCGAGTCTCAGTTCGGTGGCACCGAGACTGCTAGGGTTTCACAGAATCCTCAAATCGGTCGCACCGATTAGTAATTCTCGGTCAGACCGAGAGTCACTAGTGCAATGGCATAAGCCAAATTGGTGAGACCGAGTTTTTCAACTCGGTGGGTCCGAGATGGTTTCGGCGGAAACCTAACCCTAAAAATTTGAATCTCATCTAATCTACGGATTACTTTGGCTGGATAGAAGAGTTTCAATCGTGGCAAGATTTGATAAAAATACAATGTGCTAGGAATCAGACGTGGATAGCACAAGGATCAAGTCCATACCCTAACTTGGCGATGGACTTGCTACGGCGGCAACGATGGGGACGAAATCCGTTGACGGCGGCGGAGACCAGTGACAGGAGGCTGCTGGCGATGAGGAGACGATCCAGAGACCACGATGGCAGAGCGAGTTGTTGCGCGGGCGAAGGGTTTCGGAGAAATTTCCAAAATTTTGCCCGTGGCTATATATAGCCCGACCCTGTCGGTGTGACCGAGTGGAACAACTCGGTGGCACCGAGATGCATAACTGTGTTCAGTTACAGCAAATCGGTGAGACCGAAAAGTTCAAATCGGTTGCACCGAGATTGAAAACTTAGATCAACTTGATGATCTCGGTAGGACCGAAATGGAGGAATCGGTCAGACCGAGAATCACAAAGAGGTTTTGGAAGTTTAAGTCTATGACGAATCGGGGACTCCGAGTGCTCCTCACACAGAGTGGTTCGAATCTGACTTGATCAAATTTTGTGATGTAGCATGAATAGAGTTTGAGATGAGAAAAGCATAGATAGCTAAAGAAGGTTCTTAGACATTCTTGTCCATCCACTTGGCAAAAAGAAAAGAAACCAAACAATCAAAACAACAAGTGGATGTCCTTGAATGAGTAAAATATGCACCAACATTCTCACACAATAAGATGGCAAATGAAATATGTGGCAAAGCATGCACAACCAATTCTAGCATCTATCAAACAATTGGCGATGACTAGGTCATCTATATATGAGTATATTGACGTAGGAGTCAAATGAGAACATTTGATCATAGGTCATACTCATCGTTTAAGCTCAAGTGGGGTTACCACTTTTACATAATGCATTAATGTGTTCACACCATTAGAGTTGCTTTGACTCAATTCTTAGAGTTAAGCTCCCCCTAGATGTGAGATCCCCCCTTAGAGGGATGAACTAACCTTGGGTTTTGTCGATGATGACTTCATGTAGGTGTTGAAGATGTAGATGCTCAATGTTGATGTAGATCATTTGGAGCAATCCTTTGGAGTGAGTTGCACTTTCAACTTACCTACATGGGTTAGTCCCACAAGGAACAAACAAGAATATCCATAGACATAGAGTGATGCACACACAAGATGATGTCCATGAATTCATTAGGTTACCTTGTCCCTTGCCTTACCAACATGAGGGTTTGTGACTCCTTGAACTAGTGCAAGATGTGGAAGTTGATTGCACTTGTTCTTGCCAAAATGATATGAGTGAAGAATGTTGGCGGAGTCACCCTCAAGAACTCTCTAGTTCTTCTTCTTCGGGATCCACATCATCTTGATGGGAATCCTTGGAGTTGTAGTTGTACTTGATGAAGTAGAACTTGACGTAGTCTTGGGAACCCACTTGAACGAGGCTTTAGGTGCTTCTTCAAATGCATCAATCTCTTCTTGAAGCTTGTCCTTGCCTTTGTTCTTGTGGTCTTGTGGTGGAAGATCATCTTGAGCTTGTGTTCCCTTGAAGGAAGTAGGATCATACTTCTCTTGTTGAGGAACAAACTTTGTCTTGGGGTATTGATCTTCTTCCCACTCAACTCCATTGGCATTGAACTTTCGTTCAAAACCAACACCTTGATTCTTCCGGTGCCTTCCTTGCTTGCGTACAATTTCCTCGAATTGCTTACTCCCGGCAAGGCTCTTGTAAACACCTTTCTCTATAATTCCCTTCAATAAGCTATTTTCTTGCTCAAGTGTAACTTGGCTAAGAGAATCATTAGTGGAATCAAGAGAACTACTAGAAGCAACAATATTGGATTTGACATTATTATTGTTACTACTAGAGGAAGTATCTTTCTTGTACTTGTTACTAGACTTGACTTGAGGCATGTAAGTAGATAAGA
The DNA here is from genome assembly GCF_018294505.1 of Triticum aestivum. NCBI lineage: Eukaryota > Viridiplantae > Streptophyta > Magnoliopsida > Poales > Poaceae > Triticum > Triticum aestivum. Next base: position 400,473,473 of record NC_057813.1, read on the forward strand.
GTAAACGCTTGGCAATGTAAGAAGAATTTTTCTTGCGGAGATCATCATTGATTGCTTTTAAGAACTCATGCTCTTGCTCAAGATTGAGCTTTTCAAAGCGTAACTTCTCATGAGCCCTTAAAAGTTCTCGATGATCTTCGTAGATAGTTTCATGAGCTAACTTAAGAGAGTTTAGTTCTTTAGTTAGAAGCTCAATCTTCTCCTTATCATTGTCATTCATTTTATCTTGATTAGCATGATTAATTGACGTTTCATCATAGTATTCATCACTAGAGTTGTCAACAAGTAAATCATCATCCACAAGCAAGTCATCTTCATCACTATTGAAATCAACATACTCAGGATGTGTTACCTTTGGACCTTTGGCCATGAAGCATCTTCCAACACCTTCATTTGGTGAGTCAAATATGTCGTAGGAGTTGGTTGACACAAGTGCTAGACCGGCAACACCTTCATCTTGAGTATATTCGGAGTCGGAGTGATAGCTTCTCTCGGAGTGATTGTCGGAGTCGGAGCCGGAAACCCATTCACCAACATGAGCTTGATGTCTTCGTTTTGTGTAGCTCCTTGATGACTTGTCCTTCCTTTCCGAATCCTTGCTTCTCCGTGAGGGTCTTCGTTCATAACGATCATCTCTACTCCTCCTCTCTCTTGGTGGTGATTCTTCTCTTTTGCTCCTTCTTCTTGGAGAATCTTCCCTTCTTTTGTAGGGTGCCGTACACTCATTGGAATAGTGTCCGGGTCTCCCAGCAATTGTGCTCTCGACTAGAAGATCTCTTGTCATTGTAAGACCTTGACTTGGATCTTCTTTCCTTGCTTCTACTCTTGTAGAATTTGTTGAAGTTCTTCACTATTAAGCTCAATTCTTCATTGAAGGTTTGTTTCTCACTTGATGATGTGGGGGCTTCACTTGAGGCTTTGTGAGCACCACTTGACTTGTTGTGAAGTTCCTCCTTATCCTTGAGTGACATCTCATGAGCAACAATTCTTCCAATGACTTTTGTTGGCTTGAGATCTTTGTAGTTTGGCATCATTTGAATCAATGTGCACACGGTATCATACTTTCCATCCAATGCTCTTAGGATTTTCTTGATGATGAATTTGTGGGTCATCTCTTCACTCCCTAAGCCGGCAATCTCATTTGTGATAAGAGCAAGCCTAGAGTACATTTCAGCGACACCTTCACCATCCTTCATTTTGAACTTGTCAAGCTGACTTTGGAGCACATCCAACTTGGATTCCTTGACGGACTCGGTACCTTCATGCATATCAATCAAAGTATCCCAAATTTCCTTTGCATTATCAAGACGGCTGATTTTGTTGAATTCTTCGGGGCACAATCCGTTGAAGATGATATCACAAGCTTGAGCGTTGTATTGCAGCATCTTCAATTCTTCCGCATTAGCTTCACGGTTCGGTTCTCTCCCATCAAAGAATTCACCTTGCAAGCCAATACAAATAATTGCCCAAACGGCGGGGTTATGTCCAAGAATATGCATTTTCATCTTATGCTTCCAACTACCAAAATTAGTACCATCAAAGTAAGGACCTCTACGGTGATAATTTCCCTCGCTAGACGCCATACTCTCCTAGGTTGTGAAACCAAGGCTATGACCACCAAAAGCTATGGAAATCAAAGCAAATGGAGACCAAAGCTCTGATACCACTTGTAGGACCTTGAAGTATGTCTAGAGGGGGGGGTGATTAGACTACTTGACCAATAAAAACTTAACCTTTTCCCAATTTTAGAGTTTGGCAGATTTTAGCTACTTTAGGACAAGTCAAGCAATCATCACACAATTCAAGCAAGCATGCAAAGAGTATATAGGCAGCGGAAATTAAAGCATGCAACTTGCAAGAAAGTAAAGGGAAGGGTTTGGAGGATTCAAACACAATTGGAGACACGGATGTTTTTGGCGTGGTTCCGATAGGTGGTGCTATCGTACATCCACGTTGATGGAGACTTCAACCCACGAAGGGTAACGGCTGCGCGGGTCCACGGAGGGCTCCACCCACGAAGGGTCCACGAAGTAGCAACCTTGTCTATCCCACAATGGCCGTCGCCCACGAAGGACTTGCCTCACTAGCGGTAGATCTTCACGAAGTAGGCGATCTCCTTGCCCTTACAAACTCCTTGGTTCAACTCCACAATCTTGTCAGAGGCTCCCAAGTGACACCTAGCCAATCTAGGAGACACCACTCTCCAAGAAGTAACAAATGGTGCATTGATGATGAACTCCTTGCTCTTGTGCTTCAAATGATAGTCTCCCCAACACTCAACTCTCTCTCATAGGTTTTGGATCTGGTGGAAAGAAGATTTGAGTGGAAAGCAACTTGGGGAAGGCTAGAGATCAAGATTCATATGGTAGGAATGGAATATCTTGGCCTCAACACATGAGTAGGTGGTTCTCTCTCAGAAATGGTAAGTTGGAAGTGTAGGTTCATTCTGATGGCTCTCTCCACGAATGAAGAGGAGGTGGAGGGGTATATATAGCCTCCACACAAAATCTAACCGTTACACACAATTTACCAAACTCGGTGGGACCGAATCGTTAAACTCGGTCGGACCGATTTAGTAAACCTAGTGACCGTTAGTGATTTTCGGTGGGACTCACATGCATCTCAGTGAGACCGATTCGGTTAGGGTTAGGGCATAACGTAATCTCGGTAAGACCGATTACACAAACTCGGTGAAACCGATTTGGTAATAAGCTTTCCAGAGCGTTGGTCAGGTAAACTCGGTGGGACCGATTTGCTCTTTTTGGTGAGACCGAAATGTTACAAAAAGGAAACAGAGAGTGTACATTGCAATGTCAGTGGGACCGATCTCTCACTTCGGTTAGACCGAAATGTTACGAAGGGAAACAGAGAGATTACAACCCCATCTCGGTGAGACCGAGATCCCTATCGGTAAGACCGATTTGCTTAGGGTTTGTGGCAGTGGCTATGACTTTTGGAATCGGTGGCGCCGGATAGGAAGAATCGGTGTGACCGATTTTGGCTTTAGGTTTAGGTCATTTGTGGATGTGGGAAAGTAGTTGAGGGTTTTGGAGCATATCACTAAGCACATGAAGCAAGAGGCTCATTAAACAACACCTCATCCCTTCTTGATAGTATTGGATTTTCCTATAGACTCAATGTGATCTTGGATCACTAAAATGTAAAATGAAGAGTCTTGAGCTTTTGAGCTTGAGCCAATCCTTTGTCCTTAGCATTTTGAGGGATCCACTTTCATCATCCATGCCATGCCATTCATTGAGCTTTCCTAAAATAATAGTCTTGGAATAGCATTAGCTCAATGAGCTATATGTTGTTATGAATTACCAAAACCACCTAGGGATAGTTGCACTTTCATGGGTCTTGGTAGAGTTGCAATCTCAAAGGATCAACACATGGATAAAGTGATGCTTGTTGAATCCCTTGGTTTCAACTTAATGTCTGTGTCAATGCTATGTGATTTGAACATGATTGTGATGTTTGGAAAATATCATTGCCTTGTCCTTATGGAATATGACAAATCTCTAGTCTTTGAAGGGTATCAAAAAGATGATCTGTATATGGTAAATTTCTCAGCAGGACCACAGCTAGCCGTATGTCTTCTAGCAAAAGCTTCAGAGTGCTGGCTCTGGCATCGGAGGCTAGGACATGCGGGTATGAGGAACTTGTACACTCTCGTGAAGAAGAAGCATGTCGTGGGCATCGAGGGCGTCAAGTTCAAGAAGGATCATCTATGTGGTGCCTGTGAAGCTGGGAAGATGACTAGGGCCAAGCATCCCTTGAAGACAATCATGACGACATCTCAACCCTTCGAGCTGCTTCACATGGACTTATTCGGCCCTACTCACTACTCTACTCTTACTACCACTTCTTGTCTCTATGGCTTCGTCATTGTTGATGATTACTCAAGATATACATGGGTGCATATAATTCTCTACAAGACTGAAGTGCAGGATGTCTTCAGACGATTTGCCAATCGTGCCATGATGAACTATGGCATCAAGATCAAGCACATCAGAAGTGACAACGGCACAAAATTCAAGAACACCGGCCTCGACACTTATCTTGATACACTAGGAATCACTCACGAGCTTTCAGCTCCTTACACACCTCAACAGAATGGCATCATGGAGCGCAAGAACAGAACCCTCATTGAGATGGCTCGGACGATGCTTGATGAGTACAAGACTCCAAGGAAGTTCTGGCCTGAAGCCATTGATACTGCATGCCATGTCATCAACCGCATTTATCTTCACAAGCTTCTAAAGAAGACATCATATGAGCTGCTAACTGGTAAGAGGCCAAACATCAGTTACTTCAGAGTATTTGGTGCTACGTGCTTGATCAAGGATCCACATCACACTTCAAAATTTGCACCGAAAGCAGATGAAGGTTTTATGCTTGGATACGGAAATGACTCGCACTCCTATAGAGTCTTCAACCTCTTTCACTATAAAGTGGTTGAAACTGTGGATGTGCGGTTCAATGAGACTAACGGCTCGCAAAGAGAGCACCTGCCAAATGTGCTAGATGAAGTTCCTCCTAGTGAATCCATCAAGCTCATGGGTACTAGAGAAATCATACCTTCAGAAGCTCACGCTGAAGATGAACTCATCATTGCACCAAGTCAACCTGAAGACAATGATCAGCCTGAAGACAATGCTGAAGCTGAAGACAATGATCTACAAGGGCAAAATCTTTGTCCAGTTCATCTCCTGTTGCAAATGAAGTACAAACTGAGAAGATAATTGATAGCATCAATGCACCTGGTCCACTCACTTGTTCAAGAGCAACACAACTAGCAAATTTCTGTGGGCACTTTGCATTTGTCTCTATATCTGAACCCAAGAAAGTTGCTGAAGCCTTTATGGAACCTGAATGGATTCAAGCTATGCAAGAAGAGCTTCATCAGTTCGAGCTGAACAATGCATGGGGACTGGTCAAGCGTCCTGATCCTAGCAAGCACAATATCATTGGCACCAAATGGATCTATCGCAACAAACAAGATGAGCATGGTCAAGTTGTCAGAAACAAGGCTCGTCTAGTTGCTCAAGGCTACACTCAAGTAGAAGGAATTGACTTTGATGAAACATTTGCTCCCGTGGCAAGGCATGAAGCCATTCGCATACTGCTAGCCTATGCGAACCACCACAACATTCTTCTATACCAAATGGATGTGAAGAGTGCCTTTCTCAATGGCAAGATTGAAGAAGAAGTGTATGTTGCACAACCACCTGGCTTTGAAGATCCAAAACATCCTGATATGGTGTACAAGCTCAACAAGGCACTATATGGCCTCAAACAAGTTCCTCGCACTTGGTATGACACGCTCAAAGACTTCCTGAAGAGCAAAGGCTTCAAACTTGGTTCTCTAGATCCGACACTCTTCACAAAGACATATGACAGTGAACTATTTATGTGCCAAATCTATGTGGATGACATTATCTTCAGCTGCACTGACAAGAGATATAGTGATGAGTTTGGGCACATGATGCAAGAGCAATATCAGATGTCGATGATGGATGAGCTAAAGTTTTTCCCTGGTCTTCAAATCCGTTAGCAGAGCAATGGCATCTTCATATCACAAGAGAAATACCTCAAAGATTGCCTGAAGAAGTTTGGAATGCAAGACTGCAAAGGATACACGACACCAATGCCAACCAAAAGTCATCTGGGTCCTGACGACAATGGTAAAGAGTTCGATCAAAAGGTATACCACTCCATGATTGGTTCTCTACTTTACTTATGTGCATCTAGGCCAGATATAATGCTTAGCATTTGCATGTGTGCCCGATTCCAAGCGGCAGCAAAGGAGTCGCATCACCTAGGGTGAAGCGAATACTTCAATATTTGGCTTACACCCCAATGATAGGATTATGGTATCCAAAGGGCTCAACATTTGATCTGATTGGGTATTCTGATGCTGATTATGCTGGTGACAAGGTTGATCGCAAGTCCACCTTAGGAACATGTCACTTTCTTGGTCGATCACTTGTCTGTTGGTCTTCAAAGAAGCAGAACTGTGTGTCACTCTCCACTGCTGAATCTGAATACATTGCTGCTGGATCATGCTGTGCTCAGCTTCTATGGATGAAGCAAACTCTCAAGGACTATGGCATCAACACGAAGAATGTACCACTCTTCTGCGACAATGAAAGCGCCATCAAGCTTTCCAAGAATCTAGTTCAGCACTCGAAGGCAAAGCACATTTAGATCCGTCATCACTTTCTTAGGGATCATGTCAACAAGGAAGATATTGATGTCATTCACGTCAACACTGAAGAGCAATTGGCAGATATCTTCACTAAGCCCTTGGATGAGAAAAGGTTTTGCAAGTTGTGGTGTGAGCTAAATATCTTAGAATCCTCAAATGTCCTGTAATTGGACACACATCCTAACACTTATGCATGTTTATGACTTAGATGTGCAACACACGAAGTAACATATATCTTCAATCAACGAAGACTTACCCTCTGAGTGTGAATACATTAATGTGGAATTTTACTTCGGAGCACCACAATAATTGTGCATCGTGTCTGGGTCTAATACTTCCTATATGGTGGGTAACGCCACCACCAAATTCTTATTGAAGTGTTTCTCTTGGCGTTATGATTGCATAGTCTTCGCATTTGGTTTGTCTTCAACATTGATTTGTCTTCATGATTTATCTTCACAATGTTGAGTTGGTTCTTATATATATATATATATATATAGTAACACTATTCTGATCCCGGGATCAGAATAGTTATTTGGATCACGGCGCGCCCTATATAGGGCCCGAAGACGTTCCCGAACTAAAAACAAGCGCCGAACCGCTAAGAAAAAGAAAAAAACCCACGCACCCCAGCGCCTCACATCCCACCCACCCCGACCCGCACCTCTCCACCAGTTGCCGCCGACGCCGCACCCCGCACGCCGCCACCCCCTCCACCTCCAGCGCGCCACCGCCCCCGCCTCCTCTAGCGCGAGGCCCCCTCCACCTTCGGTGCACCGCCGCCCCCTCCACCTCCGGTGCGAGGCCAACCCCTCCTCCGGTGCGCCGCTACCCCTGCCTCCACCGGTGCAAGGCCAGCCCCTCCTCCTTAGGCGCGGTGTCGCCCCCACCTCCTCCGCCCCGAGGCCACCTGCCCACAGCCAACCTCTTCTCTGCCCTAGGATGCTCTCAACACAGCTGTCTACATGTCGCTGCCAGACCCACGCCGTCGCCCTCGGCCACCTACTAATTAACCATCGACGGCCACGGATCTGAGCGCTAGCCGCTGGATTTGGCGGTTTTCTCACGGCGGTGCTGCTCCGGCGAGCCTCCATCCCCAAGCGCGACGCAGACAACAACCTCCTCCCTCTCGTTCCTCCTTCATCCCCGTCCAGCGAGCATGGCGCATCCATGGCGGCCTCCTCCCTCCCGTCCCCTCCTCCACAGAGGTAGGAGTCTGTGAAGTTTGGCCTGGCCAGCCGCGTCAGTTCAACCCTGCCGCGCCCTGCGCCCCCGCTCTGCCTCCAGCGACCAGAGTCCCCTTCCACCACGTCGCCTCCTCCCAGTTGGTCCCCATCATCGCAGCACTCAGCGTGTTTCGCCGCTGCCAGCTCTGGCCGTTCAACTTCACAGCCCCAAGAAGTTTGGCTCAGCCACCTGGTTCCCACTGCTGCAGCGCCCGAACGAGCCCCAGGTCCTTCTTCGTCCATGCTCATACTTTTGCAGGTATTTGAGTTCAGGAAAAGATTTGGGTGAGAGACAGTGTGAGCGATTTTCAACACTGCTTATTATTCCGGTTTAGATTGGCGAATCCTCACATTGTCGGACATCGACCATGCTGCTCTTGTACTAATGGAATTTTGCACGGGTTAATTGTTGATGGATCATGTGTCTATCGGTCGATACTTTGTTTGTGTATATGTGAATGAATCTTCTTTGTATCAAAAACAGTTGTGTTGTTTATCATGTGGTATGTACCAAAAAAATCATTTGGCCCTTGTTTGATCTGTACAATAGTTCAATCTTGGAAAATTTACACATTCTATGGCAAAAGGTGTGGAGTGGGAAATGTTAAATCATCCATTAGAAAAAGTTTCACGAATTCTCTCTTGAAAAGGTAATGTAGGAAATGTTAAATCTGTGGAATTCACATAAAAAATACAGGAAGTTCAATTACCAAACTTCATTTAGTACATAATTATACAGTATAAAAGAGGAAAGGTAAAAAAAATATGGAAGTTCAATTACCAAACTTCATGAAAAAAATACGGAAGTTCAATTAACGAACTGTCTATGTTCTGGAAATTGAAAGGAAACTAATCGAAAAAGTTAACATCACAAAACCAAAAGAAGTCGGGGCCTTAAACCAATAAAATGGCATGACAAAATCATTCCTTCCATGTGGGTGTCGTAGAAAATGTTGCATTTTCTGGTTGCATGAATGATAAAATGTTCCAGTATCACAATCGGCTTATAAACCATATTTTTCTCTAAGAATAAAACTAAGAAGTTCAAATTAAAATAATGGAGAAGTTCGACATTTATGAAAAACTTGGATTTTTCTAAAACGATAAAAACCAACAAGTCTGAATTAAATTAACATACGAATTCAAAAAATCTATAAAAAGAATGAATTTCAACATTTCCAAAAATATAGAAGTTCAAATTAAAATAACGGAGCGGTTCAATGTTTACTAAAAACTCGGGTTTTTAACCGCTACTACAGAATAATAAATATTGAAGTTCAAATAGATTTCCCATTTAAAAAAACTTCAAATTTAAATAATGAAGAGGTTCGACGTTTATTCCAAAATAGATTTTCAAGAACTCCACCGAACAAATAAACTCAGATTTTCCCGCTGATCGTGATCCAAGAAGTCCAAATTACAAAAATAGAGAAGTTCGATATTTATCAAAAAATCTCAGATTTTCCCTGTTAGTAAATAGAAAATATGAAGAAGTTCAAATTAAAAAAGGAGTAGTTCGATGTATACGGAAAAACCAACTTCTTTACGTTTATAGGAAAAATAAACGTATGAAGTTCAATTTTATTTAAATGTTTGATGGTTATTTAAAAACATATTTTTTTCTAAAAAAAGACTAAGAATTTCAAATTAAAATATCATAGAAGTCCGAAGTATACAGAAAACTCAGATTTTTCTCGTTACTAAAGAATAAAATGGAGAAGTTCAAATTAAAGTAAAGGAACAAATAAAAAGTTTAAAAAGATCTTCCCCCTTTTTCTTAAAACTAGAAGTTCAAACTAAAACAACAACGTGGTTCGATGGTTATTTAAAAAATATAGGAATTTACCTTTTTTACAAACTCATATATCTGTTGTTATTAAAAGTCAACCATGAAGTTCAAATTGAAAAAACATTAAAATCTCATGTTTGTTTGAAAAATCAAAAACAAAACTTTACTGAAAAATAAAAATGTGAAGTTCAAATAAAAATAACACAGAAGTTCAAAGTGAAAACTACGAGCTGTTGAACTACTACATGGAGTGTTTTTCATATACGAAAAAAGAATAAAAAGACAAGGTCTAAAAATACATTTAGCTAGAAGTTCATGTGGTGGGCCCAGGACATTCAAATACTCTTGTAAAGGAGGTTCACGTACGAAGAGAAGTTTGAAGTATATAAAAAACTCAGATTGTTGCAAGAAGTTCAAGTGCTCTGTCCGGAGAAGTTCAAAAATTCTTGCGAAAGAGGTTCACCTTGTATTTTCATGTTCGGTTTGTTCTGTATAAAACTCGAATACAATTCTTTACTCAAAATATAAAAAGGTGAAGTTCATATTGAAATAACAAAGTAGTTTGGAGTTTATTAAAACCTAGGATTTACTTGTTCAAGAAATAAAAAACACAACACCATTTTTTGCACTTTTAAAAACGGCTCATAAACAAAAAAAAGGTTGCTAGAAGTTCAAGTGCTCGGTGAGGAAAAATTCAAAAAATTCTTGTGAGAGAGGTTCACCGTGTATTTAGATATCCAAAATACATAAAAAATATGCTTTTTGTGTTTTAAAATAATTCTCTCAAACCAGAGAGAAGTTCAAAAGTGATAACAACCGGAAGTTCACGTACTACATGGTGTGTATTTCATACAAGAAAAATATAAGTAAAGTGAAACAGAGTGAAGTTCAAACAGACATGCCCCAGAAGTTCAACTACTTCACGCAGCGCGAAAAACAGCATGTCAAAAAATAGCACGTCAAAAACAGAGTGAAGTTCAAACAGACATGCCTGAGAAGTTTAACTACTTCACGCAGTGCATTTCCATTCGCGATGAAGGTAGAAATCATGATCTTGTCATTTTCTAATTTACTTCAAAATGATGGGAATATCATTTTTGTAAGTTCAAGTCCTCGGTCAGAGAAAGTTAAATAAATATTGTGAGAGGGGTTTGTACAAAAATAATATCATTTGTGTAACATTGAAGAAAATGGATGGGAAAATTACAAACAAAAATATGTCACAGAAGTCCAACGTGAAAACAGCAGGAAGTTCAACTACTACACTGAATGAATTTCACAAGAAAAACTTTTAAAACCGTCGCGAGTATGAAAAAATGATCAACACGGAAAAGTTGCGTGTTTATAACAGCTTTCCTTCGGTATATCACTTGCTTAATTCCGGTGAGTGAATGAACAGCTACGAGCAAAAAAAAAAGGACGTGAAAAACAGAGTGAAGTTCAGGCAGAACTGCCACAGAAGTTCAAGTACTTCACGCAATGCATTTTCGACGAATCTGTTTCACGATAAAGGCAGAACGAGTGATCTCGCCATTTCTGAAATTACTTGAAAGTTGCTGGGGTTCAGAGAAAACCATCAACATGAAAAAATTTCACATTTTTTGTAGCTTTTTAACAGTATATTATTTACCCCGTTCCGATGAAGTTTGTAGAAATTACGACAAAAATATGTTTTTAGCTATTTTCAAAAGCAACGTAAAATCATAATGAGTTTGGAGAAACAATATATACCAAAAAGTTTCGCATTTGTTCAGGCTTTCCAACGCCATATCATTTGCTACGTTCGGATGTATGATTAAAAAAATATATCAAAAATACAAACTTGGTACAAATTGTACCGTTTTCTAAATTACTCTTGAACTGTTCAAAATTAGAAAAAAGTGCATTTTCATAAGCTTTCCAACGCCATACCATTTGTCTCAATTGGATTAGGCGTTTAGAAATGGCAACGAAAATACGAAGTCGGTTGTTCGGTTTGCGAAATTTTACGATTTTCCACATTACTCTTTAACCATAGGGAATTAGAAAAAACTTTCAGCATGTAAAAGGAGAGGTTTTACAGCAGCTTTCCAATGCCATATTATTTGCCTCATTCCGATAAACGGTTTAGAAATGCGATCGAAAATACGATTCATGTTTTTTGTATGAAGAAAAAATGGTTTTCAAAACTGCTCTTAAACCACTTACATTTTGCCCAAATTTGAAGTTGGGTCATGATACCGGTGTCCATAGCTTTCCAACAGTATATCGCAAGCCTCATTTGGGCAATGTTGATGGAAGTTCAACCTAGCACTATGGGAAGTTCAGGTCGAACAAATCAGACAGTAAAATTGCAAAAAACGCAATTTCATCACGATCCGAGAGCAAAATCCACCAGCGAGTGAGATTTCTATTTAAAACCGGTATTTAGTTGCTAAAAAACTTTTCTAGATTACACTACATCATATAGAACACTACTAACCAGAATAATTCGCGAAGGAAACCACAGTTGCAAAGATAGCCCGAAGGTCGGGTTCGTACAGAGGGAAGTTCAGGCACGCGTACAAACAAAAATACATCACAGAAGTACAACATGAAAACAGCATGAAGTTCAACTACTACACTGAATGAATTTCAGATAAAAACTTTTAAAATCATTGCGAGTATGAAAAAATGATCAACACGGGAAAGTTACCTGTTTACAGCAGCTTTCCATCGGCATATCACTTGCTCAATTCCGGTGAGTGGATGGAGAGCTTGGAGCAGTGGATAGAGATATACGAGCAAAAAAAAGCACGTGAAAAACAAAGTGAAGTTCAAGTACATGTGCCGAGAAGTTCAGGTTCTTCACGCGGTGCATTTTCGAAGAATCAGTTTCGCGATAAAGGCAAAACGAATGATCTCGCCATTTTCACAATTACTTGAAAACGGCTTGGAATTAGAGAAAACCATCAACATGAAAAAGTTTCGCATTTTCCGTAGCTTTTCAGCAGTATATTATTTGCCCCATTCCGATAAAGTATGTAGAAATTATGCCAAAAATACTTTTTTATTTATTTTCCAATTTGACTTAAAACTGTAAGGAACTAGGAGAAACAATATATACAAAAACGTTTCGCATTTTCGTAAGCTTTCCAATGTCGTATCATTCGTTGCATTCGGACATATGGTTAAAAAATTATCTCAAAAATACGAACTCAGTGGAACTTGTACCGTTTTCTGAATTACTTTTAAACTGTTCCAAATTAGAAAAAACTTTTAACATGAAAAAGTAGCGCATTTTCACAAGCTTTCCAATGCCATATCATTTGCCTCAAATGGATTAGCCGTTTATAAATTACATTGAAAATATGAACTCGACTGTTCGGTTTGTGAAATTTTACGATTTTCAAAATTACTCTTTATCCGCAGGGAATTAGAGAAAACTTTTAACATGTCGAAGGAGCGGTTTTGCAGCAGCTTTCCAACGCTATATTATTTACCTCATTCCAATAAACGGTTTAGAAATGCAATCGAAAATACGATTCACATTTTTTGTATGAAGAAAAAATGGTTTTCAAAACTGCTCTTAAACCGCTTACATTTTGCCAAAAAAATAACTTGGATCATGTTATTGGTGTCCATAGCTTTCCAACGGTATATCGCAAGCCCCATTTGGACACTTTTTAGCTGAAGTTCAACCTAGTACTCGGGGAAGGTCAGGCGCGCTACTCAGGAAGTTCATGTTGTGATCAGAATATTATTCAGATCCCGTGATCAGAATAGTGTTTATGTGTATATATATATATATATATATATATATATATATATATATATATATATATTTGTGGTCTGTCCTCTGCAGCATTCACTTATAGCTATGTCTTCATTCTTGAATCTTTATTGATCTAAGTGAATGTGATCGGACCCTAACCTATTCTGCGCTTCTACCTTAACTCTATCTGTCCAAATCATATGCATTCTATTGAAAATTGTCGATTGTCTTTTCTCTGAGTCCTTGTCAGTAGAGGACAATCTGACAAACATTTAATCTGTTTTCAATGCTGCATCCTTATTGCCTGAAAACCGGAGAAGCCGGAACGACCACCTGACAATCTAGGCGTGCGTGGGGACATGGAACAACTTTCAATGAGTTGCATGCACGCCACGTGTCTCTCAGATGTGAACCGCCAGGGGCACCTGCGTAATTGCGCTGCGCCGCCCTCCTCCCTCTTATAAATACTCACCCGTGCGGTCAATATCTGTTCTTCCACCTCGCCACCTCGCACAAACCCTAGCGCTTCCGCTAGCTCGCGTCGACGCCGGAGATGAAGCGCTTAGATGCCGCGACCTTCTTCGACGCCGGCCTCACACCGGCCGCGGATCTCGTCCTCTCCACCGCTGCCATAGGTGTCTTCCGCCGCCAAGTTAGGGCGCGGGAGATTGAATTGCTCGGCTTCCCTTCCAACTAGGGATGTAAATGGTACGGATAATTGCCGCGCCGAATCCGCATCCGCATCCGTTTTTGAGGATATGGTATGCAATTATGTGTATCCGCCGGATATGGATGCGGATACGGATTTCGATCAATCGGATATCCGACGGATATGGTAGCGGATATGGTATCCCTAGTATCCGACGAATGTGGATTATCCGCTATTTTTTGCGGATTATCCGAGGAAAGAAAACCGGATTATATCCGATAAAATAAGCCCAGACCCAGATGAGACGACCCGGTCCATATGCCAACTTAAGTTAGTAATTGTTGATTTGCAGTCGCCCCTAGGATATACTCTACCATAATCTGGTACGCAATCACCGCTTGTAAAATTGGTAGCACAACGTCGATAGCGCATACTTATCCCTCTCTCGGTCTCTCCATCGCCATCTTGCATTGTTGCTTTTCCCCAGCCGCCGATTGCATCTCTGAACTCCCCGATTTCGATAGTCCGGTGGTTCAACCATGGTGAAAGATGCCCGTGGCCGTGGCCAGTCAGTTGGTGCCAAAAACGGAGGTAAGTGAATTCGTAGATGCACATAGTCCTGCGCAAGGTAAAGCACCGATGATCTATGATCATGTCCGACTGTCAATGGACGCTGTGAGCTGCTGCACGCAGCATGCCCACACCACGCCAAAACGCACGCCAGCATCGTAGAGCCTCGACGGGCGTGGCCGGTGCTTCTCACGGCCATGATCGGCAGCCCGGAAGCGACGATGGTCAATGTCCGCCATCTTGATGGCGGTCTCCATCACTCCATGGATCCGACGTGGGTTCGCGTCGACGTAGTTCGTCATCAGTAATACACCGATAGAACGTGACCATTAGCATGTACGCACATATTCCTCTAAACTCACCAGGTTGGAAGCAATGAATATAGTAGCTAGCTCTAGAAATCAATCCGATTGCTTGCTTTCTTGGGCCTTGGGTTAGCTTCTTGCATTTACATGTCTTGCTGAATCAATGTATTTATGGTCAGACCCTCACAATCTCTCTTGCCTCTATCTGCTTTCTATGGACTCACACACATACTGTACCTGTATTTCAAAAAGCTGTATGCTTCAGACTTCCATAGAAAAACAGAGTAACTGAAAAACAGAGGAGACAGAAAGAGACAATAGTATTTGGTCAACACTTGCCCTTTTCTTCTTCAATTTTCAGCCAACCTTTTCTGTAGAACAAATTCCTGAACATTTATGCAAGATCCACTTGCCAACACAAACCCGACTTGAACACTGAACCGACACACCCAGCTAGTTCAACTTATCAGGATAGAAAACATTCTGGCACATGTGTAAGTTGGCTTCAGTTGTAGGCAAACTGCAGCATGCCACTTCACTTCGGCACCCACGTATTATTCAGTTTAGATTCGTGCGGAGAAAAATCAGTGTTGCTCACGGCCATGATCGACACCCGTACATGACAATGGCAAGTTTGTAGTAGTCGAGTAGGCTTTACCTTAATAGACTACAAAGCACTGAATTTATGATGTTTAATGTCTTTATTGCTGATCCTTCTCATATATTAATTCCTTTGATCATTAAAAAGTGACAGATTACTTTTGTATTGTTATTCTTTTTATAGATCGTCTGAATAAGATATTAGGGAAAAGATCAACATCTGAAAGAACAAGTGCAGGTTCAGTTCACAGTATGGTTGTATCACCCCCAGCTGAAAGTCAAGATGAAGAGCCACTAAATATTGGCAGTGGAAATGAAGTTGCAAATGAAGTGATTGATCTGGAGGGCAATATTCAGGATGCAGGAGTCGATGAGCCTGTAGGGAAGAGACAAAAGAAGACCACATCAGAATGTTGGGACCATTTTGATAAGTTTTTCAAGATGGTGGTGGTAGATGGCAAGAAAGTTAAGGAAACATGGGCTAAATGCAAGTACTGCACTTATGATGCAAAGAGAAATAGCAGGAATGGACATCGGTCTTCTTGAACCATATTAAGATGCATAGTGTGAAGTCAGGCCAACAGTTGCTCAAAGTAGAGAAGAAGGAACATGGTTCTGTTGCTGTTGAGGCTTATAAGTACGATCAAGAGTCTTCCTTGAGAAAGCTCCACTTGGCAATAATCATGCATGAATATCCCTTCAATATTGTTGAGCATGAATACTTCCGTGACTTCATCAAATCCTTGCGCCCTTCATTTCCTCTGAAGAACCGTAACACTGTTAGAAATGAAATAGTGGCTATGTTTGAAACAGAAAAGGATAAGCTGTATGAGTATTTCAAAACAATTAACTGTCATTTTAGCACCACAATGGACATGTGGACATCAAATCAGAATGAAGGGTACATGTTTGTCACTGTGCATTGGATTGATGATGAATGGATTATTCAGAAAAGGATCATCAAATTTATGCATGTAGAAGGGCGCCATACTGGTCTTAACATGTCTGGAGAATTTATTGCTTGCATTTTGCGCTGGTTTATTAAGAAAAAAATGTTTTCTCTTACTTTGGACAATGCATCTTCAAATGAAGTTTGTGTTAAACATGTCATTAGTAAACTGAAAGAGTATTCCCCTCTAGTATGTGATGGTGAATTCTTTCATGTGAGATGTGCAAATCATGTTCTTAATTTGGTTGCTAGAGATGGTCTTGATCAGATTTCAAATGCAGTTTGGGGTGTTAAGGCATTTGTTTTGGCAGTAAAATCATCGCCTCAGTTGGAGGAGGAATTCTATAAGTGTGCATCTGAGTGTGGGTTGTCCACAGAAAAAGTTCTACGGCTGGATGTCCAAACGAGGTGGAATTCTACATACCACATGTTGAGTGATGCCCTATATTATAAGAAGGCCTTTGATAGGTTGCATGAGATTGACAAAAAGAAGTTTGATAAGTTTGCTCCTACAGCTGATGATTGGGACAAGGCGCTTACTCTTGGTAGATGCTTGAAGAAGTTTGATGATCTCACTACTCTGCTATCAGGTAATCAATATCCAACAGCAAACTTGTTCTATAAAGGCTTCTGTGAGATCAAGGCTTTAATTTTTGGTTGGCATAAAAGTAGTGATACTACTATTAAAAAGATGGCAGCTTCTATGCAAACTAAATTTGATAAGTACTGGAGGAACTCAAATCTTGCTCTTGCGGTTGCCTTCTTTCTTGACCCTAGATACAAGAGAAGTGGAATTGAACATTACATGAGAAAGGTTCATGGGGAACTAATGTATCGTGGTAAAGTAGAAGAGTTGATTATTGCTGTGAAGCAGATGTACCAAGCATATGCTTCTAAGTATTCACAGAGCACTGATGGACCTAGCTGTACTACCACTTCCCAAGAAGGTGTGACTGATCTTATGGTAGAAGATGAAGATGATTATTTTCTGTCTCAGCAGGGCACTCATGGGGCTAATGATGGCGAAACTGAAACTTTGATATCTTATCATGGTGGAAAACACATCAAGATGTATATCCTATGTTATCAATGCTTGCTCGTGATGTTTTGGCCATACAAGTGTCCACTATTGCCTCGGAAGCAACTTTCAGTGCTGGTGGTCGTGTTATTGATCCATTCCGCAGTCGTCTCGACCCCCATGTGGTATAAGCATTAATATGTACAAAGGACTGGGTTGCTGCATCTAGGAAAAATGACAATAAAAGAGGGGATAGACTTGGTTCTATTGTGAATGATCTGGAGGTTGTGGAAACACTTATTGCTAATATGAGTCTTGAGGAACAGCTTGACGAAAAGGTAAGGCCCTGCCCTCTCTACCGCTCTTACTAATTTTTCAAGCTTGCCTTCATGATCATTAATTCCCTATACATCATCTAATGTTAATATATTTCCTGGACTTTGTAGTCACAAGCAGAAGCTGGCAGTGATGATGACAATTTCCATTATACCATGAGTACTTCAACTTTAAGGGAGAGGCTAGCTATGCAAGTATGTCTGATTGCCTCTTGAACATTACTGGTATTTTATTTCTTTTAAGTAATAACAATATTTTCCTTAAATTTCATGCTGCTAAAACATAGGATAATCAAGGAACGAATCTTGAATAAGAGGCTGATAAACTGCATCAGGAGCAAGAAGTTTAGGTATGCAGTTATACCGGCAATTCTCTGATGTATGTTAGTATATATTACCAGCATGTATCTCTTTGCACATATGGATTAGTTTTACTAATATATGCCTTCTATATGTGTGCTGCTACTTGCTAGTTACGAATCACATGCCGATCAGGTTAGATTTACATTTATATATACATTTGTACTCATGATTGAATATGTATGTTGCTAGTTACTAATCAGATATCAATATAATTGAATTAGTCATGTATGTATAGTACGTGCATCAATGCAATATCTGGTGCTTGATGTTTCTCTTCTCTCTATATACACACACACACTAAGAAGTTACAGATTAATCATGTGGATATACACACCTCAGAATTGACGCATGTGTATTCGAACTACTTAATTGTCCACAGCTAAGTATCAATAATTTCTCTGATTGTCAAGTGTAGCACCTAATATCTCTTATCATTCCCACAGGGTGATGCCAATGGATTGGAAGAACACCATGTTGAAGAGAAATCAAGGATGATGTCACAGGTACATGTCTGTGGGAGAATCCCTTGGTTCTCATAGTCTGCATTCATTTGCAGAATACTTACAGTGTCACATTGAATCACCTGAAGCTAGTTATTGTTTGACTAGCAGATGGAAGACATTCACTGGCTGAAGCAATCAACTTGAATATCATGGCTTCAGAGAAGTCTGCACGGAAGGGTGGCAGGCAATGCCGAGGCAACACAACACTTTATCTGCCCCCTGAGCTGTATGAATTATACAAGTCCAATCCATAAGAAAACTACAACCAGCGCAAGAACCGGATTCAGTGGATCCGAAGATATTGGGCTGAGCAATGGTTCAAGTACAGGTTTGTTACGCCTGAATATGCTGAAAAGAATGCCATCAAGCACCCATGGGGTGACTGTCTATATCGCAGCTTGGTGCCGAAGAGTAAGGCTAAAGCCATTGCGCAAGAATTCTATCCTTGCATGGTCAGAGGACCACAGCCTGAGAATGCCGACCAATCTTCTCTATTATGGTGTCGTGACGACAATATTTTCAAGTGCAACTATCAGTTTGCTAAAGATTCAGCTGCCAAGAACAAAAAGGATTATGGCCTCAACTTCAACCCTGGCCCCTCTACTCCCAGATCTGATGGGACACGGGAAGCTATTGAGAATAGAATTGGCCCCTTTGCCAATTTTGATGGGCTTCTGTCTCACATTGCTGCCTAGAGAGCAGTAGTGGAGCAATCTGATGGTGAAGCTGATACTAAAGATGCTCCCTCACCTCCTAAAGAAAAGAAGAAGAAGAAGGCAAAAGCTTCAAAACCATCTTCTTCACCAAAAGCTTCAATAAGGAAGACTCTAAATACTGCACCACCTGAATCCAGTGTGCAGTCTGAAGACTTATCTCGCGTGTCCAAGAGGACCAAGAAGCTGTTGCCCAAGAAGGCCATTGGGCAATCCCTGACACCATTTGTTATGCTATGCAACGAAGATGAAGCCATTAATCTGTCCAATGATGAAGATCTTGTTGATGATGCTCTGGTAATGCTTATCAAGAGCAAGCAAGAGACATAAATCTTCAACGATCTGCCTCTCTTTGATGATGATATTCTGAATAACTTCATCGATGAGTGGTTCGACAACCAGGACATTAGTATTGATGATCTTCAGCTCCCTGTGGACATCAGCGTCACCTTCCATGGAGCCATTGCTGGTGAATTGGCCTTGGCTTAGAAGATTGTCGAGCTGAAGAACAAGATTGATTATGAGAAGGCTCACTTCAAGAAGAACATGGCCAAGCTCAGCGTGGCAGATGTTCAAATCTTCAAGAAGATGCTGAATGACCTCAAGGAGGAGTTCCACAAGAAACGATCTGAAGCTAAAGGCTCGAGGTAGCGCATGAAGTATCTCGCTGAGAAATGTGTTCAAGCCCACAATGAAGCTGAGAAGCGAAAAGCTCTTGGGCGCCCTGGCATTGATCCCCGGATGGCTGCCAAGAAGAAGAAGTTTGCTGAGACCCACACTACACCAAGGCAGGAAGAACCTCGCATTGTCTTCCCTGCCAGTATGACAGGCTCGAAGCCTAAGGTCCCCTCAGCAGCTTCTGAACTGAAGAAGACAAGGGCATCTGAAGCCGAAGCCAAGAAGCGCAAGCACAAGGATGTATCTGATGATGCCCCTTCCAAGAAGAAGCTAAAGACTAAGGGAACTAAGTCTTCAAAGAAAGAGTGTGCTGCGGCCTCTCAGCCACTCATTGTTGAACCCATCTCAGTTGCTCCTCCTGCCGTTGCAAATCAAGAACAACGAGTTATGCTCCACCAGCCTGCTTCCACAGAGGCTCATGAAGAATAACAAGTTCCAGCTATTGACCCCAACGCAGCTGAAGACATTGGTCATGAAGACAATGTTTTTGATGATGAAGTCCTTCCTCAAATCGAGCATCAGTTGGTATCATCACCTACTCCAACGAGCAGCGAATACATCAGCATTAGTCGTCCATTAACACCAATTGCTCAAGATGATTCATGGGCTGAGCGCCCGCAAGAAGCAACACCTATTCATGATGAAACACCCCGCACTCCACTAGCGCAAGTCACCTACCCAATGGTGAATGACGACAACTACATGGAGACCACTCCATTGCCAAAGGCGTCGCCCGTGTTCCAACGGCTTCACAAAGGTCTCAGGCCATGGGTCTCCATGTCAACCATCCCAGAAGAAGATTCACTGCAATCCAGCTCAGTGTCACGTCAAGTGTTCCCTGAAGAGAATCCTTCTGCGATGGTTCCTGAGTCTGAAGTCAAAGCTGCTGAAGACATTCCGGCTGCATCAGTCGATGAAGAAGAAAGAAGAGAAGATAGAGTTGCCACACCTCCTGCCCCAGATTAAATCATTCTCGAGGAGAATGTGACTGTGCAAGACCCTCCGGTCATTGACCATATGGAGGTTGAGAACATTGAGGCTGCCACAAACACTGCTAATGCCAATGACCCCGTCTTGGCTGAAGATTGTGTGGAGCCTGAAGCAAATGTTGTGCCTGAAGCCAATGAGAATCTTGAAGCTTCTGTGACGCCGGTCCCCACTGACGGCGCTGTTCCTCCCCCAAGGCCTCACACTATGGAAATGGCTTACAACCGTGATATGGAGTTGGTCATTGTTCGCTGGCCAGTCCTGGTTCCTCCCATTGGTCCCAGACCGCAATATGATTATCATGTGCAGCAGCGACCACAAGTACAGAAGCCTAAGCCAAGACTGCCAAGACTTCCAGATGCTGCTACATCACCAGGATCTTTTAGTGTCAACAGCTTCAGAGCACACAACACCTTCTTTGGCAGTGGAAAGAATCCATACTCGAAGCCAAAGATCTCTTCAGATCGCTTCTGGAGCCATCAACAACGCAGCTACTACTCCTGTATCCTCTACAACCAAGAGAGAATCTTTCCTTACACGCGCCTTGATTGTGAAGCTATGCCTTGGCTCCCCTATCTTGAAGAAGCTCTTGACTGCTTTCGGGATGCTGGACTTCTGGAAGTTGTCACAGCCAAAGAACACTGGAATGAAGAGCTTCAACTGCAGTTCTATGCAACTCTTCACATTCGTGGATACAACAGGGATCCAAAGACATGGATCCTTGAGTGGATGACAGGTGTTGTGCACCATGAAGCTAAATCTCAAGATATCATCGAGCTTACCTCCCTACCCACTCCAGGTGAATTGTACGAGCCTGGTTGTCAGCGCCACACAGAAGGACAGTAGAGCATTTTTCAGCGGCCTGAACCCAATATGAGTCAGATGCTCAGCATGATGAAGCCATTGCCTCAAGATGCAGAATATCCCAAGGAATTCTTTATCCAGGACCTCGAGTACTTGCCCTGCATAGTCTATCATATACTGAGGCATACTCTATGGCCAATCAAGGGACATTCTTCTGAAGCCAAACTTGAAGGCACTATGAAGACTTTGGTATTCTATATTGTCAATGGCATCAGATTCAACTCCCAGGATTTCTTCATTAGACAACTTGCTGCATCTGGGATTGATCTGTTTGGCCTGAAGTTTTATGCTCCATGGGTAATGCGCCTAATCAAACTTCACTCTACTGTCAACTATCAGCCTTCAGCATGCAACCATCTTTCTATCTGTCTGAGGTTGATCTGTCAATTGAAGCCATCTACCCCGAGCCTGCCAAGGAGCCGTTATATCCTCACAACTCTGATCATCAAAGCTTCACGCAGCCCATGGAAGGAGTTCATGTTCCAAATGCTGCTGTTCCTGCTTATCCTCTGGCAGGCAATGTGCATCTGCCTCATCGAGCAAATACCAAAGTCACTGCTAGTACAATTGCCCAAAGGCCTCGAAAGCGTTCTTGTGTACTCAATGACCGAGAGATGCTTGTGGCCTTGCATCAGAAGCAGGACAAGCACCACGATTGGCTGAAGTGTCAGATGCATAGTCTCTTGGTGGATGTCAATCGCATCGCAATCTGGCCACCAAGAACTCATTTGTTTCCCATGAGAATGCGCGGCGGTCCTGGAAGAGCCTCACTCTGTTGTGTTCTGAAGATGATCTTCATGCAGATGGCTTCACCGAAAGTTTCAAGTTTGACTCCAGGCCTCCACAAAATGCAAGCTAGCGCCGTACTCCCTCCCTTGAAGATTTTGAGTATTCATCTTCGGCTGCAACTGTTGTTGCGAATGTCGTCGATGAAGAAGACGATGCCACTTCACCGACCATGGCTACACTGCATATCGACTCTGCACCAGGCCCTTCTGCACCACCAAACTCCAACATTGACCCTACTCCACCATCTGCTCCTTCTAGGAACGAGTAGATGCTCTATGTCTTCAAACCTTTTTGGTCATTACTGACAAAAGGGGGAGAAGCATATGAGATGATAGTCTTCAAGCGGGTCCTTATGGGTGGCTGCATTATTTTGCCAAGGTTTTTACAACTCTCGTCTTTTGATACATTTGGTTCTTTGAGTTGTAACACTTAAACTCGATGGTCGTCTGCTACTTTCTCGCTACTCTATGTTGCGATGATAAATTCCGCATGAAGTCATTCTGTAGACGTCCATTTTCCATTATGCATATCATTATCTTCATTATCCTTCTATATGCATAATATATTGTCTTCACACTTTGAAGATGGCCTCCACAAAGCAAAACCTGCCATGTGCATTTGCATTCAAAAGCAAATCATTTGTATGCACATCTTCAGGGGGAGGCTCGTCATATGTATGAAGACAATACTCACAAGACTATACTTTCACATACTTTTATTCCCGTTGAAAACTTCAACTAGTTTGTCATCAATCACCAAAAAGGGGGAGATTGTAAGTTCATCTAGTGCCACCCCTAGTTGTTTTGGAG
This sequence comes from Triticum aestivum, assembly GCF_018294505.1. Taxonomy (NCBI): domain Eukaryota; kingdom Viridiplantae; phylum Streptophyta; class Magnoliopsida; order Poales; family Poaceae; genus Triticum; species Triticum aestivum. Next base: position 400,496,564 of record NC_057813.1, read on the forward strand.
TATTGACGACAAACTTGATTGAGGGACTAATGTGTTTGTGAGAATTGCAGGATAACACAGGTAGTAGTCCCATATTGATTCGGTTTACCTACCAGAGATGACCCCTAAAGATGTGTGAAGACATTGAAGACAATGGTGGTCTGTGAAGATATTCACATTGAAGACTATGACAGGAGAAGACATCGCATGAAGACTATGGAGTGCGAAGACATAGCTGTTTCGTAGTTTCCTTTTCTTCTTTGTTGAGTCGTAGGAACCACCGCACTGTTAAGTGGGGTCCAAGTGAACAAAGTCAAAGTGACTAATGTGGTGCTCAACCAAATCCTATGTCTTCGAGCGAAGACAATGAGAGCAGATCTTATCCAGAGCTTGATGAGTTAGCTTTGCTTGTAGCCCAAGCTAAGCTGCCGCGTGTGTTTGAAATCTGACCGTTGGACACGTGTCAGTTCCTTAGTGACCCAGGGTCATTTTGGACAAATCAGGTCGGGTTGCCTCCTGGCTATAAATAGCCCACCCCCTACACCATAAACTGGTGGCTGCTCAGAGGTAGTGCACGACTTTTGTCGTTTGAGAGCAACCCACCTCTGAAGCCTTTGAGAGAGAAATCCTTGCAAGGACAAAGCCCAAAACACCCAGAGCCAAAGAGTGTTAGGCATCACTGAAGTCCTTCTGTCCGCGTGATCTGAAGACTTATTACACTTGAGGACTGTGAATCCTCCAGCCGGTTAGGCGTCGCGTTCTGAGCATCCAAGAGTCATTGTGGATTGCCGGTGAACGAAGTATGTGAAGGTTTGGAAGTCTCCCTTGAAGACTTACCAGAGTGACTGGGCGAGGACCAAGTGATCTTAGCTCAAGGGAATAAGGTGAAGACATGGTCTTCTGAGTTGAATCTCAGCCTCCCTAAACAGACGTACATTTGTCACAGCAACTGGAACTGGTCCAACAAATCCCTTATCCTCTCCGAGCAACTGGTTCTATCCTTCCTCTCTCACTTTACTTACAGTTTGTCTTTGCGAAGTCTTTGCCCATTTGCCTGATCTGATTGACTTCACTGTGTGAAGACTGTTTACTGTTTGGCTTCATACTATCTTCCATCCTGATCCATCTACCTAGTTGCTGATAGTCTTCGTGCTTTCACTACATTGCTTACTTGACTATGGCTTGTCTAGTGTAGGCTATCTTCCACTGCATATCAATAGGTTCATTTCTATTGTTTGTCTTCAAAGCACCCGTGTTTTGAAGACATTCATAAAAATAGCCTATTCACCCCCTCTAGTCTAATACTAGCACTTTCAATAAGGCGTCGTCTCAACAGATTTTGATGGTGCCCTATTTAAAGTGAATGCAACCGTCTCTAAAGAATAACCCCAAAACAATAGTGGTAAATCAGTAAGAGACATCATAGATCGCACCATATCCAATAAAGTGCGATTACAATGTTCAGACACACCATTTCACTGTGGTGTTCCAGGTGGCATTAGTTGTGAAACTATCCCATGTTGTTTCAAATGAAGATCAAACTCGTATCTCAAATATTCTAAAGGTGCTTTACAAGTATCTTCGTAGGTGTATGTTGGGTTGCATGGCTTGAGACTGGGATTTGTTACTCTGTGTGACGGAGAGATATCTTTGGGTCCTCTCGGCAATACAACATCATAAGGAGCTTCATGTGACTAATGAGTTTAGTCATGGGATCTTGTATTATGGAACAAGTAAACAGACTTGCCGGTAACAAGATTGAACTAGGTATGGAGATACCGATGATCAAATCTCGGGCAAGTAACATATCGCCGGACAAAGGGAATTGCATATAGGATTGACCGAATCCTTGACATCGTGGTTCCGCTGATAAAGATCTTCATTGAATATGTAGGAACCAATATGGGCATCTAGGTCCCACTATTGGTTATTGACCGGAGAGGAGACTCAATCATGTTTGCATGTTCCGAACCCGTAGGGTCGCATGCTTAACGTTCGGTAGCGCTAGGGTAGTATTGAGATATTAACAGTGGAAAATCCAAAGGTTGTTCGGAGTCCCGGAAGGGATCTGGGATGTCACGAGGAGCTCCGGACTGGTCCGGAGGTAAAGATTCATATATGGAAAGTTGTTATCGGGATTTCGAAAAAAGTTCAATTTTTTCGGTATTGTACCGGAAAGGTTCTAGAAGGTTTCGGAGTGGGGCCCACCTTCATGGGGGACCAACACGAACGTGGGTAGTGGGGAAAGTCCCCACACCTCTAGTCTAGGCGCATTAAGATCCTGTCGGCGTTCTAGGAACGGGGGTCCCCAGACTTGCCTGCCTGCGGCCTGCAACGTGGCTCAACCGGTGGCCAAGTACGGCCCGTCTTCATCAACCAACACTCAAGACCCTCATGAGGGGCCAAGCCTCATGGGGAGGACGACGCAAGGCCTCCTCAGGAGTGGCCTCACCAGGCAGGCTCGCGAGGAGGTGGAGAGATCAAGGCAAGGGGTACCTCGCGAGGTTCTCGTGATGCAAGCCATGACGATCAAGACCAAGCGGGTGCCAGGCGGGCGCCAGCCCATGCAGTGTCCTCGTTTCCTCTTTCGTGCAAAGGGGGTAAGGTAGGCGCGGAGTACCGAGGCATCAGGCAAAGGTTTCCATATCGATGCAACAAGACCAAGACCAGCAGAATGACAGGATGGAGGTCACCGTGGAGCCCAAGACGGCGTCATCACCAGCACCTTTGGCAGCCGAAGGCCACCTTTAGTCAGGATAGCTTGTACTAGCTATCCCCTTTCAAAATGGCCGTTGTTGGACCCCTTCCCGCTCAATACTTGGGAAGAGGACCAGGGCCTCTATAAATAGAGCTAGCCACCACAGTAGCAAGGATCCGATCCCATCGCATCTAGAGACAGATCGAACCCTTCCCAAGCAGAGCACCACACCAGCCCAAGAACACCTCCCTCGCGAGGCTGTTCTTCCTCTGTACTGTTCATCATCAGCCCAAGAGGCAATCCACCACCACACACATGAGTAGGGTATTACACCACAATGGTGGCCCGAACCTGTATAAATCTTGTGTCTCTTGTGTTGTTCATCGATCTAGTTTAGGGATCGCGGCGAGGCTGAGGGCATGATTCGGTAGGAGGAGATCTTTGTGCGCACCCCAGTGTTAGAACCTTAAGGGTTTTGCCGGAACCCGATATCCGACATTTGGCATGCTAGGTAGGGGTGCGCCAGAATCTTCCTTCCGCTGATCTGCGTCCCATCACTTCATCGCATCCATGTCGGACGCCCGCCGAGCCCGCGCCAAGCGCCGGGCTGCTCTCGCCGCTCACGTCACCCAGACGGCTCCTGTCGGTGGGCCTCCTCGTCGTTTTCCATCGCCTGCCACCAACGCCGCCACCGGCCCGGCGGGGAACGAGCAAAAAGCATCTTTGCTGCACCCCTCGGTGCGGCGGGAAGGTTGCACCGCTACTCCGTCACTAACCCCAGCTGGTTCGTCGTCTCACGCTCGTTGCGCCCCCGCGGACGCGCAGGCCGTGCTGCTTCTGGCACGTGAGCTCCTAGACTAACGCCCCATCGATGACCTCTACGAAGAATGGCTCGCTCGCATCACCGAGCTCGTTAACACCGCAGGGGGCTCTCCCGTGCCGTCCCTCTCACTGCCTCTCCCTCTGCCAGGCTTGGGCGACGCGGCTCAGGGAGAGCCTCCGCCACCTCCGCCCCAAGATGGCGCCCTGGCTCCAAGGCACGCGGCCCCTCGACGTGACCCACCGCATCCAGCGCCCACACGACAAGAAAGAAGCTGCCAAGAAATCCCTCGGCCTCAAGAAGGCGCCCCTGTGCTCCCTGCACCAGCACGACAAGACCGCGTCCCGACGTGACAAGACCGTGTGCTGCCCCTGGCAGTAGCATGCGGGTACCATCAAGAGCAAGCTCCGCATTCGCAAAGGGCTCCGGTGACTACAGCAGGTTGCCGCGCCTTCACCACCGAGCTGCGTAGCGTTGCCTAGCCGGGCAAGTTCAAGCTGGACCTGCCTCCTCGCTACGACGGCACTGCCGACCCCACGGAGTTCTTGCAGCTCTACGAGCTGGGCATCGAGGTGGCCAACGGAGACGAGAAGGTCATGGCGAACTGGTTTCCCATGGCGCTCAAGGACGGTGCCCGCACCTGGCTCCTGAACCTACCTCCCGGCTCGATCTCCTCCTGGGATGAGATGCACAGCCGCTTCATCGCCAACTTCCAGGGCACTCGCGACCGCCCTCCGGCCATGGGTGACCTGCGCCGCATCAAGCAACAACCTAGGGAGACCCTGCAGAAATACATCCAGTGCTTCAACAGCGCCCGCCTCAAGATCCCCAAGGTGACGGACGAGGCCATCATCTCGGTGTTCTCTGATGGTGTCCGTGACGTCAAGATGAAGGAGGAGCTCGCCATCCACGAAGAGTTGTGCACATCTCTGGAGCTGTTCAACCTGGCGACCAAGTGCGTAGGAGCTAAGGAAGGACGCCTCTCCCTCCTCGAGCTTCCAGCTGCTGACCCAGAAGAAAAGAAGGCCAAGGACAATGACGTGAAGCGCAAAGGATCAGCCGTGCTTGCACCAAAACCAGACACGCATCACGGAAGGGACCAGCCGGAGTCGTCCAAGGGCAGCCGACCGTTCTGCGCCTACCACAACCTCCACACCCACAACACCAACAAATGCCAGGAGCTCAGGGCCGTTTGAGAAGGACGCTCCAGTCGACGCCCCGAGCGCAATGACCGGGGCTACGTCCGAGGAGGAGGATGTGGCGGAGGACGATGGGACGACCGTGGCCCTCGCCAGGAGTGGCGGGACCGACCTCGCGAGGATCGTTGGCAGGACCAGCCTCGTGAGGGCGCCTGGAGGGATCAGCCTTACGAGGACTGCCTGCAGGGCAACGCAGGGCTTCCTCCTCTGCCGCCGCCGCCAAGAAGGAATGAAGACCATCACCATGACGAGGGGGCTAGGGGATTCCAGGAACCACGTGCTATCGCTTGCATCTTGGGCGGAGCCCAGGCCCCAGCCTCTTAGCGCATCTTCAAGCAGTTTGCTCATGAGGTGAACGCAGTCCTCGCCAAGCTAGAGGCCACGCGCCCGCTCAGATGGTCCAAGTGCGCCATCACCTTCAGCTCAGCAGATCAACTCAAGTGCGCGGCTACTGCTGGAGTCCTCCTGATGCTCTGTTCCCAGTCATCAGCAACATGCAAGTCACCAGGACCCTCATCGATGGTGGCGCAGGGCTTAACATCTTGTCCGTCGAGATGTTCGACAACCTTCAAGTGCCATATGATCAGCTCCAGCCTACCAAGCCTTTCTCAGGAGTCACCGACGGTTCCACTACCCTGATAGGGCAGGTCCGCCTCCCTGTCACCTTCGGCAAGCGCAACAACTACCGCACCAAGCTCATCAACTTCGACGTTACCCACATCCACCTATCGTACAATGCCATCCTCGGGTATCCAGCCTTGGCCAAGTTCATGGCGGTGACCCACCACGGCTACAACGTCCTCAAGATGCCAGGAAGCGGCTGGATCATCACAGTCCCTTGCAAAGAGAGAGATGCTGTGTGCTCCCTCGAGCGCGCCTTCCAAGCTGCATCAATCGAGGACCCAGACAGCAAGGGCAAGAACCCTCCTGAGGCAGTCCCCAAAAAGAAGAAGACACCGCTCAGCTCAAGGCCTCGAGAGGTTGGCATCTCAGGAGGTGTCGCGTCAGGATCAACGCCCGTGAAAGGGGTGCCTCCTTCCATCACATAGGAAGGCGCGCCCGGCGCCCTCCTTGGGCAGGGCTCGGGGGCTCTCTTCTGGAGGGCCTCATACTTTGCCAATATCACGAGGGAGGCTCTCGGGCACCACTTGGAGGCATGCTTTGTGGCACGTTTCCCTCAGGATGTCTTAGGGCGTGGAAAACCCAACGTTCAGGAGTTCCTCACCAAGACCACTCAGGAGCTTCAGGAAGCACGAGCCATACGCGGCGATCGCCGCTTGCCTGGCGTGGCTCCCCATCCAGGTGAGGATGGTGGGCTGCACGTCTGCCTCGACGTCCTAGAGCTCAACCGAGCCGCATCTCAGGAGCGTCTTTGGCCATCGCGCGTAGGACGCTATGAGGGTCCGCTGCATAGCTACTTTCGCATGCCTTTCGGCATTCCGAACGCGGCTGCCACCTTCCAGCGTCACCTGCGGAGCATTCTGGCGGCTCAGGAGGCCAGGCATCACGCGGTCCTGGCGGAGATGGAGACGGTCCTCGAGGAGCCACCCGAACCCCAGAGCCTCCCGAGGCTCAGGGTTCCGGCGGCTTGTGAGGGTCGGCCTCTTCACCGCGCATCTTCAGCTGCTCCAACACCCCCTCTACAATGGAACCTGGTGACCTCTTCCAAGTTCATTTCAGCTGGGAGCACCCTCAGGGCTCATCATTCCCAGGCCGTGTGGGTCCGTCCCTACGGCATGTATCCCTTTTTCTTATGTTTTTAGCTTACCTTGCTGGGGGCGCCCCTCAGGCTGCATCATCCCCAAGCCGCTCGGGCCTGACCTAGTGGCATGTATCCATTCTGCGTTTACCTAAGCCGATTTGCCCTTCATGCCTAACCTGCTTGCGATCATCGCCTGCTCGATTGACATCTACCATGGGAGCTGCTCACGCTGGCACGGTGCTTGCGCATGGGTCCGTCCCTGCAACATCGACAAATCTGAGTGGTCGAGCTCTGGCCCGCGGCAGCTCCACACATGTCACCTCACCAGGCCCTCGGTGCCCTCACCTCTCTCTTGGAGCAACCAATGGTTGGCCGACAATCATAATGGCAACCCATGCTTTCCTCATGCTGATTTACAGGAACCTCCTGAGGTCTACAATAGGCGGCACCACGAGCTCTCTCTCTCTCTCTCTCTCTCTCTCTCTCTCTCTCTCTCTCTCTCTCTCTCTCTCTCTCGTGCGCGCGCACGGTCCACTTGCGCGTTAAAATGGGGGCTCCTGAGCATCATGACTCAGGAATCTCTTACTGGCTCTCCAGCCCTCACCCCCTGGCCTTGACCACGGCATCACGACCTGGCATACTAGCGGCGGCTGAGCTCGCTCAAGGGCCGGGACCTGAGGAAGTAGAGCATGAAGGAGAGTGTGGGGAAGAAAGGGAAAGCTTGCGAGGGCCTAACCTAGCTGCGCCACAGCTGCCGACGTACAAGTCCGACGCAATGCAAGGGAGCAACTCCATATTACCAAGATAAGTTTCACGCCTGGAACAGCTAATCATTGCAATGCAAAATCTTCACTTGCTGCAGCTCTGTGACGACAATGTTGCTTTCCTTTCTCATCTTTCGTCGGCTGCTTACATGCTAAAGGGGACCTCCTGAGCATCGCGCCTCAGGGGCTCTTACTGGACCTCGGGCCGCTCACCTCCCGGCCTTGACCACGGCATCACGACCTGGCATACCAGCGACGGCTGCAGCATGCCTGGGGATCGGGACCTGTCAGCGTAGAGCGCTAAGTCGTCGTAAGGTTAGAAAGGGGGAACCAAGCCGGGACAGGGCAAGCATTAGCACAGTTTCATAATAAGGATCACATCAGCAAAAGGCATCGCGAACCCTTTACATGCCCCCACGGGGTGTTTTCTCGATTCCTCGCAGGGAACAAAAGACGAGAATCCTAAGGAGCCCTAACTACCCACGCCAGCATTTTGTCAGTCAGGCAGTTGCCGAGGCAGTGTGGGGAAGTGAAGACGACCACGTCCAATCAGTCGCCACACGGCAACCAGGGCCGCAGGCTGTTGGGGCCCGCGGCGCTCCGCACTTGCCCTTTGGCTTCGCTGCTAAGCCAAGTCCAAGCACGCCTTGGGCCCGGGGGCTACTATCGGTGTTCTGGGAACGGGGGTCCCCAGACTTACCTGCCTGCGGCCTGCAGCATGGCTCATCTGGTGGCCCAGTAGGGCCCATCTTCATCAACCAACACTCAAGACCCCCGCGAGGGGCCAAGCTTCGCGAGGCAGACAACGCAAGGCCTCCTCAGGAGTGGCCTCACCAGGCAGGCTCGCAAGGAGGCGGAGAGATCAAGGCAAGGGGTACCTCGCGAGGTTCCCGTGATGCAAGCCATGACGATCAAGACCAGGCAGGTGCCAGGCGGGCGCCAACCCGCGCAGTGTCCTTGTTTGCTCTTTGGTGCAAAGGGGCCAAGCATAGGCGCGGAGTACCGAGGCATCAGGCAAAGGTTTCCATATCGGTGCAACGAGACCAAGACCAGCAGAACGGCAGGACGGAGGTCACCGTGGAGCCCAAGACGGCATCATCACCAGCACGTTTGGTAGGCGAAGACCACCTTTAGTCAGGATAGCTTGTACTAGCTATCCCCTTTCAAAATGGCCGTTGTTGGATCCCTTCCCGCTCAATATTTGGGAAGAGGACCAGGGCCTCTATAAATAGAGCTAGCCACCACAGTAGCAAGGATCCGATCCCATCTCATGTATAGATAGATCGAACCCTTCCCAAGCAGAGCACCACACCAGCCCAAGAACATCTCCCCTCGCGAGGCTGTTCTTCCTCTGTATTGTTCATCATCAGCCCAAGAGGCAATCCACCACCACACACATGAGTAGGGTATTACACCACAACGGTGGCCCGAACCTGTATAAATCTTGTCTCTCTTGTGTTGTTCATCGATCTAGTTTAGGGATCGCGGCGAGGCTGGGGGCGTGATTCGGTAGGAGGAGATCTTCGTGCGCACCCTAGTGTTCGAACCTTAAGGGTTTTGCCGGAACCCGGTATCCGACAGATCCTCCCTTAAAAGGAATAGTACCATATCCCGAAGGGATAAGATCAGGATCCCTAAAAAGGAGGGATAGCCATCGATGGGGAAGGAAAGGAGGGATTTCCTTCCTCGCCCTATGACCAATGACCCTAGGGCCTTGGAGAGCAAGCCACCAGCCTCCTCCACACCTATATAAAGGCGGGGATGCTTTGGGGGCAGCCCACCTTCGACCCTTGCCCGTTACCTCTCACAACTCCTCCCATGCTTGACTGGTAAACGCTTGGCGAAGCCCTGCCGGAATTCCACTGCCACCACCACCACCACGCCATCATGTTGGTCCTGATCTCATCTACCTCCTCTCCCTCACTTGCCGGATCAAGAAGGAGAGGACTCCACCGAGCCGTATGTGTGCTAAACTCGGAGGTGCCGTCCGTTTGGCACTAGATCGGATTGGATTGCGATAGGACCGTGAAGAGTACGACTACATCAACCGCGTTATGATGCTAACGCTTTCGGTCTACAAGGGTATGTAGACACACTCCCCTCTCATAGCTATGCATCTCCTAGATTGAATCTTGGGTGTTTCATAGGAAATTTTGATTTTCATGCAACGTTCCCCATCATCTCCATCATGTCATCTTGCCTAATGCATTACTCCGTTTTCCCATGAACTTAATACACTAGCTGCATGCTGGATAGCGGTTGATGTATGGAGTAATAGTAGTAGATGCAAAATCATTTCGGCCTACTAATCTTGGACGATATGCCTATATGTTTGATCATTGCCTCGGATATCGTCATAATTATTTGCTGTTCTATCAATTGTTCAGCAGTAATTTGTTTACCCACCATATGCTATTTTCTCTAGAGAAGCCTCTACTGAAAATTATGGCCACGGATCTATCTTTTATCATATAATAATCTTAAAAATAAATTGATGCAATTTTATTTTATTTATTTTATTTTATATTTTTGTTAGATCTATTTATCAAATCTTATACAATTTAATCTTTCTCAATATCGTTGAGAGATTGACAATGCCTCAACGCGCTGGGTTGCAAGTATTTGTTGTTTGTGTGCAGATGTTGTTTGCATAGTGTTGATTGGTTCTCCTACTGGATTGATAACCTTGGTTTCACAACTGAGGGAAATACTTATCTCTACTGTACTGCATCATCCTCTCCTCTTCGGCCAACGTAGCTCACAAGTAGCAACGGAAACCGGGTTGGTGATCCACTCTGGGTGGAGCATCTCGCGGATCATTCCGACTTCTTGGAGCTTCTCAACCTCTCCAACGACAAACCCTTTCTTCTCGGCCGCCTGGTGCAGTACCTTCTGCTTGATGGGGCGCGTGTTGGGACACGCAACCAGGTGATGTTCGATCACGTCCCTTGGCACACCAGGCATGTCTGAGGCTGTCCAAGCGAACATGTCATTTGCCTGGAGAAAAGCAACGAGTTCACCCTCCTGCTCAGAAGAATGACTGCTGCTGATGGTGAGGAAGGGGCCCACACCGCTTCCATCCAAAGACACCTTCTTGGTTTTGACCCGCTCCTAGGAGAACAACAACTTCTTCTTCGTGGGTCCAAGCTCGACAATCTTAGGGGCGTCCTCCTCAGCTAGAGGCGTGGTGGCGGCCACCTTATAGGCGCGCGCGAGGGCATGCATTGCGTCCTTCTCATCACAGCGGACGGTGAGGGTGCCAGAGCTGCTGGGCATCCTGACAAGGCCATAGGCATGGCGGGTCACATCCATTAACTTGGAGAGCCCCGGGTAGCACAAGATGGCATTGTAGGATAGGTTGATGCGAGCCATGTCGAAGATGATGAACTCCTTCCGATAGTTCTCGCAGGTGCCGAAGGTGATGGGGAGGTGCACCTGCCCCAAAGGCAGCGCAGGGCCACCGACGATGCCCGAGAAGGGCCTGGTGAGCGCCAGGCGCCCACATGGCACTCAAAGCATCTTGAAAGTCTCTACGGAGAGCACGTTGAGGCCTGCGCCACCGTCAACGCGCGTCTTGGTGATGGCCACACTGCCGATGGTGGGGGTACATAGCAGGTGAACAGCCCCCATAACCCTAATGTACTTGGGGTGATCATCGACATCGAAAGCGACGGGAAACTCGGACCACTCGAGGCGGCGGGCGAACTCAGGCGCCTAGAGGGCCGCGCTCACCTCTCGCGAGAGACGCTTGAGGTGGCGGTTGGACGGCGGGGCCCGGGCCCCTCTTAAGATGCAGGCCACCTCGTGGGGCTCGCGAGAGCTCTTAGTGGTGACAGCGCCAAAGGTTAGAACCACGTGACTCCTGCGCTCGACCGCGTTGACACTGCGGGGGCTACCAACGGTGTTAGGAGGAGGGCGCGGTGTGGCCTGCCCATGTCGCTAGACGAGAGGCAGCGAAATGGGCATGGATCAAGGAGGCAACGGTTCACCATGGGCGGCAGAGACGAGCTCGGTGATGCGCGTGAGCCAGGTTTCACGACCGCCCCCAGTGGGGCAACAACGCAGTAGCCCCTACGTCATGAGCAAGGTGACATTCGAAGCAGGCGGGTGATACGTCCCAAAGTATCTATAATTTTTGATTGTTCCTTGTTGTTATATTACCATTCTTGGATGTTTTACAATCATTTTATAGCAACTTTATATCATTTTTGGGACTAACCTATTGACATAGTGCCAGTGCCAGTTGCTATTTTTGCTTGTTTTTTACTTCGCAGAAAATTAGTACAAACGGAGTCCAAATGCAGCTAAACTTTTTGGAGATTTTTTCTGGACCAGAGAAACCCAATGGGACAAAGAAGTACCAGTGGGGAGGCCCAAGGGGAGCACGACTCGCCTAAGGCCCAAGCACGCCCAGGGGGTTGTGCCCACGTTGGAGCCCCCCTGCACCGCCTCTTCTCCCTATAAATTCCCAAATATTCCAGAAACCCTAGGGGAGTCAACGAAACACAATTCCATCCGCCGCAAGTTCCATAACCACGAGATCCAATCTAGACACCATCATGGAGGGGTTCATCATCCTCATTGGTGCCTCTCCGATGATGCGTGAGTAGTTCATCATAGACCTACGGGTCCGTAGGCAGTAGCTAGATGGCTTCTTCTCTCTTTTTGATTCTCAATACAATGGTATCTTGGAGATCTATTCTCTTTTTGCGGTGTGTTTGTTGGGATCCAATAAACTTTTTATGATCAGATCTATATCCGTGAAAGTTATTTGAGTCTTCTTTGATCTCTTATCCGCATGATTACTTATAGCTCGTATTTCTTCTTCGAATCTTTGGTCTAGTTAGGCCAACTAGATTGATTTTTCTTGCCATGGGAAGAGGTGCTTTGTGATGGGTTCGATCTTGCATTGTTCTTTACCAGTGACAGAAGGGGCAGCAAGACACACATTTATCGCTGCTATTAAGGATAACAAGATTGGGGCTATTCCTACATGAATAGATCTCGTCTACATCATGTCATCGTTCTTATTGCATTACTCTGTTTCTCCATGAACTTAAACTAGATGCATGCTGGATAGCAGTCGATGTGTGGAGTAATAGTAGTAGATGCAGGCAAGAGTCGGTCTACTAATCTTGGACGTGATGCCTATACAATGATCATTGCCTGGATATCATCACAATCATTCGATCTTCTATCAATTGCCCAACAGTAATTTGTTACCCATCGTGTGCTATTTTCTTGAGAGAAGCCACTAGTGAAATCTACGGCCCCCGGGTCTATATTCCCATCATATATTTTCGGATCTATATTTATATTTGCCTTTTCTTTTATTTGCATATTTTACTTTCATATTTATACCATCGAAAACTAAAACGTCTCCAACATATTTATATATTTTTTCTTGTTCCATGCTATTATATTATCTGCTCTGGATGTTTTATATGCATTAATATGCTATTTTATATTATTTTTCGGACTAACCTATTAACCTAGAGCCGAGTGCCAGTTTTTGTTTTTCCTTGTTTTTGAGTTTTACAGAAAAGGAATATCAAACGGAGTCCAAACGGAATAAAACTTTCGCGATGATTTTCCTTGGACCAGAAGACACACATATAGGACTTGGAGACGAAGTCAGAGGAGTCCTGAGGCGGCCACAAGCTTCACCGGCACGCCCTAGGGGGTGCCCTGAGGGCTTGTGGGCCCCTCGGAGCTCCTCCAACCCTAATTCTTGGCCTATAAATTAAGAAATATTCCCAAATGACCAGAAGCGTCCATCAAAATACTTTTCCGCTGCCGCAACCTTTTGTACCTATGAGATCCCATCTTGGGGCCTTTTCCGGCATCCTACCGGAGAGGGATTCGATCACGGAGGGCTTCTACATCAACTCTATTGCCCTTTGATAAACCGTGAGTAGTTTAACTCAGACCTACATGTCCATAGCTAGTAGCTAGATGGCTTATTTTCTCTCTTTGATCTTCAATACAATGTTATCCTCGATGTTCTTGGAGATCTATCTAATGTAATATTCTTTTGCGGTGTGTTCGTCGAGATCCGATGAATTGTGGATTTATGGTCAGATTATCTATGAATACTATTTCAATCTTCTCTGAATTTTTATATGCATGATTTGATATCTTTGTATTTCTCTTCAAATTATTGGTTTGGTTTGGCCAACTAGATTGGTTCTTCTTGCAATGGGAGAGGTGCTTAGTTTTGGGTTCAATCTTGCAGTGTCCTCACCCAGTGACATAGTAGGGGTAGCGAGGCACGTGTTGTATTGTTGCCATGAAGGGTAAAAAGATGGGGTTTTCATCATATTGTTGAGTTTATCCCCCTACATCATGTCATCTTACTTAACGCGTTACTCCGTCCTTATGAACTTAATACTCTAGATGCATGCTGGATAGCGGTCGATGTGTGGAGTAATAGTAGTAGGTGCAGAATCGTTTCGGTCTACTTGACACGGACGTGATGCCTATATTCATAATCATTGCCTTGGATATCGTCATAACTTTGTGCTTTTCTATCAATTGCTCGACAATAATTTGTTCACCCACCGTATGCTTTCCTTCAAGAGAGAAGCCTCTAGTGAAACATATGGCCCCCGTGTCTATTTTCCATCATATATTTTCAGATCTATAAACCAAAAATCCAAAAAATACCTAGTTGAGTTTTATTTACTTTTATTTTGTTTTAAATTTCAGTAACCTTTTATATCTATCTCTATCAAATCTCATCCATGCAAGTGAACATGAAGGGAATGACAAGCCCTTTATCGCGTTGGGTGCAAGTGTTTGATTGTTTGTGCAGGTGCATATATTGGAGACTTGCGTGTACATCCTACTGGATTGATACCTTGGTTCTCAAACTAAGGGAAATACTTATTTCTAATTTGCTGCATCACTCTTTCCTGTTCAAGGGAAAAACCAATGGAAGCTCAAGAAGTAGCAGGAAGAATTTGTGGCGCCGTTGCCGGGGAGGTTCTACATCAAGACTACCAAGTATCCACCATAAAATCTCATCTCTTGCATTACATTATTCGCCATTTGCCTCTCGTTTTCCTCTCCCCCACTTCTAAAACGATTTTCAGAAAAACACAAAAAGATTTCCTTTTTATTCGCCCTTCTTCCGTTCGTCTTTTCGTTTGCTTTTTGGTTGCTTGTGTGCTAGATTGCTTGCTTTGTCACGATGGCTTAAGAGAATACCAAGTTATGTGACTTTTCCAACACTAATAATAATGATTTTATTAGTACTCCGATTGCTCCTGCCACTAGTGCGGAATCTGTGAAGTTAATGCCGCTTTGTTGAATCTTGTTATGAAGGATCAATTTTCTGGCCTTCCTAGTGAAGATGATGCATCCCATCTAAATACTTTCAGTGAGTTGTGTGATATGGAAGAGAAAAAAAGATGTGGATAATGATAATGTTAAATTGAAGCTACTTCCGTTCTCTCTACGAGATCGTGTTAAAACTTGGTTTTCATCTTTGCCTAAAAATAGTATTGATTCATGGAATAAGTGTAAAGATGATTTTATTTCCAAGTATTTTCCTCCCGCTAAGATCATCTCCCTTAGGAACGATATAATGAATTTCAAGAAACTTGATCATGAACATGTTGCACAATCTTGGGAGAGGATGAAATTGATGATAAGAAATTGCCCTACTCATGGTTTAAGTTTATGGATGATTATACAAAAAAATTATGCGGGGTTGAATGTTGCATCTAGAAATCTTTTGGATTCCGCCGTGGGTGGTCCGTCCATGGAAATCACATTAGGAGAAGCTACTAAACTCCTAGATAATATTATGGCAAATTACTCTCAGTGGCATACCAAAAGATCTTCCACTAATAAAAAAGTGCATGCGATTGAAGAAATTAATACTTTGAGTGGAAAGATGGATGAATTAACAAAATTGTTTGCTAGTAAGAGTGCTCTATTGATCCTAATGATATGCCTTTGTCTTCTTTGATTGATAATAATAATGAATCTATGGATGTGAATTTTGTTGGTAGGAACAATTTTGGTAATAACGTGTATAGAGGAACTTTCAACCCTAGGCCGTTTCCTAGTAATTCCTCTAACAATTATGGTAATTTCTACAACAATTCTTACGGAATTATAATAAGATGCCCTCTGATCTTGAGAACAATATTAAAGATTTTAAAATTCTCAAAAGAAATTTCAATTCTATGGTTGAAGAAAAATTGCTTAAGATTGATGATTTTGCTAGGAACGTTGATAGAATTTCTCTTGAGATTGATTCTTTGAAGATTAGATCTATGCCACCCAAGCATGATATTAATGAACCTCTAAAAGCTATTAAAATTTCTATTGATGAGTGTAAGGAAAGAACTGCTAAGATGCATGCTAAGCGAGATTGGTTTGTAAAAGTGTGTTCTTCTATTTCTTGTGATAATAATGATGAAATCTTAAGGTGATTGGTGTGACTCCTATTGAATATTTTTTTTCTAATATAAATCTTGAGAAATATGGGACTGGATATGAGTCAACTTTAGCTATAAGGCATCCCAATGATTCGGAGTTTAAAGATCTTAATGAAAAAAAATGATAAAATTGATAAAAGTGGGATTGGGAGAAGTCAAAACTTTAAGTAGCAATGAACCCACTCTTTTGGATTTCAAGGACTTTAATTACGATAATTGTTCTTTGACAGATTGTATTTCCTTGTTGCAATCCGTGTTGAATTCTCCTCATGCTTATAATCAAAATAAAGCTTTTACTAAACATATCGTTGATGCTATGATGAAATCTTTTGAAGAAAAACTTGAGTTGGAAGTTTCAATCCCTAGAAAGATTTATGATGAGTGGGAACCTACTATTAAGATTAAAATTAAATATTATGAGTGCCATGCTTTGTGTGATTTGGGTGCTAGCGTTTCCACAATTCCAAAAACTTTATGTGATGTGCTAGGTTTCCGTGAATTTGATGATTGTTCTTTAAATTTGCATCTAGCGGATTCCACTATTAAGAAACCTATGGGAAGGACTAATGATGTTCTTATTGTTGCAAATAGGAATTACATGCTCGTAGATTTCATTGTGCTTGATATAGATTGCAATCCTACATGTCCTATTATTGTTGGTAGACCTTTCCTTAGAACGATTGGTGCAATTATTGATATGAAAGAAGGAAACATTAGATTTCAATTTCCGTTAAGTAAGGGCATGGAACACTTTCCAAGAAATAAAATTAAATTGCCTTATGAATCTATTATGAGAGCTACTTACGGATTGCATACCAAAGGTGACAATACCTAGATCTATGTTTTATGCCTAGCTAGGGGCGTTAAACAATAACGCTTGTTGGGAGGCAACCCAATTTTATTTTTTGTTTCTAATTTTTTGTTCCTATTTTCCAATAAATTTATCATCTAGCCTCTGGTTAGATGTGTTTTGGTGTTTTAATTAATGTTCGAGCCAAGTAAGACCTTTGGGATAGTTTGCAAGATTGTTGATTTGATCTTGCTGAAAAACAGAAACTGCTATGCCCAGTAAAACAATTTTAGAAAATCACAGAAGCGTTCTTTTGATCTGATTTTTTACAAAAGATTTATATACAGAATTTCCAGGTTTTCCTATTTTTTCAGAATTTTTGGGATTACATAAGTATACGAAGTTTCCAGATTTCTCTAGACTGTTCTGCTTTTAGCAGATTCAGTTTTCTATGTGTTGTTTGCTTATTTTGATGAATCTATGGGAAGTATCGGGGGGTATGAACCATGGAAGATTTGGAATACAGTGGATTATTACACCAATATAAATAAATAAATAGTTCACAACAGTACCAAAAGGTGGCAATTTATTTTCTTATACTAACAGATCTCATGAGTTTTCTGTTGAGTTTTGTGTTGTGAAGTTTTCAAGTTTTGGGTAGAGATTTGATAGACTATGGAATAAGGAGTGGAAAGAGCCTAAGCTTGGGTATGAACAAGGCACCCCAAGGTAATATTCAAGGACAACCAAGCATCTAAGCTTGGGGATGCCCCGGATGGCATCCCCTCTTTCGTCTTCAATCCATCGGAAAATTTACTTGAGGCTATATTTTTATTCACCACATGATATGTGTTTTGATTGGAGCGTCTTGTATGATATGAGTCTTTGCTTTTTAGTTTTCCACAATCATCCTTTCTGCACACACCTTTCAAGAGGGACACACATGAATCATGATATTCAGTTCATTCAACAATTTACTCATAGGATATAAGTGAAGCACAAGAGTAAATGACAAGCTACTCCAAAAAGATATAAGTGAAGATCAAGTGAGTAGTTATGTAAACGGGTAGCTATTTGAGGACTCTCTCATATTAAAAAACTTTCAGATCTAAGTCATTTATTAAAACAGCAAGCAAAACAAAATAAAATGACATTCTAAGAATAGCACACATCATGTGAAGAAGCAAAAACTTAGGCTCAACCGATACTAACCGATAATTATTGAAGAAGAAAGGTGGGATGCCTACCGGGGAATCCCCAAGCTTAGATGCTTGAGACTTCTTGAAATATTATCTTGGGATGCCTTGTACATCCCCAAGCTTGAGCTTTTGTGTCTCCTTAATTCCTTTTATACCACGGTCTCCCTAAATCTTAAAAACTTCATCCACACAAAACTCCAAGAACTCGTGAGATAAGTTAGTATAAATCAATGCAATAACCTTACCATTCTATACTGTAGAAAATCACTAAAATTATTATTCAACATTGCATACTAAATGCCTCTGCATATTTAATGCTCCTATCCTCAAATAGAATCATTAAACAAGCAAACATATGCAAACATAACAACAATCTGCCAAAATAGTACAGTCTGTAAAGAATGCAAGAGTATCAATACTTCTTAAACTCCAAGGATTATGGAAAACTACCAAACTGTAGAGAATTTATCAAATCTTATTGTGCAAAAAGTTTCATCATTTTATCACATTCTGACTTTTCTAGGGAATTTTTGCAACAACGGTAAACTTTCTGTTTTCAAACAGCAACAAGTAGACTTTTAAAATAAGCATGACAAAGGCTATACTTGACATTTTTATTGAAATAAACTATGCAAAATGGTATTATATATAAAAACAGCAAATCCTAACAAAATAAAATGATGCTCCAAGTAAAACTCATATCATGT
This sequence comes from Triticum aestivum, assembly GCF_018294505.1. Classification (NCBI taxonomy): domain Eukaryota; kingdom Viridiplantae; phylum Streptophyta; class Magnoliopsida; order Poales; family Poaceae; genus Triticum; species Triticum aestivum. The sequence continues at coordinate 400,514,872 of NC_057813.1, forward strand.
GACGAATGAGAACATGGCTCCAAATGAGGTTACCGATAATGTTGGAGACGAAAGAGGGGATGCCTTCTGGGGCATCCCCAAGCTTAGTTGCTTGGATATTCCTTGAATATTACCTTGGGGGTGACTTGGGAATCCCCAATCTTAGGGTCTTGTCACTCCTTATTCTCCTCATATCGACATCTCACCCAAAACTTGAAGACTTCAATCACACAAAACTTAACGAAACCTTGTGAGATAGGTTAGTATGATAAAGAGCAAACCATTTCACTTTTTGTACTGTCAAAGACAAGATTCATAATTGTTTCCACACAATTCCTACTCTAGCATATCATTTCTACAATCCATATTGAGAAATATAAGCCATAGAAACTAGAAAACAAGCAAATTATGCATGGAAAACAAAATCTGTCAAAAACAAAATAGTCTGTAGTAATCTGTACTCCAGCATACTTCTGCCACTCCAAAAATTCTGAAAAATTAGGAAAACTTAGGTAATTTGTATATCTATCACCTGTAAAAAATTAATATCAAAATCAAGTTCCAGTGAAGTTTAGAAATCCTAGACTGGGCGCAAAAGTTTCTGTTTTTGGACAGAATGAAGTCAACTATCATCCACATTATTCCAAAGGCTTTACTTGGCACTTTGTTGAAAAAAAATCAATAGAACATGATTACTACAGTATCATAATCATGTGAACACACAAAAACAGTAAGTAAAAGTGTTGGGTTGTTTCCCAGCAAGCACTTTTCTTTAATGCCTTTTAGCTAGACATGATGAGTTCAATGATGCTCGCATAAAAGATAAAGATTGAAACATAACAAGAGCATCATGAATCATATGACTAGTACATTTAAGTCTAACCCACTTCCTATGCATAGGGATTTTGTGAGCAAACACCTTATGGGAAGTAGAATCAACTAGCATAGGAAGGCAAAACAAGTGCAACTTCAAAACTTTCAACATAAAGAGAGAAAACTTGATATTATTGAGATATGTAGAAGCATATGTTCCTCCCTCATAGTAATTTTCAGTACCATAATGAATGAAATAAACAATATAGCTATCACATACAACATTCTGTTCATGATACATAAGCATAGAAATTTTGTTACTCTCCACACAAGCAAATTTATTCAGTACTGGGAGCAAACTCAACAAAATAACTATCATGTGATAGAAAATTAAAATCATGATGACAAGTTTCATGGTTATTATTATTCAATATAGCATACATGTCATCATCACAATCATCATAGATAGCAACTTTGTTCTCATAGTCAATTGAAACCTTTTCCAAAATAGTGGATTCATCACTAAATAAAGTCATGACCTCTCCAAATCCACTTTCATCATTATAATCATCATAAATAGGAGGCATGCAATCATTATAACAAATTTGCACATCAAATCTCGGGGGACTAAAAATATCACCTTCATCAAATATAGCATCCCCAAGCTTATGGCTTTGCATATCATTAGCATCATGGATATTCAAAGAATTCATACTAACAACATTGCACTCATGCTCATCATTCATGTCAAATATTGAATTCTTCTTCTATCAATTGAGCACAATTTTGCTTTCCATCATCTTCACAAAAGACATTATAAAGATGAATAATATCATGCAATCTCAATTCCATTTTATTGTAGTTTTCTTTTTATGAACCAAACTAGTGATAAAACAAGAAACTAAAAGATTCAATTGCAAGATCTAAAGATATACCTTCAAGCACTCACCTCCCCCGCAATGGCGCCAGAAAAGAGCTTGATGTTTACTATGCAACTTGTTCTTGTAGACTTGTGTTGGGCCTCCAAGCGTAGAGTTTTGTAGGACAGTAGAAATTTCCGCTCAAGTGGATGACCTAAGGTTTATCAATCCGTGGGAGGCATAGGATGAAGACAGTCTCTCTCAAGCAACCCTGCAATCAAATACAATAAATATCTTGTGGCCCCAACACACCCAATACAATGACAAGTTGTATAGGTGCACTAGTTCGGCGAAGAGATGGTGATAAAAGTGTAGTATGGATAGTAGATATGAGTTTTTGTAGTGCGAACAATAAAAAACAGCAAGGTAGTAAATAGTAATATGGAGCATAAACGGTATTGCAATGATGGAAAATAAGGCCTAAGGTGCATACTTTCACTAGTGTAATCTCTTAACAATGCTAACATAGTTTGATCATATGATTATCCCTCAGAGTGCAATAAAATAATCACTCCCGAGTTCCTATTAGCGGAGAACAAAAGATAGAAATTGTTTGTATGGTACGAAACCACCTCAAAGCTATTCTTTCCGATCAATCTATCCTATAGTTCGTACTAAAATGACAGCAAGCTATTCTTTCCGATCGATCTAATCAAAAGTTCATACTAAAATAACACCATATGATACATCTCAACCAACTCTCATGTCACCTAGATACCCCAATGTCACCGCGAGTGCCCGTGAGTTAATTATACGATATGTATCAAACAATTTTGAGATTCATAATACTCAATCCACACAAAGAACTACAAGGAGACCCCAAAGTTCCTGTCAGAGAAAAGATAATAAAAACGTGCATCAACCCCTACGCATAGATTACCCTAAAGTCACCTCGGGAATCCGCAAGTTGAGTGCCATAACATATATCAAGTGAATCAAAATAATACCCCATTGTCACCACGGGTATTCATATGCAAGACATATACCACATGTTCTCAGATCTGAACATTCAATCCGAGAAGACACAACTTCAAAGGGTAAAGACTCAATTCATCACAACAAGAGTAGAGAGGTGAGAAACATCATACGACCCATCTATGTTAAAAAAGCCCATGATATATCAAGAACATGACATCTCAAGATCATAAGAGAGAGAGAGAGAGAGAGAGAGAGAGAGAGAGAGAGAGAGAGAGACATTAAACACATAGCTACTGGTACAAACCCTCAGCCCCGAGGGTGGGCTACTCCCTCCTCATCGTAGTGGCTGGCGGGATGATGAAGATGGACACCGTTGACTATTTCCCCCTCCGGTAGGGTACCGGAATGGGCTCTCGATTGGTTTTCCATGGCTATAGAGGCTTGCGGCGGCAGAACTTCCTATCTAGGGTCTCCGCCAGGGTTTTTGGAATATTTGAGAATTTATAGGGCGAAGAGGGGATGCGGGAGGCCACTGAGGTGGGCACAACCCACCAGGGCTCGCCCCGGTAGGTTGTGCCCCCCTCGGGGCACCCCCGAGGTGATGCTCTGGCCCATTGGTAGTCTTCTAGTCTAGAAAAATCCACAAAAAGTTTCGCGGTGTTTAGAGAACTTTCATTTCTGCACAAAAAACAACACCACGGTAGTTCTGCTGAAAAGGTTAGTTCCATGCAAATCATACTAAAACCATATAAAATTATGGTAAACATGGCATGAATACTTCAAAAATTATAGATACATTGGAGACATATCAATCACCCATGTGATGGGCGCGAGAATCGCGGATGAAGCCCCGAGGCTGACCTCGCGAGGCAGGCCTCACGAGGTGGCTCTGCGAGTTGTCTCCGGGAGGCCGCCAGGGACTTGGCGAAATCTGCCCCGTCCCGCCTGCCAGTGGGGGAGCCTCGCGGGGCTGGCTCCCCGCGAGGTGGCCCAGGCTTGGGCGGATCTTCTTGAGCCGGAAGGGTCGCCTCTTGGGCCGTACGCGGACAGGCTATGGTACCCCGTACCCACTGGATCGACACGAGCAATAATAAAATATCTCAGATGCCAACACTTTGTCAAAACAATCATGATATAATATTACAACATGGTATCTCGCTAGCCCTTTCTGAGACCGCAAAACATAAATGCAGAGCACCTCCAAAGTACAAGTAGCGATTAAACATTGTAATTCATGGTAAAAGAGACCCAATCATGATGCACACAATATTAACTATACATAATGCATTAGAATGACAACAATGCTCTCAAGACTGGTGCTTGTTTGAGAAGGTGATGAGTCAACAATAAACGTAAAATCATAAAATCAAATAGATAGGCCCTTCTTAGAGGAAAGCAGGGATTTGCTATACCAGAGCTCGAAGCTTAAACTAGAGATAAATATAATTTTGGGAGGTATGCCTTTCCTGTCAACGTCACGATCGAGAGTTTTCAGTATCTTCCATACTAAAAAAATTAGCGTAGTTCCCAAGCGGAAACGTAAAGTTTACTCCCTCTCCGCCAACAAACACAAGCCATGGCTAGCCGAATCCTCAGGTGCCCTCCATACCAACAACTTTCCCAGGGAGTTTGTTTTATTATTTATGTAATTTTAATCATGGGACTGGGCATCCCGATTACCAGCCCCTCTCGTGCAAGGACAAGTGAATAAACACTCATCATGAGAATAACCATCTTAGCATGGAAGATACTGACCGCCCCCTGTTGCTCCATGAGCGGTACAGGCACACAAAACAGATGTTCATTTGAATATTTAGAGGTGGCACATGCAAATTTACTTGGAACGGCAGAGTAATACCACATATAGGTTGATATAGTGGACTCATATGGAATAACTTTGGTTTAGGGATTTGTGTGCACAAGCAGTATTCCCTCTTAGTACAGGCGAAGGCTAGCAAATAGATTGAGAAGCGACCAACTAGAGAGAAAAACGGTCATAATCATGCATTGTGAATAATTAACACTGAATACTAGCATGAGTAGGATATAAACACCGTGAACATAAATTTCATGGAGGCTATGTTGGTTTTGAATCAACTACATATGTGAACATGTGCCAAGTCAAGCCACTTGAAACATTCAGAGGAGGATACCATATCATCATACTACAACATAATCATTTTAATGCATGTTGACACCCAAGATAAATCATTATCCACTCCTAGCTACTTAAGCATGGCATGAGAAACTATAATCTCTAATTATCATCATAAACATGTTTAATCATAATATGCCGAATCATGGATACTGAGTTAAACATATTTACAAAGACAAAAACAAGTTGAGTTCATACGCTATTTTCATTGCCACAGTCACTTCATCAAATATCGTCATTATTGCCTTTCACTTGCACGACCGAATGATATGAAAGTGATAATAGTGCAAGACTGTCGTGGACTAAGCTAGAATCTACAAACACATTATTCAAAGGAGAAGACGAGGTAATATGAGTTCTTTGTTAGATCAACAATAATGCATATGCGAGCTACTCAACATTTTCATCACGGCCTTATCCTTACAATGACTCAACAAAAGAAAGGAATTTTAGAGAAACACACTGAAGTATTTTTTAGAGTTTTTTGTTTTTCTTGAAGGAAGCAAAATTACGAAGGAAAAACAAAAATGAGAAAAACTATTTACACGGGAAAGCTCCCAACAAGCAAAAGAAGAAACGATAAATATTTTTGGGTTTTATTTTACTACTACATCTAATTAAACTAGAAAGGAAAACTGAAAAGAAGTGAGAAATATTTTTGGATTTTCTCTAAGTTTTTCAAACACACAAAAAGAAAGAGAGAAAATAAAACTAACATGGATTATACGATGAAAGAGGATGAACACCGACAACTGGAATGAAATGTGTGAACATGAATGTAATGTCAGTGAGAAATACGTACTCCCCCAAGCTTAGGCTTTTGCCTAGCTTGGTAATCACCATCCGTAGTAGCCATCTGGTCCCATGTGGAATGCTGAGGCAGCGACACTTGAGCATCCCAGTCATGGGCCTCATCCTCTGTCGCTGCCAACACGTTCCGGTAAGAAATGATGTCTGCTGGTAGGACGGTGTATCCATTCCTGGCATGAGAGTCAAACAAAGCAGGTGCAGGCAACGGAATAATATCACGAGTATCTTCACTAAAAACCAAGTTATAACAAATATGGTGGGGAGGCTCAAGAGCATCAGTAAAGTGGTGGTCCTACATTGACTGGTGATCTAGGTAAACTCTAGGCAACAAGTAATCATGAGGGCATATGTTAACATTAAAATGTCTCACTAAGCGAGTAGCATAAATACCACCATGAATTTTACCCTTAGTCCTATTAGTGTGCAGGCGGCGTGCAATGATAGCTCCAAGGTTATAAGTGTTGTTTATGAAGTGCATGACGTAAAATGGCGAAGTCAGGGGCACATAGCACGCCACCTTGCTCTCTAGCAGTCAAGAATTCCCCTATGAATAGAGCAAAGTAATGAACAACAGGAAATTGCAAGCTAGTGGCTTGGGCTTTTGACACGCCCCTTTCCTCACCCATAGTTAAAGTGTGGAGGAAACCCAAAATCTCCTCTGGTCGAGGCTCTCTTATTTCCCCATTAAGGGGAATCAAACATATCTCACAAAATTCAGGAAGTGGTATCTGATGATGTTCAACATATAAATCAAAATGCACCATGGGAGGTTCGAGCCTATTCAGGAAATGAAAATTTTGCACAAAGGATTTTATAAGGATGTGGTGTTGGTCACACTCATCTACAAGGAAGTCGTTCAGTCGGTATTTGCAATAAATTGCGTGAACTCTTGGTAGAATCTGGCTTAGTTCATGAAGGCATTGTGCGGCATTCACACGACCGGACCTCTGTCCTACGTGGAATGGATCGCTGTCTGAGGAGTCCCTAGTGACTCCCTTGGCATTTCGTTTCGAGGAACTCCTCCGGAAGAAGTTCATTTTTCCTATGAACAATTCCTGAATTTTTTGGGCCACAAAATGATGTCAACAAAACTTCACAAGATTGATAGCAACTACTCATATGAATGTCTAGAGGCTATATCAAGCATTCAAACTACATGGAACTCAAATAATTCAACATGCAAGATCATTTTCAGTAGCACCAAGAGCAGCTAATTATGCAAAATATAATCTACTAGAGCAAAAACTAATAGGAGCAATGGAGGAGTCACATACCAAATAGCAATCCCCCGAAATAGTTTCAGAAACGGAGCACTGTGCAAAGAGATAAAAAATGTCAAGTTTGGGAGCTACCAGGATTTTTTTTTCTAGAGGTAAGAGACGAAGTGGGCTAAAGGAATAAGTGAGGGGGTTCTTGTGGGGCCCACAAGCCACCAGGGCACGCCCAGGGGGTGGGCATTCCCTATTGCCTCATGGGCACCTGGGACATGCCCCTGGGGTGTTTCCAGTGCCAGAAATTCTTAAATATCTAGAAAATTCATGTTAAAATTTCAGATCATTTTGAACACATTTATTTTTGGGCTATCTTTTATTGCACGCACTACTGCAGGATGGTCCATGTCGGATTTCGGGTTCCCGCAGACCCTTGAGGTTCAAACACTGGGGTGCGCACGGAGATTTCACCCTCTATCTACCTACTCCTCGCCGAATCGCTAGTATCTAAACTACGAAAAGAACAACACAAGAGACACAGGGTTTATACTGGTTCAGGCCACCATTGTGGTGTAATACCCTACTCCAGTGTGTGGTGTGGTGGATTGCCTCTTGGGCTGATGATGAGCCATACAAGGAAGAACTTCCTCGCGAGGGTCAGTTCTTGGCTGGTGCGATAAACTGCTAGGAGGAGTTTAGTCGCCCTTATCTCTCTCTCTCTCTCGATTCTAGATGTATGCCAGGTACCTCTCTGCTACCCTGGGGGTGGCTAGTCCTATTTATAGGCAAAGGCCCTGGGCCCCTCCCCAAATATTGAGCGGGAAGGGCGCCAACAATTGGCCATTTTGAAGGGGAACAACGGGTACACTTATCCTGACTAAAGTTGGTCCTCGCCTGTCAAAGGCTCTGGTGGTGACGCCTGCTTGGGCTCCACAATGACTTCCTCCCTTCCGTTGGCCTGGTCTTGGTCTCGTTGCACCGAAATGGATGCCTTTGCTGGATGCTCTCGCCTGCGCTTGCTCCCTTTGCACCAAAGAGGAAAGGAGGACACTGCGCCGGCTGGCGCCCGACTAGCGCCCTTGGTCATCATGGCCTGCGTCATGGGCACCTCGCGAGGTACCCCGCCTTGAACTCTCCGCCTCCTCGTGAGCTAGCCTGATGAGGCTGTGCCTGAAGAAGCTCCTTGTCGTCCGCCCCGCGAGGCTTGGCCCCTCGCGAGGGTCTTGAGCTTGTGTTGATGAAGATGCGCCGCGCTGGGCCCCCTTTGAGCCGCACCGCAGGCCGCAGGCAGGCAAGTCTGGGGACCCCCGTTCCCAGAACACCGACAGTAGCCCCCGGGCCCACGGCGCACCCGGACTTGGTCGAGCAGAGAGGCGAAAGGGCAAGTGCGAAGCGTCGCAGGCCCTACCAGCCTGCAGCCTTGGGTGCCGCGTGGCGGTTGATTGGACATGGGTGCCTCCGCTTCCCCACGACGCCTCGGCAACTACATGGATTCGACAAGTCCCTGCATGCAAAGCGGGTCATGATTACCTGCGATCGTCGTGGTCGACGGTTGGCCTTCGCTGGCTATAAGTACGGAATGGTGCATGCCCTTCCAGTCTATCTCTCCTCGCTTCTCCTTCTTCCCGGTCCTTGCTCCGTCTCGCTGCAATGGCTCCGATCCGCCGGTTCTCCGCGGCGGAGAAGGGAAAGGCTCCCCAGGAGGATCCTGACCCGCTTCCGCCGAAGAAACGGCTTGCCCTCTGCCATCGGGGTGAGGGTGCCCGCCAGGAAGTGCCGAAGCCCTGGTGCAAGCGGCCACCACCAGGGTTCCCACTTCCCTTGTATGTGTCAGGACCCCGACTCGATGTCACATCGATCTAGCCGGTAACACTTCATATCACTTTGCGGCCTCACGCACGGTATTCCCACGGGTGTCGCCTTACCTTTGCCCGGGACCGTTTGCGCCTTTTGGCTCACGTATATGATAGTGTCGCTAGCATCCATATGATAAAGAGCCCGGGCTGACATGACTAGTCGTAAACCCAAAGTGGCACAAACTTACAGGGACAGGCATCCATGACCCAGCTTCGAACGTGTCGGTCATCAGCAAGTGGGTCCGGGCTGTAGCACTGGGCTAGCAGGACTCCGGTAAACCGGGCTGTAGCGGGCTAACAGGACTCCGGTACTCAAAGTGTGACATTTCCCCGAAGGGACAGACACAGGAACGAAGAAGGACACATGCCGGCCAGCCTAAGTGTTCCAGAGCAGTAGCAAGCTACCATGGCTCAGTGGTAACACTAGGAGACATTTCCCGGTAAGAGAGGCTACTAAAGATAAACAACTAGATAGTCAGATCCCACACATACCAAGCATTTCAATCATACACACAATATGCTCGATATGTGCAAATACAACGAAGCATCACAACATGACTCTACGACACAAGTACTTTATTTAAGGCTCAGGGAGCCATACATAACATACACAAAGGTACGGGTCTCGCGACCCAACATACAAGTCATACAGTCATACAAGCCAGCAGCGGAAGTAACTTGTCTGAGTACAGACAACTAGTAAAATAAAAGAGGCTTGGAAAGCCTAGCTATACTACGTGGTCCTTCACAAGCTCAGGGTCACCACCTGGGTCCTTAGCCTACTCGTTGATGTCAACGTCTACATAGAACCCATCAGAAGGGGTTGCAGCGTCTTCTGTAAAAATGTAGATTATAGCAACATGAGTACAAAGGTACTCAGCAAGACTTACATCAGACCCTACATACATGCATAGTATCAAGAAGGGTTGGTGGAGTTATTGCAGCAAGCCAGCTTTGACTCTTGGCTAGACTATCCTACGATACTCCAACTTGAAATAGTTTTGCGCACACGAGTCCACTATTCACCACTTCAATACACTACCGAGGATCCACCTCCGTCTTCCTACGGAAGAGCCATCCTCGGCACTCACGCTTATCTTGAGGCTTTTAACAGTTTCCATTTACTTGTCTATGAACTGTATAGGCAACCAAGTAGTCCTTTACCGCGGACGCGGCTATTCGAATAGATCATGTTAACCCTGCAGGGGTGTACTTCTTCATACACGCTCTCACCACTTATCGTCGTTTACACGACATGTACTCGGCAACCTTCAAGCGGAAGCCCAACGTGGGTGTCGGCCACGACCTACCTAATCACCTAAGCCTCCAGTCCAGGTTTATCGCCTATCCAGGTTCCATCCGCAGGGAGTCCGGCCGAGGTTTCCCATACGGCCCCGAACGATGTGAACAGGGTTCCCGAGATACCTAACGGGTATTCGGTACACCCGGCCACGTACCTACCGCATCACAGCCCACCCCTACGGTCAGCGCTGTCCACGGCCTCCAGTAGGCTACAAACACCAAAAACTACTTGCAACTCCTGGACGGAGAACTAGGGTGAATAAGAAGTCGAGAGGGTCCATTGGTTTCGGGCCCAATGCATGGTAGTAGCTGATTCTTAAATCACACATACAGATCTCAGTGCTTAAGGTCGGCTTCAATGAAACAACCCACCATGTACTCCTACATGGCCTCTCATCGATACCTTTACCAAATCGTGTTCACCACACCACTCTCATTACCGACATAACATTTCACTCTAGCCCATCACCCAGATGAACCAGACCTAACACGACTCTAAGCATAGCAGGCATAGCAAGGTAGGAACAACACATACATATGGCTCAATCAACTCCTACACATGCTAGTGGGTTTCATCTAGTTACTGTGGCAATGACAGGTCATGCAGAGGAAATGGGTTCAACTACCGTAGCACACAGCAGTTTGAATCGCGTTGTCTTAATGCAGTAAAAGAGAGCAGGAGCGAGAACATGGGATTGTATCGATATGATCAAATGGTTGGTTGCTTGCCTGATGGTTCGATGCACGGATACGGTTCTTCGTTAGGGTAATCACGGTACTCCTCGGGGACAGATCCTGTCGCAAAGGACATCGATACACAAGCATCACCAAACAATGTGCAACAATATGATGCATGCATGAAACATGGCAATATGAGTGTGTTGGGCTAATGCAACTAAAGCCAGAAGGGTTTGAACAAATTTGAATCAAAGATTCAAATTTCAAATTCAAATATGGCCTTTTAAAGTGCTTTTCCTTGTTCTGCTTGAATCATCAATTTAACTTGTTTGATCATGCATGAAAATAGTACAGATGGATAGATTGGATTTTTCTGATCATTTTTCATATATAATTTGTCCAATTTGGAGCTACAGAATAAAAGTTATGAATTTTTGAAGTTTAAATAATATTCTGGAATTTCCTGATTTAATTTAAATCCAGAAATTCAATTATTGCGTCAGCATGACGTCAGCATGACGTCAGTGGTCAACTGTGGCTGGCTGAGGTCAAACCTGACGTGTGGGGCCCACACGTCAGTGACAGGGGTGTTAAACAGGATTAAATTAATCCTAATTACTAATTAGTGGCGCTGGGGCCCACTGTCAGTGTCAGGGGGGGTTGACTAACAGTAGTTAGCGCTAACCTAACCACTTGGCCGACAGGGCCCACGCGTCAGTGACCCTGGGGGGTCAAACCCCAGGTCGAACAAGTCAAACCCCACCGGCGACGTGACGCCGGCGAGGTCCGAGACGGCGGCGAAAGTGCTTTTTGCCATTCCGGCAACCAAATGGACGGCGGAAGGCATCTACGTGTTGCTGAGGTTGAGCCGCGTCTATTGGTGGTGGTGGTTGGGCTCGGGGTGGCCGGAGTTGACGGCGGCGAGCTCGGCTGCGGCGGCCGGAGTTCGGGTGCGGTCAGGGTCAGTGTTGCAGGGGGTTTGGGGAGGCGTTGGTGCGTGCTGCGTGCTCCTGGTGAGGTGGGGAGCACGATGGTGTGCTCGGTTGGGCGCTACGGCGACCGTGGCCACGACGGTGACATCGCCGGCGGCGTGGAGCTCTCGGCCGAGGTGGGGCTAGGGCCTAGAAGTCGAAAGAGACCAGGGAAGAAGGGGGAAACGATCCGGGAGCTCACCGCGGAGCTGCAGGGATGGTTAGCGGGCTCGGGGACGCGCTGGTGACGGTGAATTCGACGGCGACGACGGTCGGAGCCCGAAGAGGGGAACGGCGACGTGGCGGCGATGCAGGGCTTCCGGGGACTCGTGGAACGGTGGGGAGGAAGAGGGAGTCGAGGCGGAGCTCCTGAGCTAGTCGGGGAGGCGAGGGGTGGTCGGAGTCAGCGGCTAAGGCGAACGGCGGCGACGGTGGTGTTCGGCCGGGCGAGAGAGAGAGTGAGGGAGAGGAGGGGAGAGCCGGGGGAGAGTGAGAGAGAGCAGGGGGGGAGGCGTGGCATCGTCCAGGGCGTCGAGCGAGGAGGGGAGGGCAGGCAAGCAGGCGAGCAGGTGGCGTGGCGCGGTGGCCGTGCGCGCGCGCCGGCCACACTCCCCTCCCTCTGTCGGGACGAAGACGACAGAGGAGGGAGGTGGGCTGGGCCGGCTGCTGGCTGGGCTGCACAGGGAGGAGCCCAGGTAAGCTTCTCCCTTTTAGTTTTTCTGTTTTCTAATTTTATTTAATATATCTGCAACTTTGTTGAATTAAATAAAATACCTAGGCAACTTCAAAAATCACCAAACTAGTCCTGGTCCATAGTTGGATTATTTCCAACATGAAACATTTTAGTTTGGAGATATTTGAGCATTTAAATATTTTATATTATTTTAAATGCCCAAATTCAAATATTTATGAATTAATTCAAAAACCCTAGGATGGCCTAGGAAAATGTGCACCACTTTTGGCAGAGGTTCTGAACCAAGACAAAAATGATGGGCATTTTAGAAGGGCATTTCAGGTTCATTGAAAAATTATTTTAGTAACCCTAGTTGGTTTCAGAGGGGACTGGGGGTTCTGTCATCCCCATTTCAAGTTTCTGATGAAAGAGTAAACATGATGCAACACTCTAATGCATGACTAGCTAGGGTGTGACAGTATGCCCATATCGAGGGCTCTGGAGGAGTCAACGCCGAACGCCACGAGCGGCACCTCCGTCGGTGCCGGCGGGTCACGAAGGTGTGCGTCTTCCCCCCTGGAGTCCACACCGAAGGCTCCTTCCGAGAGTTCGTGCTTCACGCTGCCATGCCTCCTAAGTCTTGGATTCGCCTCCCCCTTTCTTCGCCTCCGTCATCCCGCAGGGGGAACCCCTGGGGCTTTGGTTGCAGCACGCCGGCTGCAGTACCCTCACGACCGGGGCAGAGGTCGTGGTCATTGCCCCGGACGAGGTCTTCATGACTTGAGGCTGGGGCGAGGTTGCCCGGGTCTGCAGGACAAGGCGCGCCCTCGCGATCCATCTGGAGTACGACGGTGCTTCGGTGATGTCCTTCAAGGTCTTCGATGCGGAGGGTCGCCAGCTGGAGTGCTGCCCTGGGAGAGGCGGTCGGGACCCTGCTGCGGCGAGACAGAGGCCGGCCAACCGCTTCCTTGGCAGCTCCTCAGGTGATGGAGGCGCCGGAGGATCCAGCGACTCCGCCGACCTCTTCGCGACTCCGGAGACGAGCAACGACAGCTATGAGCCCCCGAGCCTGCGCTGCTCCCGGAGCAGGGCGGGCTCGTCAAGCCGTTGCCGCCCCTGATCTGGATGGGGTTGGCGCCGGTGCTGGACGGCCCACTGTTGATGATAGCGTCTACCGCGATGGCCCCTGTAGTTAGGACTCCTTAGGATTCACGTCTTTTGTTCCTGCAAGGAGCCAAGAATATACCCCGCGGGGGCTTGTAAGATGTTTGTAGCTCCGTTTGTCAATATGATCCTCATTGTGAAACAGTGCGAGATGCTTATTCCGTCTTAGCTTAGTTTCTTCCTTTCAGACCTCGTGAGGGCTTGATGCTCTGCGCCGACAGGTCCCAGTCCCAAGGCAGCTTCAGCCGTCGCTGGTATGCCAGGTCGCGATGCCGTGGTCAAGGCCAGGAGGTGAGCGGCCCGAGGTCCGGTAAGAGCCCCTGAGTCGCGATGCTCAGGAGGTCCCCCTTAGCACCCAAGCAGCCATCATTCGGTGAGAAAGGAGAGCAACGTTGCTAACACGGGATTGCATTAGGTGCGGGGATGGTGCTGCGATAGCTAATGTTCTCGTAGGATGACTTATCTCGAGGGTCAGGAAATGCTTCCTCGTGCGGCGCTAGGTCCGTGCCTTGGCCGGCGAGGGGTTGCTTTTGGAGAGGCGACGAGGCACGAAAGGCCTGGCGTGGTGTGCTGGGGCACCTGTGAGCCAGCACGGGACTCACGGGGCCTTAACCCAAGGCGGGTTGCGCCCGGCACTGAGCCCTATCTTGTAGTGTGTTCCTGCAAATTTGGCTAGATGCCGGTGCTCTACGTCCTCGGGTCCTGGCTCTCGAGCTGGTCTCAGCCGTCGCTGGCATGCCAGGTCGCGATGCCATGGACAAGACCAGAGGGTGAGGGCTGGAGAGTCGGTAGGAGCCCCGAGTCGCGATGCTCAGGCACCCCCCCTTTAACGCGCAAGCTGGGTTAGATGTCGAAACTCTACGTCCTCGGGTCCCGGCCCTCGAGCTGGTCTCAGCCGTCGCTGGCATGCCAGGTCGCGATGCCATGGACAAGACCAGAGGGTGAGGGCTGGAGAGCCGGTAGGAGCCCTGAGTCGCGATGCTCAGGCACCCCCCCTTTAACGCACAAGCTTGCGAACTCCAGGAAGAAAAGGTGGCACGGACAGGCGCCAAATAACAAGCATGATGGGTCGAAAGCATGGCCCTAAGATAAACGCAAGAAGGGTACACGCCGCTGGGTCAGACCCGAGCGACTTGGGGATGATGCAGCCCAAGGGGCGCCCCCAATAAGGTAAGGTAAGAACATAAAATAAAAGGGATACAAGCCGCAGGGACGGACCCACGCGGCCTGGGAATAATGTGGCCCTGAGGCGCTCCCAGCTGGAAATGAAACTTGAAAGATGTCACCTGCTGATGTTGGGGATGAAGGGGTGTTGGTGTAGCAGACTCGGTGGGCTGCAGGAGCCGATTCTCACGAGCCCCCAGGCCCAGGGGCCTCGGGAGACTCCGGAGGCACTGGTGGCTCCTCGCGGACCATCTCCATCTCTGCCAGGGCTGCGGAAAACCTGACCTCTTGAGCCTCCAGGATGGCCCTCATGAGGCGCTGGTACACGGCAGCCGCGTTTGGCAATCCATAAGGCATGCGAACGTAGCTGTCGGGGGGACCCTCGCAGCGTCCCACTTGCGAGGGCCAGAGGCGCTCCTGAGACGCGGCTCGGTTGAGCCCTGGTATGTCGATGCAGACGCGCAGCCCACCATCCTCGCCTGGATGGGTGGCCACAGCGGGTAGGCGGCGGCTGCCTCTCATGACTCTTGACTCCTGTAGCTCCTGAATGGCCTTGCTGACGAACTCCTGAGGGTTTGGCCCTCCTTGCCTTGCTCCTTCTTGAGGGAAATGTGCTTCGAACCACGCCTCCACATTGTGCCCAAGCGCCTCCCTCGTGACCTTGGCAAGGTCGGTGGCCCTCTAGGGGAGAGTCCCCAAGCCCTGCCTGAGGAGGGCGTCGGGCGCGCTTCCCTATGCGATGGAAGGAGGCTCCCCCTGAGCAGGCGCGGGCCCTGAGGGGCCTGCCTTCTGAGGGGCCGAGACGGACGATGTCTTCTTCTTCTTGGGGGCGGCCTCGGGAAGCCTCCTGCTTCCGCGATCCGGGTCTTCCAGTGATGCGGCCTGAAAGGCTCGCTCTAGGGAGCACACTGCGTCTCTCTCTTCGCAGGGCACCGTGATGACTCCGCCAATTCCTGGCATCTTGAGGACGTTGTAGCCATGGTGGGTTACGACCATGAACTTGGCCAGCGCTGGGTACCCGAGGATGGTGTTGTAGGGCAGGCGAATGTGGGAGACGTCGAATTCGATGAGCTCGGTGCGGTAGTTGTCTCGTGCCCCGAAGGTGACAGGGAGGCGGACCTGCCCAATCGGGACCGTGGAGCCGTCGGTGACTCCGGAGAAGGGCTTGGTTGGCTGAAGCTGATTGTAGTGCACTTGGAGATTGTTGAACGTTTCCACGGACAGGACGTTGAGCCCTGCCCCGCCATCGACGAGGGTCCTAGTGACCAGCACGTTGCTGATGATTGGGGAGAAAAGCATCGGGAGGACTCCGGCCATGGCCGCGCACTTGAGCTGATCCGCTGAGCTGAACGTGATGGTGCATGCGGACCACCTGAGAGGGCGCGTGGCCTCGAGCTTGGGGAGGATTGCATTCACTTCACGGGCGAACTGCTTGAAGATGCGCTGAGAGGCTGGGGCTTGGGCTCCGCCCAGGATGCAAGCGATCGCACGTGGTTCCTGGAAGCCCCCAGCCCCCTTGTCCTGATGACGGTCTTCATTTCTTCTTGGCTGCGGCGGCAGCGGAGGGAGGCCTGCGTTACCTTGCGGGCGATCCTCGCGAGGCTGATCCCTCCAGCCTCCCTCGCGAGGCGGGTCCTGCCAGCGATCCTCGCGAGGTTGGTCGCGCCACCCTTGGCGTGGGCCGCGGTCTTCCCAGCGTCCTGCGTTCCTTCCTCCTCCTCGGCCGTAGCCCCAGTCGCTGCGGTCGGGACGTTGGCCGACCCTTCCTTCACGCACGGCCCCGAGCTCTTGGCATTCATTGGTGTTGTGGGTGTGGAGGTCGTGGTACACGCAGTACCGACTGCCCTTGGAGGATTCAGGCTGATCTCTGCCCCGCTTGGTGTCTGGCTCTGCCGCGAGCACGACAGCCCCTTTGCGCTTCACGTCCTTGGCCTTGGGCTTCTTCTCTTCTGGGTCCGCGGCAGGCAGCTCGAGGAGGGAGAGGCGCCCTTCCTCAGCCCTGGCGCACTTGGTCGCCAAGTTGAACAGCTCCAAGGAGGTGCACAGGTCTTCATGCATCACCAGCTCCTCCTTCATCTTGACGTCGCGCACGCCGTCGGAGAAGGTTGAGATGATGGCCTCCTCGGTCACCTTGGGGATCTTGAGGTGCGCGTTGTTGAAGCGCTGGATGTACTTCTGCAGGGTTTCCCCTGGTTGCTGCTTGATACGGCGCATGTCGCTCATGGCGGGTGGTCGGTCGCGAGTACCCTGGAAGTTGGCGATGAAGCGGGTGCGCATCTTGTCCCAGGAGGAGATCGTGCCTGGAGCCAGATTCAGGAGCCAGGTGCGGGCCCCGTCCTTGAGCGCCATGGGAAACCAGTTCGCCATGACCTTCTCGTCTCCGTTGGCGGCCTCGATGTCCAGCTCATAGAGCTGGAGGAACTCTGTAGGGTCAGCCGTGCCGTCGTAGCGAGGAGGCAGGTCTGGCTTGAACTTGCCGGGCCACGCGACGCTGCGTAGCTCGGTGGTGAAGGCGCGGCAGCCCGCTGTGGCCACGGGAGGCCTTGGGCGACGAAGAGCTTGGTCCTGTGGGTCCCCATGCGTTGCAGCTGGGAGTAGCACGGGGTCTTGACGTGCTGGAGCAGGGAGCGCTCGGGCAGCTTCTCGAGGGCGAGGGACTTCTTGGCAGCTCTGCTCCTGCCGCGCTGGCGCCTGATGGAGCGGGTTCCGCCTAGGGGCCGCGTGCCTTGGGGCCAGGGTGCCTTCTTGAGGGGGAGGCGGCTGAGGTGCCCTAGGAGCTTCATTGCCCGCGCATGGCGGGGCGCGGTGCAGCGAGAAGGACGATGCGGGGGAGCCCCCAGCGGCGCGGACGAGCTCGGCGACTCGGTCGAGCCACTCTTCGTAGACGTTGTCGATTGGGTGGTAGCGCAGGAGCTCGTTTGCCGCGATGAGCGCAGCTCGAGCCTCCATGGCCGCGCGGGGCGCGCGGGACGAAGAACCAGCAGGGGTGAGCGAGGGTGTAGCAGTGCGGCCGTCTCGCCTCATGGATGGGTGCTGGGACGATGCTTGCTGCTCGTTCCCCGCCGAGCCGGTGGCAGCGTTGACGGTAGGTGACAGGGAACGACGAGGGCGCCCGCCGACGGGAGCCGTCTGGGCGACGCGGGAAGCGAGGGCGGCTCGGCGCTCGGCGCGGGCCCGACGAGCGTCAGACATGAACGTGATGGTCGGAGAAGAACAGGGCGACGGGAGACGAATTCCGGTGCACCCCTACCTGGCGCGCCAAATGTCGGATTTTGGGTTCCGACAGACCCTTGAGGTTCGAACACTAGGGTGCGCGCGGAGATTTCACCCTCTATCTACCTGCTCCTCGCTGAATCGCTAGGATCTAAACTACGAAAAGAACAACACAAGAGAAACAGGGTTTATACTAGTTCAGGCCACCATTGTGGTGTAATACCCTACTCGAGTGTGTGGTGTGGTGGATTGCCTCTTGGGCTGATGATGAGCCATACAAGGAAGAACTACCTTGCGAGGGTCAATTCTTGGCTGGTGCGATGAACTGCTCAGAGGAGTTCAGTCGCCCTTATCTCTCTCTCTCTCTCTCTCTCTCTCGATTCTAGATGTATGCCAGGTACCTCTCTGCTACCCTGGGGTGGCTAGTCCTATTTATAGGCAAAGGCCCTGGGCCTCTCCCCAAATATTGAGCAGGAAGGGCGCCAACAATTGGCCATTTTGAAGGGGAACAGCGGGTACACTTATCCTGACTAAAGTTGGTCTTCGCCTGTCAAAGGCTCTGGTGGTGACGCCTGCTTGGGCTCCACAATGACTTCCTCCCTGCCGTTGGCGTGGTCTTGGTCTCGTTGCACCGAAATGGATGCCTTTGCTAGATGCTCTTGCCTGCGCTTGCTCCCTTTGCACCAAAGAGGGAAGGAGGACACTGCGCAGGCTGGCGCCCGACTGGCGCCCTTGGTCATCATGGCCTGTGTCATGGGCACCTCGCGAGGTACCCCGCCTTGAAGTCTCCGCCTCCTCGTGAGCTAGCCTGATGAGGCTGTGCCTGAAGAAGCTCCTTGTCATCCGCCCCGCAAGGCTTGGCCCCTCGCGAGGGTCTTGAGCTTGTGTTGATGAAGATGGGCCGCGTTGGGCCCCCTTTGAGCCACACCGCAGGCCGCAGGCAGTCAAGTCTAGGGACCCCCGTTTCAGAACACCGACAGTCCAAACGCGGCAGTCAAATCAGAGACCCTTCGGCGAAACTGTGTGTGATGCATCAATCACAAATGGTGATGTAATAAAACAGTCAAAAAAGATACAAAACGTTTGCGATGGCGTCGACATCAAACACGGTTCATATTAGATGTGCGTGTGCGAAGAGTGGCAAACATTTAATCTAGAAGAACTGTTTGCGATGATGAAGAACAATAGAAAGGGGCAGACAGATGAGGGTGTGTGTGATATACGACATACAATTCACTAGGATGAAATGTGTGTGATTAGGCAAAACAATGGAAACATTTCAACTGAACAAGATGTGTGTGATACGTGGGAAACAGGTCCGTAATCAGAAATGTGTGTGAAGACCAATAATAACACAGACGATTGCTGCTAATAAGCCATGTGATTTGCTCTGTCTACAGAAGAATAACATGTGTGTGTGTGTGTGTGTGTGTGTCTATATATATAACTGAAATAAACATCCAATTACATCAGTGACTATACTGATCATTCGCACACACTTCAATAAACAATTGCCTGCATTCTAAAGTAGGAGAAATGATCGTCTAGTCATCTACTTCTTGTGACGCTCCCGCCACTACTCTGTGGCTCAATCCCTCGTTTGGGGCATGAAGAAGACACTTACTCATGTGAGCGATCCACCTGTACAACTTGTAGCTTGTGTACGCGTCCTTGGCCGCGTACTTGATGTGTTGTTCATCTAGTGTCTCATGCCAAACACTGTGCCAGGCTTTCTTGTCCTTCCTGCTCCCATCCTTCATCTTCATGTAGTAGGGGTTGATGATGGCCGAGGCGAGGTCAACCAGGGAGTTTAGTTTGTTGTTGCCGCTGCCCCAGACCTTGTAGTGGTCCTGGATGTTGACAAGATTCCGGCATTTCAAGCCCGAAACCTTGAGCGCTTTTAGATCGTTGGTGGTGTCCACCGTAGCAAAATTATAGTCAGAGCTGTTGATAAACCTAGAGAAATGCTCGCAAGGCCTTGTGGCCAGGTGGTAGTGGTAGACGATGAAGTCATGTTGCATGCACAACAGGGCGACGACAACCTTCTGATCGTGCCCGGCATGACCGATGGTGTACTCGAGGTCAAAGCCGACCAATTGGTACTTGTCCTCGGCAAGGAACTGCTCCATAGTTTGGATGGAGCTCTCCACTGACACCAGATCATTCATGTACACCATCGAGAGGGACTTCCCCCGCACGTGGATGTCCACTACGTGATGCGTGGTAAACTGCCCGCCATTGTCATCGTCGGCCGCTAGGAGCGCCATTGGAGCCACAAGGATCGCCATTGGAACTGCTAGATGTCCTCTCTGTATGTGTCGTCATGGGTGTGGTTATTGTGTCGTGTGACGCAAGAGATGAAGGTAAATGGCTGCAGGAATAAATGGGGGCCGGGCGGCCCGAATTCTCGGCGCGTCCGCGTGGCAGTTTTTGGAGCGGGTAATTGCATTGTCCCGCCGCTCCTGGCGCAACTGCATGCACACGAACGTGCATGATCGTGCACCGGCCCCAAACATTGGCAACGCGTGTGCAGGGACTAGGGCAGAGCACCCGGAGGGACGCGAGAGTAGAGCGCGCTCGGCCGGACCCGAGAAGAGCGCACTGCAGTCGCCTCAACCGCAAGCAAACACACACATAGAGCAGTTGAACATGCAGGAAATGGTTGCCCACAAGCCGGCCGACACTTGCGTCGCTGCGTAGAGAGCGGCCATGTGCTACTACCTTCATCTTGGTCTATAGTCCCCTTTTAATTTGTGCCATACTTTGCCCTCAAATTTAACCAACCAAATGTTAATGCATGTTATAAAAATTATATAATTGGAAACTATGTTCAAATACAAATCCAACTATATAATCTTTGGCGACATGCATTCATATTTTATTTTTTAAATCCTACTTATAAACAAGGATGGGATATAGTAGGTAATTGAATCGCAAACATTTTTTTATTAATCGTATGTGTACGTGGCCTTTCGTCCTCCTCTCGCACGTCTTGTCACACCGCTACCACAGTAGGCTTACAGCGCAAGCTTCCGCAGTGCGCGGGGGCGTTCTTTTGGCCAAACGGTGGCGCCAATGAATCGTCGGCCCCACGCAACCTCGCAGGTTCCCGCGCAAGCTTCCCGCCCGACTTGGTGAAATCCCCTAAAATCCCAATGCTCACCGGCCTGCTATATAAACCCTCACGGCCGGTGAGTCCTGCGTCGCATTTTCCCCTCCCTCCCTGTAGCTTATCTCGTCTTCTTCTCCCACAATCGCCAATGGCACCGGTCTGGTGTGGCCGCTCAGCCACTCTACCATCATCATACCACAGCTTCAGCTGGGAGGCTACACTGCGGCAGCGGCGCAGTCCCCGGTGTAGTGTAGTGCATGTGGTGTCCCTGTTGGGTGTGCGTAGAACACCCACCACACGCTCCGCCGCCGCTGCCCGTCTGTAGCATCCCAATTTTCAATTTGGATGTTATACATAGATCATCATATGCATATCATATTTATTTATTTTTGCATTTTGTTGTGATCCTAGAAATCTTAAGCAACTCAAGGACCCAAGGAGAGAGTTGTAGGTTTCACAAAACTCATATTTGAATTTAATTCAAATTTGAAAAGAGGATCAATTTGATTTTAATATTTTTCTTTCCAATTAATTCCAATAACAAAAATAAATGAGAGAAGATAATATGACTTCTTCAACATCAGGAAATATTTGAGAAAGAATTTTAAAATCAAATCTTATTTTATTTGTATTTTATTTGAATTAGAAAAAATTGCATTTTTTGAAAATTGCATTTTAGTTCAAAAAAATGTTTATCTTGTCCTAAATATTAGGTTTGGACTTGTTTCTGGAATTTTTAGAATTTTTTATATTTATTTAGGATTTTTCTCTTCAGCGAATTTATTTAAAAAAACTTCCCAGACCAAGTGGGCCGAAACCCAGCCGACCCAACTCGCCCGCGCCGCCGCAACCGCCTCCACCGCCATGCGAGAAACAGACTTAGTCGGAGTCCGGAGCCGCCCTGCCCTAGGCGACCCCTTCTCCAAGTCGGAGTCCCCCCCGGGGGTCCTTTATAAGCCGCTGCCGCCCTCCCGTTTCTCCTCGCCAACCCCGCCGCCCCGCAGCCTCGCCTCCCGCCGCCGAGCAATGACGCTGCCGCCTGCAGCCGCGCCGCCGCCGCCGCCGTAGCTCGTCATCGCCGCTGCCCCGTGCTGCTGCTAGTCGCCGCCGCTGCTGCCTGCTGCTGCCGCCGCTAGCGCCGCCACCTCGCCTCACCCCGCCCCGCGCCGCCGACACCGACGCTGCACCGGATCTCGCTGACCGCCTTTTTTTTCCGAGAACCGGTAAAACCACTAAACCGCCGTTTTTATTAGGTTTTCCTCGGTTTATTTTTTTAGACCGGTTTAGTTATATAACGAACGTTTGTTCGTTTAGATCTGTTAGTGAATAATTTTTGTTAGATTAGTTCTGTTAACAAACGTTCGTGCCGTAGTTTTTTCTTTTTAGTTTATTTTTGGCCAGGGACCTATCCATGAATAGTTTTCTCGTGATTTAGCCCCTGATCTTAAAACTAGCGTAACTTTTTACTCGTTTGTCAAAATTAGATGAAACCAGCGCCTAAATCTTCGTATCGATCTGTTCTTTCCAATTAACCAACTTGAACATGTTTTTGACACTGTAACATTTGACCTTAGTTCAGATTAGTAAACGATCTTGTTTTGTTTGTTTCTCGAGTTCTGTTTCTCCGTTTGAGTTGTTTCTTTTGCAAATCGTAGCTACTCACATGTACCTACTGTTAAGATCTAATCCACATGATAATAATGTTGTTAGGATTTACTTTCTGTTAGTCTAAGACGTTCACTTGTTTCGTGTTTTGATTTGGATCTTTTCTTGGTTTTCTTTCATTTGAGTGATTGCTTATGTATGGTACTGTTTGTCTATGCTAGATTACCCGGAGTGCGAAGCTTGTTACTACGAATCTCTAGAGTTTGCAGATCGTCAGCAAGGCAAGTTACACTTTGATCATACTTTTCTTTACCCAGTTTTTACTATGCATTAGTATTACCCCTCAAATATTTGCATGAGTAGGATTAGGAACATGTGGTTTGGTTGTAGTACTTGAGGTAGGAACCTAATACCTTTTGATCACCCCGGGAATATACGTTATGCTTATTTATTGCGTAGCCATGCTCGTAGACGGGGATTGGATCGTGATTTCACATGGAAGTTTTGAGAGTTATTAATCTTGGATAACATTAAGGTGGCAACTTTGAGTCACATCTGGGTGGATTGGTTGAGGCACCTGGGGAACCCAGTGTTGTCTATTTAGGGAAATCCCGGAGTACCCATGTGATTTTTCCTTTGGTTCGCCACCCAGGCTCAAAGCGATCATATGATATTTCATGCCTAGAAACTTCCGTGTGTAGCCAGAAGCCATTATGGGCTATGGAATAGTTGAGTAAGTTGCGTGAGCTCTGGAAGAGGTGGACTAGCAGATGTAGGGGAAAGTAGGTGTACCGGTCTGTCCGGAGTAGAGAGTAAGTGCTTCAGAAAGACTATGTCTCGATCATCCGATCATGGATGCGGTCGAGTCTTATGGGGAAAAGTGCGCAACCTCTGCAGAGTGTATAAACTAATCATGGTTAGCCGTGTCCCCTGTTATGGACATCTTGAGTATCTGGAATTGGATATTATTGTTGATCTCATCACTCTTTAATTAATTGATTGGGTTTAATGATGATAATTTTAATTGGGATTTGAGTTGGGGAAACCTTCTCAAATATTGGACAACTTGGGAGTAGTTAAATAAATTTATTCCTTTGTTGTAGGGAAAAAACTAGCTTTATGCAAAATCATAAACTTAGAGCCTCCACCAGCCAAATATTGCATGTAGATATAGTTCTTGAATTTCATTGCTTTATAGTGTAACTCTGCCATCATATTCAATGTGCTGACCTACATGGCTGCAATGTCTCATGTTGCAGACTACTCAGACGATGAATAAGGTGCGATAGGTCATTGTCTTGCACTCAGCTATGCCGTTGGAGTTGGTGGACTCATTTACCTTTGAAGCTTCCGCAGTTATTTAGTTTAGATGGCCTTCAGCCATGATATTTTTGTGTAATCATACTCTTTATGAGGACTCGATGTAATAAGTGTATGATTGAACTATGTTATAATTCCTCGAGTACTGTGTGTCAGCATTACTGATCTAGGGATGACACTGATGCACAGAGACTTCGTCCATTCGGATCGTCGTCGCTACAAGATGGTATCAGAGCACACGCTGACTGTAGGACGCGACCACTTGGATAAGCCACATGATTTCTCTTCTCTTCTCATTTCTAATTCTCCTCTATTTCTACTCTATAGATGGCCGATCCCAGGAACAAGTTCACTCAGCCAGATGACGACACCCCTTTCGGAGGACACTTGAAGGAAGTCACTAAGTACCTGAACATCAGACTGCCAAGCTTCACGGGGACTTTCTCTGCAATAGTACCGGAAGAGGAGCGCCGGAAGATCAAAGTCTGGGTACATGGGAGGACATTTGCGCCAACAATGGAGCCTATTGATTTCTATCAGGATGCACCAAGCTGGAGTTTAGGAAAGAGCATGGCAGCCCATATCACCTTTGGACGCATATGTGAGGTGTCTCACAAGGAGTTGGAGAACACCATTTATCAAATATGTGGCCTCTAAAACAAAGAATGGGATATGATTCGTACCAGGAAGGATGGATCAATTGCAACCTACATTCAGGAGATGGGAGATCATATTCGTTGACAAGAGAATCAACTAATTATCAACATGAAGAAGATCAAGAAGCTGATGAAGAGAAACAACAAGCTAGAAGAGGAACTCAAGTTTACACGCGATGGATATGAGGAAGAGATTGCGGTACTACTAGAGAAGCATGAAGACCTGAAGAGGAAGCTAGGACTACCAGTGGAGAATCACAAGCAAGAACCAGCAAAGGAGATCCATTCGGAGGATTACATCATCCTGTACGACACCGACATGAATAGTGATGCAAGTGATGACAGCAATGACGACTACATTGACGAAGCTGGAGCTGATATTATGGAGTCTTCCTCTAATGAAAATTTCTAGATGACCACCATGTAACTAGTAGTATTCCTCCAAGTAGTTAGTAAAGATCGAGTTTCTAATCATAGTTAGATCATTTGTGTGAACCTTGTGTGCTATTGAATGAAGTGAATTGATTGTGTTTGTCACATGAGCGTATGGGCAGTGAATCTCTCTTAGACCTCATTCTATTTTATTTTCTCACCCCTTCTAACCATCAGATGCCTCCGAGACGTGACCATGGATTTACATTCCCACCGGAGCTCACTCAGTTGATCCAACAACAGAATGTCTTGATGCAGATGTTAGTTCAGAACCAGAACCAAGGAAACAACAACAACAACAACAACAACAACAACAACAACAACCCACCGCCACCACCCCCTATTGACCACCTAGCCCGTTTTCTGAGGTTGAATCCACCGGTGTTCTCTAGTAGCACCGAGCAGATTGTTGCAAATGATTGGCTCCGCAAGACTGGAAGAGAGCTGACCACTGCAGGATGCACAAATGCGGAGAGAGTGGGCTTTGCCGCACATCAGCTTGATGGACCCGCAACATCTTGGTGGGAGAATTTCACCACCACTTACCCCATTGATACAGTTACATGGGATCA
This sequence comes from Triticum aestivum, assembly GCF_018294505.1. Lineage (NCBI taxonomy): Eukaryota > Viridiplantae > Streptophyta > Magnoliopsida > Poales > Poaceae > Triticum > Triticum aestivum. The sequence goes on from NC_057813.1 coordinate 400,540,396, forward strand.
GTTTCAGCAGGCTTTCTGCACTGCCCATGTTTCAGCAGGAGCCATGAGCATGAAGAAACATGAGTATTGCAACTTGCGCCAAGGAGGGCATACAGTGGGCCAGTTTGGGGATGAGTTTAGCAAGTTAGCATGCTATGCCCCTGATGATGTAGCCACAGATGCTGCTAAGCAGGAGAAGTTTCTTGAGGGACTCAACGATGAGCTGAGCATGCAATTGATGGTGGCAACTTTCAACAACTATTAGGAGTTGGTAGATAGGGCCCTCATGATTGAAGGAAAGCAACAACAGGTTGATAATCACAAGAGTAAGTATGGACAGGGGAGCTACATTTCTGGAGCTCAGCAGAAGCCCCGCTATTCCCCGTACTCGGGAGGACATATTCACAACCATGGAGGCCATAACAATGGAGGACATACACATAATGGAGCAAATTCGCACAACCACAGTGGCCCCAAGAATGGCAATGGGTATGGAGGAAGCAGCTGCCAGAACCGTTCCAACCCCGCAACACCAGCCAAGAGGGATCTAAGCCACATTACTTGTTTCAAGTGCTAGAAGACCGAACATTATGCCACTGAATGTCCTGAAGAAAAGAATGTAAATGGCAATGGAGGTTCTGCAAAGAAGCCTAACCCCTTCACCAAAGGTCAGGTGAACCACGTCAGTGTGGAGGAGATTGAGGATCAACCTAACGCAGTTGTCCGTAAGTTTTTGATTAATGCATTTACCTCACTTTTTCTTTTTGATACTAATGCATCACATTCATTCATATCAAGGGGATTTGTGGATAAGTATAAATTGCCAACCGTAGCCCTTAAGTCACCTATGTTAGTAAGTTCCCCAGGAGCAGAGTATATTGCTAGTAGGGGATGCTATCAGTTGCCAGTAACCATAGGTAGACATGTTTTCCCCACCGAACTAATTGCTTTGGAGTCACAAGGATTGGATGTGATACTAGGCATGGATTGGATATCCAAGTTTGAGGGAAACATCGATTGCGCCAGTAAACCAATTCTTCTCACCACCCCATAAGGAAAGAGGATCAAGTATGTATCCCGGCATGCACCTAGGAGAACTCAGGTGAATTCCTTATCAGGAGTTGTTTAGGAGGAAGTACCATGGTGAAGGATTATACCGACATATTTCCAGAGGAGTTACCAGGCATGCCACCGGATCGAGACATTGAGTTTTTGATTGAGTTATTACCAAACACCGGACCAATATCCAAGAGACCATATCGGATGCCAACAAAAGATCTGGAGGAAATTAAGAAGCAGATTAAGGAGTTACTGGAGAAAGGTTATATTCGACCAAGTTCATCACCTTGGGGAGCCCCAGTTCTTCTAGTGGAGAAGAAGGACAGAACTTTGAGGATGGTTGTTGATTATCGTGCACTGAATAAGGTGATGATCAAGAACAAATACCCTCTGCCGATGATCAATGATTTGTTTGACCACTTGCAATGAGCTAAAGTTTTATCCAAAATTGATCTTCGATCAGGTTATCACCAGTTGAAGATCCGGGAGCAGGATATACCTAAGACATCCTTTACCACAAGGTATGGGCTATATGAGTATACAATTATGTCATTTGGTTTGACTAACGCACTTTCTTATTTCATGAGTATGATGAACAAGGTGTTTATGGAGTTTTTGGATAAGTTCGTCGTGGTGTTCATTGATGATATATTGGTCTACTTGAAGAATGAAGAAGAGCATAAGGAGCATTTATGTTTGGTTCTTGAGAAGCTCAGAGAACATCAGTTGTATGCCAAGTTCAGCAAATGTGAGTTTTGGTTAAAGGAAGTTGGATTTATCGGATATGTTATATCCGAAGAAGGAATAGTTGTAGACCCTACCAAGGTTGCTTCTGTCACTAAATGGTTGGCACCTACCTCAGTTGGAGAGATCAAAAGTTTTCTTGGACTCGCAGGTTATTACTGGAGGTTTATTGAGAATTTCTCCAAGATTGCAAAGCCCATGACGGAGTTATTGAAGAAGGACACCAAGTTTAAATGGACTGAGGATTGTGAGGCCAGTTTTCAGGAGTTGACGAAACATTTGGTTACAACCCCAGTGCTGATTCTCCCAGACCAATGTAAGGCTTTCCAAGTATATTGCGACGCTTCACGTCAAGGACTTGGAGGTGTGATTATGCAGGAAGGAAGAGTTGTTTCATATGCCTCACGACTGCTTTGACCTCATGAGTTGAATTATGCTACACATGATTTGGAGTTAGCAGCCGTAGTGCATGCGCTGAAGACATGGAGACATTTTCTCATCGGTAACAGTTGTGATGTATACACGGATCATAAGAGTTTGAAATACATCTTCACGCAGAAGGAGTTGAACCTAAGGCTAAGGAGATGGTTGGAGCTCATAAAGGATTATGACATGAGATTGCATTATCATCCCGGAAAGGCCAATGTCATAGCAGATGCGTTGAGCCACAATAGGTATGTTAACACGCTCATAACCGGAGGATTACCAAAGGAGTTTTGGAATGCATGGGAGAAGTTGCGTACAAGTTGGAATTGCTAGAAGGATTGTCAGGAGTTCGTGATGTGTTTCACATTTCCCAGTTGAAGAAGTGCCACCCAGAGATGGACGATATTCCTTTGAGAGATACAGTGCCACTGGAAGCAATTCAGTTGGATAGTGATCTGACCTATGAAGAGAAGCCAACCAAGATTCTCGAGTTTTCTAGTAGAGCTACTCGCAGCAAGGTTATCAAGTTTTGCAAAGTTTAGTGGAGCCACCATACCGAGGAGGAAGCCACCTGGGAGCGAGAAGAAGATCTTCGCAAGGACCACCCAAACATTTTTGCTAACCAACCCGAATCTCGAGGGCAAGATTCTTCTTAAGGGGGGTAGGTTTGTAACATCCCAATTTTCAATTTGGATGTTATACATAGATCATCATATGCATATCATATTTATTTATTTTTGCATTTTGTTGTGATCCTAGAAATCTTAAGCAACTCAAGGACCCAAGGAGAGAGTTGGAGTTTTCACAAAATTCATATTTGAATTTAGTTCAAATTTGAAAAGAGGAACAATTTGATTTTAATATTTTTCTCTCCAATTAATTACAATAATAAAAATAAATGATAGAAGATAATATGACTTCTTCAACATCAGGGAAATATTGGAGAAAGAATTTTAAAATCAAATCTTATTTTATTTGCTATTGTGACAGCCTGGTTTTTGCCCTCTTTTCTCTTCTGGTTTTCAGTTGGGTTTTGATTTGAATTTATAATTTGAGTCATTTCAGTTGGACTTAAAACACTTGGGCATCACCTTGGATTTCACCCAAGTGGCTCACTCCTCCTCCAAACCATCATTTCCTCTCTACTATACCGCAAAATAATGTCATGGATTTTTTCTTCAATGAAAATTTTTCATTTTCCTCTCAAAAACCCTAAATAGAAACTTGTGCTCCAAAGCAACCCCTATTTTTCTTGCCCACAAAAATCAAAGAAAATTCACAAAAATCCTTTAAACCATAGGGCACCTCCCTGAGCAAAAATATCGCACCACTTTTTGGAATATTTTTTCTATAGAAAATATTTTCTGTTCTGGCTAGAAATGGTGGTTTCTACAACAACTACCATTTTACTTGCTCCATTGGTGCTGCATTTTCTTGTGCACCACTACCCTCCTAACTCATTACTACACACCAAAGCAAAGCTCCCAACTCCCAGCCGTTTAACCACAACAAGCTCTCAAAGTTACTGTCCAGTAACTTGCAGTGAAGTAAATATCTTGTTCACTGCGCCTGAGCTCAAACCAAAGTGTGGTAACATCTATATCTACCACGAACAACACGCCAGACATGAAGTTTAGGCTTAGGTCGGCCTGTGGTCAGAGTTCATGCGGTGACCGCGTTCGACCAAGCATGCTGGCATGCAGACGGCGCGCTCTGCGTCGCGCCCGAGCCTCTGTTGCTCGTGTGATCGCTTCCCTGCCTGCCAAACCTTGCCAAACCCCGCCACCATCACCGTCCCGACGCCATTTACTTCACCCTAGCGCTCGCCGATGCCGTAGCTAACTGCAGCGAGCATGGGCGCGGTCCAGCCAACCCAACAGTGCGTCGTGCACTGTGTTCGTGGACTTCTCCTCGCTCCTGTGCTCGTCTCCGCGTGCCCACTGTTCCCGCGTAAGCTGCGTCACCTTCCCCCTCTCTCACTAACGCCGCTCCTCGCCGGGTGCAACGTCCAGGTGTCCTCCGGCGGAGTTCGAGCACCTCCCGTCGCTCGTCTATAAATAGAACCCTCCCCAGCCTCCTCGAGCCTCATCCGCTCCTCACACACACTCCACAAACCTGTAGAAAGCCGTGGCCCGGACGGACAGGTCTCGGGCTGCCGTCCCCGAGCTCGAGCTCACTGGAAATCCCCTCTGTCCGTCCGCACCACTCCAGCCCCTCCCAAGCTCAGGCGACCCTTCCAGGGCCTCCGCTGTGCCTCGGTGGTGTCGTTCCGCCCGGTTGGAGCCCCTGGTGCCGCCTCTAGTCGCCGTCGTCTTCAACTCCCGCGACCGCTACCTTCTGTCGCATTAGAGAGGCCATTTCCGACGCTGTCTGACCACCCCTAGCTAACCTATGGGTACGGGCAGGTGCGCCTCCGTCCCCTCTTTCGATCCCTCCCTCCAGTTTTGGCCAAGGAGCTCTCCTTGCCGGGGTGTGGTCCGGCGGAGCTCCACCGCCCTCTGTCTCTCTCTCCCCTCCCCCTCACCTGACTAGCAGGGCCCGCTAGTCAGCCACTCTGTACTAGCCCAAAGCGGTATGAGTGGAGGCGCCCCGTGGGTTTACGCCTTCGACGTCACCCCCAGTTCTGTTTATTTAAATTCAAAATTTAAACAATTCCAGAACACATCAAACAACCACAACTTTTTAACCATAAGTCCAAATGAATTGATTCTTTTTGCATTGGGTTCTATATGAAAATGTCTACCAACACACCAAAGATGGGATTTTTCCTTACTGCCTAGATTTTTTGGTAAATTTCAGATGGGTTCTTGATGTTTTCTTTTTGTGTTTATAATTGTTTTCAGAAGGTGTAGCTTGTCTTGAGGATCACCAGGGAGAGTGTGACCCCCATCTGCACTAAGGCAAGCCACAACAACATTTTCATGGTGCCATTGCAATATTTATGATATAGTTTTGAACTTGAATGGTTAATTAATTCATGCATTTAAATCACCTAGTTAAATAATTATTTTTATTCTGTTGCAAGCTTATTCATGTGGATATGTTGTTTGACAGAAAGTTAGGAGTTGCTAAGATAGAGTTAAGTATTTATAAGTGATAATAGGCTTTGGAGAAATAATTTGCTATTGAAAATGGACTAGTTTGAATAATATTTTCTTGAGTAAGAAAATGACTATGCTAAGTTATTGCCATGATTAGTTGTTGCTTAGACATGACCAGAATAGTGCCATGAGGTTCTGAAATGTTTGATTTGTGCTTGATATATGTTGACCCGGCATGGTTCCGATGATTAGTGAAGCATGTATATGAGTGCATTTGCATGGCATGTCATGACATCGGTCCTTTTTATTTTAAGTTGAACCTGATAATAAATCAACTTAAACATATCATTGATCGGGTCATGGTGCCACTGAATCGAGTATTTCCCAGTGCAACCACATTTGCCTCTATGGGAAGGCCTTTATTCGGTCCGTTGTCATGCCTCTGGTCGGTACCTCCAATGAGGGAAGGTTATGGGCGTGCGGTACCCTGGCCTGGTAAGCAGACATAACCTTGTGTGCCCGTTGATTGTTGTTATGGTACCTTGTCCCCGTATGGTACCGTTTTGCCTTGACGGTGGCCGTTGGTGTCTGGGGTAGACACGGGGCCACCCATGACTTAGCCCAGTGGGGAGTTAGTCAGAGTGGCTGGGAGAGTGTCGTGGCAATGGAGGGGTTTTGTTGGAATGCCGTTGGTCCACCCGAATGGGAGTGCGAGGCCATGGGTTCCTTGGTGTGGGTACAGTGCGCTACCTCTGCAGAGTGTATTAAATCTATCGATAGCCGAGTCCACGGTTACAGACAAGCTCGAAAGTAAGTCACACCATGGGTCAATGTTTTAAATAAACCTTGCACACTAAAATAACATGGCACTGTTGAAAAGATGACGGTTAAAGAACCATGTTGGTGTTGATGACCAAGTTGTTGGTCCGTTTGTGATCCGAGAATGATCACCATTTGGTCACGTGGTAACCCGTTGGTAAGCAAGTCCGTGGGACTTGAGGCAAGAGATTTTGATTCACTACATTCATAGCATGATATTGCATTGATGATTAAATTGGTTAATATCATGATATTGTTTGTCATTATATTTATGCTTGTTGTGAGCTTGCAAGTACATTCAATGTACTGACCTGGCGTGTCATGCCAGATTTCAAGAAAGGTTCGTTGGAACGGAGTGCTGTTTGAGTCTAGATCGTATTCTCATCGGTGTCCCTATGCCATGGAGTCCTGCTTCGTCGTTGTTCCGCTGCCGCGTAGTTGTCATGATCGAGGCCCTCCTTATGTTCATTAAATAATGTACATATTGTTCAGCCGCACCGTGTGTGCCGCTTGGCCTCCTAACTTGTTGTAATATGAACTATGTTATGCTAGTATCAATAAAGCGGTTGTATTCTGTACCAAGATGTTGTGTGTTGCCAGAAGACATGGTCTCTGGGCTGGCAATGCAAGGTAAACCGGTTGCTCTGAGCCGGGGTGCCACAACTATTTTATTTGAATTAGAAAAAATGGCATTTTTTGATAATTGCATTTTAGTTCAGAAAAATGTTCATCTTGTCCTAAGTATTAGCTTTGGATGGTGAAAATTGTTTCTGGAATTTTTAGAATTTTTTTATTTTTTTAGGATTTTTCTCTTCGGTGAATTTATTAAAATAAAAAACTTCCCAGACCGACTGGGCCGAAACCCAGCCGGCACAACTCGCCCGCGCCGCCGCAACCGCCTCCGCCGTCGTGCGGGAAATAGATTCTGCTGGTGTCCGGAGCCGCCCCACCCCGGCGACCCCTTCTCCAAGTCGGAGACCCCCCGGGGGGTCCTTTATATGCCATTGATACGTCTCCATCGTATCTACTTTTCCAAACACTTTTGCCCTTGTTTTGGACTCTAACTTGTATGATTTGAATGGAACTAACCCGGACTCAGGCTGTTTTCAGCAGAATTGCCTTGGTGTTGTTTTATGTGCAGAAAATAAAAGTTCTCGGAATGACCTGAAACTCCACGAAACACCTTAGAAAAAATAATAAAAAATCCTCGCAAAAGATGAAGACCAGTGGGCCCACACCCTGTCCACGAGGGTGGGGGGCACCCCCCTGGGCGCGCCCCCTACCTCGTGGGCCCCCTGGTGGCCCTCCGACGCCAACTCCAACTCCATATATTGGCTTTCGGGGAGAAAAAAATCAGAGAGAAGAAATCATCGCGTTTTACGATACGGAGCCGCCGCCAAGCCCTAATCTCTCTCGGGAGGGCTGATCTGGAGTCCGTTCGGGCTCCGGAGAGGGGGATTCGTCGCCGTCGTCATCATCAACCATCCTCCATCACCAATTTCATGATGCTCACCGCCGTGCGTGAGTAATTCCATCGTAGGCTTGCTGGACGGTGATGGGTTGGATGAGATTTATCATGTAATCGAGTTAGTTTTGTTAGGGTTTGATCCCTAGTATCCATTATGTTCTGAGATTGATGTTGCTATGACTTTGCTATGCTTAATGCTTGTCACTAGGGCCCGAGTGCCATGATTTCAGATCTGAACCTATTATGTTTTCATGAATATATGTGTGTTCTTGATCCTATCTTGCAAGTCTATAGTCACCTACTATGTGTTATGATCCGGCAACCCCGAAGTGACAATAATCGGGACCACTCCCGGTGATGACCATAGTTTGAGGAGTTCATGTATTCACTATGTGCTAATGCTTTGTTCCGGTTCTCTATTAAAAGGAGGCCTTAATATCCCTTAGTTTCCAATAGGACCCCGCTGCCACGGGAGGGTAGGACAAAAGATGTCATGCAAGTTCTTTTCCATAAGCACGTATGACTATATACGGAATACATGCCTACATTACATTGATGAACTGGAGCTAGTTCTGTGTCACCCTATGTTATGACTGTTACATGACGAACCGCATCCGGCATAATTATCCATCACTAATCCGGTGCCTACGAGTTTTCCATATACTGGTTCTCGCTTATTTACTTTTCCGTTGCTACTGTTACAATCACTACAAAATACCAAAAACATTACTTTTGTTGTCTTTACTTTTGTTACCGTTACCACCACTATCATATTACTTTGCTACTAAACACTTTGCTGCAGATACTAAGTTTCCAGGTGTGGTTGAATTGACAACTCAGCTGCTAATACTTGAGAATATTCTTTGGCTCCCCTTGTGTCGAATCAACAAATTTGGGTTGAATACTCTACCCTCAAAAACTGTTGCGATCCCCTATACTTGTGGGTTATCAAGGCCTTTTTCTGGCGCCGTTGCCGGGGAGCATAGCTCTATTCTTTGAGTCACTTGGGATTTATATCTGCTAGACACTATGAAGAACTTGAAAGACGATCGATCTACTATTTTGCCCTCAACTACGAGGGGAGGTAAGGAACTGCCATCTAGCCTTGCACTAGATTCTCCTTCTGTTATAAGTAAGCTTGCGACACCTAAACCTGCTACTGCTATGAATTCTGATATGTCGCATGTTATTGATGATGCTACTTCTGCTATGCATGATACTTATGATGAAACTACTTCTATGCTTGATACTACTGTGTCCCTTGGTGAATTTCTTGATGAGCAAATTGCTAGGTCTACAGAAAGAGAAATTATTGCACCTGAATACGATGATGATAGTGATGATGAAAATATGCCTGCTATTCCCGAGGGTTATATTTTTGATGCAGAATCTTCTGCAGCTATTTTTGCTTGCCAGGATAGATATGAACTTAAGAGGTTGCTAGTTAAATGGAGTAAAGAATCTCTTAGAGATAGAATGAGACCCGACCCTGCTTTTGCTACTTCACCTATCTGTGTTCCTGATAAGGATTATTATGATTTTTCTGTTGATCCAGATATAATTACTTTGGTTGAATCTGATCCTTTTTATGGCCATGAATCTAAAACTGTTGTGGCACATCTTACTAAGTTAAATGATATAGCTTCCCTGTTTACTAATAATGAGAGATCGCGCTACCTTTATTTACTCAAAATATTTCTGTTCTCATTAAAGGGTGATGCTAAGATATGGTTTAATTCTCTTGATCCTGGTTGTGTGCAAAGTCCCCAGGATATGATTTATTACTTCTCTACTAAATATTTCCCTGCTCATAAGAAACAAGCTGCTTTGAGGGAAATATACAACTTTGTGCAAATTGAAGAAGAGAGTCTCCCACAAGCTTGGGGGAGGCTTCTCAAGTTACTTAATGCTTTGCCTGATCATCCTCTTAAGAAACCTGAAATACTTGATATCTTTTATAATGGACTAACTGATGCTTCCAGAGATTACCTGGATAGTTGTGCTGGTTCTCTTTTCAGGGAAAGAACACCGGATGAAGCTGAAATTTTATTGAATAATATGTTGACAAATGAAAATAATTGGGCACCTCCCGAGCCACCTTCTGAGCCAGCTCCAGAGCCAATTATTGAGCCTATTCCTAAACCAACTCCGAAGAAGAGAGGTGTTCTATTTCTCAGTCCCGAAGATATGCAAGAGGCAAAGAAATCTATGAAAGAAAAAGGTATTAAAGCTGAAGATGTTAAGAATTTACCTCCTATTGAAGAAATACATGGTCTTAATTTACCGCCTGTTGAAGAAGTATATGATCTCAATTACTTATTACTGAAGAACCTCCCGATATCCCGACACAGGTAGTAAAGGTAAATTCTCTCTATAGATATGATAAAGCTGAAGTCCCACCTACTAAAATTGCTAGTCAGTGCTTGGATGAGTTTGATGACTTTATGTTTAAGCAAGATGACTTTAATGCTTATTTTGGTAGACAATTAAAACAGAATACCTTTATGATTAAACGCTTGGGTGATTATATGGCTGATATTAGAGGTGAACTTAAACTTGTTAGCAAACATGCTTCTATGGTTACCACTCAAGTAGAACAAGTACTTAAAGCTCAGAAAGAAGTGCTTGATGAAATGAATAGTAAGAAAAATGATTATGCTGTTAGAGTGGCTACTAGAACTGGTAGAATGACTCAGGAACCTTTGTATCCTGAAGGCCACCCTAAGAGAATCGAGCAAGATTCTCAGAGAAATAATATTGATGTACCTAGTTCTTCTAAGAGGAAGAAAAAGAAAAATGATAGGACTTTGCAAACTTCTAGTGAACCTATTGCTGAACCACCTGAGAATCCAAATGATATCTCTATTTCTGATGCTGAAACACAATCAGGTGATGAACATGAACCTAGTGATAATGTTAATGATAATGTTCATGTTGATGCTCAACCTAGTAATGATAATGATGTAGAAGTTGAACCTGCTGTTGATCTTGATAACCCACAATCAAGGAATCAACGTTATGATAAAAGAGACTTCGTTGCTAGGAAACATGGTAAAGAAAGGGAACCATGGGTTCAGAAACCCATGCCTTTTCCTCCGAAACCATCCAAGAAAAAGGATGATGAGGATTTTGAGCGCTTTGCTGAAATGATTAGACCCATCTTTTTGCGTATGCGATTAACTGATGTGCTCAAAACAAATCCTTATGCTAAGTATATGAAGGATATCATTACTAATAAAAGAAAGATACCTGAAGCTGAAATTTCCACCATGCTTGCTAATTATACTTTTAAGGGTGGAATACCAAAGAAACTTGGAGATCCAGGAGTACCTACTATACCATGCTCCATTAAGAGAAATTATGTTAAAACTGCTTTATGTGATCTTGGAGCCGGTGTCAGTGTTATGCCTCTCTCTTTATATCGTAGACTTGACTTGAATAAGTTGACACCTACTGAAATATCTTTGCAAATGGCTGATAAATCAACTGCTATACCTGTCGGTATTTGTGAGGATGTGCCTGTTGTGGTTGCAAACGTTACTATTTTAACGGACTTTGTTATTCTTGATATTCCCGAGGATGATAGTATGTCTATTATTCTTGGAAGACCTTTCCTTAATACTGCAGGGGCTGTTATTGATTGCAACAAAGGCAATGTCACTTTTCATGTTAATGGCAATGAGCACACGGTACATTTTCCGAGAAAACAACCTCAAGTTTATAGTATCAATTCTATTGGAAAAATTCCATCGATTATATTTGGAGGTTTTGAATTTCCTCTCCCTACTGTCAAGAAAAAGTATGATATTCTTATTGTTGGGGATTTTCATATCCCCGTTGAGGTAACTTAGTGTTATTCGAAATTTCTCCGGTTCCGTGATTATTCGGAATGAGTTTGTTAACAAGACTTGATCAACCTTGTTAGTGGGTTCATTTTGATGATCACGAGATGGATGAAACTAGAAGCACAACCTTCTGTACCCTCTCTTTATATTTTCTGTTATTTAGTAGAAATAAAGTAAAATAGTGTTTTTCTGTCTGTTTCCTGACTTATCTGTGCAATATAAAAATATCCCGAAAATAAAAGTCTTCAGAATGCCATGCCAATTTAATATGATTTTTTCTGGAATATTTGAGGATTTACTGTGCAAAAATTACCGCGGGGGGAGCTGCCACCTGGCCACGAGGGTGGAGGGCGCGCCCTACCCCCTGGGCGCGCCCCCTGCCTCGTGGGCCCACGGTGGCCCTCCTCCACTTATCCCTGCACCCATCTTCTTCCTCTGCCTCACACAAACACGAAAAACCAACTCAAGCACGAGTTCCAGCCCCCGTTGCTGTGATTTTCGATCTCCTTGCTCAAAGCACCTCTCGCAAAACTGCTTGGGGAGATTGTTCCTTGGTATGTGACTCCTCCATTGGTCCAATTAGTTTTTGTTCTAGTGCTTTATTCATTGCAAATTTGTGCTGCATAGGTGACCATGTTCTTGAGCTTGCATGTCAAATTTATATGGTTCCAAGTAGTTCCAATGCTTTATATAGGCTCTAGGCACTTGTGGGAGTTGTTGCTATCAATTTTATTGAAGTTGGTTCACTTTTATTTGAAGTTACTAAAAATTTCAGATTGTTTCAGAAAATAATGAAGAGACTTTTGAGGGGCTCGTCGAGCCGAAGCTCTAAGGAAAAACAAAAGGAAGTAGAGCAGAAGCCCAAATTTAATTTGCCTCGCACCGCGGAGGTCCGGCCGTGTGAATGGCCTTCCGATGACTTCTTGAGGAGAGCCGGGATTTATGAGGATTTCTATTTATTGATTGAGAATGCTGGCCTCACCAACTTCCTCCACGACCAACGTCATCAGTATCTCTTACTCACAAATACTTTTGTGCAAAACTTCTACTTTTTCCCTAAGAAATCACCTCCAACAGTAGAGTTTCATTTATATGACGTTGTTAAAGAGATGACATTAGCTGAATTCTGCGAGGTTTGCAGAATACCCTTTGAGGGCACCTTAGATGAACCCCACCGTAACGAAGTAGAAGCTTTTATTAACACTATCACTGTGGGAGAAACCAGGAAGGTTTCTGATGCAAGGATCACTAGCATACATTTTCCTGTTTTACGCTACTTTGCCTTATTTGCTAGTCGTTGCTTGATTGGACGCGGGAACTGTGGGAACCTTAGTATTCCTGATATTATTATTTTGTTCCATGGTTTATACCGCAATAACTCTGTTAGTATGGGTGGAATTGTTGCTAGACGGTTAAGTCTGAACCGTACTAAGGGCCCCATCTTTGGAGGCATTTATGCTTCACGCCTAGCTGAACATTTTGAAATACCTATTAGGCATGAGGAGAAAGAAGAAACAGCGCTGCCCCGTGCTTATTTAGATTATAAGAGTATGATAGCGCATGACTTTCTTGTTAAGAGTCGCGAAGGGGAGCTCAAATACAAATTATACTTTGATAAACATCACCCTGAGACTATTACTTTGCCTGCTCCTTCTTTGTTTAACTTATCTGCAGGTCCTCACATCGTTCCGTGGTCGGCTGTTCAAGCCTATCGGAATCCTGCACCAGCCCCGGAACCGGAGCCACAAGATGAGCCTCCACGACTATCTGTTTATTCTTGGGATCCAGAGGAGGTTGCCAGCCAGTGGCAGCCGGAGCCTTCTTCGTCACAGTATGACCCCAGCTTCACCTACGGGTATCCGCCAGGCTATCCCTGGCAATAGACCAACTTAGGCCAAAAGCCTAAGCTTGGGGGAGTACGTATTTCCCACCGACATTACATTCATGTTCACACACACTCATTGCTAGATGTCGGTGCTCATACTCTTTCACTGTAATATCCATGCTAGTTTATTTTCTTTTTCCTGCTTTCTTCTTGTGTGTTTAATAAACCTTAAGAAAAAACCAAAAAAATTAGTAGTAGTTTATTTCTTTGCTGTAGTAATTAAAAAGAAAACCCAAAAATATTTCCCGTTCTTCTTTTGCTTGTTGGGAGCTTTCCCGTGTAAATAGTTTTTATTTCTTTTCCTTTCTTTGGGGGTCGAGAAGACCATATTGAAAATGCTTAGTGGCTCTTATATGCATGATTGTTTATTTAACTTAGAGCCCATATTACTTGTCTTCTCTCTTGAGTTGAATGCTTGCAGATTCCAGCTTAGTCCAATGCACGTGCACTCTTATTATTATACACATCGTTCGGTCGTGCAAGTGAAAGGCAATAATGATGATATATGATGGACTTATTGGGATGAGAAAAGCTGGTATGAACTCGACCTCTCTTGTTTTTGTAAATATGATGATTCATCGTTCCTGAGTCAGCTATTATGAAGTAAACATATTTGCAATGACATTTAGAGATTATAGTTGCTTGTGCCATGCTTGATTAGCTATGAGTTATAATGGTTTACCTTGCGTGCCAACATGCTATTAGAATGATTATGATGTGGTATGATGGGATGGTATCCTCCTTTAAATGAATTGAGTGACTCGACTTGGCACATGTTCACGCATGTAGTTGAATCAAATCAACATAGCCTTCATGATATTTATGTTCATGGTGGATTATATCCTACTCATGCTTGTATTCGGTGTAAATTAATTTTAATGCATGTTTACGACTGTTGTCGCTCTCTCAGTTGGTCGCTTCCCAGTCTTTTGCTAGCCTTCACCTGTACTAAGCGGGAATACTGCTTGTGCATCCAAACTCCTTAAACCCCAAAGTTGTTCCATATGAGTCCACTATACCTACCTATATGCGGTATTTACCTGCCGTTCCAAGTAAATTTGTATGTGCCAAACTCTAAACCTTCAAATAAACATTCTGTTTTGCATGCTCGAATAGCTCATATGTCAACTAGAGCTGCCCTTATCTTCCGTGTTAGGCGGGTTATTCTCAAGAGGAGTGGACTCCGCTCCTCATTCACGAGAAAATGGCTGGTATCCGGGATGCCCAGTCCCATGCTTTATGCAAACTAAATCAAAATAACTGCAAACAAAACTCCCCCTGGGACCCGTTGAATGTTGGAGGCACTCGTTGTTTCGAGCAAGCCATGGATTGATGCTTGTGGAGGAGGGGGAGTATAAACTTTACCATTCTGTTTGGGAACCGCCTATAATCTGTTTAGCATGGAAGATATCGTCGTCTTTTAGTTGTTATGTTGACAATGAAAGTATGCCGCTCAAAATATAATTTATCTCTATTTCAAAACCGAGCTCTGGCACCTCTACAAATCCCTGCTTCCCTCTGCGAAGGGCCTATCTATTTACTTTTATGTTGAGTCATCACCCTTCTTATTAAAAGCACCCGCTGGAGAGCACACTGTCGTTTGCATTCATTATAATTGGTTTATATTGGGTATGACTTGACTGGATCTCTTTTACCATGAATTACAATGTTTAGTCAGTCCTTGATCTTTAAAGGTGCTCTGCATTTATGTTTTGCGGTCTCAGAAAGGGCTAGCGAGATACCATTTTGTTATATCATGTTATGATTATTTTGAGAAAGTGTTGTCATCCGAGTTTTATTATTATGGCTCGCTAGCTGATTATGCTATTGATATGAGTAATTGTGAGACCTACGTGTTATTGTGAGTATGGTTAGTTCATAATATTTGCTGAAACTTGAATGCTGGCTTTTCATGTTTACAACAACAAGAGCAAACAGAGTTTGTAAAAGTTTTTCTTTTTCTCTTTCAGTTTGTCAACTGAATTGCTTGAGGACAAGCAAGGGTTTAAGCTTGGGGGAGTTGATACGTCTCCGTCGTATCTACTTTTCCAAACACTTTTGCCCTTGTTTTGGACTCTAACTTGTATGATTTGAATGGAACTAACCCGGACTGACGCTGTTTTCAGCAGAATTGCCATGGTGTTGTTTTATGTGCAGAAAATAAAAGTTCTCGGAATGACCTGAAACTCCACGGAACACCTTAGAAAAAACAATAAAAAATCCTCGCCAAAGATGAAGACCAGGGGGCCCACACCCTGTCCACGAGGGTGGGGGGTGCCCCCCTGGGCGCCCCCCTGGGCGCGCCCCCCTACCTCGTGGGCCCCCTGGTGGCCCTCCGACGCCAACTCCAACTCCATATATTGGCTTTCGGGGAGAAAAAAATCAGAGAGAAGAAATCATCGCGTTTTACGATACGGAGCCGCCGCCAAGCCCTAATCTCTCTCGGGAGGGCTGATCTGGAGTCCGTTCGGGGCTCCGGAGAGGGGGATTCGTCGCCGTCGTCATCATCAACCATCCTCCATCACCAATTTCATGATGCTCACCGCCGTGCGTGAGTAATTCCATCGTAGGCTTGCTGGACGGTGATGGGTTGGATGAGATTTATCATGTAATCGAGTTAGTTTTGTTAGGGTTTGATCCCTAGTATCCATTATGTTCTGAGATTGATGTTGCTATGACTTTGCTATGCTTAATGCTTGTCACTAGGGCCCGAGTGCCATGATTTCAGATCTGAACCTATTATGTTTTCATGAATATATGTGTGTTCTTGATCCTATCTTGCAAGTCTATAGTCACCTACTATGTGTTATGATCCGGCAACCCCGAAGTGACAATAATCGGGACCACTCCCGGTGATGACCATAGTTTGAGGAGTTCATGTATTCACTATGTGCTAATGCTTTGTTCCGGTTCTCTATTAAAAGGAGGCCTTAATATCCCTTAGTTTCCAATAGGACCCCGCTGCCACGGGAGGGTAGGACAAAAGATGTCATGCAAGTTCTTTTCCATAAGCACGTATGACTATATACGGAATACATGCCTACATTACATTGATGAACTGGAGCTAGTTCTGTGTCACCCTATGTTATGACTGTTACATGACGAACCACATCCGGCATAATTATCCATCACTAATCCGGTGCCTACGAGTTTTCCATATACTGGTTCTCGCTTATTTACTTTTCCGTTGCTACTGTTACAATCACTACAAAATACCAAAACCATTACTTTTGCCGTCTTTACTTTTGTTACCGTTACCACTACTATCATATTACTTTGCTACTAAACACTTTGCTGCAGATACTAAGTTTCCAGGTGTGGTTGAATTGACAACTCAGCTGCTAATACTTGAGAATATTCTTTGGCTCCCCTTGTGTCGAATCAATAAATTTGGGTTGAATACTCTACCCTCGAAAACTGTTGCGATCCCCTATACTTGTGGGTTATCAGCCGTCGCCGCCCTCCCGTTTCTCCTCGCCAACCCCGCCGCCCCGTAGCCTCGCCTCCCACCGCCATGCGCCGACAGCGCCGCTGTAGCTCGCCGCCACTGCCGCCCCTCTGTTGCTGCTAGTCGCCGCCGCCGCTGCCTGCAGCTGCCGCCGCCAGCGCTGCCGCCTCGCCTCGCCTCGCCCCGCGCAACTGACGCCGACGCCGGCACCACCGCCGCCGCCACTGCGCCGGATCCCGCTGACCGCCGGTTTTTTTTGAGAACCGGTAAAACCACCGAACCGCCGTTTTTTATTAGGTTTTCCTCGGTTTATTTTTTTAGGCCGGTTTAGTTATATAACGAACGTTCGTTCGTTTAGATCTGTTAGTGAACAATTTTCATCAGATTTTTTCTGTTAATGAACGTTTGTGCCGTAGTTTTTTCTTTTTAGTTTATTTTCGGTCAGGGACCTATCCACGAATAGTTTTCTTGCGATTTAGCCCCTGATCTTAAAACTAGCGTAACTTTTACTCGTTTGTCCAAATTAGATGAAACCAGCGCCTAAATATTCGTATCAATCTGTTCTTTCCAGTTAACCAACTTGATCATGTTTTTGACACTGTAAAATTTGAAATTAGTTCAGATTAGTAAACAATCTTGTTTCGTTCGTTTCTCGAGTTTCGTTTCTCCGGTTGAGTTGTTTCTTTTGCAAATCGTAGCTAATCACATGTACCTACTGTTAAGATCTAATCCACATGATAATAATGTTGTTAGGTTTTACTTTCCGTTAGTCTAAGCCGTTTGCTTTGTTTCGTGTTTTGATTTGGATCTTTTCTCGGTTTTCTCGTTGTTTCGTTTGAGTGATTACTTATGTATGGTACTGTTTGTCTATGCTAGATTACCCGGAGTTCGAAGCTTGTTACTATGAATCTCTAGAGTTTGGAGATCGTTAGCAAGGCAATTTACACTTTGATCATACTTTTCTTTACCCAGGTTTTACTATGCATTAGTATTACCCCTCAAATATTTGCATGAGTAGGAATGGGAACATGTGGTTTGGTTGTAGTAATTGAGGTAGGAACCTAATACCTTTTGATCACCCCGGGAATATACGTTATGCTTATTTATTGCTTAGCCATGCTCGTAGACGGGGATTGGATCGTGATTTCACATGGAAGTTTTGAGAGTTATTAATCTTGGATAACATTAAGGTGGCAACTTTAATACACATCTAGGTGGATTGGTTGAGGCACCTAGGGAACCCAGCGTTGTCTATTTAGGGAAATCCCGGAGTACCCATGTGATTTTTTCCTTCGGTTCGCCACCCAGGCTCAAAGGGATCATATGATATTTCATGCCTAGAAACTTCCGTGTGCAGCCACAAGCCATTATGGGCTCTGGAATAGTTAAGTAAGTTGCATGAGCTCTTGAAGAGGTGGACTAGCAGATGTAGGGGAAAGTAGGTGTACTGGTCTGCCCGGAGTAGAGAGTAAGTACTTCAAAAAGACTATGTCTCGATCATCCAATCATGGATGCGGTCGAGTCTTGTGGGGAAAAGTGCGCAACCTTTGTAGAGTGTATAAACTAATCATGGTTAGCCGTGTCCCCGGTTATGGACATCTTGAGTATCTGGAATTGGATATTATTGTTGATCTCATCATTCTTGAGTTAATTGATCGGGTTTAATGATGATTCTTTTAATTGGGATTTGAGTTGGGGAAACCTTCTCAAATATTGGACAACTTGGGAGTAGTTAAATAAATTTATTCCTTTGTTGTAGGGAAAAACTAGCTTTATGCAAAATCATAAACTTAGAGCCTCCACCAGCCAAATATTGCATGTAGATATAGTTCTTGCATTTCATTGCTTTACAGTGTAAGTCTGCCAACATATTCAATGTGCTGACCTACATGACTGCAATGTCTCATGTTGCAGACTACTCAGACAATGAATAAGGTGTGATAGGTCGTTGTCTTTGCACTCAGCTATGCCATTGGAGTTGATGGACTCATTTACCTTTGAAGCTTCTGTAGTTATTTAGTTTAGATGGCCTTCAGCCATGATATATTTCTGTAATCATACTCTTTATGAGGACTCGATGTAATAACTAATAATTGTGTGATTGAACTTTGTTATAATTCCTCGAGTACTGTGCGTGTCAGCATTACCGATCCAGGGATTACACTGATGCACAGAGACTTCGGTCCATTCAGATGGTGGTCGCTACACCGTCGGCAGCTATTGTCGGACGCCGTTGCTGCCACACCATCGTCGAAAGCCAGGGCCATCGCCCCCTCTGCCGCCATGGCCCGAAGGCAGGAGGTGGCTGTCATGGCCGCCACCCCACTGTCGGCCATCGTGGCCATGACCCGCTCCGCCACCGCAGCCCGAAGGCAGGAGGCGGTGGTCATGGCCGCCACCCCATCGTCGGCCGCCGTGGCCGCCAGCCCACCGTCGACCGCCGGGATCATCACCCGCTCCGCCACCACCGCGCGAAGGAGGGAGGCGGAGATGGAGACTCACAAGTGCGACATCGACCTTGTGTGCTACATCAAGTTCCTGCAGGAGGAGGAGGAGCGCCTTGTCGAGCATGCAAAGAGCTTACCACCGCCGTGGCCGCGGCACACGCTGACGCAGAGGCGAGGAATCAGGAGATTTATGAGGAGAACCACCGCTTCGAGAGGGGTCGTCTGTAGCGGCAGAGGGCGCTCGAGGTGAGCATCGCTGAAGGTGCAGCAGCGACAAGCACCGTATTGAAGTTGTCCATCTCGTCGGTAGGCTCCTCCTCCTCTGCCTCTTACGGAGTGCGCTCGACAGAGGAGAGGCTGCCAGAAGTAGTACAAAGCCCCTCTGTAGTAGTAGTATTTAGGGGCTATTTTGTTCAGTTCATCTGACTATAGATGTGGTGGAACTATACAACGTACTTAAAATTAGCTAGTATATAAAGTAGAACTAGCTATTTCAGTACGTGGTTGGCAACAATTGGGGAAAAGTTTGGACGGTTCAGCTGTCGAGTTGAACTGTTTGTATAAAGAACGACTGCTTAATCTAGGAATGAAATCTATGCTTAATTACTGAATTTTAGTTGCAAAGATTAGATACTGCTAGTGATTTTTAGCTGCATATTTTGACAAATCATAGTGTTATAAGGTTGACAAATGGCAATGTTACTAGATCAACAAATGTCAATCTTTCCAGTTTGACAAATGGCAACATACCCAATATGACAGATACAAATCTTACCAAATTGTTTGTAAGTGGTTGCACACAGGTCATCCAAAACAACCGTTTGCGTTGAAGAGATGCACAAATCCTACTCTCACTTTGCATACTGGTGTTCTATCTAAAACGTTTGCGATCAAGAGCTACAGAAATCCTGCTCGGCCCATTTTCCCTTGGCTTCCTAGGGAAGCTGTCGGTTTGCAGACGGGTGTTCTAACTAAAACGTTTGCGATGAGTGTTTTATATTTAAAAACCATTGACTTTTTTTCAAAAGAAAATTGTTTGATAAGTCTGTACATTAAGAGAGAAAAACGCAAGTTCGCTCAAACCATGTATTTCGTTCAGTCACACTGCAAATTTATATTCATATGATCGAGATACAGTATTAAACCCAAGAAAAAAACTATTTCCGGCAGCGGCGGAGGCAACGTGTCATGCCATCCTTGTCATTATCGTGCTCCGGGACGTCATTGTTGAAGTCTTCAAGGCAGCATAGAATGTTCTTCACTTGTAAATAAAACATCATGTCGTCACATGATCGATGGGTGGGGCAGGAGAGGACGGCAGCTGGCGGCGCTGACAGGTAGCGGTTGACGGCAGCGTCCCATGCCGCTGAGGGGGGCGTGTGCACGGGCACGGGCGCGGCGAGTGCAGCCAAACGCACGAGGACCGTTGCCGAGGTGGGTGGACGGGCGTGCACAGGCACGGAGGCTGGCGCTGGCATGTACACGAGCTTGCGCGGATCCACGGAGACCTCGCTGACACCCGCGGCTTCCAGCTTTGCGATAGTGCTCAGCGACCAGCCCGTGAATGCTACGGGGATGGTCGCAGGCGCGGGCGCGAGGATGGGAGTTGAGACGGGAGTGGCGGTAGCAACCACCATGGCCATCTCGTTCTCGGCCATGTCCATGAGGCCCCATTCCTCCTTATTTTCTATCTCCTCGGGCTCGGAGTCCACTTCGCCAAACTTGAAGACTAGTGGCAGATGATCCTGCTACGCCATGGCGTTGGAGGAGGTCTGCGGGGGGGGGGGGGGAGGGAATTGTGAGGCGAATAGTAAGGCCGCCCGTATTAGGCAACGGCTCGGGCGCCATTGATGGAGAGGAAGGCGGACGACCATGGAAGTCAAAGGGCTCGCTTCCCAGTGAGCCTGCATAGTGTACAACTCGCGCGCTTCCAGGTGAGCCTATGCATTGGAGGATATCTTGCACGCCACTCGGTCAGCCTGTGCACCGGACTACGCTCGCACGCCTCCCGTTCAGTCAAGCAGCTATCCGCACGACACCTCCTTTAGCCATTAAAACCAAGACACGTGGCGTCACGTGAATGGTTAATATAATGCACACGATTTGAATTATATAAACGTTTGCGATGTTAGAGTGGCAGCTATTTGTTTCAAAATGCCTTTGTTGGCTATTATTCGAGCGCTTCTTCTCTCAAAATGGACACGAAAAATACCAGAACATGCCAGGTGCCATTCCATGATAGCATGCCAAGTTTCATGAATTTCAGACGAGTTTTGGATTTGCCAGCAATCAACAGTGCCTTGGTGTTTGAAATTCATTCCCGTTTCTTGCATGGGACCTAAGCATGCACCCAAGGACAAATATTTGATTTTTCAACCAATTTATATGCACTGGAGCATGTGCATGTAGTTCAAATTTGAATTATGCACATAAAATGCCTAGAAAACCTAGTTAATGTATAAAAATATCCAAATGAACCCTGAAAAATTCCAAAATTGAACACAACACTTCTTTTGTTCTCTGTTGACACTAGAAATTTTTTGAAAGCAATAAGAGGCAGCGGATATCATTTCAACCCCAAAGGTGGGACGTTCCCTACAGAAACCATCAGGCTTGTTGTGAGAAGCTTATACCCAAACCTGCCCCAAATGGGACAAAAAATTTACCATGGCATGTTGATGCTGCTTCATGATAGCATGCCAAGTTTCATGAATTTCAGACGAGTTTTGGATTTACTAGAATTTAAAAACCAGGAATCTCAATGTTTGCGGCCTAGTGACGGTGGCAGGGTGTTTGACATTCATTCTCATTTCTTGCATGGGACCTAAGCATGCAACCAAGGACAGAGATTTGAATTTTCAACCAAATTATATGCATTAGAGCATGTGCATGTAGTTCAAATTTGAATTATGCACATAAATGCATCGAAAACTCAATTAATGCATAAAAGTGTCCAAACGAACCCCGAAAAATCCCAAAATGGACACAACACTCCTGTTGTTCTTTGTTGACACTAGAAAAATTTGAAAGCAATAAGAGGCATCGGATATCATTTCGTCCCCAAAGGTGGGACGTTCCCTACCGAAACCATCCAGCTTGTTCTGAGAACCTCTGGTTTGTGAGCAGCTTATACCCAAACCTGCCCCAAATGGGACAAAAAATTTACCACGCCATGTTTATGCTACTCCATGATAGCATGCCAAGTTTCATGAATTTCAGACGTGTTTTGGATTTACAAGAATTTAAAAACCAGGAATCTCAATGTTTGCGGCCGAGTGACGGTGGCAGGGTGTTTGACATTCATTCCCATTTCCTGCATGAGACCTAAGCATGCAACCAAGGACACGAATTTGAATTTTCAACCAATTTATATGCATTAGAGCATGTGCATGTAGTTCCAATTTCAATTATGGACAGAAATGCATCGAAAACTCAATTAATGCATAAAAATGTCCAAACAAACCCCGAAAAATCCCAAAAATTGACACAACACTCCTGTTGTTCTTTGTTTACACTAGAAATTTTTTGAAAGCAATAAGAGGCAGCGGATATCATTTCGTCCAGAAAGGTGGGACGTTCCCTACCGAAACCATCAGGCTTGTTGTAATAAGCTCTGGTTTGTGAGAAGCTTATACCCAAACCTGCCCCAAATGGGACAAAAAATTTACCATGGCATGTTGATGCCGCTCCATGATACATGCCAAGTTTCATGAATTTCAGATGAGTTTTGGATTTACTAGAATTGAAAAACTAGGAATCTCAATGTTTGCGGCCGAGTGACGGTGGCAGGGTGTTTGACATTCATTCCCATATCCTGCATGGGACCAAAGCATGCAACCAAGGACACAAATTTGAATTTTCGACCAATTTATATGCATTAGAGCATGTGCATGTAGTTAAAATTTTAATTATGGACATAAATGCGTTGAAAACTCAATTAATGCATAAGAATGTCCAAACAAACCCCGAAAAATCCCAAAAATTGACACAACACTCCTATTGTTCTCTGTCGACACTAGAATTTTTTT
Organism: Triticum aestivum; assembly: GCF_018294505.1. NCBI lineage: Eukaryota > Viridiplantae > Streptophyta > Magnoliopsida > Poales > Poaceae > Triticum > Triticum aestivum. The sequence continues at coordinate 400,563,585 of NC_057813.1, forward strand.
GAAAGCAATAAAAGGCGGCGAATATCATTTCATCCCCAAAGGTGGGACGTTCCCTACGAAACTATCAGGTCTGTTGTAAGAAGCTCTGGTTCGTGAGAAACTTATACCCAAACCTGCCCCAAATGGAACAAAAAATTTACCATGACATGTTGATGCCGCTCCATGATAGCATGCCAAGTTTCATGAATTTCAGACGCGTTTTGGATTTACTAAAATTTAAAAACAAGGAATCTCAATGTTCGCGGCCGAGTGACAGTGGCATGGTGTTTGACATTCATTCCCACTTCCTGCATGGGACCTAAGCATGCAACCAAGGACACAAATTTGAATTTTCAACCAATTTACATGCATTAGAGCATGTGCATGTAGTTCAAATTTGAATTATGCACATAAATGCATTGAAAACTAAATTAATGCATAAAATGTGCAAATGAACCCCGAAAAATCCCAAAATCTGACACAACACTCCTATTGTTCTATGTCGACATGAGATTTTTTTAAAAAGAAATAAGAGGCAATGGATATCCTTTCGTCCCCAAAGGTGGGACATTCCCTACTGAAATTATCGGGCTTGTTGTGAGAAGCTCTGGTTTGTGAGAAGCATATCCCCAAACCTGCCCCAAATGGGACAAAAAATTTACCATGACATGTTCAAGCCGCTACATGATAGCATGCCAAGTTTCGTGAACTTCAGAAGAGTTTTGGATTTACTAGAATTTAAAAACCAGGTATATCAATGTTTGCGGCCGGGTGACGGTGGTAGGGTGTTTGACATTCATTCCCATTTCTTGCATGGGACCTAAGCATGCAATCAAGGACACAAATTTGAATTTCCAAGAGCATGTGCATGTAGTTCAATTTTGAATTATGCACATGAATGCATAGAAAACTCAGTTAATGTATAAAAATGTCCAAGCGAACCCCAAAAAATCCAAAAAATTGACACAACACTCATGTTGTTCTATGTTGACATGACAAACATTTTGAAAGTAAGAAGAGGCAACATATATCATTTCCTCCCCCAAGGTGGCACGTAGCCTACCGAAACCATCGGGCTTGTTGTGAGAGAAGCTCTGGTTTGCGAGAATCTTATACCCACACCTACCCCAAATGGGACAATATTTTTACCACGGCATGTCGCCGTCGTTCCATGATATCATGAATTTCAGACGAGTTTTCGATTTACTAGAATTTTAAAACAATGTATCTCAACATTAGCGGCCGAGCGACAGTGTCAAGGTGTTTGACATTCATTCTCATTTCTTGCATGTGACCTAAGCTTGCAACCAAGGACAAACATTTGATTTTGCAACCCGTTTTTTGGACTGGAGCATGTGCTTTAATTTTAAATTGTGCACCTGAAATGGCTAGAAAACCAATTTAATGTATAAAATTTCCAAACGAACCCTGAATAATTCCAATTTTTTTATGACACACATATAGTTGCATGTTCAGTGCAGATAAAAGGTCTAGCAATCCATTGCTGCTTTGACCCCATTATGTAATTCAAATCAAGATGAAAAATCAAGTAGATCCCACACAGTTTATTATCACCAACCATGTGAGATCCAGTACAAAATATCCTGGAGCATCGTCGGTGTATAGTACACCTATGGCTTATGCGAGAAGGTGCGTCGGCTACAGTCCACAGCCGGCATGTCAAGCACACTAGCTCTCTCCCCAAATATCATTTCACTGCTCAATCGTCATCGGTGAAAGATGGGGACGTGGACTCGCGTCGTGAGGGGAACTTCGGCGGCCCACTCCGGCGAGAGCACGTCGCAGCCGCCAGACGCGTGCTAACAATCTTCCTGAGGGCGACCACAATCTGCGATGTTGCTTCTTAGGGCAGAAGCAACATCTGCCTCGGGGATAGCAACTGGCGTGAGCGGCATAGCAGCTGTCTATTCCGCAGCGGTGGCCTTAGCCCTGATGGAGGCCGCCCAAGACCATGTCGAGGCCGCCCACGCCTAGCTCGTGGCGGTCATTGAACAAATTGAAAGAAGCTTCTCTGATAACAGTCGGCAACCCACGGCCGAAGAGATGGCAATCGCCGAGAGCGTTTGAGCAGACACCCGTTCCTGCGCGGCATACCTTGCCACGACGGAGCCCGCCAATGCCAAGATCGCGGCCGCCCATGCCCAGCTCATGGTGGCCTTTTTTAAAGAGGTGGCGGATGCGGATGGCGAGATGCTTGTTGAGTATGGTGCGATGGATGCCATGGATACCCAGGAGACCATCAGGCGCGAGCTGGACATGGAGGAGGCGGCGGAGATCAACGAGCACCAGCCGTAGTAGTACTCTTTATTTTGTTTAATTAAGAGCGCTGGTCTTTAATTTGTTAGAGTAATGTTTAGGCCAGCTAGCTCTTTTTAATTGCTGAACTTGCTCGATTAAGAAGTGTGGGTGTGCTATAGTATCCTTTGTGTACCCAAATTATGCAATGACATGGATGACCACTATAACTAGGGAAATTGGAACCAAAATTTTTGACGTTCAAACTCATCACACATGGTTAAGCTGTCTGAATCGTTTGTGATGTTCACCTATCGTACACAGTTCTGAATAAGGGACCGTGTCTAATGACACTTTGCGCGCCAGTTTTTTCGCTGAACTGATTCCAAATTTTCGGCTTCCATGGAAATATCTACCTCCCCCACCGCCCCCTTACCAAAAGCCACATTTCCCCTATTTCCTCCTTCCTTTCCAAGTTGAAACCTTCACTCCATGCTTGCAGTGCCGCCCCCCTCACCGACGACCCTCCTTCACATTGCTCGGCCTCGTCTATCCAGGCAGGTAATCCACACCAGACCCCCATCCTTATCCTCCTTCCACATACCACATGCCCCGACCGCCGGCAGGACACCTTCCACCCAAATTGCCAACCCCTCCACCAAATAAGCGCCGCCCTAAGCCATGGTGCACACAATATAGCCAGGAGCTCAAGGAGCATTTGGCAGCGGAGAAGCAAATCACGGCCGCACGCACGGATGAGGTCGCGATGGTTGCCATTCATGCCGACCCCCAGATCTTGGAGGAGCACCTTGCAATTTGCTAGCTACGCCGGTTAAGCATGCCCGATTTACCCGTTGCGTGTGCTGCTCCTGCCTTTCCATAACAAATTTTAGTGACTTGTGCTATCTAATTTTACCATGCAATCTGTTGCTCCTATGTATATGTTCTATATGTCATGTAGTGTGGTGCTCACTTATTAACTGTCTGGTTAATTAGTTGTTGTCTTCAGTTAACTGTTTGGTACGATTATGCAAATGTGATGTTTAACCCTTCAGGCTGCAATTTTGTATTGTCTTCCATGTGAGAAATAAATCAAATTTATCTTTACAAAATACATGAGAAATGAATACAATTGCTATATTTCCAAGTTGTCAAGCATGCTTGGTTTGGTTATACATTGTGCAATGCGGTGCTCAGTTAACGTTTGGTTCATTTGTGTTATGCTGTTTAGTTAACTGTTTGGTTCAATTTTGCAATGCTTTGTTTAATAGTTGTGGGTGCATTCTGTTATGGTATACCATGTGAGAAGTAAATCGAATTTGGTTCTACTAAATACATGAGAAACAATTACAATTGCTATATTTCCAAGTAGTTAAGCATGCTTGGTTTGGTTAACTACTTGATCTTCTATTAGGAGTATGTTATATTGTGCAATGTGGTGCTCAGTTAATGTTTGGTTCAATTGTTGTGGTGTTTAGTTAACTACCTGGTTCAATTCTGCAATGCGATGTCCAATTGTCGTGGGTAGAATTTTGTATTGTTGTGCATGTGAGGAATAAATCGAATTTGGTTGCACTTAATACATGAGAAACATATACAAGTGCCATATTTCCTAGTTCGTAATCATGCTTGGTTTGGATAAATGGGTTTTCCATGTGGCTTGAATTAATCTGATGAATCTGCAATGTGCTTATTTTTCATCAACATATTTTACTGATAGCATGCGAACCCTTAGTTAACCTGATGACTAACTACCTTATATGTGTTGCAGGGAAACAATGGGAAACACTGAGGTTTACAATCGAGGTTAGCACGTGCATGGTCCGTTATCTAATAGCACATTATTGTGCAATTGCAGGAACTATTCTAATATTTAGGTTTTTAACAATTTGGTCTTGCACATGTAGGTCCTGCTGTTAGAGATTTTGAACCACTATTCGACCCTTTTTGCATATGGTGAAATGAGTTGTCTATGAATATCAATCAAGTCAAGAAACTCAGAAAGATTGTTAGGACAAAGAAATTAGCGACAAAAACAACAAGATCTTTGTCTGGACAATGAAAAAGACATTAGTTCACTACAAGATGGTACTAACTATTATACCTTGCCTTTTTTTATTCCTTTGCCCCATTTCCAATAAAGAGAAGATATTTATGCACATCCTTATTTTTAGGCCTTTCCAAAGCAGTTCACTGATGATTACCTCTCAAACCACCTCTATGGGCAGGAGGCGAGGAAGGTTTTCATACAACACCCACGGTTCAATATTGAAGTGTTCCTGAAGAGGACGAAGGATGGACGGTCAATCATCCACACGCACTAGCCTAAAGTTGCAAATACCTTCAACATCAATGAAGGATCGATATTCACCTTTCGCTTCAATAGTTTTCCAGATGAGATGCATCTGCCTATGTACCATCTATGATGCTAATTTTGAAAGGTTCTAGATGTTGCATGTGAAACTTGGTGCTGGTGCAGTTGTGTAATGTGGTAGCTGAGTGCTGAAGCTATATCATGTTGTAGTCTGACGTATTTCAGTTATGAAATCATGCTTCCTTAATATGGGAATGAAATATATTATGTATTTAATATGAATGTCAATTAGATTAATAAATTGATTATTAATAATATGGCAATTAGCTTGCTAATGGCGAATTAGCCTGCTAATTGGTTTTTGCGATTGCAAACGGTTATTGAGAAAATGTCATGGGCGATGACCTAAGGCAATGCACATAGTTTCTAGGAGTAAACCGTGTTGGATCGATGAACAATCACGCACGACATTCTCTTCAAAACTGTTTGCCTTAGGCCACCTTGTACAAACGTTTACCACATAAAAACTGTGTGTGTTGGACAGCCTTTGCCACACAGTTTCTTCTATGCACCATGTGTGATGCATTCAATAATGCAAATGATAAAATTGTTAATATTCTGTGCGATGGCGACGCTATCACAAACGATTTAATGGTGAAAATTGTGTGTGATGTACTTGTGAACAGAAACATTTTCCTTGGAGCGACTGTGTGGGATGTATATACGAACAGAAACATTTAGCGGGGACTTACTGTGTGGGATGTACTTACGACCGGAAACGATTTTGCCTGTATAATTGTATTTTTTAGCACTATTGTACATATAACCGTATTTGCTCGCTCGTCGGTCACACACGACCTCATTTTGCCGCGTGCGTGTGCCAGGAGGGCATATCCCCGACAGTTTCTGGGTCGTGTGGGATGGACCCACCTATCACCCGCACTCACTTGGTGATGGTTCCAAATGCCGTCGCGGAAAGGGGTTAAAAACCGTTTGTATAGCACCTCGATGTACTAGTGACAGGTAATTCAGAAAACAGGATAATCATGGCATTTGACTAAAAATAACAGAAAGCAAAATGTGAGTACAGAAGGTTGTGCTTACTAAATTCATCGACCACATGCCCCTAAATAAGAATCCATTAATAAGGTTGATCAAGTCTTATTAACAAACTATTTCCAAGTAACATGAAACCGAAGAATCTTCATATAACACTAGGTTACCTCAACGGGGATATGCATCTCCCCAATAATAAGTGTTTCATTTTTCTATTTGACAGTAGGGAGAGGGAGTTGAAAACTTCCAATAGTAATCGTCGGAGTCTTTTCAATAACATGAATACCATTCACTTGAAATTGTTTCTTCGGAAAGTGCACCATATGTTCATTACCATTTATATTAAAAGTGACCTTGCTTTTGTTGCAATCAATAACAACCACTATTGTATTTAAAAAGGTCTACCAAGGATAATTGACATGTTGTCATCTTCGGGCATATCAATATAACAAAGTCTGTTAAGATAGTAACATTTGCAACTACAACAGGCACATCCTCACAAATACCGATAGGTATGAAAGTTAATTTGTCAGCCATTTGCAATGATATTTCAGTAGGTGTGAGTTTATTCAAATCAAGTCTTCTACATAAAGAGAAAGGCATAATACTAACACCAGCTACTAAATCATATAAAGCAGTTTTGACATAATTTCTTTTAATGGAGGATGGTATAGTTGGTATTCCCGGATCTCCTAGTTTCTTAGGTACTCCCTCTTTAAAACAATAGTTTGCAAGCATGGTGGATATTTCAGCTTCAGGTATACTTCTTTTATTAGTGGCAATATCTTTCATGTATTTAGCATATCGGGCCATCTTCAAAATATCTGCAAAAGGAGTACGCAAAAAGACCGGCCCAAGTATTTCAACAAAGTGTTCAAATTTTTACTCGTCTTTATTCTTACGTGGTTTAGGAGGAAAGGGCATGGGTTTTTGAACCCGGGTTCTCTTTCTTTACCATTTTTTCTAGTAATGAAGTCTTTTTTTATCATAACGTTTATTTTTAGGAGGTGGATTATCAAGATCAACACCAGGTTCTATTTCAAAATCATTATGAAGTTCTTTATCATTGTCTGGTTAAGCATCTACATGGACATCATCATTATCATTATCACCAGATGAATGTTCATTACCTGATTGTGTCACATCATCAGAAATAGAAACATCATTACAATCCTCAGAAGGTTTTTCTACTTCAGGTTCACTAGAAGTATACAAAGCCCTATCATTTTTGTTTTTATTTTTATTTTTATATGGACTAGGTACATCGGTGTTAATTCTTTGAGAATTGTGTTGAATTATTTTAGGGTGACCTTCAGGATAAGGTGGCTCCTAAGTCATTCTACCAACTCTAGTCATTACTCTAACAACATGATCATTCATATTCTTATTCATTTCATTAAACAAATCATGTTGAGATTTAGCAACTTGTTCTAACTAGGTTTGGACCATCGAAGCATGTTTGCCTACACCTTTGACATCATTAGCAATTCTAAACAACAAGTCACTCAAGCGATTAATCGTGTAGGCATTATGTTTCAATTGTTTCATAATATTCGCATTGAAATGATCTTGCTTAATAATGTAATTGTCAAATTCATACAAGCATTGACTAGCAGATTTATTGTAAGGAATATCACCTTCATCAAACTTTATAAAAGAATTTACCTCCACTACCTATGTCGGGGTGTCAACTCCATGTATTTCTTCGATAGGTGGTAAATTCTTAACATCTTCAGCTTTCATACCTTTTTATTTCATAGACTTCTTTGCCTCTTGTGTATCTTCAGGACTGAGAAATAGAATACCTCTCTTCTTCGGAGTTGGTTTAGGTGGTCATTCAAGAAGTGTCTAATCATTATCATTCTTCAATATATTATTCAATAGTTCTTTAGCTTGTTCAATAGTTCATTCCCTAAAAACACAAACAACACAACTATCTAGGTAGTCCCTAGAAGCATCGCTTAGTACATTATAAAAGATATCAAGTATTTTTTTACTTAAGAGGATGATCAGGTAAAGCATAAGTAATTGGATAAGCCTCCCCCAAGCTTGAGGGAGATTCTCTTCTTTAGTTTGCACAAAGTTAAATATTTCCTGTAAGGCGGCTTGTTTCTTATGAGCAGGAAAATATTTTTCAGAGAAGTAATAAGTCATATCTTGGGGACTACACACACAACCAGGAGCATGACTATTAAACTAGATCTTAGCATCACCCTTTAATAAGGAAACAACTTAAGAATATAATAGTAGCGAATTTTTTCCTCATGAGAAAATAGGGTAGCTATATCATTCAACTTACTAAGGTGCACCACGACAGTTTTAGTTTAATAGCCAAGGAAAGGGTCAGATTCAACCAAATTAATTAATTCAAGATTGACAGAGAATTCATAATCCTTACCAGTAACAAAGATATGTGAAGTAGCAAACTTAGGATCATATTTCATTCTAGCATTCAGAGATTTTTCTTTAAGCTTACATAGTAATTTCTTAAGATCATCTCTATCATTACAAGCAAGAAATTCCCTAGCTATCTCTCCATCCATAACATAACCCTCAAGTATCTTAGGCAATTCATATCTAGGAGAGCTAGGTTGAATGGGTGTTTCATAATCACCAGTTTCAGTAATTTCATTAGTTTCGACATTCTCAAATTCCTTAGCTTTAGCAAGTTGTGCATCAAGAAATTCACCTAGTGGCACAGTATCATCAAGAAAATTACTAGCATCATTCATTGCAGAAGTAGCATCATTAATTACTTGCGACATATTAGAATTAATAGGAGGAGGTGGTGTCACAAGCTTACTTAAAACAGAAGGTGAATCAAGTGTAGAGCTAGATAATAGTTCTTTACCTTCCCTCGTCCTAGAGGGAACGATCTTAGTTTGATCATCCTTAAGATTCTTCATGGTGATCAACAGATATAAATCCCAAGTGACTCGGTAAATAGAGCTATGCTCCCCAACAATGACGCCAGAAAAAGTTCTTGATAACCCACAAGTATAGGGGATTGCAATAGTTTTTGAGGGTAGAGTTGTTGGGTAACGCGGTAATTTCAAAAATTTCCTATGCACACGCAAGATCATGGTGATGCATAACAAGGAGCAGGAGAGTGTTGTCCATGTACCCTCGTAGACCGTAAGCAGAAGCGTTATGACAACGCGGTGGATGTAGTCGTACGTCTTCAAGATCCGACTGATCTTAGTACCGAAAGCACGACACCTCCGCGATCTGCACACGTTCGGCTCGGTGACGTCCCATGAACTCACGATCTAGCAGAGTGTCGAGGGAGAGTTTCGTCAGCACGGCGACATGATGACGGTGATGATGAAGCTACCGGCACAGGGTTTCGCCTAAGCACTGCAAGGATATGACCAAGGTGGATTATGGTGGAGGGGGGTACCGCACATGGCTAAGAGATCAATGATCAACTTGTGTGTCTATGGGGTGCCCCCTCCCCCATATATAAAGGAGTGGAGGAGCACTACAAGAAATATGTCAACTTGTGACCACCACTATTGGTCACTGAAAGGTCATGGTTTTTCATTTGTGCCCTTTTTGTGACCAAAAACATAAGGTCAAAAGCTGAGGGTCGTTAACTGATTATAGCGACCTTTCTTCTGGAATGGTCGAAGAAGTTTATGACCAAAATATGTCCACTGTGGCGTTTCGGTCACTAGCAACCTCCCCAGTCCATGTAGGCATCCAGCGTGGCAAGCTGATGTGGCACAAGATTCAGCCCGGTCCAATTGAGTGTTTTACATGGGCCTAGCCCAACAATTCAGCCCATTTATATTTTTTTCGCTGCTAATTTTGGTGAACTACACAGGCCAAGCCCTACAATTCGGCCTTTTTATTTTCTGGGCCATGGCCTTTTTGTACCAGCAGTTTTAGTTTTCTTTTTTTATAAAATGGGTCCATTAGTCAAACAGGTCCCACTTGTCAGGTTTTGATAAATGGGTCCCAGCTATTAGGCTCAGATTCTTCATATTTCAATTTGACATCATATTTGAATTTCATAGTAAGAAAATAACCAGTATTTAAATAGGCAAGCAGAAAACACACATAATTATTCAAATAACAATAGCCAGATTCACTACAAGCTCTACAAATGACATGTAATACAAGCTCAACATATACAATGCTTTACAAGCTCTACAAATGCAAAGCTCTACAGCACTTTACAAGCTCTCCAAGTAATGTTACAAGCTCTACAGGTGTTTTCTTCTTCAACATGGAGCTACTTCGATAGAGATCAAATGCCGGACTCACTGTACGGCCATAGTCAGGACTGGGCTAACAGAACGACTGCATGCCCTCCATGACCGCCCTGTTACATGAATCAGCTAAGAAGAATTAGAAAAACTGGAGTAAAATGTAGTAAAGGACAATTCATTATAGAATTATAAACACACAAAGCTCTATCCATAGTACCAGCAATGGATAACAAGAACAACTCCAGATTATTAGCTGATTCATTATAGAATAATATAGAACAAGCTCCCAGTTTGGAGCAAATAGTGGATAAAAGCATGCAACAACAATGGAACAATCATGCACACAATATAATAAAATGGATAGAACAATAAAATGGATAGAACAATAACAAGAACAACTCCAGATTACACACAAAGCTCTATCCATAGTACCAGCAATGGATAAAATCATGCACACAGTATAATTCTGACTATGATATAACCAGAGAACTAAATATTCTACATACTTTGAACTCATCAACTAATAAGTGAGAATGATCTAATTGTATGCAAACAATCTTTTTTTATTTGTTTATATTACTAAAATAGACATCTTCCTTTATGTGAAGAAGTCTGCTTCCTTCTTTAGTTAGTAGTAATCGTTCCATGCAAATCAACCGTGTGTGTATGCTTGAGCATGGTCTGGAGATTACATGCATAGAGGAACATAATCCTAAACAAAATAGCATCAAATAGCGGTGGGTGCTCAACCTATTTACCATACACAAGCAACACTTAAACCATAGCATGTGCATATACTTGTGTCACATTAGGGGGTTCAGAATGTACACAGTATATTCTAATAAAAAGGATTGGGAGCAGAGGGAGAGGGAGGTGGATATGGACGTGCTACCTGCTGCTCCGATGGTGCCTCTTGGTGGTCGTGTTTGAGCTCCTCCTGATGCTGCGTGAATCCAAGTGGCTCTCAAGCAAAATCTCCAGCGAAACTACAATGCAACGAATAGTAAGTAACAACAATGTCTGCGATGTCTGCAATGAACTTTTGAGCAGCTACAGCAACCAGCCTTGTTCCACAGACCACAAAATTAGGAAATAGATTTAAAAACATGTCATTCATGTGGACCAGTAATCACTGAGTTGGAGGGGAAACTGCAGTTTCTCTCAGGCTGGAACTACAACGTGCTAAAACAACCCTAAGTGGTTCCATTCATGTGGAAGAATACAGCTCAGGTGCTAAACCTGAAAACAATATGATGTGCAGAAACTAGATTTAATTTAGTATTATAGGAACTTGAATTTTGTTCACAGGTTAATCCAACCCAAGTAAAAATAGGCTAAATAGAACGGATAACTCCATCTTCTCTGTTAAGGCTGAAAAGAGAAGGCAGCCATCATAGTGATCTTCTCCGTTAAGGCTGTGGGGGATTGAAGGATTGGTAAGATCTGCTCGGTTTTGTTGATTTGAAAGCTAAAGTTCGAAGTGAGTTGTGCAACATCATAGTGATCACAGAGTACAACACTGCTAGCTAGTCATCTGCCCACGACTTCATAGAAAAAAGAAAAGTAATGTCCACATATGACTCTTGTGCTGTCAAAATCTGAAACTAGGCATCCTTCTAAATTATAAGTACATTTCATGATTTTGACACTCATCACTTGTCAGACCCGGGATCCCGTATCTATGCACTCGTAGGAATACTACAGATAATTGAGTTTTTATCAACACTTGGAGAAAGCACAGTAAAAGGTGTTAAATGTTCCACAGAACAAAACTTTGTGGCTCAGGTAGCTAGCCTAACATAGCCGCACTGAATAATCATCTCAAACCGCAGACAAAATGACGCATTCTAATCTAGTGTTGCCTTCTATTCTCAGGGAAGCAAGGGTATGTTGTAGCCACAAGCTAACAGTAAACCAGGAACCTTAAACTTAACAGGGAAGAAAACTCCGACATAAGAATTCTCTGTCGAAGGATTACTGGTCTGGTATGGGGGCCAAGGACACCATTGATGAAGGTGGCACTCAAGGTGGAGGCAGCATACCCGAATCCAAGGGCCCGAAACACTGATATATATGAAGGAGATCAATTGCACGTGAGAAAGAATCCGAGCATCAACCGGATAATAAGTTGGAGAAATCTTTCTGAAAGACTGAAACAGAACGCGGGAACAGAAAGAAAGTGAATGGGGAAAAAAATTTGCTCACCTGCGTATGTCTCGGAGAAGGTGACGACGCCGTCCTTATCGCCGTCGAAGAAGGCCGCGTGCTTCTGCAGCACCGTCATGCTGCCGGTGCCCGAAGCATCGCCATACCCTGACATCTCTGACATCTCGAAGCCGTGCGCGTTGACGAGCAGCCGCCCTTGGCGACTAGACGATGGTGGCGTGCCAAGGGAAGAGAGTGGGGGAGGGGAAGAGGGTGTGGCGCCGCCCGGGGCGAGGGCATCGAGGGTGGGGAGAACACCGGTGGGGGAGACCGAAGACGGGCAGGGAGGTCACCGGTGGCTGCCAGATCGGGAGAGGGTGTCGGTGTACTAGAGTAGGGGTACCCTAGTATCCCGAACTCGTGCACGGGCAGTTGCAGCGCCCCGCGGCAAGGCTTGCCGGGTGACCGCCAAGACCCTCCGTGGCCCCCTCGAAGACCATTCAAGAACAAAGTACTCAAACCAAGGCCCCGACAAGAGGAGCTTGCCGGGAAGGCCAACCCAGGCCCCGGCAAGAGGATCTTGCCGGGAAGAGACAAGACCCTGGCAAGAGGAGCTTGCCGGGAAGGCCACTCAAGGCATACCAAGAAAGCTTGCCGTGACGCGCCCTGCGTCCCGGCAAGGCCCGGTGAGCGACAAGCTCCCAAACACGACAAGACGACGACCGCGGCAAGGAGCTTGCCGCGGGAAACCCCCACTTCGTGCCCGCGCTCCAGCACACCTGCTAGCGTGTCGCTCTAGGACTCTCCCAAGCACACGTGGCAGGAGGCTGTGCAGCTAGGGGTGCGAGGTGGCAAGCGGAGATGAAGAGAAGGCCATCGTGGCGAACATTGGCGCTCCTAACGGTCACTTTTTGCACTGTTTAGGTAACTCAGATAGGCATTTAATGCCCTTGTCCCCTGCCGTCAGAGTTAGGTAGGGTGCACTGTATCCATAGTAGCGGTAGCTGCACCTACCGCATCCTTTTCCATTTTTACCCTTCTTGTCTATGTTGCCCCCTGTCGGTGACCCCTTGAAAGTATAAAAGGAGGCCCAGGCGCAACGTAGAAGGGGTTCAGCTGGTTCGGGGGTTCGGCCAGTTCGGCTCATTCAAAACACCAGAAACACTCTCACGCTCAGTCGGGCAGCGTCCGTCGCTCCTGAGCAAGAATTCAATACACACAAACAAGCAGCAGTAGGGTTTTACGCATCCGTGCGGCCCGAAGCTGGGTAAAACCCGCTCGCGTGTACCGCCTCGATCCGCTCTTTGTGCGGCCTCCGCCCTCACCGAACCGAAAGGGGCCCTGTCCCCATAGGTGTTGGTGGAATCAGCCTCCCCGACAGAGGGATAGGTGGAAATCCTAACCCTAGAAGAGAGGAGGAGGGGGACGCCATGGCCGTGCCTGGACTAGTGGATATGGGGAAGGTGAGGGGAGGGGGATGGCGGAGACGAGGTCGACGGTGGGTGGCGCGGCGGTGGTGGGTGGGGATGGCGTCGGATCTAGAAGGCGGGGTGATGGTGGCGGCGCGATCTGGAAGGGGAGGAGAGCCGAGCTGTAGGTGCAAGAGGACCGCGGGCTCCGGCGCGATCTTGGGGAGGGAGACCGCGGGCTTGGCGTCGCCTGGAGGTGGAGGAGCGTGGTGGCGGCGAGCGGCTTGAGCGTGCGCGATGAGGGGGGAGAAGGGGGCGGCAGCGATGGATCTGGGGAGAAGGGGGCAGCATCGATGGAGTGGGAGGGGGTAAGGTTTGGGTGGTCGGGCTGCCCGGGGGTGGGAGGGGATAGGGTTCTTTTTCTTTCTCTCTCTTTTTTTCTTTAGATAAATGGGATGGGTGGATGGATGGATGGATGGATGCCATGTCATCAATCCATGGCACGAACATTTCAACCAATGAGAACAAAGCATACGTAATTGTGTTTTTCTATGTGTTTCTATTATATTTTTTGCACAAGGGTGCATTTTGGAATGGCATAATTTGTTCAAATTATATCATACTTTGCACAAGGGTGCATCTTGGAATGGCAAACAATGTTGCCTAAAAAAATTACATTTTTTTGGACGAAACATTCATTTTTCCATTTTTTGAGTGCCCAAAATGAGTTTTTTTATGAAGGACCTACCATATATTTGTTGCAAAAGTGGACCGAATCATTTTTATAAAATACTAGGACATATTTAATACAATTGACCAAATGGTTGAGTGTCAGAAGCTTTGATCCACCTCTCATGAAAAAGACAAATTCCCGCCGATTCATCTGGAAGCGGGTCAAATTTGAACTGCAGTTGCCTCATAGTTTGCTATTTATTTTTTTCAAAAATCATTTTTAGGGACATAAGTATCTATTTAATCAGAGAAACACCAAAAAAATTCCAAGATTCAACCACTAGCTAGGAACGGTCATTCCCGCCGTTTTGACCGCATTTTGAAACGGGCATAAAAAATTCAAAAAAAATCAAAAAATTGGGAAACCTTCGCATTGTGTCATTATATGTGGCCAAGTTCACAGGAAAAATAATAAACTTGTAATACGACAATTATTTTAAAAAAGTGTTCTCAGAAACGAGCTATCACGTATGGAGATTAATGGCTTTCAAGCCAAATGATCAATCTTATGGCCACATCCATGGCATAGTTTGTTCAAATGATCTCATATTGTGCACAAGGGTGCATATTCGAATGGCAAACAATGTTGCCTAAAGAAGTTTCCATTTTCTTTGGACGAAAAAACCATTTTCCATTTTTCGAGTGCCCAAAAGGAGGTTTTTTTGTGAAGGACCTCCCAAATAATTGTTGCAAAATTGGACCAAATCAATTTTATAAAATACTAGGACATATTTAATGCACAATTGACCAAATGGTTGGGTGTAAAAAGTTTTGATCCACCTCTCGTGAAAAAGACAAATTTGTGCCGATTCAGCTGGAAGCGGGTCAAATTTGAACTACAACTGCCTCATAGTTTGCTATTTATTTTTTTCAAAAATCATTTCTAGGTACATAAGTATCTATTTAATCAGAGAAATACCAAAAAAATTCCAAGATTCAACCACTAGCTAGGAACGGTCATTCCCACCGTTTTGACCGCATTTTGAAACAGGCATAAAAAATAAAAAAAAATCAAAAAATTGGGAAACCTTCGCATTGTGTCATTATATGTGGCCAAGTTCCCAGGAAAAATAATAAAGTTGTAATAAGGCAATTATTTTAAAAAAGTGTTCTCAGAAACGAGCTATCACGTTTGGAGATCAATGGCTTTCAAGTCAAATGATCAATCTTATGGCCACATCCATGGCATAGTTTGTTCAAATGATCTCATATTGTGCACAAGGGTGCATATTGGAATGGCAAACAATGTTGCCTAAGGAAGTTTCCATTTTCTTTGGACGAAAAAACCATTTTTCATTTTCCGAGTGCCCAAAAGGAGGTTTTTTGTGAAGGAACTACCAAATAATTGTTGCAAAAATGGACCAAATCAATTTTATAAAATACAAGGCCATATTTAATGCACAATTGACAAAATGGTTGGGTGTCAAATTTTTGGATCCACCTCTGGTGAAAAAGACAAATTCCCGTCGATTCAGCTGGAAGCGGGTCAAATTTGAACTGCAGCTGCCTCATAGTTTGCTCTTTATTTTTTCCAAAAATCATTTCTAGGTAAATAAGTATCTATTTAATCATAAATACATGGTTTGATGGTGAGACATCGAGGTTTGGACGGTGGCCGAGGGCCCCAACTCTAGAGCGCGTAAGCTCGCAAGCCCGCCGCGTGGTCACCGCGTA
Organism: Triticum aestivum; assembly: GCF_018294505.1. Classification (NCBI taxonomy): domain Eukaryota; kingdom Viridiplantae; phylum Streptophyta; class Magnoliopsida; order Poales; family Poaceae; genus Triticum; species Triticum aestivum. The sequence goes on from NC_057813.1 coordinate 400,579,364, forward strand.
ACCGTGGCGTTGCCATGTGTTCTTGGCGGCCTAGGCATGTCTAGTGGGTTGGGCACTCCCTAGGTAGGTGCTAGGAAGAAAATAACAACATAAGATTCTCATGAGGAGACCGATCGATGCTCAAACATGAATAAGCAGCCAAGTGTTTGATTTGCGGTACGGGAAATGCACATGGCTAATGGGCGTGAGTTTTGGCTAAGGATGATCAGTTACTAAGAAGACCGTCTTCACAATTTTCACCTCAAAAGGAGGAGCCTAGGTGGTACTTGCTTTACAAAGTACCATACTGGACATAAATACGAATGTTGAAGCTGGGCTCAAAATAATGAATGGATTGAGCTGGCATTTGGTGGAGGATGGTTATTTGGACATAGTAAAGCACTGTAGAAAATGGATACCATTTGGCCATGCCAAAATGGTACTTCCTTCACAAAGTGCTGCTCTGGACAGAATAGGAAAATGAATATTTTCGAATTATTTTTGAACTAGGCAAGGAATGTTTTTGACATATTTGATGAAGATATGATCCAAAACATTTATGAGAATTTTTTGGGAATTTTTGGAATAACAGAAATATAGGTTGCTTCACAACCTAGGGCAAAAGCTGCCACATGGACATGACACATAGGCAAAACTGATGAGATGGTGCCTAGTCATCACAACCCACCACAATCTACAAGGCTATGACCATCTATATTGGTCATTAACAACTAGAAATAAGGCAGTGGACTAGCACTGTTTGCTTTGTGACCATTTCGTGTAAGGAAATTACGACCTTTCTGACCAAAATGGTCGCAATGGTTTAGGATTTGGAGCCCTCCAAACAGCTTTTGACCAATTGGTCTGAAATGGTCATAGATCTATGACCAATTCTTCCAGGGTCACTGACAAAAGGTCACTAGTTGACATATTTCTTGTAGTGGAGGGGGGACGGCCGACCCTCTATGGCACGCCCTGGACGAGTCCTACTCCCACTGGGAGTAGGATTCCCCCCCTTCCCTAGTTGGACTAGGAGAGAAGGAAGGGGGAGAGAGGGAGGAAGGAAAGGGCGGCCGCCCCCCCACCCAATTCGGATTGGGCTTGGGGGGGGGGCGCCCTCCACCTGGCCGCGTCCTCCTCTCTCATACTATGGCCCAATAAGGCCCATATACTTCTCGGGGGGGGGGGGTCCGGTAACCTCCTGGTACTCCGGTATGTACCCGAACTCACCCGGAACCATCCCGGTGTCCAAACATAGGCTTCCAATACATCAATCGCCATGTCTCGACCATTTCGAGACTCCTCATCATGTCCGTGATCATATCCGAGACTCTGAACTACCTTCGATACATCAAAACACATAAACTCATAATACCGATCGTCACCGAACATTAAGCGTGCGGACCCTACGGGTTCGAGAACTATGTAGACATGACCGAGACATGTCTCCGGCCAATAACCAATAGCGGAATCTGGATGCTCATATTGGCTCCCACATATTCTACGAAGATCTTTCTCGGTCAAACCGCATAACAACATACGTTGTTCCCTTTGTCATCAGTATGTTACTTGCCCGAGATTCGATCGTCGGTATCTCAATACCTAGTTCAATCTCGTTACCGGCAAGTCTCTTTACTCGTTTTGTAATGCATCATCCCGTAACTAACTTATTAGTCACATTGCTTGCAAGGCTTATAGTGATGTGCATTACCGAGAGGGCCCAGAGATACCTCTCCGACAATCGGAGTGACAAATCAGAATCTCGATTTATGCCAACTCAACAAACACCATCGGAGACACCTATAGAGCACCTTTATAATCACCCAGTTACGTTGTGAGTTTGGTAGCACACAAAGTGTTCCTCCGGTATTTGGGAGTTGCATAATCTCATAGTCATAGGAACATGTATAAGTCATGAAGAAAGCAATAGAATATATTAAACGATCAAGTGCTAAGCTAACGGAATGGGTCAAGTCAACCACATTATTCCCTAATGATGTGTTCCCATTTATCAAATGATAACTCATGTCTATGGCTAGGAAACTTAACCATCTTTGATTAACGAGCTAGTCAAGTAGAGGCATACTAGTGACACTCTACTTGTCTATGTATTCACACACGTACTAAGTTTCCGGTTAATACAATTCTAGCATGAATAATAAAGATTTATCATGATATAAGGAAATATATAAATAGTAACTTTATTATTGCCTCTAGTGCATATTTCCTTCAGTCTCCCACTTGCACTAGAGTTAATAATCAAGATTACATTGTAATGATTCTAACACCCATGGAGTCTTGGTGTTGATCATGTTTTGCTCGTGAGAGAGGCTTAGTCAACGGGTCTGCAACATTCAGATCCATATGTATCTTGCAAATCTCTATGTCCCCTTCCGACACTTCATGATAGATGGAATTGAAGCGTCTCTTGATGTGTTTGGTTCTCTTGTGAGATCTGGATTCCTTTGCCAAGGCAATGGCTCCAGTATTGTCACAAAAGATTTTCATTGGACCCGATGTACTAGGTATGACACCTAGATCGGATATGAACTCCTTCATCCAGACTCCTTCATTTGCTGCTTCCGAAGCAGCTATGTACTCCGCTTCACACGTAGATCCCGCCACGACGCTTTGCTTAGAACCGCACCAACTTACAGCTCCACCGTTCAATATAAATATGTATCCGGTTTGTGACTTAGAGTCATCAGGATCAGGGTCAAAGCTTGCATCAACGTAACCATTTACGATGAGCTCTTTGTCACCTCCATAAACGAGAAACATATCCTTAGTCCTTTTCAGGTATTTCAGGATGTTCTTGACCGCTGTCCAGTGATCCACTCCTAGATTACTTTGGTACCTCCCTGCTAAACTAATAGCAAGGCACACATCAGGTCTGGTACACAGCATTGCATACATGATAGAGCCTATGGCTGAAGCATAGGGAACATCTTTCATTTTATCTCTATCTTCTGCAGTGGTCGGGCATTGAGTCTAACTCAACTTCACACCTTGTAACACAGGCAAGAACCTTTCTTTGCTCGATCCATTTTGAACTTCTTCAAAACTTTATCAAGGTATGTGCTTTGTGAAAGTCAAATTAAGCGTCTTGATCTATCTCTATAGATCTTATGCCCAATATATAAACAACTTCACCGAGGTGTTTCATTGAAAAACTCTTGTTCAAGTATCCTTTTATGCTATCCAGAAATTCTATATCATTTCCAATCAATAATACGTCATCCACATATAATATTAGAAATGCTACAGAGCTCCCACTCACTTTCTTGTAAATACAAGCTTCTCCAAAAGTCTATACAAAACCATATGCTTTGATCACACTATCAAAATGTTTGTTCCAACACCGAAAGGCTTGCACTAGTCCATAAATGGATCGCTGGAGCTTGCACACTTTGTTAGCATCCTTTGGATCAATATAACCTTCGGGTTGCATCATATACAACTCTTCTTGCATAAATCCATTCAGGAATGCAATCTTTACATCCATTTGCCAAATTTCATAATCATAAAATGCAGCAATTGCTAACATGATTCGGACAAACTTAAGCATCGCTACGGGTGAGAAGGTGTCATCATAGTCAACTCCTTGAACTTGTCAAAAACCTTTCGCAACAAGTCGTGCTTTGTAGACAGTAACATTACCGTCAGCGGCAATCTTATTCTTAAAGATCCATTTATTCTCGATGGCTTGCCGATCATCGGGCAAGTTAACCAAAGTCCACACTTTGTTCTCATACATGGATCCCATCTCAGATTTCATGGCCTCAAGCCATTTCGTGGAATCTGGGCTCATCATCGCTTCCTCATAGTTAGTAGGTTCGTCATGGTCAAGTAACATGACCTCCAGAATAGGATTACCGTACAAATCTGGTGCGGATCTTACTTTGGTTGACCTACGAGGTTCGGTAGTAACTTGATCCGAAGTTTCATGATCATTATCATCGGCTTCCTCACTAATTGGTGTAGGGATCACATGAACTGATTTCTGTGATGAACTACTTTCCAATAAGTGAGCAGGTACAGTTACCTCATCAAGTTCAACTTTCCTCCCATTCACTTATTTCGAGAAACTCCTTCTCTAGAAAGGATCCATTCTTAGCAACGAATGTGTTGCCTTCGTATCTGTAATAGAAGGTGTACCCAACAGTTTCCTTTGAGTATCCTATGAAGACACATTTCTCCGATTTTGGTTCGAGCTTATCAGGTTGAAGCTTTTCACATAAACATCACAGCCCCAAACTTTCAGAAACGATAACCTTGGTTTCTTGCCAAACCACAGTTCATACGACGTCATCTCAATGGATTTAGATGGTGCCCTATTTAATGTGAATGCAGCCGTCTCTAAAGCATAACCCCAAAACGATAGCGGTAAATCATTAAGAGACATCATAGATTGCACCAAATCTAATAAAGTGCGGTTACGACGTTCGGACACACCATTACGTTGTGGTGTTCCGGCTGGCGTGAGTTGTGAAACTATTCCGCATTGTTTCAAATCAAGACCAAACTCATAACTCAAATATTCTCCTCCATGATCAGATCGTAGAAACTTTATTTTCTTATTACGATGATTTTCCACTTCACTCTGAAATTCTTTGAACTTTTCAAATGTTTCAGACTTATGTTTCATCAAGTAGATATACCCATATCTGCTCAAATCATCTGTGAAGGTGAGAAAATAACAATACCCGCCGCGAGCCTCAATATTCATTAGACCACATACATCAGTATGTATGATTTCCAACAAATCTGCTGCTCACTCCATTGTTCCGGAGAACAGAGTTTTAGTCATCTTGCCCATGAGGCATGGTTCGCAAGTACCAAGTGATTCATTATCAAGTGATTCCAAAAGTCCATTAGAATGGAGTTTCTTCATGCGGTTTACACCAATATGACCCAAACGGCAGTGCCACAAATAAGTTGCACTATCACTATCAACTCTGCATCTTTTGGCTTCAATATTATGATTATGTGTGTCACTACTATCGAGATTCAATAAAAATAGACCACTCTTCAAGGGTGCATGATAATAAAAGATATTAATCATATAAATAGAACAACCATTATTCTCAGATGTAAATGAATAACCGTCTCACATCAAACAAGATCAAGATATAATGTTCATGCTCAACGCTGGCACCAATAACAATTATTCAGGTCTAAAACTAATCCCGAAGGTAGATGTATAGGTATCATGCTGACCGCGGTCACATCGACTTTGGAACCATTTCCCACGTGCATCGTCACCTCGTCCTTAGCCAATCTTTGCTTAATCCGTAGTCCTTCTCTCGAGTTGCAAATATTAGCAACAGAACCAGTATCAAATACCCAGGTAGTATTGCGAGCATTAGTAAGGTACACATCAATAACATGTATATCACATATACCTTTGTTCACCTTGCCATCCTTCTTATCCGCCAAATGCTTGGGGCAGTTCCGCTTCCAGTGATCAGTCCCTTTGCAGTAGAAGTACTTAGTCTCAGGCTTAGGTCCAGACTTGGGCTTCTTCACTTGAGTAGGAACTTGCTTGCCGTTCTTCTTGAAGTTCCCCTTCTTCCCTTTACCCCTTTTCTTGAAACTGGTGGTCTTGTTGACCATCAACACTTGATGCTCCTTCTTGATTTCTACCTCCGCAGCCTTTAGCATTGCGAAGAGCTCGGGAATTGTCTTGTTCATCCCTTGCATATTATAGTTCATCATGAAGCTCTTGTAGCTTGGTGGCAGTGATTGAAGAATTCTGTTAATGACACTATCATCAGGAAGATTAACTCCCAGCTGAATCAAGTGGTTGTTATACCCAGACATTTTGAGTATATGTTCACTGACAGAACTATTCTCCTCCATCTTGCAGCTATAGAACTTATTGGAGACTTCATATCTCTCAATCCGGGCATTTTCTTGAAATATTAACTTCAACTCCTGGAACTTATTGGAGACTCCATGACGTTCAAAACGTCGTTGAAGTCCCGGTTCTGAGCCATAAAGCATGGCACACTGAACTATCGAGTAGTCATCAGCTTTGCTCTGCCAGACATTCACAACGTCCAGCGTTGCTCCTGCAGCGGGTCTTGCACCTAGCGGTGCTTCCGGGACATAATTCTTCCATGCAGCAATGAGGATAATCCTCAAGTTACGAATCCAGTCTGTGTAATTGCTACCATCATCTTTCAACTTAGCTTTCTCAAGGAACGCACTAAAGTTCAAAGGGACAGTAGCACGGGCCATTGATGTACAACAACATAGACATTCAAAAAACTATCAGGTACTAAGTTAATGTTAAATTAAAGTTCAATCATATTACTTAAGAACTCCCATTTAGATAGACATCCCTCTAATCATCTAAGTGATCACGTTATCCAAACAACTAAACCATGTCCGATCATCACGTGAGATGGAGTAGTTTTCAATGGTGAACATCACTATGTTGATCATATCTACTATATGATTCACGCTCGACCTTTTGGTCTCAGTGTTCTGAGGCCATATCTGCATATGCTAGGCTCGTCAAGTTTAACCCGAGTATTCTGTGTGTGCAAAACTGGCTTGCACCCGTTGTATGTGAACATAAAGCTTATCACACCCGATCATCATGTGGTGTCTCGGCACGATGAACTTTCACAATGGTGCATACTCAGGGAGTACACTTGTACCTTGAAATTTAGTGAGAGATCATCTTATAATGCTACCGTCAAACTAAGCAAAATAAGATGCATAAAAGATAAACATCACATGCAACCAATATAAGTGATATGATATGGCCATCATCATCTTGTGCCTTTGAGATCTATCTCCAAAGCACCATCATGATCACCATCGTCACCGGTGCGACACCTTGATCTCCATCGTAGCATCCTTGCCGTCTCGCCAACTATTGTTTCTATGACTATCGCTACCGCTTAGTGATAAAGTAAAAACAATTATAGGGCGATTGCATTGCATACAATAAAGCAACAACCATATGGCTCCTGCCAATTGCCGATAACTTTGATACAAAACATGATCATCTCATAAAATAAAATTTAGCATCATGTCTTGACCATATCACATCACAACATGACCTGCAAAAACAAGTTAGACGTCCTCTACTTTGTCATTGCAAGTTTTACGTGGCTGCTATGGGCTGAACAAGAACTGTTCTTACCTACGCATCAAAACCACAATGATTTTTTCGTCAAGTATGTGTTCTTTTAACCTTCAACAAGGACCGGGCATAGCCACACTCGATTCAACTAAAGTTGGAGAAACTGACACCCACCAGCCACCTGTGTGCGAAGCACGTCGGTAGAACCAGTCTCGCGTAAGCGTACGCGTAATGTCGGTCCGGGCCGCTTCATCCAACAATACCACCGAATCAAAGTATGACATGCTGGTAAGAAGTATGGCTATTATCGCCCACAACTCACTTGTGTTCTTCTCGTGCATATAACATCTACGCATAAACCTGGCTCGGATGCCATTGTTGGGTAACGTGGTAATTTCAAAAATTTCCTATGCACACGCAAGATCATGGTGATGCATAGCAACGAGCGAGAGAGTGTTGTCCACATACCCTCGTAGACAGTAAGCGGAAGCATTATGACAACGCGGTAGATGTAGTCGTACATCTTCACGATCCGACCATTCTTAATACCGAAAGTACAGCACCTCCGTGATCTACACATGTTCGGCTTGGTGACGTCCCATGAACTCACGGTCCTGCAGAGTGTCGAGGGAGAGTTTCATCAACACGACGGCGTGATGATGGTGATGATGAAGCTACCGGCACAGGGCTTTGCCTAAGCACTGCAACGATATGACCGAGGTGGATTACAGTGGAGGGGGCACCGCACATGGCTATGGGATGTCAACCTCCCCCGTATATATGGGAGTGGAGGAGGGGGGAGGGCCGGCCCTCTATGGTGCGCCCTGGAGGAGTCCGACTCCCACCGGGAGTAGGATTCCCCCCCTTCCCTAGTTGGACTAGGAGAGAAGGAAGGGGGAGAGAGGGAGGAAGGAAAGGGGGGCCACCCCCCACCCCGAATTCGGATTGGGCTTGGGGGAGGGGCGCCCTCCACCTGGCCGCCTCCTCCACTCTCCCACTATGGCCCAATAAGGCCCATATACTTCCCGGGGGGTTCCAGTAACCTCCCGGTACTCTGGTATAGGCCCGAACTCATCCGGAACCATTCCGATGTCCAAACATAGGCTTCCAATATATCAATCTTCTCGACCATTTTGAGACTCCTCGTTATGTCCGTGATCATATCCGGGACTCCGAACTACCTTCGATACATCAAAACACATAAACTCATAATACCGATCGTCAGAGAACGTTAAGCGTGCGGACCCTGCGGGTTCAAGAACTATGTAAACAAGACCGAGACATGTCTCTGGCCAATAACCAATAGAGGAACCTGGATGCTCATATTGGCTCCAACATATTCTACGAAGATCTTTATCGGTCATATGGCATAACAACATACATTGTTCCCTTTGTCATCGGTATGTTACTTGCCCGAGATTTGATCATCGATATCTCAATACCTAGTTCAATCTCGTTACCGGCAAGTCTCTTTACTCGATCTGTAATGCATCATCCCGTAACTAACTTATTAGTCACATTGCTTGCAAGGCTTATAGTGATGTGCATTACGGAGAGGGCCCAAAGATACCTCTCCGACAATCGGAGTGGCAAATCCTAATCTCGATTTATGCCAACTCAACAAACACCATCGGAGACACCTATAGAGCACCTTTATAATCACCCAGTTACGTTGTGACGTTTGGTAGCACACAAAGTGTTCCTCCGGTATTCGGGAGTTGCATAATCTCAATCATAGGAACATGTATAAGTCATGAAGAAAGCAATAGCAACATACTAAACGATCAAGTGCTAAGCTAACGGAATGGGTCAATTCAATCACATCATTCCCTAATGATGTGATCCTATTTATCAAATGACAACTCATGTATATGGTTAGGAAACTTAACCATCTTTGATTAACGAGCTAGTCAAGTAGAAGCATACTAGTGACACTCTATTTGTCTATGTATTCACACATGTACTAAGTTTCCTGTTAATACAATTCTAGCATGAATAATAAACATTTATCATGATATAAGGAAATATGTAAATAACAACTTTATTATTGCCTCTAGGGCATATTTCCTTCAAGAGTATTCAACCCAAATTTATTGGGGAGCCAAAGAATGTTTGCAAGTATTAGCAGTTGATTTTTCAATTCAACCACACCCAGAGACTAAATATCTGCAGCAGAGTGATGAGTAGCGTAGTAGTGTGATAATTTGGTATAGGTAGTAACGACAGCAAAAGTAACGGTAACAGTAGCAGTGATAGTTTTGTAGCAACTATAACAACATCAACAATAGTAGTAACTGAACAAAGATCAATATGCGAAAAGCTCATAGGCATTGGATTGGTGATGGATAATTATGTTGGATGACATTCATCATGTAATAGTTATAACCTAGGGCGACACAGAACTAGCTCCAATTCATCAACGTAATATAGTTATGTATTCTGTATATAGTCATACATGCTTGTGACAAGAACTTGCATGACATCTTTTGTCCTACCCTCCTGATACGTGTCCAATGTATCTACAATTTTGATTGTTCCATGCTATTATATTGCCCGTTTTGGATGTTTAATGGGCTTTATTATGCACTTTTATATTATTTTTGGGACTAACCTATTGACCGGAGGCCCAGTGCAAATTGTTGTTTTTTGCCTATTTCAGTGTCTCACAGAAAAGGAATATCAAATGGAGTCCAAACGGAATGAAACCTTTGGGAGAATCGTTTTTGGAACAAACGCAATCCATGAGACTTGGAGTGGACGTCAAGGAAGCAACGAGACGGCCACGAGGTAAGAGGGCGCGCCCAGAGGGGTAGGCGCACCCCCCACCATCGTGGGCCCCTCGTGGCTCCACCGACCTACTTCTTTCGCCTATATATACTCATATACCCCAAAAACATCCAGGAGCACGACAAAACCCTATTTCCACCGCAGCAACCATCTTTAGGCACCAAAAACCAATCGGGACCCTGTTCCGGCACCCTGCCGGAGGGGGGATTCATCACCAGTGGCCATCTTCATCATCCCGACGCTCACCATGACGAGGAGGGAGTAGTTCACCCTCGGGGCTGAGGGTATGTACCAGTAGCTATGTGTTTGATCTCTCTCTCTCTCTCTCTCTCTCTCGTGTTCTTGATATGGCACGATCTTGATGTATCACGAGCTTTGCTATTATAGTTGGATCTTATGATGTTTCTCCCCCTCTACTCTCTTGTAATGGATTGAGTTTTTCCTTTGAAGTTATCTTATCGGATTGAGTCTTTAAGGATTTGAGAACCCTTGATGTATGTCTTGCATGTGCTTATCTGTGGTGTCAATGGGATATTCATGCGAGCTACTTGATGTATGTTTTGGTGATCAACTTGCGGGTTCAGTGACCTTGTGAACTTATGCATAGGGGTTGGTGAAAGTGCAACTATACCTAGGTGGTTTTGGTAATTCCTACCAACATATAGCTCATTGAGCTAACATTATTCCAAGATGAATATTTCAGGAAAAGCTCAATGAATGGCATGGCATGGATGACGAAAGTGGACCCCTCAAAATGCTAAGGATAAAAGGATTGGATCAAGCTCAAAAGCTCAAGACTCTACATTTTATATTTTAGTGATCCAAGATCACATTGAGTCTATAGAAAAAGCCAATACTATCAAGGAGGGATGAGGTGTTGCTTAATGAGTCTCTTGCTCCATAGTGCTTAGTGATATGCTCCAAAGCCCTCAACTACTTTCTCACATCCACATTTGACCTAATCCTAAAGTCAAACTTGGCCCTACAGATTCTTTCTATCCGGCGCCAACGAGTTTAGTTGTCATAGCCACTGCCACAAACCCTAGGCAAATCATTCTCACCGATAGGGATCTCGGTCCCACCAAAATGAGCGAACCGGTCCCACCGAGTTTACCTAACTAACTCTCTGGTTAGCTTATTACCAAATTCGGTCCCATCGAGTTTGTGTAATCGGTCTCACCGAGATTACGTTATGCCCTAACCCTAATCATATCGGTCCTACCGAGTTGCATGTCGGTCCCACCGAAAATCCTAACGGTCACTAGATTTGCTGAATCGGTCCGACCGAGTTTACCAATTTGGTCCCACCAAGTTTGGCAAGTTGTGTGTAACGGTTAGATTTTGTGTGGAGGCTATATATACCCCTCCACCTCCCCTTCATTCATGGAGATAGCCATCAGAACAAACCTACACTTCCAACTTGCTGTTTCTGAGAGAGAACCACCTACTCATGTGTTGAGGCCAAGATATTCCATTCCTACCATATGAATCTTGATCTCTAGCCTTCCCCAAGTTGCTTTCCACTCAAATCTTCTTTCCACCAAATCCAAATATTCTGAGAGAGAGTTGAGTGTTGGGGAGACTATCATTTGAAGCACAAGAGCAAGGAGTTCATCATCAACACACCATTTGTTACTTCTTGGAGAGTGGTGTCTCCTAGATTGGCTAGGTGTCACTTGGGAGCCTCCGACAAGATTGTGGAGTTGAACCAAGGAGTTTGTAAGGGCAAGGAGATCGCCTACTTCGTGAAGATCTACCGCTAGTGAGGCAAGTACTTCGTGGGCGACGACCATGGTGGGATAGACAAGGTTGCTTCTTCGTGGACCCTTCATGGGTGGAGCCCTCCGTGGACTCGCGCAACCGTTACCCTTCGTGGGTTGAAGTCTCCATCAACGAGGATGTACGATAGCACCACCTATCGGAACCACGACAACAACATAAGTGTCTCCAATTGCATTTGAACTCTCCAAACCCTTCCCTTTACATTCTTGCAAGTTGCTTGCTTTACTTTTCACTGCTCTATACTCTTTGCATGCTTGCTTGAATTGTGTTAAGATTGCTTGACTTGTGCTAAGATAGCTAAAATCTGCCAAAGACTAAAATTGGGAAAAGGATAAGTTTTTATTTGGTCAAGTAGTCTAATCACCCCCCCTCTAGACATACTTTCGATCCTACAAGTGGTATCAGAGCCTTGGTCTCCATTTGCTTTGATTTCCATAGCTTTTGGTGGTCATAGCCTTGGTTTCACAACCTAGGAGAGTATGGCGTCTAGCGAGGGAAATTATCACCGTAGAGGTCCTTACTTTGATGGTACTAATTTTGCTAGTTGGAAGCATAAGATGAAAATGCATATTCTTGGACATAACCCCGCTGTTTGGGCTATTGTGTGTATTGGCTTGCAAGGTGAATTCTTTGATGGGAGAGAACCAAACCGTGAAGCTAGCGCGAAAGAGTTGAAGATGTTGCAATACAACGCTCAAGCTTGTGATATCCTCTTCAACGGATTGTGCCCCGAAGAATTCAACAAAATTAGCCGTCTTGAGAATGCAAAGGAAATTTGGGATACTTTGATTGATATGCATGAAGGTACCGACCCTGTCAAGGAATCGAAGCTGGATGTGCTCCAAAGTCAACTTGACAAGTTCAAAATGAAGGATGGTGAAGGTGTCGCTGAAATGTACTCTAGGCTTGCTCTTATCACAAATGAGATTGCCGGCTTAGGGAGTGAAGAGATGACCGACAAATTCATCATCAAGAAGATCCTAAGAGATTTGGACGAAAAATATGATACCGTGTGCACATTGATCCAAATGATGCCCAATTACAAAGATCTCAAGCTAACGGAAGTCATTGGAAGAATTGTTTCTCATGAGATGTCACTCAAGGATAAGGAGGAACTTCACAACAAGTCAAGTGGTGCTTACAAAGCCACATGTGAAGCTCCCACATTATCAAGTGAGAAACAAACCTTCAATGAAGAATTGAGCCTAATGGTGAAGAACTTCAACAAGTTCTACAAGAATAGAAGCAAAGAAAGAAGCTCCAAGTCAAGGTCCTACAATCACAAAAGATCTTATAGTCGAGAGAGAAATTGCTACAATTGTGGGAGACCCGGACACTATTCCAATGAGTGTAGGGCACCCTACAAAAGAAGAGAAGAATCACCACCAAGAGAGAGGAGGAGTAGAGATGATCGTTATGAACAAAGAACATCCCGGAGAAGCAAGGATTTGGAAAGGAAGGACAAGTCATCAAGGAGCTACACAAAACGAAGACATCAAGCTCATGTTGGTGAATGGGTATCCGGCTCCGACTCCGACAATCACTCCGAGAGAAGCTATCACTCCGACTCCGAATATACTCAAGATGAAGGTGTTGCCGGTCTAGCACTTGTGTCAACCAACTCCTACGACATATTTGATTCACCAAATGAAGGACTTGGAAGATGCTTCATGGCTAAAGGCCCAAAGGTAACACACCCCGAGTATGTTGATTTGAATAGTGATGAAGATGACTTGTTAGGTGATGATGATTTACTTTTTGACAACTCTAGTGATGAATACTATGATGAAACGTCAATTAATCATGATAATCAAGATAAAATGAATGGAAATGATAGGGAGAAGATTGAGCTTCTAACTAAAGAACTAAACACTCTTAAGTTAGCTCATGAAACTATCTTAGAAGATCATCGAGAACTTTTAAGGACTCATGAGAAGTTACGCTTTGAAAAGCTCAACCTTGAGCAAGAGCATGAGTTCTTGAAGGCAATCAATGATGATCTTCGTAAGAAAAGTTATTCTTACATTGCCAAGCGTTAACTCTTATCTACTTACATGCCTCAAGTCAAGTCTAGTAACAAGAACAAGAAGGATTCTTCCTCTAGTAGTAACAATAATCATGCTAAATCCAATGTTGTTGCTTCTAGTAGTTCTCTTGATTCCACTAATGATTCTCTTAGCCAAGTTACACTTGAGCAAGAAAATAGCTTATTGAAGGGAATTATAGAGAAAGGTGTTTACAAGAGCCTTGCCGGGAGTAAGCAATTTGAGGAAATTGTACGCAAGCAAGGAAGGAACCAGAAGAACCAAGGTGTTGGTTTTGAACAAAAGTTCAATGCCAATGGAGTTGAGTGGGAAGAAGATCAATACCCAAGACAAAGTTTGTTCCTCAACAAGAGAAGTATGATCCTACCTCCTTCAAGGGGACACAAGCTCAAGATGATCTTCCACCACAAGACCACAAGCAAAAAGGCAAGGACAAGCTTCAAGACGAGATTGATGCATTTAAAGAAGCTCCTAAGGCCTTGGTCAAGTGGGTTCCCAAGACTACAACAAGTTCTACTTCATCAAGTACAACTACAACTCCAAGGATTCCCATCAAGATGATGTGGATCCCGAAGAAGAAGAACTAGAGAGTTCTTGAGGGTGACTCCGCCAACATATTTCACTCATATCATTTTAGCAACAACAAGTGCAATCAACTTTCACATCTTGCACTAGTTCAAGGAGTCACAAACCCTCTTCTTGGTAAGACAAGGGACAAGGTAACCTAATGCTTTCATATACATCATCTTATGTGTGCATCACTCTATGTCTATGGATATCCTTGTTTGTTCCTTGTGGGACTAACCCATGTAGGTATTGAAAGTGCAACTCACTCCAAAGGATTGCTCCAAATGATCTACATCAACATTGAGCATCCACATCTTCAACACCTACATGAAGTCATCATCGACAAAACCCAAGGTTAGTTCATCCCTCTAAGGGGGGATCTCACATCTAGGGGGAGCTTAACTCTAATAATTGAATCAAAGCAACTTTAATGGTGTGAACACATCAATGCATTATGTAAAAGTGGTAACCCCACTTGAGCTTAAACGATGAGTATGACCCATGATCAAATGTTCTCATTTGACTCCTAAGTCAATATACTCATATATAGATGACCTAGTCATCGCCAATTGTTTGATAGATGCTAGAATTGGTTGTGCATGCTTTGCCACATATTTCATTTGCCATTTTATTGTGTGAGCATGTTGGTTGCATATTTTACTCATTCGAGGACTTCCACTTGTTGTTTTGATTGATTGGTTTCTTTTTCGTTTGCCAAGTGGATGGACAAGAATGCCTAAGAACCTTCTCTAGCTATCTATGCTTTTCTTGTCTCAAACTCTATTCATGCTAAATCACAAAATTTGAACAAGTCAGATTCGAACCACTCTATGCGAGGAGCACTCGGAGTCCCCGATTTGTCATAGACTTAAACTTCTAAAACTTCTTTGTGCGTTTCGGTCTGACTAACTGTTCCATTTCGGTCATACCGAGATCACTAAGTCGATCTAGGTTTTCAATCTCGGTGCAACCGATTTGACCTTTTCGGTCACACCAAGTTGCTATAACTATCAACAGTTATGCACCTCGGTGCCACGGAGTTGTTCCACTCGGTCACACCGACAGGGTCGGGCTATATAAACCCACGGGCAAAATTTGGAAACTTTCTCCGAACTCTTTTCGTCCGCGCATAGCCCGCTCTGCCTCTAGGGTCTCTAGATTGTCCTCCTCGTCGCCAGCCGCCTCCAGTCGCTGGTCTCCGCTGCCATCAACGGAAATCATCCTCGTCGTTGCCGCCGTAGTGAGTTCATCACTGAACTAGGGTATGGACTCGATCACTGTGCTATCCCCGTCCGATTCCTAGCACATTGTGTTCACCATGAATCTTGCCACGATTGAAACTATCCTATCTAGTCAAAACACTCCGTAGATTAGAGATGAATTGAAAATTTAGGGTTAGGTTTCCGCCGAAACCATCTCTGACCCACCGAGTTTTAGAACTCGGTTCCACCGATTCGGCTACGGCCATTGCACATGTAATTCTCGGTCCGACCGAGAATTGCAAATCGGTGTGATGGAGTTCAGGACTTTGTGAAACCCTAGCAGTCTCGGTGCCACCAAACTGTGACTCGGTCTGACCGAGTTCACTAGTTTAGGTTCCAAAAGCTGCTTCGGTATCACCGAATTTGCAAATCGGTTGATCCGAAATGCTTTCTGTGGAAAACTAAAACTAAGTTTTTGACTCATTCTTTTGCAAAAACCTATGTATTGTGTGATGCTCATCCACTCTATCTCATCTATATCTATTCACAGGGTCTGCAGTTAGTGTTTGCAACATGTCTGATCAAAGTGACAGCTAGAACAGGGAAGAGGAGCAGGTTCAAATGAGTGAGGGCACTAGTCCCTCTAGCAGCTCTGATGAGGGTAGTAGGAGCACCCCAAGCAACTTACCCAAAGCTGCCACCAGGGCCAGAAAGAAGAAAACCTCAAAATCTGAGGATGAAGACTATGTGGCAGTTGAGGATGAGGCCACTTCCAAGAAGAAGGTGCTCAAAAAGGAGTATGGCATAGCTGCTGCCATTAAGCCTGGTATGAAGACCAAAGTACCTGCAAAGAGAACTCCCATGTCTAAAGCCAGAGCCTCTACTCAAGTACCTTTGGAATCTCAACCCAAAGAGGCTGTTGAAGAAGGGAAGAAGAGGAAGGAAAGGGTCAAGAAGACCATGGCCAGAGTTGTTGGAAAGCCTTCCATGATGGAAGAGGAAGAAGAAGAAGAGGTTGCTGCACCAACACCCAAGGCTCAGAAACTTATGGGTGATGCAATCAGGTTAGTGGTTGCATCATCAAAGCCTAAAGAAGCACCCAAAGCTGCCTCCAAGCCCAAGACTGCACCAAAGAGGAATACCAGAAACATATCTGCTACTGAGAAGAACAAGGCCCCAGTGCCTGAAGCTGTTGCTGAAGAGGAAGATGATGAAGAGCATGTCTTGAGAAAGTTGAAGCCAAAAATTCCAGATCATAATGATGCTCATCCTGTGGCTGAGAACATGAAGTTGAGAAAGGATGCAGGCCTCAGACAGTGGAGGTTGTCTGATCCTTATGCAGTCAGGAGAAGGACTACTGTTGACTACAGGTTCCATACAAAGGAACAGCAGGATTTCTATGAGAAAATGTTGCTGGACAAGAAGCCAATAGTGTGTGACATGAGGTGGGTTGACTGGACCTACATGAAGGAGAATGAGGAACACTATCCTGGTGTGCATGATAGTTTCAGTGCTTGTGGAGTGGCAGACTTTGTTGGGTAGAAGCTCACAAAGTGGAATGATGAGCTCATAATGCAATTCTACTCCACAACACACTTCTATCCGGATGGCAGGATAGTATGGATGTCTGAAGGTACTAGGTACCAATCAACAATTAAAGAATGGGCTAATCTGATCAATGCACCTAAGGAGAAAGAGGATGACTTGGATGTCTATGCCAAGAAGAAGATGGATCACAACTCTACGGCACATATGTACAAGGAGATCCCAGATGCTGCAGTTGAGACACATAAGTTTGGATCAGTACATTACCTTCTGTCAGGACTGCCAACCATCAACTGGATCCTCAGGCATACTCTCTTTCCCAAGTTAGGTGACCACAACATGATCAGTGGCCATGCAATAAACTTGCTACACTTATTTGATGTGCCACAGAAGTTCAAAGTCATGAGCCTCATAGTTGAGACTATCAAGAGGACAACAGCTGACCAGAAGAGAAGTTGTGGGTATGCCCCATAGATCCAGGAGCTGATCAACTCCAAGATGGGCACTGGCACATACTTGTTGGATAAGGATCACATGCCTATCTATCTAGACTTTGAGGACAACCAATTGTTTATGGATGAAGATGAACCATCTTCTGTGCATGCTCAAGCAAAGAAGGAGAAGGCAAGGACAGAGAAGGCTACCAAGATGCCAACATGGAAGAGCCATCTCAGTACTTTTTGAAGAGCAAACAAGATCAGCTAGGCTACTTTATTGCATCCACTCTAAGGATTGAGAAGGGGCTGGCCACCTTGACTCCAAACCAGGAGAGCCTGGAGAGGATCATGGAGCAGAAGTTCTATGACTTGGATGTGAAGGTAACTGAGATCTAGTTTGTTGTTGAGCAGCTTCAGGATGATATGCAGGAGAGGAAGGGCAAGACAACCACTGATGCATTTGCCAGAGTGTCTAGAGCTCAGATATCAGCTGCAGTGCCAGTGACAGACACCAGAGCCACTTCATCTACACCAGCTACAGCTCCTACAGCTCGAGTGCAGCCAGCACCAGCACCTACTCCTCCAGCTCCGTCCACATCTACTGAAGTCTTTGTCCAAGGAGCCATCTCTACACCACCACCTGAAGATCAAGCCTGAGAGACGATTTAGTGCTATGCATTTTCTATGAACTTTTTGGTAACTTGTTGCCAAAGGGGGAGAAAAATGTATAGATCATAGGCTTCGAGAGAGAGTGTTGCCTTTTATTCTCTCTTGCTTTGGTGGTTGAACTTTATTTGCTTGTTTGAGATACTTTATGTCTGTGTGATACTTGGATGATCATGTGTTTGATCATATGCTACATTTGTGCTTGTTGGATGACATTATCCTTTTTATCTCTATATGACCATTCACTTTGCTTGGTGATGAGTGCATGTATTCAATCATTATCATCTTGAGTGCTCCACCAAGATGTATGTGACATGGAAGAATAACCCATGAGCCTAACTCTTTGTGCATTTGCAGTCCAAAGCAAAACTTAAACTATGCACAAATTTAGGGGGAGCTCTTGCTTATCACATACTTCTCAAAGCGACAATGTTTTTTACTCTTATTATCATTTGTCGAAGGTTTGATCTATATGTTGTCATCAATTACCAAAAAGGGGGAGATTGACAGTGCAACTATCCCTAGGTGGTTTTGGTACTTCCTAACAACATATAGCTCATTGAGCTAACATTATTCCAAGATGAATATTTCAGTAAAAGCTCAATGAATGGCATGGCATGGATGAGAAAAGTGGACCCCTCAAAATGCTAAGGATAAAAGGATTGGCTCAAGCTCAAAAGCTCAAGACTCTACATTTTATATTTTAGTGATCCAAGATCACATTGAGTCTATAGGAAAAGCCAATACTATCAAGGAGGGATGAGGTGTTGCTTAATGAGTCTCTTGCTCCATAGTGCTTAGTGATATGCTCCAAAGCCCTCAACTACTTTCTCACATCCACATTTGACCTAAACCTGAAGTCAAACTCGGCCCTACCGATTCTTTCTATCCGGCGCCACCGAGTTCAGATGTCATAGCCACTGCCACAAACCCTAGGCAAATCGGTCTCACCGATAGGGATCTCGGTCTCATCGAGATGGGATTGTAATCTCTCTGTTTCCCTTCGTAACATTTCGGTACCACCGAGATGAGCAATCGGTCCCACCGAGATTGCAATGTAAACTCCCTGTTTCCTTTTCGTAACATTTCGGTCCCACCGAAATGAGCGAACCGGTCCCACCGAGTTTACCTGACCAACTCTCTGGTTAGCTTATTACCAAATTCGGTCCCACCGAGTTTGTGTAATCGGTCTCACCGAGATTACGTTATGCCCTAACCCTAATCATATCGGTCCTACCGAGTTGCATGTCGGTCCCACCAAAAATCCTAACGGTCACTAAATTTGCTGAATCGGTCCGACCGAGTTTACCAATTCAGTCCCACCGAGTTTGACAAGTTGTGTGTAACGGTTAGATTTTATGTGGAGGCTATATATACCCCTCCACCTCCTCTTCATTCGTGGAGAGAGCCATCAGAACAAACCTACACTTCCAACTTGTTGTTTCTGAGAGAGAACCACCTACTCATGTGTTGAGGCCAAGATATTCCATTCCTACCATATGAATCTTGATCTCTATCCTTCCCCAAGTTGCTTTCCACTCAAATCTTCTTTCCACCAAATCCAAATCCTGTGAGAGAGAGTTGAGTGTTGGGGAGACTATCATTTGAAGCACAAGAGCAAGGAGTTCATCATCAACACACCATTTGTTACTTCTTCGAGAGTGGTGTCTCCTAGATTGGCTAGGTGTCACTTGGGAGCCTCCGACAAGATTGTGGAGTTGAACCAAGGAGTTTGTAAGGGCAAGGAGATCGCCTACTTCGTGAAGATCTACCACTAGTGAGGCAAGTCCTTCATGGGCGACGACCATGGTGGGATAGACAAGGTTGCTTTTTCGTGGGTGGAGCCCTTCGTGGACTCGCGCAACCATTACCCTTCGTGGGTTGAAGTCTCCATCAATGTGGTTGTACGATAGCACCACCTATCGGAACCACGACAAAAACATCCGTGTCTCCAATTGCGTTTGAACTCTCCAAACCCTTCCCTTTACATTCTTGCAAGTTGCATGCTTTACTTTCCACTGCTCATATACTCTTTGCATGCTTGCTTGAATTGTGTTAAGATTGCTTGACTTGTGCTAAGATGGCTAAAATCTGCCAAAGACTAAAATTGGGAAAATGATAAGTTTTTATTTGGTCAAGTAGTCTAATCACCCCCCTCTAGACATACTTTCGATCCTACAGTTGGCACACGTTTTCGTCTTGACTCTCCGGTAGAAACTTTGGGGCACTCTTTGAAGTTCTTTGTGTTGGTTGAATAGATGAATCTGAGATTGTGTGATGCATATCATATAATCATACCCACGGATACTTGAGGTGACATTGGAGTATCTAGGTGACATTAGGGTTTTACTTGATTTGTGTCTTAAGGTGTTATTCTAGCACGAACTCTAGGATAGATCGAACAGAAAGAATAGCTTCATGTTATTTTACTACAGACTCTTGAATAGATCGATCAGAAAGGATAACTTTGATGTGGTTTCATACCCTACAATAATCTCTTCGTTTGTTCTCCTCTATTAGTGACTTTGGAGTGAATCTTTGTTGCATGTTGAGGGATAGTTATATGATCCAATTATGTTATTATTGTTTAGAGAACTTGATCTGGTGAAAGTATGAACCTTAGGCCTTGTTTCGAAGCACTGGAATACCGTTTGTGCTCACTTTTATAATTAGTTACCTTGCATTTTTTTTATAATTTTAGATTACAAAAACCTATATCTACCATCCATATTGCACTTGTATCACCATCTCTTCGCCGAACTAGTGCACCTATACAATCTACCATTGTATTGGGTGTGTTAGGGACACAAGAGACTCTTTGTTATTTGGTTGCATGGTTGCTTGAGAGAGACCATCTTCATCCTACGCCTCCCACGGATTGATAAACCTTAGGTCATCCACTTGATGGAAATGTGCTACTGTCCTACAAAGCTCTGCACTTGGAGGCCCAACAACGTCTAGAAGAAGAAGGTTGTGTAGTAGACATCACCTCGTGTGACAGCGGGGTCCATAAGGAAACTAAGGGATATTAAGGCCTCCTTTTAATAGAGAACCAGAACAAAGCATTAACACATAGTCAATACATGAACTCTTCAAACTACGGTAATCATCGGAAAGAATCCCAATTGTTGCCACCTTGGGGTATGCGGATCATAACATGTGTAGGTGCGTATAACTTGCAAGATGGGATCAAGAACACAAATATATTCATGAAAACATAAAGGGTTCAGATCTGGAATCATGGCACTCGGGCCCTAGTGACAAGCATTAAGCATAACAAATTCATAGCAACATCAATCTCAGAACATAGTGGATACTAGGGATCAAGCACTAACAAAACTAACTTGATTACATGATAAATCTCATCCAAACCATCACTATCCAGCAAGCCTATGAAGGAATTACTCACTCCTGGCGGTGAGCATCATGAAATTGTTGACGGATGATGGTTGATGATGACGATGGCGAAGGATCCCCCTCTTCGGAGCCCCGAACGGACTCCAGATATGGCCTCCTGATGAAGAATAGTAGGTGGCGGCGGCTCCGTATCATAAAACATGATGAAACTTCCTCTCTTAATTTTTCCTCGGGAAATAGGAATTTATAGGCTTGAGATTAGGGTTAACGGGCTCGTGGGCCCCACGAGCCACTAGGGCGCGCCCTGGTACCTCGTGGGTAGCAGGTAGCCCCCTCCAGTGGGTATTTGCTCTACTATTTTTTATTTATTCCATAAAAAACTCCAAAAAAATTCGTCCAATTCCAAGAACTTTTATTTTTGCGCAAAAAACAACACCATGGTAGTTCTGCTGAAAACAGCGTCAGTCCGGGTTAGTTTCATTCAAATTATGCAAATTAGAGTCCAAAACAAGAGCAAAGTGATTGGAAAAGTAGATACGATAGAGACTATCAATGGGCTGTTTGAGGAAGATTGGATGAGGAGGAGACGAGCCCCGTGGACGCGCTGCCATGACACTCCTTCCAATGCATGACACTACGTGTCTAGTGGCAATGATCTGTGAGCTATCTCCATAGCATGTTCCTGGTTGATCAGTGCATAGGAAAATTTTATATTGCAGCCGATGCACCTAGCGTAGCCCAACATGATTGACTAACTCGCCGGTTACCCTGTCATCTGCCCGCTATTTAAACCCTAGGCCCGACCACAACTGCATCCACAACATCCTCCGCTCCCTTTCTCCTCTCGGCACCATGCCCGCCATAGCCTCCTCGAGCTCCAATGTCGTCTAGGACAACCTATCATCTTAGCAGCACCAAGAGATCAATACCATTGCAGTCAGCTAACAGGGTGGCAGGGAGACAGAGACCAGCGAGGCGATGCGCCAGTGGGAGTAGCGGTCGAAGACGGGTCGATTCCCCCCGCCTCACCGGCCAATGCCGACATCACCATGGAGAGGCCCGTGCTAACTACACCGAGATGGTGTTGGCAGAGCGGGAGGCTGCTTTCCAGTAGGTGCAGGATGACCAGCAGTACAACCTCTACCTCCTCGACGAGCAACGACGTGCGGAGGCACATCATCGCCGGCACGACCATCGCACCAAACATGGACATGCCTGAGCAGGAGGTGCTGCTCGAATCCTACCGCTCCGCCCGTGACATCCGCCACGACCGCCACCATCAGGCGGAGTTAGAAGTCTTGTTCAAGGAGGTCGATGAGGCATCAGATGAAGTTAATGAAAAGAGTGAGGATGAGGACGATGTACCCACCGCCATGACCACAAAGTCTGCACGTCCGTAAGCGCGAGCATCCTCCGACCCGAGGCCGGCGGAAACCGGAGCCATGAACTCGCAGGGGGCCGACATCGAGGCCACGAGCTCCGCCCCACTGGGCTGGAGCCAGCGCCCGACACGGTCGCCCTGAACCTCGCGGTGCAGGATGTCCTGGACAATCCCGCCCATGGCACCACCCTCAGGAAGGCGAGGAGCGAGATGGTGGAGATGCAGACGTCCGTCCAGGTATGCCCTTGATTTGCTTTTTTATCTTTCATGATCTTCAGTGAGGACACGCCAGCACACCCACTGGATGTAGCCCCCGAGTTCCAAGCCGGCTTCTGATACGCCTCCGTCGTATCTACTTTTCCAAACACTTTTGCCCTTGTTTTGGACTCTAACTTGTATGATTTGAATGGAACTAACCCGGACTGACGCTGTTTTCAGCAGAATTGCCATGGTGTTGTTTTATGTGAAGAATATAAAAGTTCTCGGAATGACCTGAAACTCCACGGAACACCTTAGAAAAAACAATAAAAAATCCTCGCCAAAGGTGAAGACCAGGGGGCCCACACCCTGTCCACGAGGGTGGGGGCGCACCCCCCCTGGGCGCCCCCTACCTCGTGGGCCCCCTGGGGGCCCTCCGACGCCAACTCCAACTCCATATATTGGCTTTCGGGGAGAAAAAAATCAGAGAGAAGAAATCATCGCATTTTACGATACGGAGCCGCTGCCAAGCCCTAATCTCTCTCGGGAGGGCTGATCTGGAGTCCGTTCGGGGCTCCGGAGAGGGGGATTTGTCGCCGTCGTCGTCATCAACCATCCTCCATCACCAATTTCATGATGCTCACCGCCGTGCGTGAGTAATTCCATCGTAGGCTTGCTGGACGGTGATGGGTTGGATGAGATTTATCATGTAATCGAGTTAGTTTTGTTAGGGTTTGATCCCTAGTATCCATTATGTTCTGAGATTGATGTTGCTATGACTTTGCTATGCTTAATGCTTGTCACTAGGGCCCGAGGGCCATGATTTCAGATCTGAACCTATTATGTTTTCATTAGTATATGTGTGTTCTTGATCCTATCTTGCAAGTCTATAGTCACCTACTATGTGTTATGATCCGGCAACCCCGAAGTGACAATAATCAGGACCACTCCCGGTGATGACCATAGTTTGAGGAGTTCATGTATTCACTATGTGCTAATTCTTTGTTCCGGTTCTCTATTAAAAGGAGGCCTTAATATCCCTTAGTTTCCAATAGGACCCCGCTGCCATGGGAGGGTAGGACAAAAGATGTCATGCAAGTTCTTTTCCATAAGCACGTATGACTATATACGGAATACATGCCTACATTACATTGATGAACTGGAGCTAGTTCTGTGTCACCCTATGTTATGAATGTTACATGATGAACCGCATCCGGCATAGTTATCCATCACTAATCCGGTGCCTACGAGTTTTCCATATACTGGTTCTCGCTTATTTACTTTTCCGTTGCTACTATTACAATCACTACAAAATACCAAAAACATTACTTTTGCTGTCTTTACTTTTGTTACCGTTACCACTACTATCATATTACTTTGCTACTAAACACTTTGCTGCAGATACTAAGTTTCCAGGTGTGGTTGAATTGACAACTCAGCTGCTAATACTTGAGAATATTCTTTGGCTCCCCTTGTGTCGAATCAATAAATTTGGGTTGAATACTCTACCCTCGAAAACTATTGCGATCCCCTATAGTTGTGGGTTATCAAGACTTTTTTCTTGCGCCGTTGCCGGGGAGCATAGCTCTATTCTTTGAGTCACTTGGGATTTATATCTGCTGGACACTATGAAGAACTTGAAAGACGATCGAACTACTATTTTGCCCTCAATTACGAGGGGAGGTAAGGAACTGCCATCTAGCCTTGCACTAGATTCTCCTTCTGTTATAAGTAAGCTTGCGACACCTAAACCTGTTACTGCTATTCATTATGACATGTCACATGTTATTGATGATGCCACTTCTGCTATGCATGATACTTATGATGAAACTACTTCTATGCTTGATACTACTGTGCCCCTTGGTGAATTTCTTGATGAGCAAATTGCTAGGTCTAAAGAAAGAGAAATTATTGAACCTGAATACGATGCTGATAGTGATGATGAAAATATGCCTTCTATTCCTGAGGGTTATCTTTTTGACGCATAATCTTCTACAGCTATTTTTGCTTGCCAGGATATATATGAACTTAAGAGGTTTCTAGTTAAATGGAGTAAAGAATCTTTTAGAGATAGAATGAGACCCGACCCTGCTTTTGCTACTTCACCTATCTGTGTTCCTGATAAGGATTATTATGATTTTTCTGTTGATCCAGATATAATTACTTTGCTTGAATCTGATCCTTTTTATGGCTATGAATCTGAAGCTGTTGTGGCACATCTTACTAAGTTAAATGATATAGCTGCCCTGTTTACTAATAATGAGAGATCGCGCTACCTTTATTTACTCAAAATATTTCCGTTCTCATTAAAGGGTGATGCTAAGATATGGTTTAATTCTCTTGATCCTGCTTGTGTGCAAAGTCCCCAGGATATGATTTATTACTTCTCTGCTAAATATTTCCCTGCTCATAAGAAACAAGCTGCTTTGAGGGAAATATACAACTTTGTGCAAATTGAAGAAGAGAGTCTCCCACAAGGTTGGGGGAGGCTTCTCAAGTTACTTAATGCTTTGCCTTATCATCCTCTTAAGAAACTTGAAATACTTGATATCTTTTATAATGGACTAAACGATGCTTCCAGAGATTACCTGGATAGTTGTGCTGGTTCTCTTTTCAGGGAAAGAACACCGGATGAAGCTGAAATTCTATTGAATAATATGTTGACAAATAAAAATAATTGGGAACCTCCTGAGCCACCTCCTGAGCCAGTTCCAGAGCCAATTACTGAGTCTATTCCTAAACCAACTCCGAAGAAGAGAGGTGTTCTATTTCTCAGTCCCGAAGATATGCAAGAGGCAAAGAAATCTATGAAAGAAAAAGGTATTAAAGCTAAAGATGTTAAGAATTTACCTCCTATTGAAGAAATACATGGTCTTAATTTACTGCCTGTTGAAGAAGTATATGATCTCAATTACTTATTTACTGAGGAACCTCCTAATCTCGATATCCCGACACAGGTAGTAAAGGTAAATTCTCTCTATAGATATGATAAAGCTGAAGTTCCTCCTACTAAAATTGCTAGTCAGTGCTTGGATGAGTTTGATGACTTTATGTTTAAGCAAGATGACTTTAATGCTTATTTTGGTAGACAATTAAAACAGAATACCTTTATGATTAAACGCTTGGGTGATTATATGGTTGATATTAGAGGTGAACTTAAACTTGTTAGCAAACATGCTTCTATGGTTACCACTCAAGTAGAACAAGTACTTAAAGCTCAGAAAGAAGTGCTTGATGAAATGAATAGTAAGAAAAATGATTATGCTGTTAGAGTGGCTACTAGAACTGGTAGAATGACTTAGGAACCTTTGTATCCTGAAGGCCACCCTAAGAAAATCAAGCAAGATTCCTAGAGAAATAACATTGATGTACCTAGTTCTTCTAATAGGAAGAAAAAGAAAAATGATAGGACTTTGCAAACTTCTAGTGAACCTATTGCTGAACCACCTGAGAATCCAAATGATATCTCTATTTCTGATGCTAAAACACAATCAGGTGATGAACATGAACCTAGTGATAATGTTAATGATAATGTTCATGTTGATGCTCAACCTAGTAATGATAATGATGTAGTAGTTAAACCTGCTGTTTATCTTGATAACCCACAATCAAGGAATCAACATTATGATAAAAGAGACTTCGTTGCTAGGAAACATGGTAAAGAAAGGGAACCATGGGTTCAGAAACCCATGCCTTTTCCTCCGAAACCATCCAAGAAAAAGGATGCTGAGGATTTTGAGCGCTTTGCTGAAATGATTAGACCCATATTTTTGCGTATGCGATTAACTGATGTGCTCAAAACAAATCCTTATGCTAAGTATATGAAGGATATCATTACTAATAAAAGAAAGATACCTGAAGCTAAAATTTCCACCATGCTTACTAATTATACTTTTAAGGGTGGAATACCAAAGAAACTTGGAGATCCAGGAGTACCTACTATACTATGCTCCAATAAGTGAAATTATGTTAAAACTGCTTTATGTGATCTTGGAGCCGCTGTCAGTGTTATGCCTCTCTCTTTACATCATAGACTTGACTTGAATAAGTTGACACCTGCTAAAATATCTTTGCAAATGGCTGATAAATCAGCTGCTATACCTGTCGATATTTGTGAGGATGTGCCTGTTGTAGTTGCGAACGTTACTATTTTAACGGACTTTGTTATTCTTGATATTCCCGAGGACGATAGTATGTCTATTCTAGGAAGACCTTTCCTTAATACTGCAGGGGCTGTTATTGATTGCACCAAAGGCAATGTCACTTTTCATGTTAATGGCAATGAGCACACGATACATTTTCCGAGGAAACAACCTCAAATTTATAGTATCAACTCCATTGGAAAAATTCCATTGATTATATTTGGAGGTTTTGAATTTCCTCTCCCTACTGTTAAGAAAAAGTATGATATTCTTATTGTTGGGGATTTTCATATCCCCGTTGAGGTAACTTAGTGTTATTCGAAATTTCTCCGGTTCCATGATTATTCGGAATGAGTTTGTTAACAAGACTTGATCAACCTTGTTAGTGGGTTCATTTTGATGATCACGAGATGGATGAAACTAGAAGCACAACCTTCTGTACCCTCTCTTTATATTTTCTGTTATTTAGTAGAAATAAAGTAAAATAGTATTTTTCTGTCTGTCTCCTGACTTATCCGTGCATTATAAAAATATCCCGAAAAGAAAAGTCCTCAGAATGCCATGCTAATTTAATATGATTTTTTCGGGAATATTTGAGGATTTACTGTGCAAAAATTACTACGGGGGGAGCTGCCACCTGGTCACGAGGGTGGAGGGCGCGCCCTACCCCCCTGGGCGCGCCCCCCTGCCTCAAGGGCCCACGGTGGCCCTCCTCCACTTATCCTTGCACCCATCTTCTTCCTCTGCCTCACACAAACACGAAAAACCAACTCAAGCACGAGTTCCAGCCCCCATTGCTATGATTTTCAATCTCCTTGCTCAAAGCACCTCTCGCAAAACTACTTGGGGAGATTGTTCCTTGGTATGTGACTCCTCCATTGGTCCAATTAGTTTTTGTTCTAGTGCTTTATTCATTGCAAATTTGTGCTGCATAGGTGACCATGTTCTTGAGCTTGCATGTCAAATTTTTATGGTTCCAACTGGTTCCAATGATTTATATAGGCCCTAGGCACTTAAGGGAGTTGTTGCTATCAATTTTATCGAAGTTGGTTCACTTTTATTTGAAGTTACTAAAATTTTCAGATTGTTTCAGAAATAATGAAGAAATTTTTGAGGGGCTCGTCGAGCCAAAGCTCTAAGGAAATACAAAAGGAAGAAGAGCAGAAGCCCAAATTTAATTTGCCTCGCACCGCGGAGGTCCGGCCGTGTGAATGGCCTTCCGATGACTTCTTGAGGAGAGCTAGGATTTATGAAGATTTCTACTTATTGATTGAGAATGCTGGCCTCACCAACTTCCTCCGCGACCAACGTCATCAGTATCTCTTACTCACAAATACTTTCGTGCAAAACTTCTACTTTTTCCCTAAGAAATCACCTGCAACAGTAGAGTTTCATTTATATGACGTTGTTAAAGAGATGACATTTGCTGAATTCTACGAGGTTTGAAGAATACCCTTTGAGGGCACCTTAGATGAACCCCACTGTAACGAAGTAGAAGCTTTTATTAACACTATCACTGTGGGAGAAACCAGAAAGGTTTCTGATGCAAGGATCACTAGCATACATTTTCCTATTTTATGCTACTTTGCCTTATTTGCTAGTCGTTGCTTGATTGGATGCGGGAATTGTGGGAACCTTAGTATTCCTGATATTATTATTTTGTTACATGGTTTATACTGCAATAACTCTGTTAGTATGGGTGGAATTGTTGCTAGACGGTTAAGTCCGAACCGTTCTAAGGGCCCCATCTTTGGAGGCATTTATGCTTCACGCCTAGCTGAACATTTTGAAATACCTATTAGGCATGAGGAGAAAGAAGAAACAACGCTACCCCGTGCTTATTTAGATTATAAGAGTATGATAGCGCATGATTTTCTTGTTAAGAGTCGCGAAGGGGAGCTCAAATACAAATTATACTTTGATAAACATCACCCTGAGACTATTACTTTGCCTGCCCCTTCTTTGTTTAACCTATCCGCAGGTCCTCATATCGTTCCGTGGTCGGCTGTTCAAGCCTATCAGAATCCTGCACCAGCCCCGGAATCAAAGCCACAAGATGAGCCTCCACGACTATCTATTTATTCTTGGGATCCAGAGGAGGTTGCCAGCCAGTGGCAGTCGGAGCCTTCTTCGTCACAGTATGACCCCAGCTTCACCTACGGGTATCCGCCAGGCTATCCCTGGCAATAGACCAACTTAGGCCAAAAGCCTAAGCTTGGGGGAGTACCTATTTCCCACCGACATTACATTCATGTTCACACACACACTCATTTCTAGATGTCGGTGCTCATACTCTTTCACTGTAATATCCATGCTAGTTTATTTTCTTTTTCCTGCTTTCTTCTTGTGTGTTTAATAAACCTTAAGAAAAAACCAAAAAAATTAGTAGTAGTTTATTTATTTCCTGTAGTAATTAAAAAGAAAACCCAAAAATATTTCCCGTTCTTCTTTTGCTTGTTGGGAGCTTTCCCGTGTAAATAGTTTTTATTTCTTTTCCTTTCTTTGGGAGTTGAGAAGACCATATTGAAAATGCTTAGTGGCTCTTATATGCATGATTCTTCTCTCTTGAGTTGAATGCTTGCAGATTCCAGCTTAGTCCAATGCACGTGCACTCTTATTATTATACACACCGTTCGGTCGTGCAAGTGAAAGGCAATAATGATGATATATGATGGACTTATTGGGATGAGAAAAGCTGGTATGAACTCGACCTCTCTTGTTTTTGTAAATATGTTGATTCATCGTTCCTGAGTTAGCTATTATGAAGTAGACATATTTGCAATGACATTTAGAGATTATAGTTGCTTGTGCCATGCTTGATTAGCTATGAGTTGTAATGGTTTACCTTGCGTGCCAACATGCTATTAGAATGATTATGATGTGGTATGATGGGATGGTATCCTCCTTTAAATGAATTGAGTGACTCGACTTGGCACATGTTCACGCATGTAGTTGAAGCAAATCAACATAGCCTTCATGATATTTATGTTCATGGTGGATTATATCCTACTCATGCTTGTATTCGGTGTAAATTAATTTTAATGCATGTTTACGACTATTGTCGCTCTCTCAGTTGGTCGCTTCCTAGTCTTTTGCTAGCCTTCACCTGTACTAAGCGGGAATACTGCTTGTGCATCCAAACTCCTTAAACCCCAAAGTTGTTCCATATGAGTCCACTATACCTTCCTATATGCGGTATTTACCTGCCGTTCCAAGTAAATTTGTATGTGCCAAACTCTAAACCTTCAAATAAACATTCTGTTTTGCATGCTCGAGTAGCTCATATGTCAACTAGAGCTGCCCTTATCTTCCATGTTTGGCGGGTTATTCTCAAGAGGAGTGGACTCCGCTCCTCATTCACGAGAAAATGGCTGGCAATCGGGATGCCCAGTCCCATGCTTTATGCAAACTAAATCAAAATAACTGCAAACAAAACTCCCCATGGGACCCATTGAATGTTGGAGGCACTCGTTATTTCGAGCAAGCCATAGATTGATGCTTGTGGAGGAGGGGGAGTATAAACTTTACCATTCTGTTTGGGAACCGCCTATAATCTGTTTAGCATGGAAGATATCGTCGTCTGTAAGTTGTTGTGTTGACAATGAAAGTATGCCGCTCAAAATATAATTTATCTCTACTTCAAAATCGAGCTCTAGCACTTCTACAAATCCCTGCTTCCCTCTGCGAAGGGCCTATCTATTTACTTTCATGTTGAGTCATTGCCCTTCTTATTAAAAAGCACCCGCTGGAGAGCACACTGTCGTTTGCATTCATTATAATTGGTTTATATTGGGTATGACTTGACTGGATCTCTTTTACCACGAATTACAATGTTTAGTCAGTCCTTGATCTTTAAAGGTGCTCTACATTTATGTTTTGCGGTCTCAGAAAGGGCTAGCGAGATACCATTTTGTTATATCATGTTATGATTATTTTGAGAAAGTGTTGTCATCCGATTTTTGCTATTATAGCTCGCTACCTGATTATGCTATTGATATGAGTAATTGTGAGACCTACGTGTTATTGTGAGTATGGTTAGTTCATAATAATTGCTGAAACTTGAATGCTGGCTTTTCATGTTTACAACAACAAGAGCAAACAGAGTTTGTAAAAGTTTTTCTTTTTCTCTTTCAGTTTGTCAACTGAATTG
Source organism: Triticum aestivum (assembly GCF_018294505.1). Classification (NCBI taxonomy): domain Eukaryota; kingdom Viridiplantae; phylum Streptophyta; class Magnoliopsida; order Poales; family Poaceae; genus Triticum; species Triticum aestivum. Next base: position 400,610,701 of record NC_057813.1, read on the forward strand.
CTTGAGGACAAGCAAGGGTTTAAGCTTGGGGGAGTTGATACGCCTCCGTCGTATCTACTTTTCCAAACACTTTTGCCCTTGTTTTGGACTCTAACTTGTATGATTTGAATGGAACTAACCCGGACTAACGTTGTTTTCAGAAGAATTGCCTTGGTGTTGTTTTATATGCAGAAAATAAAAGTTCTCGGAATGACCTGAAACTCCACGGAACACCTTAGAAAAAACAATAAAAAATCCTCGCAAAAGATGAAGACCAGGGGGCCCACACCCTGTCCACGAGGATGGGGGGCGTGCCCCCCCTACCTCGTGGGCCCCCTGGTGGCCCTCCGACGCCAACTCCAACTCCATATATTGGCTTTCGGGGAGAAAAAAAATCAGAGAGAAGAAATCATCGTGTTTTACGATACGGAGCCGCCGCCAAGCCCTAATCTCTCTCGGGAGGGTTGATCTCGAGTCTGTTCGGGGCTCCGGAGAGGGGGTCGTCACCGTCGTCGTCATCAACCATCCTCCATCACCAATTTCATGATGCTCACCGCCGTGCGTGAGTAATTCCATCATAGGCTTGCTGGACGATGATGGGTTGGATGAGATTTATCATGTAATCGAGTTAGTTTTGTTAGGGTTTGATCCCTAGTATCCATTATGTTCTGAGTTGATGTTGCTATGACTTTGCTATGCTTAATGCTTGTCACTAGGGCCCGAGTGCCATGATTTCAGATCTGAACCTATTATGTTTTCATGAATATATGTGTGTTCTTGATCCTATCTTGCAAGTCTATAGTCACCTACTATGTGTTATGATCCGGCAACCCCAAAGTGACAATAATCGGGACCACTCCCGGTGATGACCATAGTTTGAGGAGTTCATGTATTTACTATGTGCTAATGCTTTGTTCCGGTTCTCTATTAAAAGGAGGCCTTAATATCCCTTGGTTTCCAATAGGACCCCGCTGCCACAGGAGTGTAGGACAAAAGATGTCATGCAAGTTCTTTTCCATAACACGTATGACTATATATGGAATACATGCCTACATTACATTGATGAACTGGAGCTAGTTCTTTGTCACCCTATGTTATGACTGTTACATGACGAACCGCATCTGGCATAATTATCCATCACTAATCCGGTGCCTACGAGTTTTCCATATACTGGTTCTCGCTTATTTACTTTTCCGTTGCTACTGTTACAATCACTACAAAATACCAAAAACATTACTTTTGCTGTCTTTACTTTTGTTACCGTTACCACTACTATCATATTACTTTGCTACTAAACACTTTGCTGCAGATACTAAGTTTCCAGGTGTGGTTGAATTGACAACTCAGCTGCTAATACTTGAGAATATTCTTTGGCTCCCCTTGTGTCGAATCAATAAATTTGGGTGGAATACTCTACCCTCGAAAACTGTTGCGATCCCCTATACTTGTGGGTTATCAGCTGCTAAGCAGGTGGGTTGGAACTTTAAGGCATGTTTCTGAATGTCGGGATGTCGTCTTGATGCAGGACTACCACAACTTGCGTGCGGCCGCCTACAACTCCCAGAACTAGACGCTCGCCAACTGGACCACCGAGTTGTGGAAGAGCCAGGGTATGCAGGCCGGCTTTCAGTGGGAGCGTGCAAGCGCACCCACTGGGTGTATCCCCCAAGATTCAGGCCGACTGCTGAGCAATCAGGCCAAATCTCCCCAGCAGCTTCTTGTCTTTGTTGCCATCGCTGGACATTCTTCTTTGTTTTCGCAGAGGTTGCTTCCCAACTGCAGGGGCGCATGTAGGAGCCCGAGGGCTAGCTTCAGGGCAAGGAGCTGGAGCACGGCTAGGCGGCCGCGGAGCGCGATTGGCTTGAGAAGGAGCTGGCCGACTAGGCGACCCAGCATGCGGAGAAAGTCCGGCAGCTGGAGGAGGAGGAGGAGCGCCTCAAGGTCGACTTCGAGTCCCAGCGCTCGAGCTGGTCCGACAAGGAGAAGTACTTGATGGAGGGATATTTGGTGATTGAGGACCTGCTCGAGGGTAAAGCTTCTTTCTTTCTTGATTGGTTGGTTGCCAGCTATTGTGGGAAGCCGACTTCTTATTCTCTTGTTTTCTTTTAAGCAGAGTACTTCCCAGACCGCACTGGCGCCATCAGATAGGCGATCGAGGCACGACGCGAGCAGTGGAGGCATGTGGGAAAATTGCACCAGACTGGCCCCGGAACTTGGCTGAACAATTTCAGGTCATTCAGCTACGCATTGCGCCGGTGCGAGCTGCTCTGCTGGTTTCAGCGTGCCGGCGCACAGGTCTTGGAAGGGCTCTGGCCGGGCGTGCAGGTCCCCCGGACTCGCAGCCGGACTGCCGACTGGCTGGAGGTGGCGTGGGAGCAGCTCGACGCCTGGAAGGGCGCCGCGGCTTGGGCGAGCTCCAAGGTGGCGCTGGAGTTCATGAAGGTGTGGTATCCGGGCGTGAGCATGGCACAGTTGGCCACCTTTCGCCAGGAGGCGACGCCGGAGTTGGAGCTGGAGCGCGAAGGGATTGCCATTCGCGCATCGGCTCTCGCTGAGTACACCAATGGCGACGTCTTCATCCTGGAGCAGGCAGAAGACGGCACCGAGGTGCCGACGTCCTGGTTCAGGCTGAACCCGGACAAGGCGGAGAACCCGGTAGAGGAGATCGCCTCCAACGATGAGGCTGCGGAGGAGGACGAGGACGAGGAAGGCGACGGTGTTGTGCCGGATGATGGAACGACCAGCGGGAACCGGCCCGATCCGGCCCCAGCCAGCGAGTAGCGGGAGACCATGTCGGCCGCCGCCGCTGATCAGACCGGGACCAACCAAACGGTAGCCCCGCTAGCCAGCACTACAGCAACCGCCGACTTGTCCGAGCAGCCCGCAGTACCTTCGGCCTAGGTGACCCTTATCAGTTTAAATTTTTTATGTCTTGTGCTCAAGAACAAAGTTAGTTTTGTGCAGTTCCACCCACTGGGGGTGTACTTTAAACTTTGATGAATGTCGGCTGCGGGCCTTTTGGAATGTAAATGAATTTACTTTTCCCACATGCGTGTGTGCTTTGCGGAGTTCTAACTTAATTTTGCCTTTGCTTTCTTTGTTTTTTCCTTTGTCGTGTTCCTTTCACTGCCGCCCTGCCAGCCGGAAAGCTGTGCTGTGGTCTGTGGCTGGGTCAGGGACTTGGCCGTTTAGAAAAGGCAAATTACTTCAGCCGCTGAAAGCATGTGCTAGTCAAGCCAGAAGCCAGCCGGCCGTCTGCTGAGCAGCCGAACGGGGGAGGTGAGAGGTTGACTTGGCCTGCATCGGCATTCTTCCTTAGTCATTTTTTCATGTGGATAACATTTTGGCCATTAGCTCTTGCCAGCCGGACAATCGCGCTGCAAGCTGTGACTGGGGCGAAGAGAGGGCTTTGGCGTCGGCACATTACCTAGCCGACTTAAGATGATGCCGACTTGGGCCAAGGCGGCGAGCCCCCGGGCTGGTTGACCGAACCCGGGCAGGGCGAAAAATAAAAACTCATGCATAGGAGAAGCTTATCATAGAGATAAAAAGGTTGCCTCCGAGTGCATCTCAGGGTACCTATTGTCTTTACTTAGTACAAAAGATAGCGTGGTACATACACTGCATCAACTGTAAAATGGGCGGAGAAGGTTCACGTTCCATGGACGCTCTCACTCTTTGCTGGCTACGTCTTTCTTGCATGCCCTGGGCTTCTGTGCGTCGATCAGGTAGTAGGAGTCGTTGCCCAGGGCCTTGCTGACGATGAAGGGCCCCTCCCAAGGAACGGAGAGCTTGTGTTGGCCGGCTAATCGCTGGATCAGTCGGAGAACAAGGTCGTCCTCACCGAAAGCACGTGGCTTGATCTTCTTATTGTGGTAGTGGTGTTCTGCTGGTAGATGGTGGACTGGCTGAGTGCTAGCAGCCGGGTCTCTTTGAGCAGATCGACGCCATCTTCACATGCCTCCTTTGCTTCCGCCTCCGTGTATAGGGTGACGTGAGGCGAGTCGAACTTGATATCCGTTGGGATGATGGTCTCGGGCCCGTACACGAGGAAGAAAGGTGTGAAGCCGGTTGATCAGCTTGGTGTGGTTTGAAGGACGGCCGGCAGCTCTTCAATCCAGCAACCGGCCGAGCGCTCTAGTGGATCGACTAGCCGTGGCTTGATGCCGGATAGAATGAGGTCGTTTGCTCGCTCCACCTGGCCATTTGACTGTGGGTGAGCAACCGACGCGAGGTCCAGTCGGATGCTCTGTGCCATGCAGAAACGAGCCAAGGCGCCTTTTGTGAAGTTCGTGTTGTTGTTAGTGATGATGATGTGCGAGATGCCGTATCGAACGGTGATATCCGCGATGAAAGTGATGGCCGTGGGGCCGTTCAGCTTCTTGATTGTTTTCACCTCGATCCACTTCGCGAACTTGTCCACAGCAACCAGTAGATGGGTCATGCCGCTGTGTGTTGTCTTGAATGGGCCCACCATGTCCAATCCCCATACATTAAACGACCAGGTGATGGGAATGGTCTTGAGGGCTGAGGCCAGCTGGTACTGCTTGGCTTTGAAACGCTGGCACCCTTGGCACTTCCGGACCAACTCCTTGGCGTCATCCAGAGCAGTCGGGAAGAAGAAACCATGGTGAAAAGCTTTGGCAACGAGGGCTCTGGAAGAGGCATGGTGGCCACATTCACCCTGATGGATGTTGTTGTGGACTTGACACGATAGATGCCCTAGCAAGAGGACTTATGTGTGGAGCCATCGCCGCTAGGTTAGCTTGAATGGGTTAAAACGGGACAAATGACACTGGGATTTTACCCAGGTTCGGCCCTCTCAATGAGGTAAAAGCCTACTCCTGCTTAGGTTGTATTGCTTGAGTTTCGATCGCCAGGGAGCGAATACGCTTGACCTAGTTCTCGATCTGTTGTTTCTTGAGTTAACCCACCATCGGGTCTCACCTTTATATACACAGGTTGAGGCCTGGTGGCTTACATAGTCCCGGCTGGCTCACTCAATATTACCGGCTCGGTTTCTAACTACACTTGCCTTACAGAACAAGCTAAACATATGGCGGCTCATCCCTTTGGGCCTCAAGTCGCCTCCAGGTCTTGGGCCTTCACTAAGCTTGCTTTATAAACCGCCATCTTCATATCTTCTTGGGCTTCTACATCTTAAGTCGCCCGTAGCATGACCCAGCCCTCCTGGGCGAGTCATACCCAGTAGTTATATCCACAACATTAGGCCCCAGGTTGATTTGAACTTGTTCACATCAATCTTTATCACTTAGCAAAATCTCCCATCACTGATTTCTTATCAATTAATTCTAACCCTCCGTGATGTCACATCTCAGAATTGCGTTAACCTGCCATGACGTCATCTCGCATTAATTTTGCACAAGACTCGGGATATCTCAACGGATCTTTATCTTTAATAGATCTCCCAAAAATCAAGGCATCCGCATAGCCATATCATCATTTTTCGGTCTCCTCGATTCCCGCACATGCCATTTACCATCTACTTATAAATAGGGGCAGAGGGTCCTCTTTTCCGCTTACCACCCCTGCCCTCGCGTCTTCCTCTTCCTTCTCGCATCGCTCCAGCACTGCCCGAGCTCCGTCGCCGCCGTCTCCAGCATCATCAACTCCGGCCGCTGCATCACCTTGAACTTGTCCAGAGATCGCCGCGCTCCTCCGCGGTTCAACAACATCAGTAAGTGCTCTGACTCCCTTGTGTGAGATCTCCATTAGGGTTTGCCCTATTCATCGGAGTTCTTTACTGTTCTTCATCTTCTACCTCTAGACCATTGTAGTTTGATCTGAGTATGATATTGGGGTTGCGCGATATCAGTTTAGCATCCCTTTTCAATCACAGTAGATGCCTTTTTATGCATAAGTTTCATCCAAACACATGAGCTCTTCTACTGACGTAACATTATGTTTACCACTTATTTTCCTTTTTTGACTTGCTATAGATCCAAAGCAATAGAATTGATCTGCAAAACTTGTTTGTTCAGCACTTAGCAAAATTTTTACTCATAGGCTCATAACCATTTGTGAACTGCAATTGTGCAGGCAACTTTATGAGATAGACCACAACCTGCCAGACACCATTAGGCCTCCATGGCGGCTTAAGTAGCAATCCGTAACCCGCCAGATGCGGAGGCTTAAATCTGAATCTTTTTAAACCGCCAACATTCATCAATGCTATCAAGACCCGACCACACCTTATTGGCTTAAAAATGCTTCTAACTCTTCACAACAATTTTTCATCTTAATTGGGCGGCTTATCATTCATCGTCATTTCCTTTTTAGGCCAAAAATGACTAATTCTGTCACTTCCTGCAACTGGGTTCCCTCCATTGTAACGGAACAAATGCTTACGGAATATGTTGAGAATGGCATCATGGCTGCCAAAGAAATCATCCACTGGCGGGCCCTAGAACCGGGTGTAGTCAATCCTCAACCCAAGGATAATGTGGTCATAGTATTTACTGATCATATAAACCGGGGCTTCTCCCCACTCGGGACAAACTTTTTCCGCGATGTGCTTCATTTCTTCAACTCCATCCTCAGGACATCGGACCGAATTCCGTGTATAATATTTGCAACTTCCAAGTTTTTTGTGAAGTATACCTTCAAGAAGAACCCAGTGTTGATCTCTTCAGAGAGTATTTTTATTTGAACCACCAAAATGAGTTCACAGATGGATCCAGCCTAGAACATAGCCATGAACATTGTGTCCAATCTGGTCATGGAGGCAATTCTAAACACACTGCTGGTAAGTCGCTTGGGCACTCTTGAGCCCAAAAAGGCATAGACACATAGCAGAAGGCTCCAAAGGGAGTGATGAAAGTTGTCTTCTCCTGGTCCTTAACTGCCATCTTGGTCTAATGATAACCAGAATAAGCATCTAGAAACCTCAAGCGCTCACAACCCACCGTAGCGTTAATAATCTGATCAATACGAGGGAGAGCAAAAGGGTCAGCCAGACAGGCCTTATTAAGATTTGTATAATCCACACACATACGCCAGGTGCCATTCTTTTTAAGCACCAACACCGGGTTAGCCAACAACTTAGGATGAAAAACTTCAATGATGAACCTAGCCGCCAAGAGCTGGGCCACTTCTTCACCAATGTCCTTACGCCTCTCTTCATTGAAACGACGAAGGAATTGTTTGACCGGCTTAAACTTTGGATCGATATTGAGAGTGTGCTCAGTGAGTTCCCTTGGTACACCTAGCATGTCTGAAGGTTTCCATGCAAAGATGTCCCGGTTCTCACGGATGAACTCGATGAGTGTGCTTTCCTATTTCGGATCCATATTAGCACTGATCCTGAACTGCTTGGATGAATCGCTAGAAACAAAGTCAACCAGCTTAGTGTCATCTGCCAACTTAAATTTCAACAAGGGGTCATGCTCTATAGTTGGCTTCTTCAAAGATGTTATATCTGTCGGGTCAATGTTATCTTTGTAAAACTTCAACTCTTAGCATAAGCAGCATCACCTTCTTCACACTCCAAAGCTATTTTCCTATCAACCTGCACCGTGATAGTACCTTTATGACCCGGCATTTTTAGTTGCAAATAAACATAACAAGGCCGGGCCATGAATTTGGCATAAGCCGGTGATACATCTCCAACATATCTATAATTTTTGATTGTTCCATGCTATTATATTACCCCTTTTGGATGTTTATGGGCTTTATTTTACACATTTATATCATTTTTGGGACTAACCTACTAACCGGAGGCCTAGCCCGTATTGCTGTTTTTTTCCTATTTCAGTATTTCGAAGAAAAGGAATATCAAACGGAGTGCAAACAGAATGAAACCTAGGGGAGCGTGATTTTTGGAACAAACATGATCCAGAGGACTTGGAGTGCAAGTCAAGAAGCAATCGAGGTGGCCAGGAGATAGGAGGGCGCGCCCACCCCTACAGGGCGCGCCCACCCCTACAGGGCGCGCCCCTGTCTCCTGGGCCCCTCGGGCGGCCACCGACGTACTTCTTCCTCCTATATATACCCACGTACCCCAAAAACATCCAGGGAGCCAACGAAAAACAATTTCCACCACCGTAGCCTTCTATATCCGCGAGATCCCATCTTGGAGCCTTCGCCGGCGCTCCGCCGGAGGGGGAATCGACCATGGAGGGCTTCTACATCAACACCATAGCCCCTCCGATAAGTTGTGAGTAGTTTACCACAGACCTTCGGGTCCATAGTTATTAGCTAGATGGCTTCTTCTCTCTTTTTGGATCTCAATACCATGTTCTCCCCCTCTCTTGTGGAGATCTATTTGATGTAACTCTTTTTGCGGTGTGTTTCTCGAGATCCGATGAATTGTGGGTTTATGATCAAGTTTATCTATGAGAAATATTTGAATCTCCTCTGAATTCTTTTATGTATGATTGAGTTATCTTTGCAAGTCTCTTCGAATTATCAGTTTGGTTTGGCCTACTAGATTGATCTTTCTTGCCATGGGAGAAGTGCTTAGCTTTGGGTTCAATCTTGTGGTGTCCTTACCCTGTGACAGAAAGGGTTGCAAGGCACATATCGTATTGTTGCCATCGAGGATAAAAATATGGGGTTTATATCATATTGCTTGAGTTTATCCCTCTACATCATGTCATCTTTCTTAATGTGTTACTTTGTTCTTATGAACTTAATACTCTAGATGCATGCTGGATAGCGGTCGATGTGTGGAGTAATAGTAGTAGATGCAGGCAGGAGTCGGTCTACTTGTCGCGGACGTGATGCCTATATACATGATCATGCCTAGATAATCTCATAATTATTCGCTTTTCAATCAATTGCTTGACAGTAATTTGTTCACCCACCATAATACTTATGCTATCTTGAGAGAAGCCACTAGTGAAACCTATGGCCCCCGGGTCAATCTTTTATCATATAAGCTTTCAATCTACTTTTATTTGCATCTTTACTTTTCACATCTATATTATAAAATACCAAAAATATATTTATCTTATCATACTATCTCTATCAGATCTCACTTTTGCAAGTGGCCGTGAAGGGATTGACAACCCCTTTATTGCGTTGGTTACGAGTTCTTTGTTTGTTTGTGTAGGTGCGTGGGACTTCTGAGGAGCCTCCTACTGGATTGATACCTTGGTTCTCAAAAACTAAGGGAAATACTTACGCTACTATTGCTGCATCACCCTTTCCTCTTCAAGGAAAACCAATGCAAGCTCAAGACGTAGCAAGAAGGATTTCTGGCACCGTTGCCGGGGAGGTCTTTGCTCAAGTCAAGACATACCAAGTACCCATCACAAACTCATCTCCCTCGCATTTACATTATTTGCCATTTGCCTCTTGTTTTCCTCTCCCCCACTTCACCCTTGCCGTTTTATTCGCCCTCTCTTTCCCAATCTTTCTCTCTCTCTTTCGTTAGCCTTCTTCTTCTTCCTCGCTTTTGTTTGCCGTTGTGTCTGAAATTGGGGAAATTATCGTCGATATGGACAATAATGATAACATGGAAAATTCTGAGGCTCCGGCTGAAGAATCCCCTATCTTGCATACTAAAAAGTTTCGAATCGGTAGTGGTAACATTATTGGAAAAGGTGTTATTCAAGATTTCTTTACTTGTGCCGGTGCTTTACCTTCCATGGGTGGTTCTATTCTTCATAGAACTAGTAGTCTTGCGGATGCTATCGCTATGCTTGTAGTCGAACTTGAAAGACAATTTATGCATATGCATCCATACAAAGAATTTTCCTAGAATTTTCCAATATTGAGCATTCTTCTGTTAAGCGTGCTGTTACTATCTTTTTGGCTCATGAGTTTAGATTTATAATAAGAGAGGCCAAAGAAATCTTTGCGCACTATAGGGTGGACGTCGGTCGTCCTCCCATAGAGGCGGTCCTCTTCGATCAAGAGGAAATTAGGCGTTTTCAATCTTTGGACTATGTCACTTTCAATGAAAACCTTAGAAAAAAGGTTCCTACCAATGTCCTAGTTGATAGAATCTCCAAACTTAATAATGATTTTTTTCTTCGAAATAATGAGTATAGGCTCACGAGATTTTGCCAAAATAATGCTTATAGTGATGAATTAGTTGTGCATTATGAAGGGCCAAAGGAGGAACCCGTTCCTCCTATGATTGATCTTGGGGACTTCTGTCCTGCTAAATTTAGCCTTATTGATTACTTTAGCTTGCCTCGAAGAAAAGTTGCTGCTGAACGTAGAGAATATGAGATGAGTTTTCAAGATCTATCTTATTATTATGGCACTACTTAGATCTATCTTCGCTTTTATGCCTAGCTAGGGGCGTTAAACAATAGCGCTAGTTGGGAGGCAACCCAATTTTATTTGTGTTTTTTGTTTTTGTTTCTGTTTAGTAATAAATTTTTGCATCTACCTTCTGTTTAGATGTGTTTTTATGTTAGTGTTTGTGCCAAGTAGAACCTGTAGGATAACCCATGGTGATAGTTAATTTGATTCTGCTGAAAAACAGAAACTTTGCACGCATGAAATTAGTTTTGTTAAATCACGGAAACGTTCTTTTGCGCTGATTCTTTTTGTTTCTGATCAATAGAAAAATGTACCAGGACTTCCTATTTTGGTAGGATTTTTAAAGTTCCAGAAGTTTGCGTTAGTTACAGATTGCGACAGATTGTTCTGTTTTTGATAGATTCTGTTTTTCGTGTGTTGTTTGCTTATTTTGATGGATCTATGGCTAGTATTAAGTGGTATGAACCATAGAGAACTTGCAATACAGTAGGTTTAACACCAATTTAAATAAAGAATGAGTTCATTACAGTACCTTATGTGGTGGTTTTGTTTTCTTTCACTAACGGAACTTATGAGATTTCCTGTTGAGTTTTGTGTTGTGAAGTTTTCAAGTTTTGGGTAAGATTTGATGGACTATAGAATAAGGAGTGGAAAAAGCCTAAGCTTGGGGATGCCCATGGCACCCCAAGATATTCAAGAATAGCCAAAGGCCTAAGCTTGGGGATGCCCTGGGAAGGCATCCCCTCTTTCATCTTCGTTCATTGGTAACTTTACTTGGAGATATATTTTTATTCGCCACATGATATGTGTTTTGCTTGGAGCGTCATGTATTATATTACTCTTTGCTTTTTAGTTTTCCACAATCATCCTTGCTGTACACACCTTTTGGGACAAGCCCACTTGATTAGAATTTATTAGAATACTCTATGTGCTTCACTTATATCTTTTGAGCTTGATATTTTTGCTCTAGTGCTTCACTTATATCTTTTAGAGCACGGTGGTGGCTTAATTTTGTAGAAATTGCTAGTCTCTCATGCTTCACTTATATTATTTTGAGAGTCTCTTAGAACAGCATGGTATTTGCTATGGTTCTAAATTGGTCCTAGAATGGTAGGCATCCAAGTTGGGTATAATAAAAACTATCATAGGAAGTGAATTGGATGCTATGATCAATTTTATACTTGATAATTATTTTGAGATATGGAGGTAGTGACATTAAAGTCATGCTAGTTGGGTGATTATGAATTTAAAGAATGCTTGTGTTGAAGTTAGCAAGTCCCGTAGCATGCACATATGGTTAAAGTTGTGTAACAAATTTGGAATATGAAGTGTACTTGGATTGTGAATCCTTATGAGTGGCGGTCGGGGACGAGCGATGGTCTTTTCCTACCAATCTATCCCTCTAGGAGCATGCGCGAAGTGCTTGGTTTTTGATGACTTCTAAAATTTTGCAATAAGTATATGAGTTCTTTTGACTAATGTTGAGTCCATGGATCATACGCACTTTTACCTTTCCACCATTGCTAGCCTCTTCGGTACCGTGCATTGCCCTTTCTCACCTTGAGTGTTGGTGCAAACTTCGCCGGTGCATCCAAACCCCGTGATATGATACGCTCTATCACACATAGCCATTCTGAGATATATTGCCATGCAACTTTCCACCGTTCCGTTCATCATCATGACATACATTACTTTTGTCATATTGTCATTGCATGATCATGTAGTTGACATCATATTTGTGGCAAATCCACCATGCATAATTTTTCATACATGTCACTCTTGATTCATTGCACCATCCCGGTACACCGCCGGAGGCATTCATACAGAGTCATATCTTGTTCTAGTTTTGAGTTGTAACTCATATGTTGTAATCAATAAACGTGTGATGATCATCATTATTAGAGCATTGTCCCAAAAAGAAAAAGAAAAGAAAGAAAAAAAGAAAAAAAAAGAAAAAAAAGAAAAAGGGGCAATGTTACTATCTCTTTTTCCACACTTGTGCTTCAAAGTAGCACCTTGTCCTTCATATAGTGAGTCTCATATATTGTGTTTCAAAGTAGCACCATGTTTTTCATATAGTGAGTCTCATATGTTGTCACTTTCATATACTAGTGGAAATTTTTCATTATAGAACTTGGCTTGTATATTCATACGATGGGCTTCCTCAAATGCCCTAGGTCTTCATGAGCAAGCAAGTTGGATGCACACCCACTAGTTTTCTTTTGTTGAGATTTCATTCATTTATAGCTCTAGTGCATCCGTTGCATGGCAATCCCTACTCCTCATGTTGACATCAATTGATGGGCATCTCCATAGCCCGTTGATTATCCTCGTCAATGTGAGACTTTCTCCTTTTTTGTCTTCTCCACACAATCCCCATCATCATATTCTATTCCACCCATAGTGCTATATCCATGGCTCACGCTCATGTATTGCGTGAAGGTTGAAAAAGTTTGAGATTATTTAAGTACGAAACAATTGCTTGGCTTGTCATCGGGGGTGTAGAATTTGGGAACATCTTTGTGTGACGAAAATGAAGCATAGCCTAACTATATTATTTTGTAGGGATGAACTTTCTTTAGCCATGTTATTTTGAGAAGACATGATTGCTTTGATTAGTATGCTTGAAATGTTACTATTTCTTTTGTCAATATGAACTTTTATTTTGAATCATTTGAATCTGAACATTCATCCCACAATAAAGAAAATTACATTGAGAATTATGCTAGGTAGCATTCCGCATCAAAAATTCCGTTTTTATCATTTACCTACTCGAGGACGAGCAAGAATTAAGCTTGGGGATGCTTGATATGTCTCCAACGTATCTATAATTTTTGATTGTTCCATGCTATTATATTACCCCTTTTGGATGTTTATGGGCTTTATTTTACACATTTATATCATTTTTGGGACTAACCTACTAACCGGAGGCCCAGCCCATGTTGCTGTTTTTTTTGCCTATTTCAGTATTTCAAAGAAAAGGAATATCAAACGGAATCCAAACGGAATGAAACCTTCGGGAGCGTGATTTTTTGAACGAACATGATCCAGAGGACTTGGAGTGCAAGTCAAGAAGCAATCGAGGTGGCCAGGAGATAGGAGGGCGCACCCACCCCTACAGGGCGCGCCCCCTGTCTCCTGGGCCCCTCGGGCGGCCACCGACGTACTTCTTCCTCCTATATATACCCACGTACCCTGAAAACATCCAAGGAGCCAACGAAAAAAATTTCCACCGCTGTAACCTTCTATATCTGCGAGATCCCATCTTGGAGCCTTCGCCGGTGCTCCGCCGGAGAGGGAATCGACCACGGAGGGCTTCTACATCAACACCATAGCCCCTCCGATGAGTTGTGAGTAGTTTACCACAGACCTTCAGGTCCATAGTTATTAGCTAGATGGCTTCTTCTCTCTTTTTGGATCTCAATACCATGTTCTCCCCCTCTCTTGTGGAGATCTATTTGATGTAACTCTTTTTGCGGTGTGTTTCCCGAGATCCGGTGAATTGTGGGTTTATGATCAAGTTTATCTATGAGAAATATTTGAATCTCCTCTGAATTCTTTTATGTATGATTGAGTTATCTTTGCAAGTCTCTTCGAATTATCAGTTTGGTTTGGCCTACTAGATTGATCTTTCTTGCCATGGGAGAAGTGCTTAGCTTTGGGTTCAATCTTGCGGTGTCCTTACCCAGTGACAGAAATGGTTGCAAGGCATGTATTTGTATTGTTGCCATCGAGGATAAAAAGATGGGCTTTATATTATATTGCTTCAGTTTATCCCGCTACATCATGTCATCTTGCTTAATGTGTTACTCTGTTCTTATGAACTTAATACTCTAGATGCATGCTGGATAGCGGTCGATGTGTGGAGTAATAGTAGTAGATGCAGGCAGGAGTCGGTCTACTTGTCACGGACATGATGCCTATATACATGATCATGCCTAGAGAATCTCATAATTATTTGCTTTTCTATCAATTGCTCGACAGTAATTTGTTCACCCACCGTAATACTTATGCTATCTTGAGAGAAGCCACTAGTGAAACCTATGGCCCCCGGGTCTATCTTTTATCATATAAGCTTTCAATCTACTTTTATTTGCATCTTTACTTTTCGCATCTATATTATAAAATACCAAAAATATATTTATCTTATCATACTATCTCTATCAGATCTCACTTTCGCAAGTGGTCTTGAAGGGATTGACAACCCCTTTATTGCGTTGGTTGCGAGTTCTTTGTTTGTTTGTGTAGGTGCGTGGGACTTCTGAGGAGCCTCCTACTGGATTGATACCTTGGTTCTCAAAAACTGAGGGAAATACTTACGCTACTATTGCTGCATCACCCTTTCCTCTTCAAGGAAAACCAACGCAAGCTCAAGACGTAGCAGCCGGCCATCCGAACAAAGCATGATACGGACTCTTGATTTTAACCACCTCAAAGGTCAATTTTTTAGCTCTAGAATCATGATCATTGCCGAAAGCCAGTTCCAAGGTTATCCTACCCACCAGATATGCTGACTTACCAGGCACCACCCCATGAAAAACAGTAGAAGAAGATTAAGATCTTTGTCAGTCAAATTCATGCGGTGAAAAGTATCATAGTAAAGGATATTGATACTACTGCATGCATCCAGAAGCACCTTTGTAAGCTTGTATCATCCTACTTGAGGAGCCACCACCAACACCAATTGACCCGGATTGTTAACCCGGGGCGGGTGATCCTCACGGCTCCATATGATAGGCTGCTCAGACCACCTTAAATATCAAGGGATCGCCGGCTCAACCGAATTCCCTGCCTGCTTATGGATTTTCTGATCTCGTTTGCATAGACTCATGGTAAACACATGATATTGACCACTATTCAGCTGCTTTGGATTGCTCTGATAACCAGACTGCTGCTACCGCTGATTCCCTTGACCAGACTACTGATTAAAGCCACCTTGATTGCCTTGGCCCTGAAAACCGGAGCTTGAACCGCCGCCTCCAAAGCCAGGTCCGTGAGAGATGGATCCTGAACCGTCATTCGGGCCATGATTATTCTGTAAAAAATTGGAATTTCTATACTCCCTCATGATGAAGCAATCCTTCCACAGATGATTGCCCGGCTTCTCTTGCGTACCGTGCTTCGAGCAAGGTTGATTCATCATAGCCTCAAGGTTGAACTTGGGCCCTCCAAACTGGGGCGTTCATGCTTTCCCCTTATGACGCTGATTATTGTTTTGCGTATTGGTGTTAGCCACAAAGTCTAAACCGACATCGGCCTTACACCTACTGTTGCCACCTTGACTCATTGTATTATGCTGCCCCTTTGCATTGCCACTCTTCTTCCCCTTGCCAGTCTTCTCCACATCAGACACAGGGTCCTTAGTACTATCAAAGTCGGCATATTTGATGAGAGCCGCCATGAGCTCCCCCATATCATTGCAGTGGCGCTTAAGCCGCCCAAGCTTCTGCTTAAGAGGAAGAAAATGGCAATTCTTTTCCAACATCAGAACGACTGAACCGACGTTGATACTATCTGATGAATGGATAACGGCCGAGATCTGGCGCACCCAATTAGTTGTTGACTTGCCTTCTCCCTGGACACAAGAGTCTAAGTCGAGAATCGACATAGGCTGCTTGCACGTACTTCGCTGAAAGGACACCAAAGCATGAGCATCATTACCAGCGTGCGGCGGGTCAGGCCTACGAGGCTGGTTCTGGTGCCGCTCACTACTCTACACCGTTGGAGAATCAATGTGCCTGCTATAACTCCGGCTTGGACGTGGGGTCGAATGAATTCGTTCACTACTGTATGAATAAGCCACCTGTTGAGCCACTGCCATCTGAAGAAGCTCTCTGGCTCGTCGTATCTCCATCGCAGCTCGTGACTCGTCTTGAACAGGGAGAGCCACTAATCGGGTAGCCCAAGCGATCATATTGTCCATAGGGTTAGAATAATGACCCGGTGGCGTCGGAACATGCCGAGGCGGAGTCAAATTCATACGTGGAGGGTCTGTAGCACGTGGCTTAGCCAGCGCTCCGGCTGCAGGCGCCTCAACGGCCTGATTTACCACGGGCGGGTTGGTGGTTCCTGCCCCAGGCGTGTTGAAGAGATTTCTCGCATCGAACTCAGGAGGCGGACGACTCTGATGTCTTCTATTAAAAACAACATTTGATGCATTCTGGTCCAAGCTCAAGCAATTTTGTTTGCTTGAATCCGCTGTGCTTCCCTCTCCAAGGCGGCTCGTTCCGTTGCCATCCGGGTATTCTCAATGCTAAGATCCTCTTTAGCTTGAGCTATCTCATCACGTAACTTTGCAACATCCACGTTATGTTGCGCTTAGTTCACCGGGGTTACCTCCACCGTCAGCAAAGTCGTGAGTGCTTCCAACAGTTTAGATAAAACTTGAGCCGGTGGGCACACAGGGCCTGCTGCCCCGGCTGCTGTAGCAGTCGCTAAACCGGAGATCATTGCTGCCGCAGTTGAAGAATTTGGCACTGCCATGAATATCGCTGCCCGGTTCGGTGGCTCATAGGGGTCCGAAATACTGTCGCCATCAGAACAGCCCCCTAGCCCACCATCTTGCAATTGATATGTAGAATTGGTCTCGCCGGTTAAGGACTCATCAATAGAGTATATGGCCGTCTCTCCACCGGACACGGATCCTTCCTCAAGATCCGCCCCGTGGATGAAACCAACAAACGCGTGCTTCACGGCGGCTTCAATCTTGCAGGTCATGCGCACTGAGCCATCTTGACGATGTCGATGAAGATGTCCGGCTCAGGCTCTGACTCACCGATCTTGCCGATGAAGACATGAATCCCGCCGAAGGGGACCCGGTACCCGTACTCGATTGAGTCGGCCACAAGGCCCCATCCTACGTCGTTGATGTAGAGCTTGCCGTGACGACTCTTGGTCATCCGGCCCATAGTGTATCCCTTGATCCCTGAGAAGTTGCCCTTCAAGAACTCGAAACCACTGTGCGCGGGCCCCATGGTGGGCGCCAACTGTTGTGGACTTGAAACGGCAGATGCCCTAGCAAGAGGACTTAGGTGTGGAGCCATCGTTGCTAGGTTATCTTAAAGGGGTTAAAAACAGGACAAAGGACACATAGATTTTACCTAGCTTCGGCCCCTCTCATTGAGGTAAAAGCCTACTCCTGCTTAGGTTGTATTTCTTGAGTTTCGATTGCCAGGGAGCAAATATGCTTGACCTAGTTCTCGATTTATTGTTTCTGGAGTTTACCCATCGGCGGGTCTCACCTTTATATACACAGGTCGAGGCCTGGCGGCTTACAGAGTCCCGGCCGGCTAACTCAACGTGACCGGCTTGGTTTCTAACTACACTTGCCTTACATAACAAGCTAAACATATGGTGGCTCATCCCTTGGGCCTCAAGTCGCCTCTGGGTCTTGGGCCTTCAATAAGCTTGCTTTATAAACCACCATCTTCATATCTTCTTAGGCTTCTTCATCTTAAGTCACTCGTAGCATGACCCGGCCTCTCCTGGGCAGGTCATTACCCAGTAGTTATATCCCCAACAGATGTCCTTGAGGATGGCACGACCCTTCTCCGGCTCGACGTAGCGCTGGAAAACACCGGTCACACTGCGCCTGATGAGCTCTCTGTTGATGATCGTGATGCAGCCGCCCGATGTTGCACCTGTCAGGCCGACACCTCATTGGTTGGGAGCTCGTGGCTCACCAGAAAGTTGAGGATGGGCTACACCCAAGACGGGTCTTCTTCCACCGTCATAACAGCAACCGGTATTGGGGTGGCTGGGTTGGGAGGTGGCCGGTTGGAGCTAGCCACTCCTTGCTGCAACGTGGAAGTCCCCGGGCCGGTTCAGCAGTCCCCGGGCTGGGTGTTGGTATTCTGGGGCCAGGTTTACGTGTTGCAGCCCTTGGGCTGCCTGCAGAAGTCCTCGGGCCGGCTGCTGAAGTCCCTGAGCCGGATCCGGCTGCCCCAGGGTCAGCCGGCACGAAGATGGATTCTGATTCCGGCAAAGGCTAGATAGATGGCTTGCGCAAGCACTTGAGGGAGACGCTGGCTGGAATGGCCTTCCGAGTAGAACCAATCAGTGCTAGAGCGTCGGCTGCTTCGTTGTCGGCCCGTGGCACATGATGAGCTCACACTCATCAAAGTGCCTGCTGATCTGCTGGATGAGGAAGCGGTAGCTGGCCATGTTGGTGTCCTTGGTGTCCCAGTCACCAAAGGATTGTTGGACCACAAGGTCCGAATCACCGTAGCACATGTTGCGGCAGATGCCGATCTCGTTCGCCAGCCGGAGCCCATGGACGAGTGCCTCATACTCGGCTACGTTGTTGGAGGCGGTGAAGTGGATCTGCAGCATGTACTTCAGCTTGTCGCCTTCGGGAGAGGTGAGGACGATGTTGGCTCCCAAACCGGTGCGTATCTTCGAGCCGTTGAAGTGCATCTGGCAATGCATGTAATTCGGTGCTGGCGGCAGGTACTTGGTCTCGGCCTTGTTGAAAAGGAAGTCGGCCAGCGCTTGGGACTTGATGGCGGTGCGGGGCTGATAGTGGACGGTATGGGGAGCCAGATCAATGTCCCACTTGGCCACCCGGCCCGAGGAATCTCGGTTGCCAATGATCTCAACAAGAGGGGTGATGCAGACGACCGTGATGGACAGCTCCTGGAAGTACTACTTCAACTTCTTGGCGGCAAAGTACACGCCGTAGCGCATCTTCTGGTAGTAGGGGGTAGTTCTGCTACCTTGCTCAAGTAATAGACCTGCCTCTGGACCAGATGTGCCCTTTCGGCTTCTGGGCATTAGAAGCAATCACTGTGCTGACAACCCAGTTGGTGGCGTCGATGTAGAGGAGCAGTGGTTCTTTGGCAGCCGGAGTGGCCAGAACAAGCGGCATGGAGAGCACCTGCTTGAGCTAGAGGAATGCCTCGTCCGCCTGATCAGTACACTCGAAGCACGTGGTCTTCTTTATCAGTTGGTACATGGGGAGGGCCTTCTCACCCAGCCGGCTTATGAACCGACTGAAAGATGCTAGTCACCCGGTGTACTTCTGGATGTCCCGCAGCTTGGTTGGTTTCTTCATCCGCTCAATAGCCTTGATCTTCACGGTGTTGCACTCTATCCCATGCTCAGAAACAAGGAAACCAAGGAGCTGGCCTGCCGGCATCCTAAAGACACATTTCTCCGGTTTGAGCTTGATTTGAAAACGGTGCAAATTGGCAAAGGTCTCCTTGAGGTCCTCCAAAAGGGTGTCGCGCTTCTCCGTCTTCACCACTATGTCTTCCACATAGACATGGGCTTTCCTGCCAAGTTGTGGCAGTAGGCACTTCTGTTGGGGAACGTAGTAATTTCAAAAAAAAACCTACGCACACGCAAGATCATGGTGATGCATAGCAACAAGAGGGGAGAGTGTTGTCCACGTACCCTCGTAGACCGAAAGCGGAAGTGTTAGAACAACGCGGTTGATGTAGTCGTACGTCTTCACGGCCCGACCGATCAAGCACCGAAACTACGACACCTCCGAGTTCTAGCACACGTTTAGCTCGATGACGATCCTTGGACTCCGATCCAGCATAATGTCGGGGAAGAGTTCCGTCAGCATGACGGCGTGGTGACGATCTTGATGTTCTACCGTCGCAGGGCTTTGCCTAAGCACCACTACAATATTATCGAGGACTATGGTGGAGTGGGGCACCGCACACGGCTAAGAGATCAAGAGATCAATTGTTTTGTCTAGAGGTGCCCCCTTGCCCCCGTATATAAAGGAGCCAAGGGGGAGGAGCGGCCGACCAAGGAGGGGCGCGCCAAGGGGAGTCCTACTCCCACCGGGAGTAGGACTCCCTTCTTTCCTAGTTGGATTAGGAGAAGGGGGGGGGAGGAGGAGGGAGAGAGGAAGGAAAGGGGGGGCGCCGCCCCCCTCTCCTTGTCCCATTTGGACTAGGGGGGAGGGGCGCGCGGCCCAGCCCTTGCCTCCTCTCCTCCTCTCCACTAGGGGCCATGTAGGCCCATTAAGCCCCCGGGGGGTTCCGGTAACCTCCCAGTACTTCGGTAAAATCCCGATTTCACCCGGAACACTTCCGATATCCAAATATAGGCTTCCAATATATCAATATTCATGTCTCGACCATTTCGAGACTCCTCATCATGTCCGTAATCTTATCTAGGACTCCGACCAAACTTCAGTACAACAAAACACATAAACTCATAATATAACTGTCATCGAAACCTTAAGCGTGCGGACCCTGCGGGTTCAAGAACTATGTAGACATGACCTAGAACTATTTCCGGTCAATAACCAATAGCGGAACCTGGATGCTCATATTGGCTCCTACGTATTCTACGAAGATCTTTATCGGTCAAACTGCATAACAACATATGTTGTTCCCTTTGTCATCGGTATGTTACTTGCCCGAGATTCAATCGTCGGTATCCAATACTAGTTCAATCTCATTACCGGCAAGTCTCTTTACTCGTTACATAATGCATCATTCCGTAACTAACTCATTAGGTACATTGCTTGCAAGGCTTATAGTGATGTGCATTACCGAGAGGGCCTAGAGATACCTCTCCGACAATCGGAGTGACAAAACCTAATCTTGAAATACGCCAACTCAACATGTACCTTTGGAGACACCTGTAGAGCTCCTTTATAATCACCCAGTTACGTTGTGACGTTTGGTAGCACACAAAGTGTTCCTCCGATAAACGGGAGTTGCATAATCTCATAGTTATAGGAACTTGTATAAGTCATGAAGAAAGGAATAGCAACATACTAAACGATCAAGTGCTAAGCTAATGGAATGGGTCAAGTCAATCACATCATTCTCCTAATGATGTGATCCCGTTAATCAAATGACAACACATGTCTATCGTTAGGAAACATAACCATCTTTGATTAATGAGCTAGTCAAGTAGAGGCATACTAGTGACATTAAGTTTGTCTATGTATTCACACATGTATCATGTTTCCGGTTAATACAATTATAGCATGAATAATAAACATTTATCATGATATGAGGAAATAAATAATAACTTTATTATTGCCTCTAGGGCATATTTCCTTCAGTCTCCCACTTGCATTAGAGTCAATAATCTAGATTACACAGTAATGATTCTAACACCCATGGAGTCTTGGTGTTGATCATGTTTTGCTCGTGGAAGAGGCTTAGTCAACGGGTCTGCAACATTCAGATCTGTATGTATCTTGCAAATCTCTATGTCTCCCACCTGGACTTGGGCCCGGATGGAATTGAAGCATCTTTTGATGTGCTTGGTCCTCTTGTGAAATCTGGATTCTTCTGCCGAGGCAATTGCACCAGTATTATCACAGAAGATCTTCATAGGTCCCGATGCACTAGGTATGACACCTAGATCGGAAATGAACTCCTTCATCCAGACTCCTTCGTTTGCTGCTTCCGAAGCAGCTATGTACTCCGCTTCGCATGTAGATCTCGCCACGACGCTTTGCTTAGAACTGCACCAACTGACAGCTCCACCGTTCCATATAAACATGTATCCGGTTTGCGATTTAGAATCATCCGGATCAGTGTCAAAGCTTGCATCGACGTAACCATTTACGACTAACTCTTTGTCACCTCCATAAACGAGAAACACATCCTTAGTACTTTTCAGGTATTTCAGGATATTCTTGACCGTTGTCCAGTGACCCACTCCTGGATTACTTTGGTACCTTCCTGCCAAACTTACTGCTAAGCATACATCAGGTCTGGTACACAACATTGCATACATGATAGAGCCTATGGCTGAAGCATAGGGAACATCTTTCATTTTCTCTCTATCTTCTGCTGTGGTCGGGCATTGAGTCTGACTCAACTTCACACCTTGTAATACAAGCAAGAACCCTTTCTTTGCCTGATCCATTTTGAACTTTTTCAAAACTTTATCAAGGTATGTGCTTTGTGAAAGTCCAATCGAGCGTCTTGATCTATCTCTATAGATCTTGATGCCCAATATGTAAGCAGCTTCACCGAGGTCTTTCATTGAAAAACTTTTATTCAAGTATCCCTTTTTGCTATCCAGAAATTCTATATCATTTCCAATTAACAATATGTCATCTACATATAAAATCAGAAATGCTACAGAGCTCCCACTCACTTTCTTGTAAATACAGGCTTCTCCAAAAGTCTGTATAAAACCATATGCTTTGATCACACTATCAAAGCGTTTATTCCAACTCCGAGATGCTTGCACCAGTCCATAAATGGATTGCTGGAGCTTGCACACTTTGTTATCACCTTTTGGATCGAGAAAACCTTCCGGTTTCATCATATACAACTCTTCTTCCAGAAATCCATTCAGGAATGAAGTTTTGACATCCATTTGCCAAATTTCATAATCATAAAATGCGGCAATTGCTAACATGATTCGGACAGACTTAAGCATCGCTACGGGTGAGAAAGTCTCACCATAGTCAACCCCTTGAACTTGTCGAAAACCTTTTGCAACAAGTCGAGCTTTGTAGACAGTTATATTACCATCAGCGTCAGTCTTCTTCTTGAAGATCCATTTATTCTCGATGGCTTGCCAATCATCAGGCAAGTCAACCAAATTCCATACTTTGTTCCCATACATGGATCCCATCTCAGATTTCATGGCCTCAAGCCATTTTGCGGAATCTGGGCTCATCATCACTTCCTCATGGTTTGTAGGTTCGCCATGGTCAAGTAACATGACTTCCAGAATAGGATTATCGTACCACTCTGGTGCGGATCTTACTCTGGTAGACCTACGAGTTCAGTAGTAACTTGATCTGAAGTTTCATGATCAATATCATTAGCTTCCTCACTGATTGGTGTAGTTGTCACAGGAACTGGTTCTTGTGATGAACTACTTTCCAATAAGGGAGAAGGTACAGTTACCTCATTAAGTTCTACTTTCCTCCCACTCACTTCTTTCGAGAGAAACTCCTTCTCTAGAAAGGATCTGAATTTAGCAACAAAAATCTTGCCCTCAGATCTGTGATAGAAGGTGTACCAAATAGTATCTTTTGGGTATCCTATGAAGACACATTTCTCCGATTTGGGTTGGAGCTTATCTGGTTGAAGTTTCTTCACATAAGCATCGCAGCCCCAAACTTTAAGAAACGACAACTTTGGTTTCTTGCCAAACCATAGTTCGTCTCAACGGATTTTGATGGTGCCCTATTTAACGTGAATGCGACCGTCTCTAAAGCATAATCCCAAAACGATAGCGGTAAATCAGTAAGAGACATCATAGATCGCACCATATCTAGTATAGTACGATTACGATGTTCGGACACACCATTTCGTTGTGGTGTTCCGGGTGGCGTGAGTTGCGAAACTATTCCGCATTGCTTCGAATGTAAACCAAACTCGTAACTCAAATATTCTCCTCCACGATCAAATCGGAGAAATTTTATTTTCTTGTTACGATGATTTTCCACTTCACTCTGAAATTCTTTGAACTTTTCAAATGTTTCAGACTTGTGTTTCATCAAGTAGATATACCCATATCTGCTCAAATCATCTATGAAGGTGAGAAAATAATGATACCCGCCGCGAGCCTCAATATTCATTGGACCACATACATCAGTATGCGTGATTTCCAACAAATCAGTTGCTCGCTCCATAGTTCCGGAGAACAACATTTTAGTCATCTTGCCCATAAGGCACGGTTCGCAAGTACCAAGTGATTCATAATCAAGTGATTCCAGAAGTCCATTAGTATGGAGTTTCTTCATGCGCTTTACACTGATATGACCCAAACGGCAGTGCCACAAATAAGTTGCACTATCATTATCAACTCTGCATCTTTTGGCTTCAACATTATGAATATGTGTATCACTGCTATCGAGATTTAATAAAAATAGACCACTCTTCAAGGGTGCATGACCATGAAAGATGTTACTCATATAAATAGAACAACCATTATTCTCTGATTCAAATGAATATCCGTCTCGCATCAAACAAGATCCAGATATGATGTTCATGCTTAACGCTGGCACCAAATAACAATTATTTAGGTCTAAAACTAATCCTGATGGTAGATGTAGAGGTAGCGTGCCGACCGCGATCACATCGACTTTGGAACCATTTCCCACACGATCGCCACCTCGTCCTTAGCCAATCTTCGCTTAATCCATAGTCCCTGTTTCGAGTTGCAAATATTAGCAACAGAACCAGTATCAAATACCCAGGTGCTACTGCGAGCATTAGTAAGGTACACGTCAATAACATGTATATCACATATACCTTTGTTCACTTTGCCATCCTTCTTATCCACCAAATACGTGGGGCAGTTCCGCTTGCAGTGTCCAGTTTGCTTGCAGTAGAAGCACTCAGTCTCAGGCTTAGGTCCAGATTTGGGTTTCTTCTCTAGAGCAGCAACTTGCTTGCTGTTCTTCTTGAAGTTCCCCTTCTTCTTCCCTTCACCTTTTTTCTTGAAACTGGTGGTCTTATTGACCATCAACACTTGATGCTCCTTCTTGATTTCTACCTCCGCAGCCTTTAGCATTGCGAAGAGCTCGGGAATAGTCTTGTTGTCACATCCCTAACTGCTGGTAGTGCTCTAGGCTAGCTCATGTGTGCATCATGTTTAAATTCTGAAAATTTGAACTGAGGGAATTTTGGAAGCCTCAAAAACTTAAATAAAAGAGGGGCAAAAACCCTAGAAATCTCATTCATTGCTCCAAAATGATCTTCTTAAATGTTTGATAATTTTTGGTAAGGGTTCTGGTCCCAACCAAAATATTGAACATTTTTAAGGAATTATTTTTGGGACTTTGGATTTAATTCATTAGCTATTTGAATTTGAGTTATATTCATATAATTAGAATATAATTTCAAATACACCTGAAATATTTTATAAGCTTTTGGAAAAGTCCATCTAGCAATATAAAATATTCAGAGGAGTTTTTGGCATTGTTTGAATTATTTTAAATTCAAAACAGTGGCAAAATAAATTAAATAAAATAAACAGAACAGAAAAATAAAACAGAGCAGGAAACCTACCTGGGCCACTTACCCGCAGCCTACCTGGCGCCGCCAACCGGCCCAGCCGGCCCAGCCCGCCACCGCTACCCCCCCCCTGTCGTCTTCCTCTTGCCAGTGGGAGCAGCTGCGTGCTCGCACGCGCGCGGCCGAGGAGGCCACCTCCTCCCTGCCTGGCTGCCTCCTCCTTCCCTGGTCCCTCCCGCGACGCCACGCAGCCCCCGACCCCCTCCCACTTCTCCCTCGCTCTCTGGACCTCCCTCCCCCCCTCGCTCTTCTGTTTCCCCTCCCGCGACCGAATGGAGGCCGTCGCCGCCGACCAGCGCTCGCGCGGCCACAGCCACCGTCTCGCCTCCCCGACGCCTCCCAAAGCTCCGCTGTTCCGCCCTCGTCCTCCTCGCCGCCTCACGCGACCAGAAGGGCCCCGAGCAGCCGCCATCGTCATCATCTCCAAGCTTCGGCCCCGGCGCCCTTCTCCGTCGATTCGGCCACTCCGGCGCGCCCCCGAGCCCACTAACCCTCCCTGCAGCTCCGCGGTGAGCCTTTGATCCGATTTCCCCTCTCCCCGTGCCCTACCTCCCGCTCTGGCCGCTGATTCCATCAAGGCCGAAACCCACCGCCGCACGAGCTCGACGCCGGCGTCACTCCGGTGACCATTTGGTCGCGCACCAGCGTCCAACGAACTCGAGGCTGCACACAGAGCATGGCTAGCGCGTTAGTTGGTTCGTTTGCGCGCTGCAACACCAAACCCGCAACTCATCCGAACTCCGGCCGCCGCTAAAGCTCGTCGCCGACCACTCTCCGGCCACTCCCCGGCCGCGCCACCACCCCGGTTGGATGCGGACGAGCGTCCGCATCCCGTAGTCGTGCTCCGCGCGCCAAACGGCGCTCTGTAGGCCATTTCGGCAGCGCACCACCGCGTCGGGACTCGCCGGCGGCTAAACGCCGGCGACCGTTGACCCTTGACCGACGTGGGTTGACCCACTGCCCGGTTTGACCCTCCCCTCTCTCTCACTGACGTGTGGGCCTCTGGCCACTAACTAAATTAGGATTAGCACTAATCGGATTAGTTAAACTAATTACCCCCCTGCTAACACTGACATGTGGGCCCTAGTGCCCTAATCTTTAATTAAACTAAACTAAACCCCCCTGTTTAACCCGTGTCACTGACGTGTGGACCCCACACGTCAGGTTTGACCTGGACCCGCCCTGTTGACCTGATGACGTCAGGGTGAGGTCATGCTGACGCAATATTCCTTTTCTGGAATTTAGTTTATTTTATAATAATCAGGAAATTCCAGAAATAGCTAAAACTTCAATAAATCATAGAAAATTAACCGTAACTCCAAATTAAATGATTTATATATGAAAAATTATCAGAAAAATTCATGGAATCCATCTGTACCATTTTCATGCATGTTAGAACAACTTATAACTACTGTTTAGGACAAATGAAATGAATGGCATTTAAATAATCACATATGGAGTTTGAATTTGAACCTAGGATTCAAACCAACTCCATTTAACTTGTTGCTAGATGCATTATCTCAAAACACCAGCATGTTGCCATGTCATAGCATGCATCATATTGTGCATTGCATTGATTGTGTTTCCTTCTGTTTGCCGGTGTTGTTCCCCCTCGATAGACGTTGTATCGATGATGTGATCGTTGACACTGATGGAGACTCAATGTTATCTTCAGAAGTGCCAGGCAAGAAAAACCCCCTTGTTCATTCCGATACAATCCTACTCTCTCGCTCCTGCTCTCTTTTACTGCATTAGGACAACATCGATTCATCTGTTACTTGCTGCGGTAGCTGAACCCCTTTATCCTTTGCATGACCTGTCATTGCCACAGTAAATAGATGAAACCTACTAGCATGAGTAGGAATTGTTTGAGCCCTGTTGTGCCTACTCATTCTTGCTTGTTTGTCATGCCTGCTACTGCTTAGAGTTGAGTCAGGTCTGATTCATCGGGGATGAATCAGAGGCGTGTGAACATGTCCTACTGTGTGTGAGCTAAGTGTGTGAACACGTTTTGGTAAAGGTAGCGGTGAGAGGCCATGTAGGAGTACATGGTGGGTTGTCTCATTGCAGCCGTCCTCAGGAACTGAGTTCTGTGTTTGTGATCCATGACCAGCTACTACCACACATTGGAATGCTTAAGTGCCCCTCTCGACTTATTAATCAACATGATCTCTGTCCAGGAGTTGCAACTAGTTTCTGGTGTTTGTAGGTAGTGTTAGTAGTCTACCAAGTGGCACCCGGTACAGGTGGGCTTGGGACAGACTAGGCACAGTGGCCCGGTGTACCAAGTGGCACCCGGTTGGTGGGCTTGGGAACCCTGCACACATCGTTTGGGGCCGTAAGCGACACCCCGGCCGGATCTCCTTGCGGATGGAACCCGAATAGGCGATAAACCTGGACTAGAGACTTGTTCGGTTAGTCAGGTTGTGGCCGACTCCCTCGCCCGGCTTCCGCTTGAAGGTTGCCGAGGTACATGACGTGTACAGGGCGATAAGTGGCGAAAGCGTGTGTGGAGAAGTACACCCCTGCAGGGTTATCATTATCTATTCGAATAGCCGGATTCCTCGGATATGGAAACTTGGACCCCTTGCATAGTTCATAGACAAGTGAAAGTGGATACTCTAAAATACGCAAGATAAGCATGAGTGCTATGGATGGCGTTCTCGTAGGGAGACGGGAGCGGATCCATAGTGGTGTATTGATATGGTGAATATGTGGACTCGTGTGCGCCACCTCAAAGAGTTACTTGCAGTCGTAGTTCAGGATAGCCACTGAGTCAAAGCTGGCTTGCTGCAGTCAAACTCCACCATCCCCTTTGTTGATAATGATGCATATGTAGTTAGTTCTGATGTAAGTCTTGCTGGGTACATTTGTACTCACGTTTGCCTATTTTATGATTTTGCAGAGAGACTTCGGTCTCGCTAGTAGTTCCGCATGGACTTCGACGTTTAGCTTGTTACCTCAGCTATGATCTTGTGCCTCGGCAGAATTGGTAGATAGTCGGGCTTCTCAGCCTTTTTCATTTATAGATGTCTGTACTCAGACATGTTAAGCTTCCGCATGTGCTTTGACTTGTATGCTCTGATTGTTGGGTCATAAGACCCATGTTTGTAATATCTCGCTCCTCGGAGCCTATTGAATATTTACTTGTGTCGTAGAGTCATGTTGTGATGCCTTGTTGTATTTGCACATATCGATCATATTGTGTGTATGATTGAAATGCTTGGTATGTGTGGGATCTGACTATCTAGTTGTTTATCCTTAGTAGCCTCTCTTACCGGGAAATGTCTCCTAGTGTTTCCACCGAGCCATGGTAGCTTGCTACTACTCCGGAACACTTAGGCTGGCCGGCATGTGTCCTTCTTCGTTCCTGTGTCTGTCCCTTCGGGGAAATGTCACGCGATGAATACCGGAGTCCTGTTAGCCCGCTACAGCCCGGTTCACCGGAGTCCTGCTAGCCCAGTGCTACAGCCTGGATTCACTCGCTGATGACCGACACGTTCGATGCTGGGTCATGGATGCCTGTCCCTATAAGTCTGTGCCACTTTGGGTTTACGACTAGCCATGTCAGCCCGGCTCCTTACCATATGGATGCTAGCGACATCATCATATACGTGAGCCAAAAGGCGCAAACGGTCCCGGGGAAAGGTAAGGCGACACCCGTGGAATACCGTGCGTGAGGCCGCAAAGTGATATGAGGTGTTACATGCTAGATCGATGTGGCATTGAGTCGGGGTCCTGACAGCGTTGGTATCAGAGCTTGACTGCCTGTAGGATCACCAAGCCAAACTGGTCGAAGTTGAGTCTAGAAATTCTTTAGTTATATAAGGGAATTGATTGTGGGATGGAACGTAAGGCTCTTTTACTCCTTATACCTCATGCCCTTCTGATCTGAGTCATCTTATCCTTCCTACGGGGATTAAGAGCTAGGCTATCTCTTCTTTCTATCAGGATCACGCGTTACTAATCCGTAGACTCATAAGATTGTTGGATTAAGTCTCAGTTCAGTTCCTACTACTTCCGTATGTTAATTGTTGATCTCGAAACCTTGATATTGTGCTTCTGAGTGGTTATGCCACCATTTTTGTGAATGTCTCAAATCTTTTCTGAGCATTTACAGCCGTTATGCTGTCCGAGGCATCCCAGGTTTCTAAATAGTCTGATGCATTTGCAAAATCCTTTCCCTCTGGTTTCGATGTTCCTTTATGCCAGCTCAATCACACTAATTGTTGAGTTGAGGTATTCTATTGCCTTGACATTATGTTGGAATTATTATTATGACCCTAGGTGTTTTAGGGAGTCACCTAGTAATCTAGCAATGATTTGTGATCCCAGTGTGATGATTCTGGCCTTTATTCTCGAAAGCATTCCGTGATGCTACTTAGTTAGTAGGCATTTCACTTCTGGGTTTTGAACCCGAGATTCACTCTACCTACTTCATGTAGATAGTAATTGCTAGTGCCTTTAGGATAATAGTAACCTTTGCGATAGTCCTTGAAGTCCGTGGTATCTTCTTCTCCCAAATACCATGAACTACTTATGGCAGAAGTTCCTCGTTGAACTGAAATATCACAACAGGATTATTTTTGATGAGTTCTCCATGCTATATTGTGACTCTGCCAGTTCTACCTTTTCGCATGGATTATCCGGAAGAATTATGTTGAACTTCGCTCGACATATTAATCTATGCATCCACAACTCAGAAAGTTATATGTTCCTCGAGTTGTTCCCCTTTAGCTGTTTTCTGACCCTCGTCTATGAGTTGATAGTCAAGATTATGTGTGCATTCGTTCATCGATGCCTATTACTCTTGTGGTCTGTCAAGCCATTCTATTCTGGAATGACTAGGAGAAACAAACTCCAGTACCTTATCCATTTCCAGGATTGGGTCAAAGTAGTTGTACTCCGCAGATCAAAATACTAATCCAGTTTTTGTTCTGTTCCACCCTGAAGTGTTACCATCTTTATATTAAGATTATCATGGGAATTGCACACCATCCTATGAATTCTTGGTACAGTGATACTTCTTGCCATCATTGTTCATTCCTCGGCTCCTGTGTTATTGTAACCGGAATGCCGACAAGTGAATCGTGGTGTGTGAAATCAATACTGCTAGCAACTCTGTTGCTTGGTAGTTAAATGGACAATAATTTCACTCTTAGCGCGTTGGTTCTTGAATCATCATTCTAAGACTGTTCGTGCTACCTAGTCCTTATTCCTGGTGCACTCTTTGATTGATGAGTTAGGATTTTGTCAAGCCTCGCTCATTTGATCATATCATCTTGCCCTGAAAAGCAAGATTGTTCTCGAGCTTAGTAACATACCGGTGGTTCGTGATTTTCCGAATATCTTCTCGGAAGTATTACCAGGTTGTCCCTTGACTGTTATGTTGAGCTCGTGATCAAGTTGGTTTCTTGTGAACCACTTTCTCTCCAAGAATCGGTGCTAGATATCCCTGAGCTAGTTGGTTAAGCTAGACAATAACTTGGAGAGTTGGAAGATAAAAGCTTGCCTGACTTAGTTCGTTCCAAAGGGATATTCTTGTGTGGTGTGTGTTGAAGAAAGATGATATCTTCATCCATTGGTCCTTGTGATCAATTGTTGGATCTATTATCTTACCCAAACCTTTGATTGAGTATGGGTTATCGTCAAATCAAGTCAGAACCAACGATGTTCGTAATGTTGTCTTACTCGTGGGTTTTCCTCGAGCATACACCATTATATTCTTTGGTCTGACCAATGCTATCACCGTGTTCACTTAACTATGGAATTCCTTTTAAAAGGAAACCCGGATGAATTGTTGTTGAGCCCATTGACAACATCCTTATCTCCTCCATGATTTGTGAACATCAACCTAGTGTTGGAAACTTTGTAAGCAATGCCTTCGTGTTCCGTTCATGAGGCCTATGCTTGGATGGAATAAGTGACTTCCTCTAACTCATGTGCATTTGGTGCAAGTTGCCGCCGTGGGTTTGAGAAAGGATTGTTTTGTTTCCTCTGGAATCGTCCCAAGTCAGTCATGCATGTGCAAAGTATACTATGGTTTGGTAGATTAATTACCTCCACTCCATATGTATTCCCTAGCACCCCAAGCCACTAATTGATTTGTTCTAGGAGAAGGAGTTCTTTTTAAGAGCTAACCCGGGCTTAATCAAGAACTTTGATATCCTCGATGATGGTTCCCAACCAGAACCCGGTAGTGTTTTATTGTAAGACTACCATGTGGGCATGCTTGTCTGGGACAACGTGTTCACATGTTTGTAGCAGAACCAGCTCATGTTTTGGAGCTTGCTATCGTAGTTCATCTTCCGAGAATCCCGCAACGTCATCTCGTCGATTTGTGTTGCAAACTTTCATTTTTCTTCCTAAGACTCGATGGGTCTGGAATATTCTGACACCAACCAGATCTGAATCTCAAGCAGATATGATGGTTGGAACATTTCCCCAAGAACTATAATATTGGTTCCTCGATAACTGGTAAAGTGGATGTCGTGGCCAGCACCACCCAGCCGAAAGACCTATTATTGTAGTATCTTGATTGAAGAAGTTGGCCACCTCCCCATAGGGATTTCGTAGGATTTACTCCCTAGTTGCCCTTATGGATTTTGAGATCCCGAAGTCCGACCTTTTTATTTGATGTTCTAGATATCAAACCATATCTATGAATGGGTTACACTAGCACATCAAGGAGAACATTAGAAGCGGAGTGCTAAATGTCTCTCGGTCGATCATCCAGATTTTATTTCCTTGGCCTCGCCAAGGGTGAAATCTGAGAAGGTGTTATCTTCCTTTGCATCTGCATCATCCATCATCATTCATCATGGTAGCAAGTTGTGTTGCCAGGATCCTTGACACGAATATTGGTAGAATCTTGATGATTGTGGAAATGCTCAACTTCTTGAGAGCATGCACAAGCGCTAGGTGTTATCATCGGCACTAACTGGGTTTGCTCTCAGTTTCCTCGGCAATGCTATGATCTTTTCAAACAGTGAATTCACTCTCTGTTGTTGGGTTCTTCCCCAGTTACCAGAATCATTCCCAGCATTTGCATTTTGTTCCCAGCTTGCACCGCCAATGTGCCATTCTACCATGGGTCTCTTCCATCTCCGGTGATAAGGAAATTCATCCATTGCGTTGTCTTCAACAAGGTAATCCACATCATCCAAGTCCGAGTATGCCAATCTACCGACCCCCTCCAAACGATCGCTCGAGAATTGTCTTAGGCTGGTTTAAAGAGTTTCAATGATCTATGAATCAAAGGTAATTCTTTTTGCCGCTTAAGGGGATATTTCTACGAGTCACCTTCCCTAAGGTGCCTCGTTGTGGTTTCATGGCAACTCAACTCCTCGCTACGTTGACAATCGATTACCACCTTCTTAAGCGTGAAATTATTGTCTACCTAGTGAACCTTCGTCATCCGTTTCCTTCCACCCCTCTTGATGTGTATCTCGTGTCTCAACCCGAGAGATGGTCCTATGTCTCATTCCGTGAGTTGTTCGATCTTCGAGAAGATCGACCCTTCTAGAGTCTCCTTCTTCCCTTCATGTCATGTTGACAGGATTTCTCAGAGCAAGACTTCAAGACAATGATGGTGATCGAATCAACGTCCCTATGAAGTGCAACCTGGATCGTGAAGATTGTACTAGTTGCGTTACCCCTTCACCCTACCCTACGCTTGAATCTCGGGACGAGATTTTTGTTTAGTGGGGGTGAGTTGTCACATCCCTAACTGCTGGTAGTGCTCTAGGCTAGCTCATGTGTGCATCATGTTTAAATTCTAAAAATTTGAACTGAGGGAATTTTGGAAGCCTCAAAAACTTAAATAAAAGAGGGGCAAAAACCCTAGAAATCTCATTCATTGCTCCAAAATGCTCTTCTTAAATGTTTGATAATTTTTGGTAAGGGTTCTGGTCCCAACCAAAATATTGAACATTTTTAAGGAATTATTTTTGGGACTTTGGATTTAATTCATTAGCTATTTGAATTTGAGTTATATTCATATAATTAGAATATAATTTCAAATACACCTGAAATATTTTATAAGCTTTTGGAAAAGTCCATCTAGCAATATAAAATATTCAGAGGAGTTTTTGGCATTGTTTGAATTATTTTAAATTCAAAACAGTGGCAAAATAAATTAAATAAAATAAACAGAACAGAAAAATAAAACAGAGCAGGAAACCTACCTGGGCCAATTACCCGCAGCCTACCTGGCGCCACCAACCGGCCCAGCCCGCCACCACTACCCCCCCTGTCGTCTTCCTCTTGCCAGTGGGAGCAGCTGCGTGCTCGCACGCGCGCGGCCGATGAGGCCACCTCCTCCCTGCCTGGCTGCCTCCTCCTTCCCTGGTCCCTCCCGCGACGCCACACAGCCCCCGACCCCCTCCCACTTCTCCCTCGCTCTCTGGACCTCCCTCCCCCCCTCGCTCTTCTGTTTCCCCTCCCGTGACCGAATGGAGGCCGTCGTCGCCGACCAGCGCTCGCGCGGCCACAGCCACCGTCTCGCCTCCCCGACGCCTCCCAAAGCTCCGCTGTTCCGCCCTCGTCCTCCTCGCCGCCTCACGCGACCAGAAGGGCCCCGAGCAGCCGCCATCGTCATCATCTCCAAGCTTCGGCCCCGGCGCCCTTCTCCGTCGATTCGGCCACTCCGGCGTGCCCCCGAGCCCATTAACCCTCCCTGCAGCTCCGCGGTGAGCCTTTGATCCGATTTCCCCTCTCCCCGTGCCCTACCTCCCGCTCTGGCCGCTGATTCCATCAAGGCCGAAACCCACCGCCGCACGAGCTTGACGCCGGCGTCACTCCGGTGACCATTTGGTCGCGCACCAGCGTCCAACGAACTCGAGGCTGCACACAGAGCATGGCTAGCGCGTTAGTTGGTTCGTTTGCGCGCTGCAACACCAAACCCGCAACTCATCCGAACTCCGGCCGCCGCTAAAGCTCGTCGCCGACCACTCTCCGGCCACTCCCCGGCCGCGCCACCACCCCGGTTGGATGCGGACGAGCGTCCGCATCCCGTAGTCGTGCTCCGCGCGCCAAACGGCGCTCTGTAGGCCATTTCCGCAGCACACCACATCGTCGGGACTCGCCGGCGGCTAAACGCCGGCGACCGTTGACCCTTGACCGGCGTGGGTTGACCCACTGCCCGGTTTGACCCTCCCCTCTCTCTCACTAACGTGTGGGCCTCTGGCCACTAACTAAATTAGGATTAGCACTAATCGGATTAGTTAAACTAATTACCCCCCTGCTGACACTGACATGTGGGCCCTAGTGCCCTAATCTTTAATTAAACTAAACTAAACCCCCCTGTTTAACCCGTGTCACTGACGTGTGGACCCCACACGTCAGGTTTGACCTGGACCCGCCCTATTGACCTGATGACGTCAGGGTGAGGTCATGCTGACGCAATATTCCTTTTCTGGAATTTAGTTTATTTTATAATAATCAGGAAATTCCAGAAATAGCTAAAACTTCAATAAATCATAGAAAATTAACCGTAACTCCAAATTAAATGATTTATATATGAAAAATTATCAGAAAAATTCAAGGAATCCATCTGTACCATTTTCATGCATGTTAGAACAACTTATCACTACTGTTTAGGACAAATGAAGTGAATGGCATTTAAATAATCACATATGGAGTTTGAATTTGAACCTAGGATTCAAACCAACTCCATTTAACTTGTTGCTAGATGCATTAGCTCAAAACACCAGCATGTTGCCATGTCATAGCATGCATCATATTGTGCATTGCATTGATTGTGTTTCCTTCTGTTTGCCGGTGTTGTTCCCCTCGATAGACGTTGTATCGATGATGTGATCGTTGACACTGATGGAGACTCAATGTTATCTTCAGAAGTGCCAGGCAAGCAAAACCCCCTTGTTCATTCCGATACAATCCTACTCTCTCGCTCCTGCTCTCTTTTACTGCATTAGGACAACATCGATTCATTTGTTACTTGCTGCGGTAGCTGAACCCCTTTATCCTTTGCATGACCTGTCATTGCCACAGTAAATAGATGAAACCTACTAGCATGAGTAGGAGTTGTTTGAGCCCTGTTGTGCCTACTCATTCTTGCTTGTTTGTCATGCCTGCTACTGCTTAGAGTTGAGTCAGGTTTGATTCATCGGGGATGAATCAGAGGCGTGTGAACATGTCCTACTGTGTGTGAGCTAAGTGTGTGAACACGTTTTGGTAAAGGTAGCGGTGAGAGGCCATGTAGGAGTACATGGTGGGTTGTCTCATTGCAGCCATCCTCAGGAACTGAGTTCTGTGTTTGTGATCCATGACCAGCTACTACCACACATTGGAATGCTTAAGTGCCCCTCTCGACTTATTAATCAACATGATCTCTGTCCAGGAGTTGCAACTAGTTTCTGGTGTTTGTAGGTAGTGTTAGTAGTCTACCAAGTGGCACCCGGTACAGGTGGGCTTGGGACAGACTAGGCACAGTGGCCCGGTGTACCAAGTGGCACCCGGTTGGTGGGCTTGGGAACCCTGCACACATCGTTTGGGGCCGTAAGCGACACCCCGGACGGATCTCCTTGCGGATGGAACCCGAATAGGCGATAAACCTGGACTAGAGACTTGTTCGGTTAGTCAGGTCGTGGCCGACTCCCTCGCCCGGCTTCCGCTTGAAGGTTGCCGAGGTACATGACGTGTACAGGGCGATAAGTGGCGAAAGCGTGTGTGAAGAAGTACACCCCTGCAGGGTTATCATTATCTATTCGAATAGCCGGATTCCTCGGATATGGAAACTTGGACCCCTTGCATAGTTCATAGACAAGTGAAAGTGGATACTCTAAAATACGCAAGATAAGCGTGAGTGCTATGGATGGCGTTCTCGTAGGGAGACGGGAGCGGATCCATAGTGGTGTATTGATATGGTGAATATGTGGACTCGTGTGCGCCACCTCAAAGAGTTACTTGCAGTCGTAGTTCAGGATAGCCACTGAGTCAAAGCTGGCTTGCTGCAGTCAAACTCCACCATCCCCTTTGTTGATAATGATGCATATGTAGTTACTTCTGATGTAAGTCTTGCTGGGTACATTTGTACTCACGTTTGCCTATTTTATGTTTTTGCAGAGAGACTTCGGTCTCGCTAGTAGTTCCGCATGGACTTCGACGTTTAGCTTGTTACCTCAGCTACGATCTTGTGCCTCGGCAGAATTGGTAGATAGTCGGGCTTCTCAGCCTTTTTCATTTATAGATGTCTGTACTCAGACATGTTAAGCTTCCGCATGTGCTTTGACTTGTATGCTCTGATTGTTGGGTCATAAGACCCATGTTTGTAATATCTCGCTCCTCGGAGCCTATTGAATATTTACTTGTGTCGTAGAGTCATGTTGTGATGCCTTGTTGTATTTGCACATATCGATCATATTGTGTGTATGATTGAAATGCTTGGTATGTGTGGGATCTGACTATCTAGTTGTTTATCCTTAGTAGCCTCTCTTACCGGGAAATGTCTCCTAGTGTTTCCACCGAGCCATGGTAGCTTGCTACTACTCCGGAGCACTTAGGCTGGCCGGCATGTGTCCTTCTTCGTTCCTGTGTCTGTCCCTTCGGGGAAATGTCACGCGATGAATACCGGAGTCCTGTTAGCCCGCTACAGCCCGGTTCACCGGAGTCCTGCTAGCCCAGTGCTACAGCCTGGATTCACTCGCTGATGACCGACACGTTCGATGCTGGGTCATGGATGCCTGTCCCTATAAGTCTGTGCCACTTTGGGTTTACGACTAGCCATGTCAGCCCGGCTCCTTACCATATGGATGCTAGCGACATCATCATATACGTGAGCCAAAAGGCGCAAACGGTCCCGGGGAAAGGTAAGGCGACACCCGTGGAATACCGTGCGTGAGGCCGCAAAGTGATATGAGGTGTTACATGCTAGATCGATGTGGCATTGAGTCGGGGTCCTGACACTTGTCCATCCCTTGCATATTATAGTTCATCACAAAGCCCTTATAGCTTGGTGGCAGTGATTGGAGAATTCTGTCAGTGACACTATCATCCAAAAGATTAACTCCCAGTTGAATCAAGTGATTATTATACCCAGACATTTTGAGTATATGTTCACTGACAGAACTATTCTCCTCCATCTTACAGCTATAGAACTTATTGGAGACTTCATATCTCTCAATCTGGGCATTTGCTTGAAATATTAACTTCAACTACTGGAACATCTCATATGCTCCATGACGTTCAAAATGTCGTTGAAGACCCGGTTCCAAGCCGTAAAGCATGGCACACTGAACTATCGAGTAGTCATCAGCTTTGCTCTGCCAGACGTTCTTAGTGTCGTCAGTTGCATCTGCAGCAGGCCTGGCACCCAGTGGTGCTTCCAGGACGTAATTCTTCTGTAGCAATGAGTGTAATCCTCAAGTTACGGACCCAGTCCGCGTAATTGCTACCATCATCTTTCAACTTAGCTTTCTCAAGGAACGCATTAAAATTCAATGGAACAACAGCACGAGCCATCTATCTACAACAAACATAGACAAGCAAAATACTATCAGGTACTAAGTTCATGATAAATTCAAGCTCAACTAATCATATTACTTAAGAACTCCCACTTAGACAGACATCTCTCTAGTCATCTAAGTGATCATGTGATCCAAATCAACTAAACCATGTCCGATCATCACGTGAGATGGAGTAGTTTCAATGGTGAACATCACTATGTTGATCATATGTACTATATGATTCATGTTCGACCTTTCGGTCTCCGTGTTCCGAGGCCATATCTGTATATGCTAGGCTCGTCAAGTTTAACCTGAGTATTCCGCGTGTGCAACTTTTTTGCACCCGTTGTATTTGAACGCAGAGCCTATCACACCCGATCATCACATGGTGTCTCAGCACGAAGAAATTTCGCAACAGTACATACTCAGGGAGAACACTTCTTGATAATTTAGTGAGAGATCATCTTAAAATGCTACCGTCAATCAAAGCAAGATAAGATGCATAAAGGATAAACATCACATGCAATCAATATAAGTGATATGATATGGCCATCATCATCTTGTGCTTGTGATCTCCATTTCCGAAGCACCGTTGTGATCACCATCGTCACCGGTGCGACACCTTGATCTCCATCATAGCATCGTTGTCGTTACGCCATCTATTGCTTCTACGACTATCGCTACCGCTTAGTGATAAAGTAAAGCAATTACAGGGCGTTTGCATTTCATACAATAAAGCGACAACCATATGGCTCCTACCAGTTGCCGATAACTTGGTTACAAAACATGATCATCTCATACAATAAAATATAGCATCACGTCTTGACCATATCACATCACAACATGCCCTGCAAAAACAAGTTAGACGTCCTCTACTTTGTTGTTGCAAATTTTACGTGGCTGCTACGGGCTGAGCAAGAACCGTTCTTACCTACGCATCAAAACCACAACGATAGTTTGTCAAGTTAATGATGTTTTAACCTTCGCAAGGACCGGGAGAAGCCACACTCGGTTCAACTAAAGTGAGAGAGACAGACACCCGTCGGTCACCTTTAAGCAACGAGTGCTTGTAACGGTGAAACCAGTCTCGCGTAAGCGTACGCGTAATGTCGGTCCGGGCCGCTTCATCTCACAATGCCGCTGAACCAAAGTATGACATGCTGGTAAGCAGTATGACTTGTATCGCCTACAACTCACTTGTGTTCTACTCGTGCATATGACATCTACGCATAAAACCTGGCTTGGATGCCACTGTTGGGGAATGTAGTAATTTCAAAAAAATTCCTACGCACATGCAAGATCATGGTGATGCATAGCAGCGAGAGGGGAGAGTGTTGTCCACATACCCTCGTAGACCGAAAGCGGAAACGTTAGAACAACGCGGTTGATGTAGTCGTACGTCTTCACAGCCCGACCGATCAAGCACCGAAACTACGGCACCTCCAAGTTCTAGCACACGTTCAGCTCGATGACGATCCGCAGACTCTGATCCAGCAGAATGTCGGGGAAGAGTTCCGTCAGCATGACGGTGTGGTGACGATCTTGATGTTCTACCGTCGTAGGGCTTCGCCTAAGCACCACTACAATATTATCGAGGACTATGGTGGAGTGGGCCACCGCACACGGCTAAGAGATCAAGAGATCAATTGTTGTGTCTAGAGGTGCCCCCTTGCCCCCGTATATAAAGGAGACAAGGGGGAGGGGGCGGCCGGCCAAGGAGGGGCGCGCCAAGGGGAGTCCTACTCCCTTCTTTCCTAGTTGGAGTAGGAGAAGGGGGGAAGGAGGAGGGAGAGAGGAAGGAAAGGGGGGCGCCGCCCCCCTCTCCTTGTCCTATTCGGACTAGGGGGGAAGGGGCACGCGGCCCAGCCCTTGCCTCCTCTCGTCCTCTCCACTAGATTAAGCCCCCGGGGGGTTCCGGTAACCTCCCGGTACTTCGGTAAAATCCCGATTTCACCCGGAACACTTCCGATATCCAAATATAGGCTTCCAATATATCAATCTTCATGTCTAGACCATTTCGAGACTCCTCGTCATGTACGTAATCTTATCCGGGACTCCAAACAAACTTCGGTACATCAAAACTCATAAACTCATAATATAACTATCATCGAAACCTTAAGCGTGTGGACCCTACGGGTTCGAGAACTTTGTAGACATGACCTAGAACTGTTTCCGATCAATAACCAATAGGGGAACCTGGATGCTCATATTGGCTCCTACATATTCTACAAAGATCTTTATTGGTCAAACCACATAACAACATACATTGTTCCCTTTGTCATCGGTATGTTACTTGTCCAAGATTCGATCGTCGGTATGCAATACCTAGTTCAATCTCGTTACCGGCAAGTCTCTTTACTTGTTACGTAATACGTCATTCCGTAACTAACTCATTAGCTACATTGCTTGCAAGGCTTATAGTGATGTGCATTACCGAGAGGGCCCAGAGATACCTCTTCGACAATCGGAGTGACAAAACCTAATCTCGAAATACGCCAACTCAACATGTACCTTTGGAGACACCTGTAGAGCTCCTTTATAATCACCCAATTACGTTGTGACGTTTGGTAGCACACAAAGTGTTCCTCCGATAAACGGGAGTTGCATAATCTCATAGTTATAGGAACTTGTATAAGTCATGAAGAAAGCAATAGCAACATACTAAACGATCAAGTGCTAAGCTAACGCAATGGGTCAAGTTAATCACATCATTCTCCTAATTATGTGATCCCGTCAATCAAATGACAACACATGTCTATGGTTAGGAAACATAATCATCTTTGATTAATGAGCTAGTCAAGTAGAGGCATACTAGTGACATTAAGTTTGTCTATGTATTCACACATGTATCATGTTTCCGGTTAATACAATTATAGCATGAATAATAAACATTTATCATGATATGAGGAAATAAATAATAACTTTATTATTGCCTCTAGGGCATATTTCCTTCAACTTCTGCATGTAGCATTGGAAGGTGGCACGGGCATTCCATAAGCCGAACGTCATGGTCAGGTAGTAGAACGCACGGAAAGGGTGATGAAGGCAGTCTTCAGTTGATCGGTTGGGTCCAGCTTGTTCTGGTGGTAGCCAGAATAGGCGTCCAAAAAGGACAGCAGCTCGCAGCTGCCATTGAGTCGATCACTTTATCTATTCATGGTAAGGCAAACGGATCCTTGGGGCAGTCCTTGTTCAGGCTCGTGTAGTCGTTACACATGCGCCACTTGTTGTTTTTCTTCAAGATGAGGATGCTACCTCTTGAGCTTGTGTTGGTTTTCCCTTGAAGAAGAAAGGGTGATGAAGCAAAGTAGCCTAAGTATTTCCCTCAGTTTTGAGAACCAAGGTATCAATCCAGTAGGAGATGATAAAATAATAGGTTAGTCCCAAAAATAATATAAAAAGCATATTAAAGCCCATTAAACATCCAAGACAGATAATATAATAGGTTAGTCACAAATAATAGGTTAGTCCCAAAAATAATATAAAATAGCTTATTAAAGCCCATTAAACATCCAAAATAGATAATATAATAGCATGGAACAATAAAAAATTATAGCTACGTTGGAGACATATCAAGCATCCCCAAGCTTAATTCTTGATCGTCCTCGAGTAGGTAAATGATAAAAATAGAATTTTTGATGTGGAATGCTACCTAACATATTTATCCATGTAATTTTCTTTCTTGTGTCATGAATGTTCAGATCCGAAAGATTCAAGACAAAAGTATAATATTGACATAAAAATAATAATACTTCAAGCATACTAACAAAGCAATCTTGTCTTCTCAAAATAACATGGTCAATGAAAGCTATCCCTACAAAATCATATAGTCTGGCTATGCTCTATATTCATCACACAAAATATTTAAATCATGCACAACCCTGATGACAAGCGAAGCAATTTTTCCATACTTTTGATGTTCTCAATCTTTTCCAATCTTCATGCAATACATGAGTGTGAGCAATGTACATAACACTATAAGTGCAATAGAATGGTGGTTGTGGAGAAGACAAAAAGGAGAAGATAGTCTCACATCAACTAGGCGTATCAACGGGCTATGGAGTTGCCCATCAATAGATATTAATGTGAGTGAGTAGGGATTGTTATGCAACAGAAGCACTAGAGCTATAAGTGTACGAAATCTCAAAAAGAAACTAAGTGGGTGTTCATCCAACTTGCTTGCTCACGAATACC
Organism: Triticum aestivum; assembly: GCF_018294505.1. Taxonomy (NCBI): domain Eukaryota; kingdom Viridiplantae; phylum Streptophyta; class Magnoliopsida; order Poales; family Poaceae; genus Triticum; species Triticum aestivum. The sequence goes on from NC_057813.1 coordinate 400,652,540, forward strand.
TAGGGCACTTTGAGGAAGCCCATCATTGGAATATACAAGCCAAGTTCTACAATGAAAAATTCCCACTAGTATATGAAAGTGACAACATAGGAGACTCTCTATTATGAAGATCATGGTGCTACTTTGAAGCACAAGTGTGGAAAAAGGATAGTAACATTGTCCCTTCTCTCTCTCTCTCTCTCTCTCTCTCTCCCTCTCCATCTTTTTATTTGGGCCTTCTCTTTGTTTATGGCCTCTTTTTTTCGTCTGGAGTCTCATCTCGACTTATGGGGGAATAATAGTCTTTGTCATCCTTTCCACACTGGGACAATGCTCTAATAATGAACAAAATCACACTTTTATTTACATACAACTCAAGAATTACAACTCAATACTTAGAACAAAATATGACTCTATGTGAATGCCTCCGGCCGAGTATCGGGATGTGCAATGAATCAAGAGTGACATGTAAGAAAGAATTATGAACGATGGCTTTGCCACAACTACGATGTCAACTACATGATCATGCAAAGCAATATGAAAATGATGGAGCGTTTCGTAATAAACGGAACAGTGGAAAGTTGCATGAGAGTTCAACAATTTCTATAAAATAAAACCATCTTCGTGCTCTAAAAAGATATAAGTGAAGGACTAGAGCAATATTGTCTAGATCAAAAGATATAAGTGAAGCACATAGAGTATTATAATAAATCATGACTCATGCGTGTCTCTCCCAAAAGGTGTGTACAGCAAGGATGATTGTGGTATATACTAAAAAAGCAAAGACTCAAATCATACAAGATGCTCCAAGCAAAACACATATCATGTGGTGAATAAAAATATAGCCTCAAGTAAAGTTACCAATAGACGAAGACCAAAGAGGGGATGCCTTCCGGGGGATCCCCAAGCTTAGGCTTTTGGTTGTCCTTGAATTTTACCTTGGGGGTGCCTTGGGCATCCCCAAGCTTAGGCTCTTGCCACTCCTTATTCCAAAGTCCATAATATCCTTACGCAAAACTTGAAAACTTCACAACAGAAAACTCGATAGAAAATCTCATGAGCTCCGTTAGTATAAGAAAATAAATCACCACTTTAAGGTACTATTATGAACTCATTCTTTATTTATATTGGTGTAAAATCTACTTTATTCCAACTTCTCTATGGTTCATACCCCCCGATACTACTCATAGATTCATGAAAACAAGCAAACAACACGCAAAATACAGAATCTGTCAAAAACATAACAGTCTGTAGTAATCTGTAACTCTCGAATACATTTGTAACTCTAAAAATCCTACCAAATTAGGAAAACCTGAGCAATTTGTGTACCCAGAGAAAAAATAATAAGAACAAAAGCACGTTTCTGTGAATTTTCAAAACTAATTTACTATGCACAAAAAGTTTCTGATTTTCAGCAGGATCAACACAACTATCACTGTAAGCTATCCTAAAGGTTTAACTTGGCACAAACACTAACTAAAACATAAAACCACATCTATCCAAAGGCTATATAGATTATTTATTACTAAAGAGGAGAAAAAAGCATAGAACAAAAAATAAAATTGGGTTGCCTCCCAACAAGCGCTATCGTTTAACGCCCTTAGCTAGGCATTGAGATTTCAATGATGCTCACATGAAAGAGAAGAATTGAAGCGCAAAGAGAGCATCATGAAACATGTGACAAACACATCTAAGTCTAACATACTTCCTATGCATAGGCATCTTATAGGCAAACAAATTATCATAGCAAGCAAAAACTAGCATATGCAAGGAAGCGGAAAGAAACAATAGCAATCTCAACATAACGAAAGGTAATTTAGTAACATGAAAATTTATATAACCATATTTTCCTCTCTCATAATAATTACATGTGGGATCATAAGAAAATTCAACAAAATAGATATCACATAAAATATTCTCAACACGATCCACATGCATGCGAAGTTGACACTCTTCCAAAATAGTGGGATTAATATTAACTAAAGTCATGACCTCTCCAAACCCACCTTTACAAAAAATTGCATAAGAGCTATCAATCTCCAAAGTAGTGGGATAATTATTTCCTAAAGTTGACACTCTTCCAAACCCACTTCCAATATTATAGCAAACATATTCATCATGAGGTTTAAATAAATTTTCAAGATCATAAAAAGAATCACCCCAATCATGATCATTGCAACAAATAATAGACATAGCAAAACTAGCATCCCCAACCTTAGGGTTTTGCATATTACTAGAACAATTTACATTAATAGAATTTATAATAACATCATTACAATCATGCTTTTCATCAAAGTAACTATCAAGTATGGGTGCAATAGCAACAATCTCATGTTTAGCATAAGGGACTATAGCAAATTCATCTCCATAAATATTGGCATCATGGCCACAAGAATAGCAAGCATCATGTTCATCAAGGGATATTTCAATCAAATCATCAAAATCATAATTATCTATAGAATCATGCATATCATTATTTTCTTCCAAAGCAACGGTCATTTTTTCCATAAATTCTTTGACATAGACATTATGAGCATAGTTTTCATAGCAATATTTAAGTATGTCAAAATTTTCAGATTTGTAGAGTAATATCATACTTCTCAATCAAAGAAGCAACTTCATAAGCACCCTTAAAAGCAATAAATTCTTCAATTTGTTCGATATCATAGTAAATATAAACACCCTTTGTATAAGAGGATAAGATTTCATTATCGTTAAACTCACATAGGTAGGGAAGGTGTTTTTTAGGGTTCTTAGAGCAACAAGTAAAATCATAAATTTCACAAAGATTCCAAGCATAACACATCAAACTTTATTTGATTCCATAAGAGTCTCCCTTTTTCAGACAAACGGTGACGCACAAAATGAGCATGCTCATCAAAAGATTATCCCTCAACTAAACTAGTTGGGGTTTCAGCGCGAGCACATATAGATCGAAGATGATCCAAGCAGCACACTTTAAGTGGATCCATATCAATAGATTTTTAGCAAGCAAAGATGCAAGCAAAATAGAACGCACATGGAACCACAAGCAAACATAATATCAAACGAAAGAAGGGCGAAGAAAAGGCAAATGTTTTCAAAAATCGTTTTAGAAGTGGGGGAGAGGAAAACAAGAGGCGAATGGCAAATAATGTAATGCAAGGGAGAAGAGTTTATTATGGGTACTTGGTATGGCTTGACTTGATATAGATCTCCCTGGCAATGGCACCAGAAATACTTGTTGCTACCTCTTGAGCTTGCGTTGGTTTGCCCTTGAAGAGGAAAGGGTGATGCAGTAAAGTAGTGTAAGTATTTCCCTCAGTTTTGAGAACCAAGGTATCAATCTAGTAGGAGACGACGCACAAGTCACCGAATACCTGCACAAACAATCAACCACTTGCACCCAACGCGATAAAGGGGTTGTTAATCCCTTCAGGGTCACTTGCAAAAGTGAGATCTGATAGAGATAGATAAACGGTAAAGTAAATATTTTTTGTATTTTTGGTTTATAGATTGGAAAGTAAAGATTGCAAAATAGTAGATCAGAAACTAGCAAGATGTAAACGAGATTCAATAATATGGAAAAGAGATTCAATATAATGGAAAAGAGACACAGGGGCCATAGGTTTCACTAGTGTCTTCTCTCAAGATAGCAAATACTATGGTGGGTGAACAAATTACTGCCGAGCAATTGATAGAAAAGCACATAGTTATGACGACATCTAAGGCAATGATCATGAACATAGGCATCACGTCCGTGTCAAGTAGACTGACTCCTGCCTGCATCTACTACTATTACTCCACACATCGACCGCTATCCATCATGCATCTAGAGTATTAAGTTCATAAATAACGGAGTAATGCATTAAGCAAGATGACATGATGTAGAGGAATTAACTCAATCAATATGATGAAAACCCCATCTTGTTATCCTCGATGGTAATAATACAATACGTGCCTTGTTGCCCCTACTGTCACTGGGAAAGGACACCGCAAGATTGAACCCAAGGCTAAGCACTTCTCCCATTGCAAGAAAGATCAGTCTAGTAGGCCAAACTAAACCGAAAATTCGAAGAGACTTGCAAAGATATCAAATCATGCATATAAGAATTCAGAGAAGAACCAAATAATATTAATAGATAATCTTGATCATAAATCCAAAATTCATCGGATCCCAGCAAACACACCGCAAAAGAATATTACATTGAATAGATCTCCAAGAACATCGAGGAGAACACGGTATTGAGAATCAAAGAGAGAGAAGAAGCCATCTAGCTAATAACTATGGACCCGAAGGTCTATGGTAAGCTACTCATGCTTCATTGGAGAGGTAATGGTGTTGATGTAGAAGCCCTCCGTGATCGAATCCCCCTCCGGCAGGACACCAGAAAAGGCCCTTAGATGGGATCTCATGCGTACAGAAGGTTGCGGTGGTGGAAAAGTGGTTTCGTGGCTCCCCCTGATGTTTTTAGGCTATAAGAGTATATATAGGCGAAGGAACTAGGTCAGAGGAGCCACGAGGGGGCCACGAGGGTGGGGGCGCGCCCTACCGCCCTGGGGCGCCCTACTGTCTCGCGGCTTCCTTGTTACGTCTCCGACTTCATCTCCAAGTCTTCTGGTTTGCTTTCGGTCCAAGAAAGATCATCGCGAAGGTGTCATTCCATTTGGACTCTGTTTGGTATTCCTTTTCTGCAAAACTCTAAAATAGGCAAAAAAACAGAAACTGGCACTAGGCCCTCGGTTAATATGTTAGTCCCAAAAATAATATAAAATAGCATATTAAAGGGCATTAAACATCCAAAACTGATAATATAATAGCATCGAACAATAAAAAATTATGGATACGCTGGAGACGTATTAGAGGGCTGGGTTGGCAAGCCAGTCCGGGTAGAACACTTCCATCATGAAGTCGGCTGCTAGAAGCCAGTCGATTTCTTCACCAATGATCCTTCTCTTTTCTTCTGATAGGCGGCAGAGGGGTTGCTTGACCGGCTTAGCATCCGGTCGCACATGCAGCTTGTGCTTAGCGAACTCCTTCGGAACACCCGGCATGTCCTTGGAGGACCATGCAAAGATATCCGATTCTCATGGAGGAAATCGACGAGCTCGCTTTCCTATTTTCTATCAAGGTTGGACCCCACTACAGCATACTGCTCTAGGTGTGCTGGGTCCAAGATGATCTTCTTGGTTTCTTTGGCCGGCTGGAAGGAGCACTCGCCTTCATCCTCCATGGGACCAGTCCGCATGGTCTACTGCTTGCTGGCCATGGCCACAGCCCGGTCAAGGAGGCGCTTCTCTTCGGCAATGACAAGGGATTCGGCCAGCCAGGAGCTGGCTGCGATGCTCTCAAGCGACTTCGTGTAGTTATCGGCAATGGTGATGATGCCCTTGGTGTCGGATATCGGGTTCCGGCAAAACCCTTAAGGTTCGAACATTGGGGTGTGCACGAAGATTTCCTCCTATCAAAACAAGCCCTCAACCTCGCCGCGATCCCAAAGCTAGCTTGATGAACAACACAAGAGACACAAGACTTATACAGGTTCGGGCCACCGTTGTGGTGTAATACCCTACTCCTGTGTGTGGTGGTGGATTATCTCTTGTGCTGGTGATGAAAAGTACAAGGGAAGAACAGCCTCGTGAGGAGGGGTGTTCTTGAGCTGGTGAGGTGTTCTACTTGGGAAGGATTGGATCCGTCTCCAGATGAGAAGCCCCTCCTACTGTGGTGGCTAGCCCTATTTATAGAGGCCCTAGTCCTCTTCCCTAATATTGAGCGAGAAGGGATCCAACAACGGCCATTTTGAAAGGGGACAGCTAGTATAGGCTATCCTGACTAAAGGTGGTCTTCGCCTACCTAAGGCATTGGTGGTGACACTGTCTTGAGCTCCATGGTGACCTCCGTCCTGCCGTCCTGCCGGTCTTGGTCTTGTTGCACCGATATGGAAACCTTTGCCTGATGCCTCGGTACTCCGCGCCTACTCTGGCCCACTTTGCACCAAAGGGGAAACGAGGACACTGCGCGGGCTGGCGCCCGTCTCGCGCCCGCCTGGCCTTGGTCGTCATGGCTTGCGTCATGGGCACCTTGTGAGGTACCCCTTGCCTTGATCTCTCCGCCTCCTCACGAGCCTACCTAGTGAGGCCACTCCTGAGGAGGCCTTGTGTCATCTGCCCCGCGAGGCTTGGCCCCTCGCGAAGGTCTTGAGTGTTGGGTTGATGAAGACAGGCCGTATTGGGCCATTGGTTGAGCCACACCGCAGGCCGCATGCAGGCAAGTCTGGGGACCCCCATTCCCAGAACGCCGACAGTAGCCCCCGGGCCCAAGGCGCGCTCGGGATTGGCTTAGCGGCGAAGCCAAAGGGCAAGTGCGGAGTGCCGCGGGCCCCATAGTCCGTGGCCTTGGTCGACGCGTGGCGACTGATTAGACGTGGGCGTCTCCGCTTCCCCATGCTACCTCGGCAACTGCCCAATTTGATGAGTCCCTGGTGCATGTAAAAAAGGGTCATCATTACCTGCGATCGTGGAGGCCGACGGTTGGACTCCCTTGGGCTATAAATGAGGAGGAGCGAAAGTCCCCGTTGCCCATTTCTTCCCATTCCGCTCGCTTCTCCTCCCTTGCTTCGTTGCTTGTAGTGTCCCTCATGGCGCCCGTGAAGAGGTTTTCGACCGCGGAGAAGGGGAAGGCTCGCCAGGAAGGGTCTGGCTCTCGTCCACCCAAGCGCGGCCGCGGTTGTCCTCGCAAGCATCCCGCAACCCCTGCCGTGGCTTCCCGTGGTTGCGACGGTGGCCCTTCATGCGGTGGTGGCCGCCCATGTCAAGGCAGCCCGGTTGGTGGGGGAAGGTGTGCCCTGGTTATGCGGCCTCCCTGGCCTCGCTTCCACTCGGCGGAGGTGCTGCCGGAGTTTTTTGTGTGGTCGGATAACCCGGCCAGCAACTGGCTTCAGCTCCCTCGCTCCTTCGCCGGCGAACTGCCGGCCGCTGCCCCCGGCGGGCTCTGGTTGCAGGCGGATGGCTGCTGCAGCAAGGCCTCCTAGGTCGCGGTGGAGATCTCCATCGCCGGCAACACAGCCCTGGCCTGGAGCTGGCAGACGTTTGCCCGTGCGCGTGGTCTGGGTAGGCGGTGCACCCTCCACTTCAAGTATGACGGCGACATGACCCTCTACGTGAGGGTGTTCGGAGAAGATGGCCGCCATGTTGGGTGATGTTGGGGAACGTAGTAATTTCAAAAAAATTCCTACGCACACGCAAGATCATGGTGATCCATAGCAATGAGAGGGGAGAGTGATGTCCACGTACCCTCATAGACCGTAAGCGGAAGCGTTATGACAATGCAGTTGATGTAGTTGTACGTCTTCACGATCTGACCGATCCAAGCACCGAACGTACGACACCTCCGAGTTCAGCACACGCTCAGCTCGATGACGATCCCCGGACTCCGATCCAGCAGGGTGTCGGGGATGAGTTCCATCAGCACGACGGCGTGGTGACGATGATGATGTTCTACCGACGCAGGGCTTCGCATAAGCACCGCAATGATATGACCGAGGTGGAATATGGTGGAGGGGGGCACCGCACACAGCTAAGGAACGATCACGAAGATCAACTTGTGTGTGTAGAGGTGCCCCCTACCCCCATATATAAAGGACCAAGGGGGGAGGCCGGCCGGCCCTAGGGGGCGCGCCAAGGAGGGGGGAGTCCTCCTCCTAGTGGGAGTAGGACTCCCCTTTCCTAGTCCCACTAGGAAGGAGGAAGGCGGAAGGAAAGAGAGGGAGAGGGAAAGGGAAAGAGGGGCCGCGCCCCCCTCCCCTAGTCCAATTCGGACTCCCTATGGGGGGGCGCGCCACCTCCTGGGCTTCTTCCCTCTCTCCCCTCAGACCCACTAAGGCCCAATACTTCCCCGGGGGGTTCCAGTAACCCCTCCGGCACTCCGGTTTTCTCCGAAATCACCCGAAACACTTCCGGTGTCCGAATATAGTCATCCAATATATCAATCTTTATGTCTCGACCATTTCGAGACTCCTCGTTATGTCCGTGATCATATCCGGGACTCCAAACAACCTTCGGTACATCAAAACTTATAAACACATAATAAAACTGTCATCGTAACGTTAAGCGTGCGGACCCTCCGGGTTCGAGAACTATGTAGACATGACCTAGAACTGTTCCCGGTCAATAACCAATAGCGGAACCTGGATGCTCATGTTGGCTCCTACATATTCTACGAAGATCTTTATTGGTCAAACCGCATAACAACATACGTTGTTCCCTTTGTCATTGGTATGTTTACTTGCCCGAGATTCGATCGTCGGTATCCCGGCAAGTCTCTTTACTCATTACGTAATGCATCATTCCGTAACTAACTCATTAGCTACATTGCTTGCAAGGCTTATAGTGATGTGCATTACCGAGAGGGCCCAGAGATACCTCTCTGACAATCGGAGTGACAAATCCTAATCTTGAAATACGCCAACTCAACATGTACCTTCGGAGACACCTGTAGAACTCCTTTATAATCACCCAGTTACGTTGTGAAGTTTGGTAGCACACAAGTGTTCCTCTGGTAAACGGGAGTTGCATAATCTCATAGTCATAGGAACATGTATAAGTCATGAAGAAAGCAATAGCAACATACTAAACGATCAAGTGCTAGGCTAATAGAATGGGTCATGTCAATCACATCATTCTCCTAATGATGTGATCCCGTTAATAAAATGACAACACATGTCTATGGTTAGGAAACATAACCATCTTTGATTAATGAGCTAGTCAAGTAGAGGCATACTAGTGACGTTATGTTTGTCTATGTATTCACACATGTATCATGTTTCCGGATAATACAATTCTAGCATGAATAATAAACATTTATCATGATATGAGGAAATAAATAATAACTTTATTATTGCCTCTAGGGCATATTTCCTTCAGTCTCCCACTTGCACTAGAGTCAATAATCTAGATTACACAGTAATGATTCTAACACCCATGGAGTCTTGGTGCTGATCATGTTTTGCTCGTGGAAGAGGCTTAGTCAACGGGTCTGCAACATTCAGATCTGTATGTATCTTGCAAATCTCTATGTCTCCCACCTGGACTTGGTCCCGGATGGAATTGAAGCGTCTCTTGATGTGCTTGGTCCTCTTGTGAAATCTGGATTCCTTTGCCAAGGGAATTGCACCAGTATTGTCACAGAAGATCTTCTTTAGTCCCGATGTACTAGGTACGACACCTAGATCGGAAATGAACTCCTTCATCCAGACTCCTTCATTTGCTGCTTCCGAAGCAGCTATGTACTCCGCTTCACATGTAGATCCTGCCATGACGCTTTGTTTAGAACTGCACTAACTTACGGCTCCACCGTTTAATAAAAACATGTATCCGGTTTGCGATTTAGAATCGTCCAGATCAGTGTCAAAGCTTGCATCGATGTACCATTTACGACTAGCTCTTTGTCACCTCCATAAACGAGAAACATATCCTGAGTCCTTTTCAGGTATTTCAGGATGTTCTTGACCGCTGTCCAGTGATCCACTCCTGGATTACTTTGGTACCTTCCTACCAAGCTTATTGCTAAGCATACGTCAGGTCTGGTACACAACATTGCATACATGATAGATCCTATGGCTGAAGCATAGGGAACATCTTTCATTTTCTCTCTATCTTCTGCTGTGGTCAGGCATTGAGTCTGACTCAACTTCACACCTTGTAATACAGGCAAGAACCCTTTCTTTGCCTGATCCATTTTGAAATTTTTCAAAACTTTATCAACGTATGTGCTTTGTGAAAGTCCAATTAAGTGTCTTGATCTATCTCTATAGACCTTGATGCCCAATATGTAAGCAGCTTCACCGAGGTCTTTCCTTGAAAAACTTTTATTCAAGTATCCCTTTATGCTATCCAGAAATTCTATATAGTTTCCGATCAACAATATGTCATCTACATATAATATCAGAAATGCTACAGAGCTCCCACTCACTTTCTTGTAAATACATGCTTCTCCAAAAGTTTGTATAAAACATATGCTTTGATCACACTATCAAAATGTTTATTCCAACTCCGAGATGCTTGCACCAGTCCATAAATGGATCACTGGAGGTTGCACACTTTGTTAGCACCTTTTGGATCGACAAAACCTTCTGGTTGCATCATATACAACTCTTCTTCCAGAAATCCATTCAGGAATGCTGTTTTGACATCCATTTGCCAAATGTCATAATCATAAGATGCGGCAATTGCTAACATGATTCAGACAGACTTAAGCATCGCTACGGGTGAGAAAGTCTCATCGTAGTCAACTCCTTGAACTTGTCGAAAACCTTTCGCAACAAGTCGAGCTTTATAGACAGTTACATTACCATCAGCGTCAGTCTTCTTCTTGAAAATCCATTTATTCTCAATGGCTTGCCGATCATTGGGCAAGTCAACCAAAGTCCATACTTTGTTCTCATACATGGATCCCATCTCAGATTTCATGGCTTCAAGCCATTTTGCGGAATCTGGGCTCATCATCGCTTCCTCATAGTTTGTAGGTTCATCATGGTCAAGTAACATGACTTCTAGAATAGGATTACTGTACCACTCTGGTGCGGATCTTACTCTGGTAGACCTATGAGGTTCAGTAGAAACTTGATCTGAAGTTTCATGATCAATATCATTAGCTTCATCACTAATTGGTGTAGTTGTCACAGGAACTGGTTCTTGTGATGAACTACTTTCCAATAAGGGAGCAGGTACAGTTACCTCATCAAGTTCTACTTTCCTCCCACTCACTTCTTTCGAGAGAAACTCCTTCTCTAGAAAGGATCCGAATTTAGCAACGAAAATCTTGCCCTCAGATCTGTGATAGAAGGTGTACCCAATAGTTTCTTTTGGGTATCCTATGAAGACACATTTCTCTGATTTGAGTTCGAGCTTATCTGGTTGAAGTTTCTTAACATAGGCATCGCAGCCCCAAACTTTAAGAAACGACAACTTTGGTTTCTTGCCAAACCACAGTTCATAAGGCGTCGTCTCAACGGATTTTGATGGTGCCCTATTTAACGTGAATGCGGCCGTCTCTAAAGCATAACCCCAAAATGATGGCGGTAAATCAGTAAGAGACATCATAGATCACACCATATCTAGTAAAGTACGATTACAACGTTCAGACACACCATTTCGTTGTGGTGTTCTGGGTGGCGTGAGTTGCGAAACTATTCCGCATTGCTTCAAATGTAAACCAAACTCGTAACTCAAATATTCTCCTCCACGATCAGATCGTAGAAATTTTATTTTCTTGTTAAGATGATTTTCCACTTCACTCTGAAATTCTTTGAACTTTTCAAATGTTTCAGACTTGTGTTTCATCAAGTAGATATACCCATATCTGCTCAAATCATCTGTGACGGTGAGAAAATAATGATACCCGCCGCGAGCCTCAATATTCATTGGACCACATACATCAGTATTTATGATTTCCATTAAATCAGTTGCTCGCTCCATAGTTCCGTAGAACGGCGTTTTAGTCATCTTGCCCATGAGGCATGGTTCGCAAGTACCAAGTGATTCATAATCAAGTGATTACAAAAGTCCATCAGTACGGAGTTTCTTCATGCGCTTTACACCGATATGACCTAAACGGCAGTGCCACAAATAAGTTGCACTATCATTATCAAATCTGCATCTTTTGGCTTCAACATTATGAATATGTGTATCACTACTATCGAGATTCAATAAAAATAGACCACTCTTCAAGGGTGCATGACCATAAAAGATATTACTCATATAAATAGAACAACCATTATTCTCTGACTTAAATGAATAACTTTCTCGCATCAAACAAGATCCAGATATAATGTTCATGCTCAAAATAACAATTATTTAGGTCTAAAACTAATCCCGATGGTAGATGTAGAGGTAGCATGCCGACCGCGATCACATCGACTTTGGAACCATTTCCCACGCGCATCATCACCTCGTCCTTAGCCAATCTTCGCTTAATCCATAGTCCCTGTTTTGAGTTGCAAATATTAGCAACAGGTACTACTGCGAGCATTAGTAAGGTACACATCAATAACATGTATATCACATATACCTTTGTTCACTTTGCCATCCTTCTTATCCGCCAAATACTTGGGGCAGTTCCGCTTCCAGTGTCCAGTCTGCTTGCAGTAGAAGCACTCAGTCTCAGGCTTAGGTCCAGACTTGGGTTTCTTCTCTTGAGCAGCAACTTGTTTGCTATTCTTCTTGAAGTTCCCCTTTTTCTTCCCTTTGCCCTTTTTCTTGAAACTGGTGGTCTTGTTAACCATCAACACTTGATGCTCCTTCTTGATTTCTACCTCCGCAGCTTTTAGCATTGCGAAGAGCTCGGGAATAGTCTTGTCCATCCCTTGCATATTATAGTTCATCACAAAGCACTTGTAGCTTGGTGGCACTGATTGAAGAATTCTGTCAATGACACTATCATCAGGAAGATTAACTCCTAGTTGAATCAAGTGATTATGATACCCAGACATTTTGAGTATGTGTTCACTGACAGAACTATTCTCCTCCATCTTACAGCTATAGAACTTATTGGAGACTTCATATCTCTCAATCCGGGCATTTGCTTGAAATATTAACTTCAACTCCTGGAACATCTCATATGCTCCATGACGTTCAAAACGTCGTTGAAGACCCGGTTCCAAGCTGTAAAGCATGGCACACTGAACTATCGAGTAGTCATCAGCTTTGCTCTGCCAGACATTCTTAACGTCGTTAGTTGCATCAGCAGCAGGCCTGGCACCCCGCGGTGCTTCCAGGACGTAATTCTTCTGTGCAGCAATGAGGATAATCCTCAGGTTACAGACCCAGTCCGTGTAATTGCTACCATCATCTTTCAACTTATCTTTCTCAAGGAACGCATTAAAATTCAATGGAACAACAGCACGAGCCATCTATCTACAACAAACATAGACAAGCAAAATACTATCAGGCACTAAGTTCATGATAAATTTAAGTTCAATTAATCATATTACTAAAGAACTACCACTTAGACAGACATCTCTCTAGTCATCTAAGTGATCACGTGATCCAAATCAACTAAACCATGTCCGATCATCACGTGAGATGGAGTAGTTTCAATGGTGAACATCACTATGTTGATCATATCTACTATATGATTCACGTTCGACCTTTCGGTCTCCGTGTTCCGAGGCCATATCTGTATATGCTAGGCTCGTCAAGTTTAACATGAGTATTCCGCGTGTGCAACTGTTTTGCACCCATTGTATTTGAACGTAGAGCCTATCACACCCGATCATCATGTGGTGTCTCAGCACGAAGAACTTTCGCAATGGTGCATACTCAGGGAGAACACTTCTTGATAATTTAGTGAGAGATCATCTTGAAATGCTACCGTCAATCAAAGCAAGATAAGATGCATAAAGGATAAACATCACATGCAATCAATATAAGTGATATGATATGGCCATCATCATCTTGTGCTTGTGATCTCCATCTCCGAAGCACCGTCGTGATCACCATCGTCACCGGCGCGACACCTTGATATCCATCATAGCATCGTTGTTGTTACGCCATCTATTGCTTCTACGACTATCGCTACCGCTTAGTGATAAAGTAAAGCAATTACAGGGCGTTTGCATTTCATACAATAAAGCGACAACCATATGGCTCCTGCTAGTTGCCGATAACTTCGGTTACAAAACATGATCATCTCATACAATAAAATATAGCATCACGTCTTGACCATATCACATCACAACATGCCCTGCAAAAACAAGTTAGACGTCCTCTACTTTGTTGTTGCAAATTTTACGTGGCTGCTATGGGCTGAGCAAGAACCGTTCTTACCTACGCATCAAAATCACAACAATAGTTCGTCAAGTTAGCGCTATTTTAACCTTCGCAAGGACCGGGCGTAGCCAAGTGAGAGAGAAAGACACCCGCCAGTCACATTTAAGCATGAGTGCTCGTAACGGTGAAACCAGTCTCGCGTAAGCGTACGCCTAATGTCGATCCGGGCCGCTTCATCTCACAATACCGCTGAACCAAAGTATGACATGCTGGTAAGCAGTATTACTTGTATCGCCCACAACTCATTTGTGTTCCACTCGTGCATATGACATCTACGCATAAAACCAGGCTCTGATACCACTGTTGGGGAACGTAGTAATTTCAAAAAAATTCCTACGCACACGCAAGATCATGGTGATGCATAGCAACGAGAGGGGAGAGTGATGTCCACGTACCCTCGTAGACCGTAAGCGGAAGCGTTATGACAATGCAGTTGATGTAGTCGTACGTCTTCACGATCCGACCGATCCAAGCACAGAACGTACGGCACCTCCGAGTTCAGCACACGCTCAGCTCGATGACGATCCCCAGACTCCAATCCAGCAGGGTGTCGGGGATGAGTTTCATCAGCATGACGGCGTGGTGACGATGATGATGTTCTACCGATGCAGGGCTTCGCATAAGCACCGCAACAATATGACGGCTAAGGAACGATCACGAAGATCAACTTGTGTGTGTAGAGGTGCCCCCCTGCCCCCGTATATAAAGGAGCAAGGGGGGAGGCCGGCTGGCCCTAGGGGGCGCGCCAAGGAGGGGCGAGTCCTCCTCCTAGTGGGAGTAGGACTCCCCTTTCCTAGTCCCACTAGGAAAGAGGAAGGGGGAGGAAAGAGAGGGAGAGGGAGAGGGAAAGACGGGCCGCGCCCCCCTCCCCTAGTCCAATTCGGACTCCCCATTGAGGGGGGCGCCACCTCCTGGGCTGCTGCCCTCTCTCTCCCCTCAGGCCCACTAAGGCCCAATACTTCCCCGAGGGGTTCCGGTAACCCCTCCGGCACTCTGGTTTTCTCCGAAATCACCGGGAACACTTTCGGTGTCCGAATATAGTCATCCAATATATCAATCTTTATGTCTCGACCATTTCGAGACTCCTCATCATGTCCGTGATCATATCCGGGACTCCGAACAACCTTCGGTACATCAAAACTTATAAACTCATAATAAAACTATCATTGTAACGTTAAGCGTGCGGACCCTACGGGTTTGAGAACTATGTAGACATGACCTAGAACTGGCACCTACGGGCACCTATGGTGAATGTGGCTCCCAAGGACCCGTCTTCCTCAACTGGCACCTACTTGGTCTCCGCCTTGTCTTGACCTTGGAGGTGTCCGCGCCGGCGGGCTGCGCCGCCGCAGCAACCTTGAGGGCCAGCTTGAGCGCCAGCAGAGCCTCCTTGGTATCTCCAGCTACTGTGAGGACGTCGCTGCTCCCGGGCATCTTCATGAGGTTGTAGGCCGGATGGGTTGCTGCCATGAACTCAGCCAAGGCAGGGTATCCGAGGATGGTGTTGTACGGGAGGCCGATGCGGGTGATGTCGAAGTCAACCAGCTCCGTGCGGTAGTTGTCGTGGGTGCCGAAGGTTACAGGAAGGCTTGCTGGAGGAACCGCGTCCGACGCCCGAGAAAGGCTTGCTGGGTTGGAGTCGTTCCAGCGGTACATGGAGGAGGCTAAAGGCCTCCACCGAGAGCATGTTGAGGCCGGCGCCGCCGTCGATGAGGGTTTTGGTGACGGCCACCTGGCAGATGGTGGGCGTGTAGAGCACCGGGAGCGCGCCTGAGCAGGCGATGCTGACGGGGTGATCGTTCGAGTTGAAGGTCGGGTCGGCCTTGGGCGCCACCCTACCCGGGGAGCTCCTTGCCGCGTGAGGGCGGCGCTGATCTGGCAAGAGAACGGCTTGGCGTGGCGGTCGGAGGGTGGCGCGTGCGAGCCGCCCAGGAGAGCTGCGACGGCCGGGGGCGCCGGCGCCACATAGTGGGCAAGGAAGAGGTCGCGCAGTTCTTCCCAAGAGGCCATAGAAGATGCCAGCAGGATGAGCAGCCAAGCGCGGGGGACGCTAGTGAGGGCCATGGGAAGCCAGTTGGCCATGACCTTGTCGTTCCCTCCGACCTTGAGGATGGCCTCCTTATATGCCAGCAGGAAAACCAGCGGGTCCGCCGCGCCGTCGTAGCGCGGCGGCATCTCTGGCTTGAACTTGTGTGGCCACTGCACCTACCGCAAGGCGGGGGCCAAGGCTCGGAGCCCCCTGGCCCCGGTGCTGACGCCGGCCGCCGGAGCCGGAGGCGCGATACCCGCCATGAGGGCGAAGCACGGTGTTGGTGGAGAGCGGGTTGACAGAGGGAAGAGCTCCGGCGCACCCCCACCTGGCGCGCCAAATGTCGGATATCGGGTTCTGGCAAAACCCTTAAGGTTCGAACACCAGGTGCGCACGAAGATTTCCTCCTACCGAAACACGCCCTCAACCTCGCCGTGATACCTAAGCTAGCTCGATGAACAACACAAGAGACACAAAATTTATACAGGTTCGGGCCACCGTTGTGGTGTAATACCCTACTCCTGTGTGTGGTGGTGGATTGCCTCTTCGGCTGGTGATGAATAGTACAAGGGAAGAACAGCATTGTGAGGAGGGGTGTTCTTGAGCTGGTGAGATGTTCTATTTGGGAAGGATTGGATCCGTCTCCAGATGAGATGCCCCTCCTACTGTGGTGGCTAGCCCTATTTATAGAGGCCCTGGTCCTCTTCCCAAATAATTAGCGGGAATGGATCCAACAACGACCATTTTGAAAGGGGACAGCTAGTACAGGCTATCCTGACTAAAGGTGGTCTTCGCCTGCCAAAGGCGCTGGTGGTGACGCCATCTTGGGCTCCATGGTGACCTCCGTCCTGCCATCTTGCCGGTCTTGGTCTTGTGGCACCGATATGGAAACCTTTGTCTGATGCCTTGGTACTCCGCGCCTGCGCTTGCCCCTTTTGCACCAAAGGGGAAACAGGGACATTGCGCGGGCTGGCGCCCGTCTGGTGCCCGTTTGGCACCCGCCTGGCCTTGGTCGTCATGGCTTGCATCATGGGCACCTCGCGAGGTACCCCTTGCCTTGATCTCTCCGCCTCCTTGCGAGCCTTCCTGGTGGGGCCACTCCTAAGGAGGCCTTGTGTCGTCCGCCCCGCGAGGCTTGGCCCCTCACGAAGGTCTTCAGTGTTGGGTTGATGAAGACGGGCCGTATTGGGCCACTGGTTGAGCCACGGCGCTGGCCGCAGGCAGGCAAGTCTGGGGACCCCCGTTCCTAGAACGCCGACACTTGCGTCCCGTCATCTTTGCCTTCAGGTACGCATAGTGTGGAACCATCATGAACTTGGCTAGCGCTGGCCGTCCCAAGAGCGCATGGTAGGGGTTGTCCAAGTCGACCACCTCGACCCAGATAGGCTCATGGAGTAAGTGGGTCTTGTTGCCGAACAGAACGTCGATCTTGATCTTGCTGATTGGGGAGTAGGAAAGCCTAGGGACGATGCCATGGAACACGGTCCAGCTGGGCTAGAGTTGCTTCTCCTTGATGCCTAGCTTTTCCATGGTGTCGCAGTAGAGGATGTTGATGCTGCCGCCGCCTCTACCAGGACTCAGGAGAAGCGGCACGCCCGCCTCTTGGTTGAGAAGGTGAAGTCCAGCACCATGGCATAAGCACACGACGAAGGCATCACGGTCGGATGATCATCTCGGTTCAAGGTAATGGGCCTCTCGGACCAGTGCATGAATTGGGGGACCTCTGGAATAACAGATTCACCTTGCAGTGCTGCTGACGCGGACTGTGCTTGTGCCAACTTCACTTGTGAAGATGACGTAAGTGGCGCTCTCATTGGGGAGTTCATCTTGGAGCATGCTGACAGGGTGGGCTGGCTGCTGAGGAGCCGTAGCCGCCAGGTCGGCTGCTGGAGGAGGCGGCAAGACCTCACCCATAGTGATTCGGGCGAGCCAGTTGCACTTGCGGGTTGTATGGTTGGACGGCTTTGTGCCGCTGTGGAACTTGCATGGAGCATCAAGGGCCTGCTCAAAGGAGAAGGCCGGTAGCCAGGCACCATGGCCGCCCCGCTGATGCTTGGGGCCGGGTTGACCTGCCGGCTGCTAGTCCTCGACGGTTGCCACCTGCTGGCTGTTAGAAGTCGGCTGCTGGGCCTTGCACTCGTTGTTGTTCTGCTGCTGACGCCAGTTGGAATCACCAGCTGGCGCCGGAGGAGCAGGCAGGATCACCTTCCCGAACGCGTCGAGCCGGATCTTCAACTTCATGGAAGAGTCGGTCATGGCGTGTACTTGTCCGCCACAACCAGGAGATTGTCCAGGGTAACCGGCTCGTCACACAGAAGCTTGTGCTTGAGTAGGGTGCCCTCTCTGCACCCGGAGGTGAAGTACTTGATGGCCTGCACCTCGTGCACCCCCTCGCAGGAGTTGTGCAACTCGGCCCAGCGCGTCAGGTAGTGGCGAGTGGACTTGGTCGGGCTCTGAACGCGCATGGAGAGCTAGCGAGGCTTGGTGGGCGCTTGTAGGTGCTGTTGAAGTTGCGCACAAAGGCTTCGCTGAAGTCTAGCCAGTTGTTATTGTTGTTGGCCTTGAGGTTGTTCAGCCATGTCCGGGTCGTGCCCAGCAACATGAGTGGAACATACCTCACGGTGACGCCCTTGTTGCCGTTTGCTATGCTGGCCACTGTGGCATAGTCGGTCAACCAATCTTATGGCTTCATGGAGCCGTTGTACTTGGGAGTGTCGCGAGGAAACGAGAACCCTTTGGGAAAGGGCACGTCGCAGATGCGGGAGCCGAAGCAGGCCAGGCCGACTGTATCCTCATCCACCATTGCCAGGGACCGAGCCCGCTGCTCGATCCGGCGATGAGCGTCATTCTAACCGACTGCTTCACGGGGGCCTAGCTGGCCACCTAGAGTCGGGTGATCAGTCGGCACTCGAGAAGCCGCCCTTTTCCTGCGAGGGAGAGGTGGTCGTTCACCCTGCTGGCTGATGTCTACTACACAACCTTCTTCTTGTAGACGTTGTTGGGCCTGCAAGTGCACATGTTTGTAGGACAGTAGCAAATTTCCTCAAGTGGATGACCTAAGGCTTATCAATCCGAAGGAGGCGTAGGATGAAGGTGGTCTCTCTCAAGCAACCCTACAACCAAATAACAAAGAGTCTCTTGTGTCCCCAACACACCCAATACAATGGAAAATTGTAAAGGTGCACTAGTTCGGCGAAGAGATGGTGATACAAGTGCAAAATAGATAGTAGATATACGTTTTTGTAAACTGAAAAATTTAAAAACAGCAAGGTAACAACTGGTAAAAGTGAGCGTAAACGGTATTGCAATAATAGGAAACAAGGCCTAGGGTTCATACTTTCACTAGTGCAAGATCTCTCAACAATAATGGATAGCACTAGGATGATGAAGATGGCCACAGGTGATGGGTTCCCCCTCCGACAGGGCGCCAGAACGGGCTCCCGAGAGGTTTTTGGTGGCTACAGAGGCTTGCGGCGGCGGAACTCCCGATCTATCTTCTGTTCTGGAAGTTTTACGATACGTAGGTATATATGGGTGAAAGAAGTACGTCGGTGGACCGAAGGGGGGGGGCACGAAGCAGGGGGGCGCGCCCCAGGGGGGTGGGCATGCCCCCCACCCTCATGGGCACCTCCCTTCTTTCCTGACGTGCACTCCAAGTCCATCGGGTGGCTTTCCTTCCAAAAATAACTTCTCCAGTTGATTTTGTTCCGTTTTGACTCCGTCTGATATTCCTTTTCCTCGAAACACTGAAATAGGCATAAAACAGCAAATCTGGGCTGGGCCTCCGGTTAATAGGTTAGTCCCAAAAATAATATAAAAGTGGATAATAAAGCCCAATATTGCCTAAAATAGAAGATAAAGTAGCATGGAGCAATCAAACATTATAGATACGTTGGAGACGTATAAAGCATCCCCAAGCTTAATTCCTGCTCGTCCTCGAGTAGGTAAATGATAAGAAAGATTATTTTTGATGTGAAATGCTAGTTGGCATAAGTTCAATGTAACTCTACTTACTTGTGATATGAATATTCAGATCCGAAAGATTCAAGACAAAAGTTCATATTGACATAAAAATAATAATACTTCAAGCATACTAACAAAGCAATTATGTCTTGTCAAAATAGCATGGCCAAAGAAAGTTATCCCTACAAAATCATATAGTTTGGCTATGCTCCATCTTCCCCACACAAAATATTTAAATCATGCACGACCCCGATGACAAGCCAAGCAATTGTTTCATACTTATCACATTCTCAAAACTTTTTCAATCTTCACGCAATACATGAGCGTGAGCCATGGATATAGCACTATATGTGGAATAGAATGGTGGTTGTGGAGAAGAAAAAAGGAGGGAAGATAGTGTCACATCAACTAGGTGTATCAACGGGCTATGGAGATTCCCATCAATAGATATCAATGTGAGTGAGTAGGGATTGCCATGCAACGGATGCACTAGAGCTATAAGTATAAGAAATCTCTACAAAAGAAACTAAGTGGGTGTGCATCCAACTCGCTTGCTCACAAAGACCTAGGGCATTTTGAGGAAGCCCATCATTGGAATATACAAGCCAAGTTCTATAATGAAAAATTCCCACTAGTATATGAAAGTGACAAAATGAGAGACTCTCTATCATGAAGATCTTGGTGCTACTTTGAAGCACAAGTGTGGTAAAAGGATAGTAACATTGTCCCTTCTCTCTTTTTCTCTCATTTTATTATTATTATTATTTGGGCCTTTTCTCTTTTTTTATGGCCTCTTATTTTTCGTCCGAAGTCTCATCCCAACTTATGGGGGAATCGTAGTCTCCATCATCCTTTCCTCACTTGGGACAATGCTCTAATAATGATGATCATCACACTTTTATTTTTCTTACAACTCAACAATTATAACTCGATACTTAGAACAAACTATGACTCTATATGAATGCCTCCGGCGGTGTACCGGGATGTGCAATGACTCATGAGCGACATGTATGCAAGAATTATGAACGGTGGCTTTGCCACAAATACGATGTCAACTACATGATCATGCTAGCAATATGACAATGATGGAGCGTGTCATAATAAACGGAACGGTGGAAAGTTGCATGGCAATATATCTCGGAATGGCTATGGAAATGCCATGATAGGTAGGTATGGTGGCTGTTTTGAGGAAGATATATGGTGGGTGTATGATACCGGCGAAAGCTACGCGGTATAAGAGAAGCTAGCAATGGTGGAATGATGGGAAAAAAGTGCGTATAATCCATGGGCTCAACATTAGTCATAAAGAACTCATATACTTATTGCAAAAATCTAGAAGTTATCAAAGCAAAGTATTATGCGCATGCTCCTAGGGGGATAGATTGGTAGGAAAAGACCATCGCTCGTCCCCGACCGCCACTCATAAGGAAGACAATCAATAAATAAATCATGCTTCGAGTTTATCACATAACGGTTCACCATACGTGCATGCTACGGGAATCAAAAACTTTAACACAAGTATTATTTAAATTCACAACTACTCAGCTAGCATAACTTTGATATTATCACCTCCATATCTCAAAACAATTATTAAGCATCAAACTTATCTTAGTATTCAACACACTCATAAGAATTCTTACAAATCATTTATGCTTAGCACATTAGGATTATTTAAGAAAATTACCATGCTATTTAATGACTCTCAAAATAATCTAAGTGAAGTATGAGAGTTCATCTATTTCCTCAAAATAAAACTACCACCATGCTCTAAAAGGTGTAAGTGATGCACTAGAGCAAATGACAAACTACTCTGAAAGATATAAGTGAAGGTCAATGAGTAGCTAAATAATTATGCAACTATCCGAAGACTCTCTCTCATTTAATAATTTTAGATCTTGATACTTTATTCAAACAGCAAGCAAACCTAAAGAAAACTACATTGCAAGGATAGCACAACTCATGTGAAGAAGCAAAAACTTAGGCTCAACCGATACTAACCGATAGTTGTTGAAGAAGAAAGGTGGGATGCCTACCGGGGCATCCCCAAGCTTAGATGCTTGAGACTTCTTGAAATATTATCTTGGGGTTCCTTGGGCATCCCCAATCTTGAGCTTTTGTGTCTCCTTAATTCCTCTAATATCATGGTTTCTCTTTTTATCAAAAGCTTCATTCACAACAAACTCAACAAGAACTCGTGAGATAGGTTAGTATAAACCAATGCAAAACCTTATCATTTTCTACTGTACCAAATCACTAAAATTATTATTCAACATTTATTACTAAATGCCTCTGCATATTTAATACTCCTATTCTCAAATAGAATCATTAAACAAGCAAACATATGCAAACAACGCAACCATAACAGCAATATGTCAAAACAGTATAGTCTGTAAAGAATGCAAGATTCATCATACTTCCCTAACTCCAATAATTATGAACTAAAATTCTCACTGTAATAAATTTATCAGAGATCCATATGCAAAAAGATTCAACATTATACCACTCTCTGACTTTTCTAGGGAATTTTTGCAACAGCGGTAAACTTTCTGTTTTCAAACAGCAACATGTATACTAGCAAAATAAGCATGGCAAAGGCTATCCTTGACTTTTTTTATTGAAACTAAAGATGCAAAACATTATTATAACTAACAGCAAGCAAATACTAACAAGAGAAAATGACGCTCCAAGCAAAACACATATCATGTGGTGAATAAAGATATAGCTCCAAGTAAAGTTATCGATGAACGAAGACGAAAGAGGGGATGCCTTCCGGGGCATCCCCAAGCTTAGGCTTTTGGATATTCTTGAATATTGCCTTGGGTTGCCTTGGGAATCCCCAAGCTTAGGCTCATGCCACTCCTTATTCCATAGTCCATCGAATCTTTACCCAAAACTTGAAAACTTCACAACACAAAACTCAACAGGAAATCTTATAAGCTCCGTTAGTGAAAGAAAACAAAACCACCACATTGGTACTGTAATTAACTCATTCTAAATTCATATTGGCGTAATATCTAATGTACTACAACTTATCTATGGTTCATACCCTCTGATACTACTCATAGATTCATCAAAATAAGCAAACAACACATAGAAAACAGAATCTGTCAAAAACAGAACAGTCTGTAGTAATCTGTATCACACCTATACTTCTGGAACTCCAAAAATTCCACCAAATTAGGAAGTCCTAGGAAATTCGTGTACCAATCCAGATCAAAAAGAATCAGATCAGAATCACGTTTATGTGAATTAAAAATACTAATTTACTGGGTGCAAAAGTTTCTGATTTTCAGCAGGATCAACACAACTATCACCGTAAGCTGTCTTAAAGGTCTTACTTGGCACTTTATTGAAACAAAAGCTATAAAACATGATTACTACAGTAGCATAATCATGTGAACACACAAAAACAGTAAGGATAAATATAGGGTTGTCTCCCAACAAGCGCTTTTCTTTAATGCCTTTCTAGCTAGGCATGATGATGACAATGATGCTCACATAAAAGATAAGAATTGAAACATAATGAGAGCATCACGAAGCATATGACTAGAACATTTAAGTCTAACCCACTTCCTATGCATAGGGATTTTGTGAGAAAATAACTTATGGGAACAATAATCAACTAGCATAGGAAGGTAAAGCAAGCATAGCTTCAAAATTTTCAGCACATAGAGAGGAAACTTGACATTATTGCAATTCCTACAAGCATATATTCCTCCCTCATAATAATTTTCAGTAGCATCATGAATGAATTCAACAATATAACCAGCACCTAAATCATTCTTTTCATGATCTACAAGCATAGAAAATTTACTACTCTCCACATAAGCAAAATTCTTCTCATGAATAGTAGTGGGAGCAAACTCAACAAAATAACTATCATGTGATTGAAAATTAAGATCAAGATGACAACTTTCATGGTTATCATTATTCTTTAGAGCATACGTGTCATCACAATAATCATCATAGATAGGAGGCATGCTTTCATCATAGTAAATTTTCTCATCAAAGCTTGGGGGACTAAACATATCATCTTCATCAAACATAGCTTCCCCAAGCTTGTGGATTTGCATATGATTAGCATCATGGATATTCAAGGAATTCATACTAATAAAATTGCAATTATGCTCATCATTCATATATTGTATTCCAAGCATTCTATGTAATTCTTCTTCTAGTACTTGAGCACAATTTTCCTTCCCATCATTTTCACGAAAGATATTAAAAAGACAAAGCGTATGAGACAAACTCAATTCCATTTTTTGGTAATTTTCTTTTATAAACTAAACTAGTGATAAAACAAGAAACAAAAAGATTCAATTGCAAGATCTAAAGATATACCTTCAAGCACTCACCTCCCCGGCAACGGTGCCAGAAAAGAGCTTGATGTCTACTACACAACCTTCTTCTTGTAGACGTTGTTGGGCCTGCAAGTGCACAGGTTTGTAGGGCAGTAGCAAATTTCCCTCAAGTGGATGACCTAAGGTTTATCAATCCGTAGGAGGCGTAGAATGAAGGTGGTCTCTCTCAAGCAACCCTGCAACCAAATAACAAAGAGTCTCTTGTGTCCCCAACACACCCAATACAATGGAAAATTGTATAGGTGAATTAGTTCGGCGAAGAGATGGTGATACAAGTGCAAAATAGATAGTAGATATAGGTTTTTGTAAACTGAAAATATAAAAACAGCAAGGTAACAAGTGGTAAAAGTGAGCATAAACGGTATTGTAATGATAGGAAACAAGGCCTAGGGTTCATACTTTCACTATTGCAAGTTCTCTCAACAATAATAACATAGATAGATCATATAACAAGCCCTCAACATGCAACAAAGAGTCACTCCGAAGCCACTAATAGCGGAGAACAAAAGTAGAGATTATGGTAGGGTACGAAACCACCTCAAAGTTATTCTTTCGGATGAATCTATAAAAGAGTTCGTACTAGAGTAACACCTTAAGACACAAAACAACCAAAACCCTAATGTCACCTAGATACTCCATTGTCACCTCAAGTATCCGTGGGCATGATTATACGATATGCATCACACAATCTCAGATTCATCCAACCAACATAAAAGTACTTCAAAGAGTGCCCCAAAGTTTCTATCGGAGATTCAAGAACGTGTGCCAACCCCTATGCATAGGTTCCCAATGTCACGAAACCCGCAAGTTGATCACCAAAACATACATCAAGTGGCACATGATATCCCATTGTCACCACAGATAATCACGACAAGACATACATCAAGTGTTCTCATAAAAGACTCAATCCGATAAGATAACTTCGAAAGGGGAAACTCAAGTCATCACAAGAGAGTAGAGGGGGAGAAACATCATAAGATCCAACTACAATAGCAAAGCTCGGGATACATCAAGATCGTGCCATAGAGGGAACACGAGAGAGAACATGAGAGAGAGAGAGAGATCAAACACATAGCTACTGGTACATACCCTCAGCTCCAAGGGTGAACTACTCCGTCCTCATCATGGATAGCGCCGGGATGATGAAGATGGCCACCGGTGATGGGTTCCCCCTCCGGCAGGGCGCCGGAACGGGCTCCCGAGAGGTTTTTGGTGGCTAGAGAGGCTTGCGGCGGCGGAACTCCCGATCTATCTTCTGTTCTGGAAGTTTTACGATACGTAGGTATATATGGGTGAAAGAAGTACGTTGGTGGACCGAAGGGGGGGCCACGAGGCAGGGGGCGTGCCCCAGGGGGTGGGCGCGCCCCCCACCCTCGTCGGCACCTCCCTTCTTCCCTGACGTGCACTCCAAGTCCATCGGGTGGCTCTCTTTCCAAAAATAACTTCATCAGTTGATTTCGTTCCATTTTGACTCCATCTGATATTCCTTTTCCTCGAAACACTGAAATAGGCATAAAATAGCAAATCTGGGCTGGGCCTCCGGTTAATAGGTTAGTCCCAAAAATAATATAAAAGTGGATAATAAATCCCAATATTGCCTAAAACAGTAGATAAAGTAGCATGGAGCAATCAAAAATTATAGATACGTTGGAGACGTATCACTTGCGCCGGCCCTTCGGGTTCAGAGGAACTTGACGGTTGCCCACAACCATCTCATGAGGGCGCCGGCTACGGCTAGCTGCCGGCTCAGGGTTCCACTAGCCGCGGCCGCTGCCGCTAGGTAACCGGGAGGTCGCTCCATGCTCACGGTGGGTTGGAGGGTTTGCTTCTGGGAGGTCGGCCTACCAGCCAGCCGCCACCACGTGGTTGCTTGCATCTTGCTACGTGTTCGCTGCGTTGACGAGCTCCTGGAGGCGCTCCAGTTGGCTACGCAACTTGTCGCCCTCCAGGGTCTCGAGTTCTTTTGACGCTGCCTGTGCGGCACGCAGGTTCTGCACTGGGCTGTCGTAGATCGGACGTCCAACTCCGAGCATCCTAGCGATGGCCACGCCGCATTGCCGGACGGCGCCGGCTCGACTGGGCTCGCCTGCAGCCGGCGTGCCGCCCATTATGTGGTCAATCTCACGCTGGTTAGCCTCAGCGCGACGCTTCATGGCCGCCATCTTGGTGGCGTTGTCAAGGAGCTTGACGTAGATTTCTTCTAGCGCTGTCGGTTCGGCGTCGACGCCGACGGGAGCAGCCAGGTCCTGCATTGCCGCTCGCAATGGGTCCCCAGCAGCCCTGCCAGTGTCTTGGTTGTCGCCAGGGACCATCACCTCCACAAAGACGCCAGTGTCAAGCGCGCCGGCACAGGCATCGCTGGCGACAGGAGGGAGCGAGGCGTCGATGATGACCACGTCACTGAGGTACTCATTGGTGGCGACTGCGTCGGAGAGGCTAAGCTTTCCGAAGAGGTCGGTGAGGCTGCTCATGGCGCAGACGGCTCCCGCTTTGGTGGCGACCACATCGAAAAGGTTGAGCTTCCCGAAGAGATCAACGAGGCAGCGTGTGGAGCAGACGGCTTCGGCGTCGGGCGATGCACCGGTGCAAGCGCAAACGAACGCATTGGGCTGGCTGATTAGGCCAGACGCGACGCGCTCGCTGGAGGGAAAGGTGGTTCCCGCCCGGAACACAACTCCGGCCTACACCGCGGATGGCCCCACGGTGGGCACCAACTATCGTGGTAATCTCACGTCAGATGCTCGGGGGTGGCTTATCATGGGTGGAGCCATGAGGACGTCATCGGGTTCCAGAGGCGAGAGTGAGCACAAGCTCGGGAGCACACGAGACGTACCCAGGTTCGGGGCTCTTAGGAGAGATAACACCCCTAGTCCTGCTATGATGACTATGATCAAGAGTATACAAGGTTGCTCCTATAGTTGTGTTGCTAGAGAAGGAAGAAAGGTATAGCTCTCCCTCTTCTCCAAGCTATGGTGTGTGTGTGGAATGAAAGTGGAACCCTTTGCATGGATAAGCCCGGGGGGTCTTATAGGCCGACCCCCCAGGGGTACAACGGTAATATGACCAGGTGCAGGACCCGTATGTCAGTGTCTAAGGTGCCGGCTTCTCCGCTGGCTGCTGGGGCCTGCCTCTGGAGGGGCCCGCCAGCTGCCGAGAATCCGGTTGACAGGTAGGGCCCACCGCCTGCGGGCCATACTGATTGCCTTTTGCTATAGCATGACCCTTGCTGATGAGGGTCGCGTCATGCATCGTATGGCTACAGTCCCGCGGCAGGCGGCTAGGTGGCCGGTTGGTCAGCGCGCACCATAGCCACGCTCCTCTGGGATTCAGGGGGGCAGGTGGCACTGTTGCCATGCCCTGTCTCATCGTAGTGGTTGAGTGCAGACTCTGAGGGGGCGGAGGGGCCAGCCGCTAGAAGCCGGTCCCCCCCCCCCCCAAGCCACCTTCTAAGAGTGCGTCGTCTTCTAGAAGCCGGCGGCGTGGTCCTAGCCGGTCCAGGGAGCCGGCTGCGCAGCTAGTCGGTATGAGGGGCTTTGCTAGCCCCGATGTCTTGAAATGTTATTGGGTGCGGATGAGGCTACCCAGGGTACATCCCCCCGACACCTTATTTTCAAGCATTGCAATACCGTTTGTGCTCACTTTTGTTACTTGCTACCTTGTTGTTTTCTATTGTTTTTGTTACAAAATCAATATCTACTATCATTACAACACTTGTATCACCATCTCTTCGCCGAGCTAGTGCACCTATACAATTTACCATTGTATTTGGTGTGTCGGGGACACAAGAGACTTTTGTTATTTGGTTGCAGGGTTGTTTGAGAGATACCATCTTCATCCTATTCCTCCCACAGATTGAAAAACCTTAGGTCATCCACTTGAGGGAAATTTGTTATTGTCCTACAAAACTCTGCACTCGGAGGCCCAACACGAGTGTACAAGAACAAGTTGTGTAGTAGACATCAAGCTCTTTTCTGGTGCAATTGCGGGGGAGGTGAGTGCTTGAAGGTATATATTTAGATCATGCAGTTGAATCTTGTAGTTTCTTGTTTTATCACTAGTTTGGTTTATAAAAAAGAAAAGTACAAAAAAGGAATTGAGGTTGCATCATATTATTCATCTTTATCATGTATTTCTTGAAAATGATGGAGCGGAAAATTGTGCTCAATTGATAGAAGAAGAATTCAATAAAATGTTTGGCATAAAATCTTTGAATGATAAGCATGATTGCAATGTTGCTAGTATGAATTCTTTGAATATTCATGATGCTAATGATATCCAAAGCCATAATCTTGGGGATGCTATGTTTGATAAAGATGGTATTTTTAGTCCCCTAGGTTTTGATGAGAATATTTATTAGGATGATAGCATGCCTCCTATTTATGATGATTACAACGATGAAAGTGGATTTCGAGAGGTCATGACTTTACTTAATGATGAATCCACTACTTTGGAAGAGGTTTCAATTGACTATGATAAAAAATGCTATCTATGATGATTATTGTGATGATATGTATGCTATAAAAAGTAATGATAACCATGAAGCTTGTCATCATTATTTCAATTTTCAATTGGATTATCCCAATCAAGTATCACATATAGCTATTTTGTTGCGTTTTTTCCCACTATTATTGATGAGAATAAATTTGCTTATGTGGATAGTAATAAAAATTATATGCTTGTGGATCATGAAAAGAATGCTTTATGTGACAGTTATATTGTTGAATTCATTCATGATGCTACTGAAAATTATTTGAGAGAGGAACATATGCTTTTACATATTGCAATAATATCAAGTTTCCACTCTTTATGTTGAATGTTTTGAAGTTATACTTGTTTTGCCTTCCTATGCTAGTTGATTCTTGCTCCCATAAATTGTTTGCTCACAAAATCCCTATGCATAGGAAGTTGTTTAGGCTTAAATGTGCTAGTCATATGCCTCATGATGCTCCCGTTATGTTTCAATTCTTATCTTTTATGTGAGCATCTGATACATCTCGAACGTATCTATAATTTTTTTATTGCTCCATGCTACTTTATCTACTGTTTTAGGCAATATTGGGCTTTATTATGCACTTTTATATTATTTTTGGGACTAACCTATTAACCGGAGGCCCAGCCGAGATTTGCTGTTTTATGCCTATTTCAGTGTTTCGAGGAAAAGGAATATCAGACGGAGTCAAAACGGAACGAAATCAACTGGAGAAGTTATTTTTGGAAGGAAACCCACCTAATGGACTTGGACTCCATGTCAGAAGATACGGGAGGTGCTCACGAGGGTGGGGGGCGCGCCCACCCCCCCTGGGCGCGCCCCCCTGCCACGTGGGGCCCCCGTAGCTCCACCGACGTACCCACTGCACCCATATATACTCTTGTACCCTAAAACTTCAAGAACAGAAGATAGATCGGGAGTTCCGCCGCCGCAAGCCTATGTAACCATGAAAAACCAATCGGGACCCTGTTGCGGCACCCTGCCGGAGGGGGATCCCATCACCGGAGGCCATCTTCATCATCCCGGCGCTATCCATGACGAGGAGGGAGTAGTTCACCCTCGGGGCTGAGGGTATGTACCAGTAGCTATGTGTTTTGATCTCTCTCTCTCGTGTTCTCTCTCGTGTTCCATCTATGGCACTATCTTGATGTACCCCGAGCATTGCTATTGTACTTGGATCTTATGATGTTTCTCCCCCTCTACTCTCTTGTGATGAATTGAGTTTCCCCTTTGAAGTTATCTTATCGGATTGAGTCTTTATGAGAACACTTGATGTATGTCTTGCCATGATTATCTATGGTGACAATGGGATATCATGTGCCACTTGATGTATGTTTTGGTGATCAACTTGCGGGTTTTGTGACACTTGGGAACCTATGCATAGGGGTTGACACACGTTCTTGACTCTCCGGTAGAAACTTTGGGGCACTCTTTGAAGTACTTTTATGTTGGTTCGATGAATCTGAGATTGTGTGATGCATATTGTATAATCATGCCCACGGATACTTGAGGTGACAATGGAGTATCTAGGTGACATTAGGGTTTTGGTTGATTTGTATCTTAAGGTGTTATTCT
The DNA here is from genome assembly GCF_018294505.1 of Triticum aestivum. Lineage (NCBI taxonomy): Eukaryota > Viridiplantae > Streptophyta > Magnoliopsida > Poales > Poaceae > Triticum > Triticum aestivum. Next base: position 400,682,742 of record NC_057813.1, read on the forward strand.
AGTACGAACTCTTTTATAGATTGATCTGAAAGATTAGCTTTGTGGTGGTTTCATACCCGACCATAATCTCTACGTTTGTTCTCTGCTATTAGTGTCTTTGGAGTGACTCTTTGTTGCATGTTGAGGGCTTGTCATATGTTCTATCTATGTTATTATTGTTGAGAGAACTTACACTAGTGAAAGTATGAACCCTAGGCCTTGTTTCCTATCATTGCAATACCGTTTACGCTCACTTTTACCGCGTGTTACCCTGCTGTTTTTATATTTTCAGATTACAAAAACCCATATCTACCATCTATTTTGCACTTGTATCACCACCTCTTCGCCGAACTAGTGCACCTATACAATTTACCATTGTATTGGGTGTGTTGGGGACACAAGAGACTCTTTGTTATTTGGTTGCAGGGTTGTTTGAGAGAGACCATCTTCATCCTACGCCTCCTACGGATTGATAAACCTTAGGTCATCCACTTGAGGGAAATTTTCTACTGTCCTACAAACCTGTGCACTTGCAGGCCCAACAACGTCTACAAGAAGAAGGTTGTGTAATAGACATCAAGCTCTTTTCTGGCGCCGTTGCCGGGGAGGCTAGGTAAGTGAAGGTATATCTTTAGATCTTGCAATCGAGTCTTTTTTTTCTTGTTTTAGCACTAGTTAGTCTAAGAAAACTACAAAAAAATGGAATTAAGTTTGTCTCAAACACTTCACCTTTTTAATATCTTTCGTGAGTATGATGGAAAAGAAAATTGTGCTCAAGTGCTAGAAGAAGAAATCTATAGAATGCTTGGCATGAAATATGTGAATGATGAGCATGATTGCAATGTTGTTAGTATGAATTCCTTGAATATCCATGATGCTAATGATATGCAAAGCCACAAGCTTGGGGAAGCTATGTTTGATGAAGATGATATATTTTGTCCCCCAAGCATTGATTAGCAAATTTACTATGATGAAAGCATGCCTGCTATCTATGATGATTATTGTGATGATACGCATGCCATAAAGAAGAAGTTTTCCTATGTGGAGAGTAGTAAATTTTCTATGCTAGTAGATCATGAAAAGAATGCTTTAGGTGTTGGTTATATTGTTGAATTCATTCATGATGCTACTGAAAATTATTATGAGGGAGGAACATATGCTTGTAGGAATTGCAATAATATCAAGTTTCCTCTCTATGTGCTTAAATTCATGAAGTTATGCTTGTGTTACCTTCCTATGCTTGTTGATTATTGTTCCCATAAGTTGTTTTCTCACAAAATCCCTATGAATAGGAAGTGGGTTAGACTTAAAAGTGCTAGTCATATGCTTCATGATGCTCCCGTTATGTTTCAATTCTTATCTTTTATGTGAGCATCATTGTCATCATCATGCCTAGCTAGAAAGGCATTAAAGAAAAGCGCTTGTTGGGAGACAACCCAATATTTACCCTTACTGTTTTTGTGTGTCCACATGATTATGCTACTGTATTAATCATGTTTTATAGCTTTTGTTTCAATAAAGTGCCAAGTAGAACCTTTGGGAAGACTTGTGTGAAGTTTATGTGATCTTGCTGTGAAAAACAGAAACTTTAGTGCTCACGAGATTAGCTGCCATTTTTTACTGGAGAGTTCTTTTAGGTTGATTATTTTTGCATATGATTAATAGACAAATTTCTCAGGTCCATAAATTTATTTCATAATTTTTGGGATTCCATAAGTATACCTTTTAAACATATTACTACAGACTGTTCTGTTTTTGACAGATTCTGTTTTCTATGTGTTGTTTGCTTATTTTGATGAATCTATGAGTAGTATCGGAGGGTATGAAACATAGATAAGTTTGGTTTACAGTAGATATTACACCAATAGGAATTTAGAATGAGTTCATTACAGTACCTAAGTGGTGGTTTTATTTTCTTATACTAACGGAGCTTACGAGTTTTGTGTTGAGTTTTGTGTGGTTGAAGTTTTCAAGTTTTGGTAAAGATTCGATGGACTATGGAATAAGGAGTGGCAAGAGCCTAATCTTGGGGATGCCCAAGGCACCCCAAGGTAATATTCAAGGACAACCAAGCAACTAAGCTTGGGGATGCCCCGGAAGGCATCCCCTCTTTCGTCTTCGTTCATCGGTAACTTTACTTGGAGCTATATTTTTATTCACCACATGATATGTGTTTTGCTTGGAGCGTCATTTCCTTTTGTTAGTTTTTGCTTGCTGTTAGTTAGAATAATGTTTTGCATCTTTAGTTTCAATAAAGAATTCAAGGATAGCCTTTGCCATGCTTATTTTGCTAGTATACATGTTGTTGTTTGAAAAACAGAAAGTTTACCGCTGTTGCAAAAATTCCCTAGAAAATTAAGAGAGTGGTATAATGTTGAATCTTTTTGCATATTGAGATCTGATAAATTTATTACAGTGGTAATTTTAGTTCATAATTTTTGGAGTTAGGGAAGTATGATGACTCGTGCATTCTTTACAGACTGTACTGTTTTGGCAGATTGCTGTTATGGTTGCATTGTTTGCATATGTTTGCTTGTTTAATGATTCTATTTGAGGATAGGAGTGTTAAATATGCAGAGGCATTTAGTATTAAATGTTCAATAATAATTTTAGTGATTTGTTACAATGGAAAATGATAAGGTTTTGCATTAGTTTATACTAACCTATCTCACGAGTTCTTGTTGAGTTTGTTGTGAATGAAGCTTTTGATAAAAAGAGAAACCATGATATGAGAGGAATTAAGGAGACACAAAAGTTCAAGCTTGGGGATGCCCAAGGCACCCCAAGATAATATTTCAAGAAGTCTCAAGCATCTAATCTTGGGGATGCCCCGGTAGGCATCCCACCTTTCTTCTTCAACAACTATCGGTTAGTATCGGTTGAGCCTAAGTTTTTGCTTCTTCACATGAGTTGTGCTATCCTTGCAATATAGTTTTCTTTAGCTTTGCTTGCTGTTTGAATAAAGTATCAAGATCTGAAATTATTAAATGAGAGAGAGTCTTTGCATAGTTGCATAATTATTTAGCTACTCATTGATCTTCACTTATATCTTTCGGAGTAGTTTTTGTCATATGCTCTAGTGCTTCACTTATATCTTTTAGAGCACGGTGGTGGATTTGTTTTAAAGAAAATTTTGATCTCTCATGCTTCACTTAGATTATTTTGACAGTCATTAATAGCATGGTAATTCGCTTAATGTTAATATACTTGGTGTTCAAGATATGTGAAACTTTCTTTTGAGTGAATTGAATACTAAGATAAGTTTGATGCTTGATAACTGTTTTGAGATATGGAGGTGATAATATCAAAGTCATGCTAGTTGGGTGATTATGAATTTGATAAATACTTGTGTTGAAGTTTGCAACTCCCGTAGCATGCACATATGGTTAAAGTTGTGTAACAAATTTGAAACATGAAGTGTACCTGGCTTGTGCATCCTTATGAGTGGCGGTCGGGGACGAGCGATGGTCTTTTCCTACCAATCTATCCCCCTAGGAGCATGCGCGTAGTACTTGATTTTTGATGACTTTTAAATTTTTGCAATAAGTATATGAGTTCTTTTGACTAATGTTAAGTCCATGGATTATACGCACTCTCACCTTTCCGTCTTTGCTAGCCTCTTCGGTACTGTGCATTGCCCTTTCTCACCTTGAGAGTTGGTGCAAACTTCGCCGGTGCATCCAAACCCCGTGATACGATACGCTCTATCACACATAAACCTCCTTATATCTTCCTCAAAACATCCACCATACCTACCTATCATGGCATTTCCATAGCCATTCCGAGATATATTGCCATGCAACTTCCACCATCATCATCATGACATACATTACTTTTGTCATATTGCCATTGCATGATCATGTAGTTGACATCGTATTTGTGGCAAAGCCACCATGCATTATTTTTCATACATGTCACTCTTGATTCATTGCACCATCCCGGTACACCGCTGGAAGCATTCATATAGAGTCATATCTTGTTCTAGTTTTGAGTTGTAATCCTTATGTTGTAATCAATAGAAGTGTGATGATCATCATTATTAGAGCATTGCCCAAAAAAAGGGGAAGGCCAAAAAAAGAAAGGCCCAAAAAAGAAAGGCCAAAAGAAAAACGAAAGGCAAAACAAAGGGCAATGCTACTATCTCTTTTTCCACACTTGTGCTTCAAAGTAGCACCTTGTTCTTCATGTAGTGAGTCTCATATATTGTGCTTCAAAGTAGCACCTTGTTCTTCATGTAGTGAGTCTCATAAGTTGTGTTTTTATACTAGTGGGAATTTTTCATTATAGAACTTGGCTTGTATATTCCTACGATGGGCTTCCTCAAGTGCCCTAGGTCTTCGTGAGCAAGAGAGTTGGATGCACACCCACTAGTTTTGTTTTGTTGAGCATTCATAGCTCTAGTGCATCCGTTGCATGGCAATCCCTACTCCTCATGTTGACATCAATTAATGGGCATCTCCATAGCCCGTTGATTAGCCTCGTCAATGTGAGACTTTATCCTTTTTTTGTCTTCTCCACACAATCCCCATCATCATATTCTATTCCACCCATAGTGCTATATCCATGGCTCACGCTCATGTATTGCGTGAAGGTTGAAAAAGTTTGAGATTATTTAAGTATGAAACAATTGCTTGGCTTGTCATCGGGGATATAGAAGTTGGGAACATATTTGTGTGACGAAAATGAAGCATAGCCTAACTATATGATTTTGTAGGGATGAACTTTCTTTTGCCATGTCATTTCGAGAAGACATGATTGCTTTGATTAGTATGCTTGAAGTATTATTATTTTTGTGTCAATATGAACTTTTGTCTTGAATCTTTCGGATCTGAATATTCATATCACAATTAAGAAGATTTACATTGAAATTATGCCAAAGTATCACTCCGCATCAAAAATTGTTTTTTTTCATTTACCTACTTGAGGATGAGCAGGAATTAAGCTTGGGGATGCTTGATACGTCTCCAACGTATCTATAATTTTTGATTGCTCCATGCTACTTTATCTATTGTTTTAGGCAATATTGGGCTTTATTATCCACTTTTATATTATTTTTGGGACTAACCTATTAACCGGAGGCCCAGCCCAGATTTGCTGTTTTATGCCTATTTCAGTGTTTCCAGGAAAAGGAATATCAGACGGAGTCAAAACGGAACGAAATCAACTGGAGAAGTTATTTTTGGAAGGAAACACACCTGATGGACTTGGACTCCACGTCAGAAGATACGGGAGGTGCTCACGAGGGTGGGGGGCGCGCCCCCCCTGCCTCGTGGGGCCCTCGTAGCTCCACCGACGTACCCCCTGCACCCATATATACTCTTGTACCCTAAAACTTCCAAAACAGAAGATAGATCGGGAGCTCCGCCGCCGCAAGCCTCTGTAGCCACCAAAAACCAATCGGGACCCTGTTCCAGCACCCTGCCGGAGGGGGATCCCATCCTCGGAGGCCATCTTCATCATCCTGGCACTATCCATGACGAGGAGGGAGTAGTTCACCCTCGGGGCTGAGGGTGTGTACCAGTAGCTATGTGTTTTGATCTCTCTCTCTCTCGTGGTCTCTCTCGTCTTCCATCCATGGCACGATCTTGATGTACCCCGAGCTTTGCTATTGTAGTTGGATCTTATGATGTTTCTCCCCCTCTACTCTCTTGTGATGAATTGAGTTTCCCCTTTGAAGATATCTTATCAGATTGAGTCTTTATGAGAACACTTGATGTATGTCTTGCCGTGATTATCTATGGTGACAATGGGATATCATGTGCCCCTTGATTTATGTTTTGGTGATCAACTTGCGGGTTTCGTGACACTTGGGAACCTATGCATAGGGGTTGACACACGTTCTTGACTCTCCGGTAGAAACTTTGGGGCACTCTTTGAAGTACTTTTATGTTGGTTGGATGAATCTGAGATTGTGTGATGCATATCGTATAATCATGCCCACGGATACTTGAGGTGACAATGGAGTATCTAGGTGACATTTGGGTTTTGGTTGATTTGTATCTTAAGGTGTTATTCTAGTACGAACTCTTTTATAGATCGATCCAAAAGAATAGCTTTGTGGTGGTTTCATAACCGACCATAATCTCTACGTTTGTTCTCCGCTATTAGTGGCTTTGGAGTGACTCTTTGTTGCATGTTGAGGGCTTGTCATATGTTCTATCTATGTTATTATTGTTGAGAGAACTTACACTAGTGAAAGTAGGAACCCTAGGCCTTGTTTCCTATCATTGCAATACCGTTTACGCTCACTTTTACCGCTTGTTACCTTGCTGTTTTTGTATTTTCAGATTACAAAAACCCATATCTACCATCTATTTTGCACTTGTATCACCATCTCTTCGCCGAACTAGTGCACCTATACAATTTACCATTGTATTGGGTGTGTTGGGGACACAAGAGACTCTTTGTTATTTGGTTGCAGGGTTGTTTGAGAGAGACCATCTTCATCCTACGCCTCCTATGGATTGATAAACCTTAGGTCATCCACTTGAGGGAAATTTTCTACTGTCCTACAAACTTGTGCACTTGCAGGCCCAACAACGTCTACAAGAAGAAGGTTGTGTAGTAGACATCAACATCATTGAAATCATCATGCCTAGCTAAAAAGGCATCAAAGAAAAGTATTTGTTGGAGACAACCCAACACTTATACCTACTGTTTTTGTGTGTTCACATGATTAAGCTACTATAGTAATCATGTTTTATAGCTTTCGTTTGAATAAAGTTCCAAGTAAATGTCGGATTATGGGATCCGCAAACCCTTGAAAGGTTCAAACTCTGGGGTGCGTGCGAAGATCTCAACCTACCCAGCCTGCCTACTCGCGATCCTCCTAAGCCTAGCGCGTCAAGCTCAAAGAGACAAAGAGACACAACAGTTTATCCTGGTTCGGGCAACCTTGCGGTGTAATACCCTACTCCAGCGTTTTGGTGGATTGCCTCGGTAGGCTAAGGATGAACTAGTATAGTGGATGAACCGGCCTTAGGAGGTGAGGTGTTCTTGAGCTGGTGTGGTGTGAGCTAGCTCGACCTGTCCCCCCTCTATGGTGGTGGCTAGTCCTATTTATAGTGGCATTGGTCCTCATCCCAAATGTTGGCGGGAAGGGATCCCACAACGGCCGGATTTGAAAGGGGACAAGTAGTACAGCTTATCCTGACAGAAGTAGTCTTCACCTGCGAAAAGCCTCTGGTCGTGACGCTGCGGTGGGCTCGTCGATGACCTCCGTCCTGCCATCCTGGCGGTCTTGATCTCGTTGCACCAGAATGGAAACCTTTGGCTGATTCCTCGTGACTCCGCGCATGTGGCTTGCCTCCTTTGCACCAAAGAGGAAACCTGCGCTCTACGCCCGCCTGGTGCCCACCTGGCCTTGGTCAACATGGCTCACGCTAGCTGAGCCTTGTGAGGTAACCTTGCATAGAACTCTCCGCCCCTCAGTAGCCAGCCTGAGGAGGCCGATCCCCTCGAGGGTCTTGGCGTCGTCCTCCTCGCGAGGCTTGGCCTCTCGCGAGGGTCTTGTATTGTCGAGGCTGAAACCGGGCCGTCCCAGGCCGTCGATGGAGCCACGTGGTGGGCCGCGGGCAGGCAAGGCTGGATACCCCCAAATCCAGGACGACGACAGTAGCCCCCGGGCCCAAGGCGCGCTCGGACTTGGCTTCCAGGTGAAGCCAAAGGGCAAGTGCGGAGTGCTGCAAGCCCTAACTGCCTGCGGCCTTGATGACGCGTGGCGATTGATGGGACATGGGCGACTCCGCTTCCCCACGCCGCGTCAACAACTGCTTGACTTGACAACTTCATGCTGCATGCACAGAGAATCATCGTTTCTGGAGATCGTGGGAGGCCGATGATTTACCTTCTTCTAGCTATAAATGCGCGAGCGGGCGGAGCCCCTGACCATCTCTCTTTCGCCTTGCTCCCGCCTGCTTCCCTTTTCTCCATATTGCCTCCATGGCGCCGATCAGGAGGTATTCTACGGTCGAGAAGGGGAAGGCTCCCAGGGAGGGGCCCGACCCTCTCCTGCCAAAGAAACGGCTCCGCCTCCCTTACGACGCTGGAGTGGGGCAAGAGGTGACCAGGCCTTGGCAGTCAAGGCCTCCGCCCCTCCCTATATACGCTCGAGCTCAGGATGAAGGAGTGCGTCGTCGAGTGGCGCCTGACGAAGATGGTAGGGCTGCCATTGCCCTGTCGACCGCTCCACGGACCCACACCGAGGGTAGCTCGCGCGAGTTCGTGGTGTGGGCGGTGATGCCTCCCGACACCTAGATCCGACTCCTGTGGTTCTTCGCCAGCGAGCTGCCTCCGAGGGGACGATTGAGCTGTGGCTGCAGCTTGCTGGGTGCCACTGCTTGGCAACCGGAGCTGAAGTCGAGGTGGTGCCCCCTGGAGACGTCTTCATGAAGCAAGGATGGGGCGAGGTCGCCCGGGCTTGCCACACAGAGGGAGCCCTGGAGATCCACTTCGAGTACGATGGCGCGGCCACTCTGTTCTTCAAGGTCTTCAACAAGGAGGGCGAACGGCTGGAGTGCTGCCCCGGAGGAGATAGCGCGAGGGACGCCGCGGTGGGTGCTGGACCTGCTATTATCCCCTTCGGTGCTTCGTCCAGCAGCAGCGATGACTCCTGGGAATCCAGCGACTCTCCTGAGCCTAGTGATTCTCCGGAGTCGAGCGACGACAGCTATGTGCCGCCAAGCTCCCACCGAGGCCGGAGCACGGCCGCGGCTGTCGCCCGGTGTCGCCAGCAAAACCGTAGGGCCTAGTAGTTGCTTTCCCTACGCGGAATGAAGATCGGCCACCCTGGGGTTTGTAAGGATCGAAATGTATTTAATATCAGTGCTACTTCTTTTGATCTTGTAATGGACTTGCGTATCCCAATTAAGCATGGTTCCTCCCTCTTCTTTTCCCTAGGCAGCGCGACGCTCTACACCGATGGGGCCCAGTCCCCAGGCAAGCTTCAACCGTCGCTAGTATGCCAGGTCGTGATGTCGTGGTCAAGGGTAGGAGGTGAGTGGCCCGAGGTCCGGTAAGAGCTCATGAGACGCGATGCTCACGAGGTCCCCCTTAGCGTGCAAGCAGCTGCACTGAAAATCGAAAAGGGGGGTAGAACTACCAAAGTCGAATTGCGAGGCGGGGCGTGCGAGGAGCGAAGCTGGTACCGCAGCGAACCGGGACTTATTTTTTGGTGTCTGGGTCCATTTGGGAGACAATGTTTGCTCTCGCGCTTGCGGTGCCATAGGGCGCAGCTTGCATTGGCAACCTTCCTGCCTCGCTCACCAAGGTGCTCTACGTCCTCGGGACCCGGCCCTCGAGTGAGCTCAGCCGCCACTGGTATGCCAGGTCGCGATGTCGTGGTCAAGGCCATGGGGTGAGGGCTGGAGAGCCAGTAGGAGCTCCTAGGACGCGATGCTCGAGAGGACCCCCTTTGACGTGCAAGCGACTCGCGAGGCCAGATGGTGGTTGTCCGAGCCAACCCATGGCCCATTGCCAGATGTACCAGCAGGTTAGATGATAGGAAAGACCAGGAACCCTTGCGAAGCGGGCCTGGAGCCCAGGGCACCGGACCAGGGCACTGGGGACTTGGCGAGGTGGTGTACGCGGGGAGGGTCATGAACCAGAGCTCGATCCAGGGTTTATCAGCGTTGCAGGGAAGGATCCGAGCACAAGCGCCGTGCCAACGTGAGTTATCATGCAGCAATGTGGGAGAGGTACTAGCCAGCACACATGAGGGGCTGCGAGGCGGCGGTCATAGGGTGACAATCATAGATAAACTCACAAAAAATTGTTAGATAGTCCTGGTGGATGCAAAATGATACATGCCGCAGGGCCGGACCCACACAGCCTGGGGATGAAGCTGCCCGAGGGGCGCCCCCAGACTGAATGAACTAGAGAGATGTCACCTGGTACCGTCGCTGAAGAGATGTTGAAGTAGCCAAAAACACGCGTTGTTCGAGTCATTCCTCACGAGCCGCTCTGGTGCTGAGCCTCGGGAGGCTCAAAGGGACCAAGAGGCTCCTAAAGATGCTCCTCCATCTTCGCCAGGATCGCCTGATGCCGGGCCTCGCAAGCCGTCTGGGCGTCCCTCATGCAGCGCTGGAACGCTTCAGCCACGCCCGGTAGGCTGAAAGGCATGCAGGCGTAGCTGTGAGGTGGACCCTCGCACCGGCCGATACGAGACGGCCAAATGAGCTGCCGAGATGCAGCCCTGTTGAGCCCGGGGATGTCGATGCAGATGCGGAACTCCCTACCCTCACCGGGGCGGTGAGCTGTGTCATGCTGCAGTCGACGATTGCCTTGAAGAACCCTTGCTTCTTGAATCTCCTCGATTGCCTTGCTGATGAACTCCTGAACGCCTGGTGCCTCACGCCTGGTGCCTCACGCCTGATGCCTTCTCCTAGGAAGCGAGCTCTGAAGAGCGCCTCCACGTGGTGCCCGGGTGCCTCCCTCGTGACCCTGGCTAGGTCTGAGGCCCTCCCGAGGAGAGCCCCCGAGCCCAGCCTGAGAGGGGCGCCGTGCGCGCCTTCCTATGCGATGGGTGAAGGTGCCACGTCCGGAGACGCGAGGCTCAGTGCGGCGGCCTCAAGCGATGCTTCCTCACGAGACCCCTGTCCTAGCTGCATCTTCTTCGTCTTGGGGCCGACCTCAGGAGGGAGGGCGCTGTCCTCGTCTTCAGGGTTCTCAACCGCTACAGCCTGGTAGGCGCGCTCGAGGGAGCACACCGCATCCTTCTCTTGACACGTGACTGTGATGACGCCGCCGCTAGCTTCCTGGCATCTTGAGGATGTTGTAGCCGTGGTGCGTAGCCGCCATGAACTTGGCCAATGCTGGCTACCCTAGGATGGCGTTGTAGGGCAGACGGATGTCGGCGACGTCGAAATCGATGAGCTCAGTGTGGTAGTTGTTGCGCTCGCCGAAGGTGACAGGGCGGCGAACCTACCCTATCGGGTGTGTAGAAGCATCGGTCGCGCCTGATAATGGCTTGGTTGGGTGAAGCTGGTAGTATGGAACTTGGAGCCTGTCAAACGTCTGGACAGACAAAACATTGAGGCCTGCTCCGCCATCGATGAGAGTCTTGGTGACGACCACGTTGCTGATGATGGGGGAGCAGACCATAGGGAGCGCGCCAGCAGTGGCCGCGCACTTGAGCTGGTCTGAGGAGTCGAAGGTGATGGCGCACTTGGACCACCTGAGAGGGCGAGTTGCTTCGGGCTTGGGGAGCGCTGCGTTCACCTCGCGCGCGAACTACTTGAGGATGCGGTGGGAAGCTCGGGCTTGTGAGGCACCCAAGATGCAAGCGGTGGCTCGAGGCTCCTGGAAGCCTCCAGCCCCCTCGTCCTGGTGGTGATCCTCATTCCATCTTGGCAGTGGAGGTAGAGGAGGCAAAGAAGCGTTGCCCTGAGGGCGCTCCTCACGAGGTTGTTCCCTCCAGGTGTCCTCACGAGGCTGGCCCTACCAGCGATCCTCACGAGGCTGGTCGCGCCACTCCTGATGATGGTCACGTCTGTCCTAGCGTCCTCCTCCTCAGCCACCCCCATGATCGTAGCCTCGATCGTTGCGCTCGGGGCATCGACCGAGGTGCCCGTCGCAGAGCGCCCTGAGCTCCTGGCAGTCGTTGGTGTTGTGGTTGTTAACGTTGTGGAAGACGCAGAAGGGCCGGTTGCTCTTGGATGACTCGGGGTGGTCGCAGCCACACTTCGTCTCTGGCTCGGCTGCAAGCACGGCTGGCCCCTTGCATTTCACGTCCTTGGTCCTAGTCTTCTTGTCTTTTGGATCAGCATCGGGGAGCTCGAGGAGGGAGAGGCGTCCCTCCTCAGCACTTGCGCACTTGTTCGCCATGTTGAACATCTCCAGAGCGGTGCAGAGATCCGCGTGGATGGTGAGCTCCTCCTTCATCTTGGCATCGCGGACGCCATCAGTGAATGCTGAAATGATGGCCTCGTCCGACACCTTGGGGATCTTGAGGCGAACATTGTTGAAGCTCTGGATATACTTCTGCAAGGTCTCTCCAGGTTGCTGCTTGATGCGACGCAGGTCACTCGCAGCCGGCGGATGGTCGCGAGTGCCCTGGAAGTTGGCGATGAAGCGGCTGCGCATCTCCTCTCAAGAAGAAACCGACCCCTCGATCAGGTTCAGGAGCCAAGAACGCACGCCATCCTTGAGGGCCATCAGGAACCAGTTTGCCATGATCTTCTCGTCGCCGTTGGCCGCCTCGATGCTCAGCTCGTAGAACTGTAGGAACTTGGCGGGGTCGGCGGTGCCATCATAGCGTGGAGGCAGGTCAGGCTTGAACTTGCTTGGCCACACAATGTTGCAGAGCTCCGGAGTGAACGTGCGGCATCCTGCCGTGGCCATCGGAGGTCGTCGGGGGGGGGGGTGGAAACTGGTCCTGGTGCACGCGCACTGCCACCTCCTGCGGCGGTACGCGGGCCTGGTGCTGGGGTGCTGGAAGCACGTGCACTTCTCCTTGGGGATGCTGCACCACCTGGCAGCTCACGTCCTCCCGAGCTGGCGCGGGGCATGGCGGGTCACGTCGTGGAGCCACACGCCTTGGCTCGACAATGACGCCCTGGGCCGGAGGTGGTGGAGGAGCCACGTGTGCCACGTCGCCCGCTGCAGGTGGGTGCTGAGGCAGCGAGCGAGCCGGCTCGGAGGAGCCCCCGTGCGCAACACTGACGAGCTCAGCAATCCGCTCGAGCCACTCCTCGTAGAGGTCACCAACCGGGCGGTAGCGAAGGAGCTCCTGCGCCATGAGCAGAGCGGCCTGCGCATCCACCTGGCCGCGACGCACGTGGGATGACGAAGCTGCTGGGGTCAGTGATGGAGTAGCGGCGCGCCCATCACGGCGCACTAATGGGTGCAGCAATGAAGCTCGCTGCTCGTGGCCGACAGGGCCCGTGGAGGCATTGGCCACCAGAGACGAAGCGCGATGGGCACAGCCATCACCCATCGGAGCCGTCTGAGCGACGCGGGTGGCGACTGCGGCCCGACGCTCGGCACGAGCCCAGCGCGCATCGGCCATGGAGGTGTCGGAGTGGTGGTGGATTGATCAATGGAAGACAAGATCCGACGCACCCCTACCTGGCGCGCCAAATGTCGGATTATGGGATCCCGAAACCCTTGAAAGGTCCAAACTCTGGGGTGCGAGCAGAGATCTCAACCTACCCAGCATGCCTACTCGCGATCCTCCTAAGCCTAGCGCGTCCAGCTCAAAGACACAAAGAGACACAGCGGTTTATCCTGGTTCGGGACACCTTGCGGTGTAATACCCTACTCCAGCGTTTTGGTGGATTGCCTTGATGGGCTAAGGATGAACTAGTACAGTGGATGAACTGGCCTCAGGAGGTGAGGTGTTCTTGAGCTGGTGTGGTGTGAGCTAGTTCGACCTGTCCCCCCTCTATGATGGTGGCTAGTCCTATTTATAGTGGCCTTGGTCCTTGATACGTCTCTAACGTATCTATAATTTGTGATTGTTCCATGCTATTATATTACCCCTTTTGGATGTTTATGGGCTTTATTTTACACATTTATATCATTTTTGGGACTAACCTACTAACCGGAGGCCTAGCCCGTATTGTTGTTTTTTTACCTATTTCAGTATTTCGAAGAAAAGGAATATCAAACAGAGTCCAAACGGAATGAAACCTTCGGGAGCGTGATTTTTGGAACGAACGTGATCCAGAGGACTTGGAGTGCAAGCCAAGAAGCTGCTGAGGCTCCCACGAGATAGGAGGGTGCCCCCCCTATAGGGCGCGCCCCCCTGTCTCGTGGGCCCCTCGGGCGGCCACCGACGTACTTCTTCCTCCTATATATACCTACGTACCCCGAAAACATCCAGGAGCAGGATGAAACACAATTTCCACCACCGTAACTTTCTGTATCCGCGAGATCCCATCTTCGAGCCTTTGCCGGCATTCTGTCGGAGGGGGAATCGACCAAGGAGGGCTTGTACATTAACATCCTTGCCCCTATGATGAGTTGTGAGTAGTTTACCACAGACCTACGGGTCCATAGTTATTAGCTAGATGGCTTCTTCTCTCTTTTTGGATCTCAATACAATGTTCTCCCCCTCTCTTGTGGAGATCTATTCAATGTAAACTCTTTTTGTGGTGTGTTTGTCGAGATCCGATGAATTGTGGGTTTATGATCAAGTTTATCTATGAATAATATTTGAATCTTCTCTGAATTCTTTTATTTATGATTGAGTTATCTTTGCAAGTCTCTTCGAACTATCAGTTTGGTTTGGCCTACTAGATTGATCTTTCTTGCCATGGGAGAAGTGCTTAGCTTTGGGTTCAATCTTGCGGTGTCCTTACCTAGTGACAGAAAGGGTTGCAAGGCACGTATTGTATTATTTCCATCGAGGATAACAAGATGGGGTTTATATCATATTGCTTGAGTTTATCCCTCTACATCATGTCATCTTGCTTAATGTGTTACTCTGTTCTTATGAACTTAATACTCTAGATGCAGGCAGGAGTCGGTCGATGTGTGGAGTAATAGTAGTAGATGCAGACAGGAGTTGGTCTACTTGTTATGGACGTGATGCCTATATACATGATCATGCCTAGATAATCTCATAACTATGCGCTTTTCTATCAATTGCTCGACAGTAATTTGTTCACCCACCATAATACTTATGCTATCTTGAGAGAAGCCACTAGTGCACCCTATGGCCCCCGGGTCTATCTCTTATCATATTTGCTTTCAATCTACTTTTATTTGCATCTCTACTTTTTGCATCTATATTATAAAATACCAAAAATATATTTATCTTATCATACTATCTTTATTAGATCTCACTTTCGCAAGTGGTCGTGAAGGGATTGACAACCCCTTTATTACGTTGGTTGCGAGTTCTTAGTTTGTTTGTGTAGGTGCGTGGGACTTTTGAGGAGCCTCCTACTGGATTGATACCTTGGTTCTCAAAAACTGAGGGAAATACTTACGCTACTATCGCTGCATCACCCTCTCCTCTTCGAGGAAAACCAACGCAAGCTCAAGACGTAGGAAGAAGGATTTCTGGCATCATTGCCGGGGAGGTCTTCGCTCAAGTCAAGACATACCAAGTACCCATCACAAACCCATCTCCCTCACATTTACATTATTTGCCATTTGCCTCTCGTTTTCCTCTCCCCCACTTCACCCTTGCCGTTTTATTCGCCCTCTCTTTCCCAATCTCCTCTTCTCTTGTTCGCTTGCCTTTTTCTGTTTGCTTGTTTGTTGGATTACTTGTTGCCATGGCGCAAGATAATACCAAATTGTGTGATTTCTCGAATACCAATAATAATGATTTCCTTAGTACTCCGATTTCTCCTCTTAATGATGTTGAGTCTTGTGAAATCAATACTGCTTTGCTGAATCTTGTTATGAAAGATCAATTCGCCGGCCTTCCTAGTGAAGATGCCGCTACTCATCTAAACAACTTTATTGATTTATGTGATATGCAAAAGAAGAAAGATACGGATAACAATATTTTCAAATTGAAGTTATTTCCGTTTTCGCTTAGAGATCGTGCTAAAGTTTGGTTTTCGTCTTTGCCTAAAAATAGTATTGATTCTTGGAGCAAGTGCAAAGATGCTTTTATCTCTAAGTATTTTCCTCCCGCTAAGATTATCTCTCTTAGGACCGATATTATGAATTTTAAACAACTTGATCATGAGCATGTTGCCCAATCTTGGGAAAGAATGAAATTGATGCTTCGCAATTGCCCTACTCGTGGTTTGAATTTATGGATGATCATACAAAAAATTTATGCCGGTTTGAACTTTGCTTCTAGAAACCTTTTAGATTCGGCCGCGGGAGGCACGTTTATGGAAATTACATTAGGAGATGCTACAAAAACTTCTTGATAATATTATGGCTAATTATTCTCAATGGCACACCGAAAGATCTTTTAGTAAAAAAGTGCATGCTATAGAAGAAATCAATGTTTTGAGTGGAAAGATGGATGAACTTATGAAATTACTTGCTACTAAAAATACTCCTCTTGATCCCATGATATGCCTTTGTCTTCTTTGATTGAGAATAATAATGAATCTATGGATGTGAATTTTGTTGGTAGGAATAGTTTTTGAAACAATGCTTATAGAGGAAACTTTAATGCTAGACCATTCCCTAGTAATTCTCTAATAATTATAGAAATTACTACAATAATTCTTATGGTAATTTTAATAAGATGCCCTCTGATTTTGAGAATAGTGTGAAAGAATTTATGATTTCTCAAAAGAATTTTAATGCTTTGCTTGAAGAAAAATTGCTCAAAGTTGATTATTTGGCTAGGAATGTTGATAGACTTTCGCTTGATGTTGATTCTCTTAAACTTAGATCTTCTCCTCCTAAGCATGATATCAATGAGTCTCTCAAAGTAATGAGATTTCCATTGATGAGTGTAAGGAAAGAACCGCTAGATTGCGTGCTAAGAAAGATAGCTTTATAAAAGCGTGTTCTTCTAGTTTCCATGAAAATAATGATGAGGACATTAAAGTTATTGATGAGTATCCTATTAGATCTATGTTTTGCAATATGAATTTTGATGATTATGGGACTGATGATGAATCAACTTTGCCTAGAAGGCGTCCCAAAAATTCGGAGTCTTTAGATCTTGATGCTAAATTTGGTAAAAGTGAGATTGGAGAGTCCTCAACTTCTAATAACATTGAACCTACTATCTCGGATTTCAAGGAATTTGATTATGATAATTGCTCTTTAAAAGGTTGTATTTCCTTGTTGCAATCCGTTGTTAATTCTCCTCGTGCTTATAGTCAAAATAAAGCTCTTACCAAACATATCGTTGATGCCTTGATGCAATCTTATGACGAAAAACTTAATTTGGAAGTTTCTATACCTAGAAAACTTAATGATGAGTGGGAACCTACTATAAAGATTAGAATTAAAGATTATGAGTGTTTTGCTTTGTGTGATTTGGGTGCTAGTGTTTCCACGATTCCGAAAACTTTATGTGATATTCTAGGTTTCCATGATCTTGATGATTGCTCTTTAAATTTTCACCTTGCGGATTCCACCATTAAAAAGCCAATGGGAAGGACCAATGATGTTCTCATTGTTGAAAATAGAAATTTGGTGCCCGTGGATTTTATCATTCTTGATATAGATTGCAATCTTTCTTGCCCTATTATTCTTGGTAGACCTTTCCTTAGAACGATTGGTGCGATTATTGATATGAAGGAAGGGAATATTAGATTCAAATTTCCATTAAAGAAAGGCATGGAGCACTTTCCAAGAAAGAAAGTCAAATTACCTTATGAATCTATCATGCGGGCTACTTACGAATTTAGTGCCAAAGATGGCACTCGTTAGATCTATCTTCGTTTTTATGCCTAGCTAGGGGCGTTAAACAATAGCGCTAGTTGGGAGGCAACCCAATTTTCATTATGTTTTTTGTTTTTGCTCCTGTTTAGTAATAAATCTTGCATCGACCTTCTGTTTGTATGTGTTTTTATCTTTTAATTAGTGTTTGTGTCAAGTAGAACCTATAGGATAACCTACAATGATAGTTGATTTGATTCTGCTGAAAAACAGAAACTTTGCACGCACGAATATAATTTTGTTAAATCACAGAAATGTGATTTTGCGTTGATTCTTTGTGCTTCTGTTCAATAAACAAATTTTCCAGGACTTCCTATTTTGGTAGGATTTTTAGAGTTCCAGAAGTTTGCGTTAGTTACAGATTGCTACAGACTGTTCTGTTTTTGACAGATTCTGTTTTTCGTGTGTTGTTTGCTTATTTCGATGCATCTATGGATAGTAAATTAGTTTATAAACCATAGAGAAGTTGGAATACAGTAGGTTTAACACCAAAATAAATAAAGAATGAGTTCATTACAGTACCTTATGTGGTGGTTTTGTTTTCTTTCACTAACGGAGCTTATAAGATTTCCTGTTGAGTTTTGTGTTGTGAAGTTTTCAAGTTTTGGGTAAAGCCTTTATGGACTATGGAATAAAGGGTGGCAAGAGCCTAAGCTTGGGGATGCCCAAGGCACCCCAAGATATTCAAGAATAGCCAAAAGCCTAAGCTTGGGGATGCCCCGGGAAGGCATCCCCTCTTTCGTCTTTGTTCGTTGGTAACTTTACTTGGAGCTATATTTTTATCCGCCACATGATATGTGTTTTGGTTGGAGCATCGTGTATTATATTAGTCTTTGCTTTTTAATTTACCACAATCATCCTTGTAGTACACACCTTTTGGTAGAAGCCCATTTGATTAGAAATTACTAGTCTCTCATGCTTCACTTATATTATTTTGAGAGTCTTTTAGAACAGCATGGTATTTGCTTTGGTTATAAAATTGGTCCTAGAATGGTAGGCATCCAAGTTGGGTATAATAAAAACTATCATAGGAAGTGAATTGGATGCTATGATCAATTAGATACTTGATAATTGTTTTGAGATATGGAGGTAGTGATATTAAAGTCATGCTAGTTGGGTGATTATGAATTTAAAGAATGCTTGTGTTGAAGTTAGCAAGTCCCGTAGCATGCACATATAGTTAAAGTTGTCTAACAAATTTGAAACATGAAGTGTACCTGGCTTGTGCATCCTTATGAGTGGCGGTCGGGGACGAGCGATGGTCTTTTCCTACCAATCTATCCCCCTAGGAGCATGCGCGTAGTACTTGATTTTTGATGACTTCAAAGTAGCACCACGTTTTTCATATAGTGAGTCTCATAAGTTGTATTTTTCATACTAGTGGGAATGTTTCATTATAGAACTTGGCTTGTATATTCCTACGATGGGCTTCCTCAAATGCCCTAGGTCTTCATGAGCAAGCAAGTTGAATGCACACCCACTAGTTTTCTTTTGTTGAGCATTCATTTATAGCTCTAGTGCATCCGTTGCATGGCAATCCCTACTCCTCATGTTGACATCAATTAATGGGCATCTCCATAGCCCGTTGATTATCCTCGTCAGTGTGAGACTTTCCCTTTTTTGTCTTCTCCACACAATCCCCATCATCATATTCTATTCCACCCATAGTGCTATATCCATGGCTCACGCTCATGTATTGCGTGAAGGTTGAAAAAGTTTGAGATTATTTAAGTATGAAACAATTGCTTGGCTTGTCATCGGGGGTATAGAAGTTGGGAACATCTTTGTGTGACGAAAATGAAGCATAGCCTAACTATATGACTTTGTAGGGATGAACTTTCTTTTGCCATGTTATTTTGAGAAGACATGATTACTTTGATTAGTATGCTTGAAGTGTTACTATTTCTTTTATCAATATGAACTTTTATTTCGAATCATTTGGATCTGAACATTCATGCCATAATAAAGAAAATTACATTATGAATTATGCTAGGTAGCATTCCACATCAAAAATTCTTTTTTTATCATTTACCTACTCGAGGATGAGCAGGAATTAAGCTTGGGGATGCTTGATACGTCTCCAACGTATCTATAATTTTTGATTGTTCCATGCTATTATATTACCCCTTTTGGATGTTTATGGGCTTTATTTTACACATTTATATCATTTTTAGGACTAACCTACTAACCGGAGGCCCAGCCCGTATTGCTGTTTTTTTGCCTATTTCAGTATTTCGAAGAAAAGGAATATCAAACGGAGTCCAAACGGAATGAAACCTTCGGGAGCGTGATTTTTGGAATGAACGTGATCCAGAGGACTTGGAGTGCAAGCCAAGAAGCTGTCGAGGCTCCCACGAGATAGGAGGGTGCGCCCCCCCTAAAGGGCGCGCCCCCTGTCTTGTGGGCCCCTCAGGCGGCCACCAACGTACTTCTTCCTCCTATATATACCTACGTACTCCGAAAACATCCAGGAGCAGGACGAAACA
This sequence comes from Triticum aestivum, assembly GCF_018294505.1. Lineage (NCBI taxonomy): Eukaryota > Viridiplantae > Streptophyta > Magnoliopsida > Poales > Poaceae > Triticum > Triticum aestivum. Next base: position 400,702,520 of record NC_057813.1, read on the forward strand.
CAATTTACACCACCGTAACTTTCTGTATCCGCGAGATCCCATCTTGGAGCCTTTGTAGGCATTCTGCCGGAGGGGGAATCGACCACGGAGGGCTTCTACATCAACATCCTTGCCCCTCCGATGAGTTATGAGTAGTTTACCACAGACCTACGGGTCCATAGTTATTAGCTATATGGCTTCTTCTCTCTTTTTTGATCTCAATACAATGTTCTCCCCCTCTCTTGTGGAGATCTATTCGATGTAAACTCTTTTTGCGGTGTGTTTGTCGAGATCCGAGGAATTGTGGGTTTATGATCAAGTTTATCTATGAATATTATTTGAATCTTCTCTGAATTCTTTTATGTATGATTGAGTTATCTTTGCAAGTCTCTTCGAATTATCAGTTTGGTTTGGCCTACTAGATTGATCTTTCTTGCCATGGGAGAAGTGCTTAGCTTTGGTTTCAATCTTGCGATGTCCTTACCCAGTGAAAGAACGGGTTGCAAGGCACGTATTGTATTGTTGCCATTGAGGATAACAAGATGGGGTTTATATCATATTGCTTGAGTTTATCTTTCTACATCATGTCATCTTGCTTAATGCGTTACCTGTTCTTATGAACTTAATACTCTAGATGCAGGCAGGAGTCAGTCAATGTGTGGAGTAATAGTAGTAGATGCAGGCAGGAGTCGGTCTACTTGTTATGGACGTGATGCCTATATACATGATCATGCCTAGATAATCTCATAACTATGCGCTTTTCTATCAATTGCTCGACAGTAATTTGTTCACCCACCGTAATACTTATGCTATCTTGAGAGAAGCCACTAGTGAAACCTATGGCCCCCGGGTCTATCTCTTATCATATTTTCTTTCAATCTACTTTTATTTGCATCTCTACTTTTTGCATCTATATTATAAAATACCAAAAATATATTTATCTTATGATACTATCTTGATTAGGTCTCACTTTCGCAAGTGGACGTGAAGGGATTAACAACCCCTTTATTGCGTTGGTTGCGAGTTCTCAGTTTGTTTGTGTAGGTGCGTGGGACTTTTGAGGAGCCTCCTACTGGATTGATACCTTGGTTCTCAAAAACTGAGGAAAATACTTACGCTATTATCGCTGCATCACCCTCTCCTCTTCAAGGAAAACCAACGCAAGGTAAAGACGTAGCAGTCCTCATCCCAAATGTTGGTGGGAAGGGATCCCACAACGGTCGGATTTGAAAGGGGACAAGTAGTACAGCTTATCCTGACAAAAGTAGTCTTCGCGTGCGAAAAGCCCCTGGTCGTGACGTTGTGGTGGGCTCGTCAATGACCTCCGTCCTACCATCCTGGCGGTCTTGGTCTCGTTGCACCAGAATGGAAACCTTTGGCTGATTCCTCGGGACTCCACACCTATGGCTTGCCTCCTTTGCACCGAAGAGGAAACCTGCACTCTGCGCCCGCCTGGCGCCCGCCTGGCCTTGGTCGTCATGGCTCACGTCAGCTGAGCCTCGTGAGGTAACCTTGCATAGAACTCTCCGCCCCTCAGGAGCCAGCCTGAGGAGGCCGATCCCCTCGAGGGTCTTGGCGTTGTCCGCCTCGCGAGGCTTGGCCCCTCGTGAGGGTCTTGTGTTGTCGAGGCTGAAGCCGGGCCGTACCAGGCCGTTGATAGAGCCACGTGGTGGGCCGCAGGCAGGCAGGGCTGGATACCCCCAAATCTAGGACGTCGATAGTAAAGCCTTTGGGATAATGTGGATGATAGTTGACTTGATTCTGTGCAAAAACAGAAACTTTTGTGCCTAGTTCTGGAATTCCCATAATTCACATTTTGAATTTTTTTACACATGATTAATATACAAATTTCCTACTTTGTACTAATTTTTCAGAATTTTGGAGTAACAGAAGTATGGTCATTGTCGAGATCATTACAGACTGTTCTGTTTTGGACAGATTCTGTTTTCAATGCATAGTCTGCTTGTTTTATAGTTTCTATGGCTTATATTGGTCAATATAAATTGTAGCAATTGTAGGGTTTAGTAGGCATTATGTTGGAAAAATTATGAATCTTGTCTTTGACAGTACCAAAGTGAATGACTTGCTCTTTATCATACTAACCTATCTCATGAAGTTATGTTAAGTTTTATGTGGTTGAAGTTTTCAAGTTTTGGGTGAGATATCGATATGAGGAGAATAAGGAGTGGAAAGACCCTAAGCTTGTGGATTCCCAAGTCACCTCAAGGAAATATTCAAGGAATACCCAAGCAACTAAGCTTGGGGATGCCTCGGAAGGCGTCCCCTCTTTCGTATTCAACATTATTGGTAACCTCACTTGGAGCTATATTTTTATTCGTCACATGATATGAGTTTTGCTTGGAGCATCATATTTTTGTTGGGATTTTCTTTCTCTTATTTATAATAATATTATGTATCTTTTACTTCAAAAAATGTTAAGTACAACCTTTACCATGCTTATTTTGCAAGTCTATATATTGCTGTTTGAAAACAAAAAAATTTCTATTATTTTCTTAATTCTTTAGAAAAGTCAAAACCTAATAAATCTTGAATTTTTTACATAGAAAGACATAACAAATTTTCTACAGTGTGGTAATTTCTCAGAATTTTTGGAGTCAAATAAGTATGAATCTTCTTGCATCCTTTACAGACTGTCTTGTTTTGACAGATTGCTGTTATGTTTGCATTGTTTAATGATTCTATTTGAGGATAGGAGTATTAAATGTGAAGAGGCATTTAGTATGCAATGTTAAATTATAATTTTAGTGATTTTCTGCAGTAGATAATGATAAGGTTTTTGCATTGATTTTTACTAACTTATCTCACGAGTTCTTGTTGGGTTTTGTGTGGATGAAGTTTTTAAGATTTAGGGAAACCGTGACATGAGAGGAATTAAGGAGACACAAGAGCTCAAGCTTGGGGATGCCCAGGGCATCCCAAAATAATATATCAAGAAGTCTCAAGCATCTAAGCTTGGAGATGCCCTGGTAGGCATCTCACCTTTCTTCATCAACAATTATCGGTTAGTTTTGGTTGAGCCTAAGTTTTTGCTTCTTCACATGAGCTGTGCTATTCTTGGAATGTCAAATTAATTTGTTTTCTTTGTTGTTTGAATGAAAACTTAAGATCTGAAATTTTTAAATGAGAGAGATCCCACAAATAGCTACCTATTTATTTAACTACTCATTTGATCTTCACTTATATCTTTTTGGAGTAGTTTGTCACTTACTCTTGTGTTTCACTTATATCCTATGAGTGAATTCTTGAATGAACTGAATATCATAAAGTTAAAATTATATGTGCTTCATATGCTTGTATCATACCTAGTAGTAGCTTCACATTGGGTTTATAAAGCAAAACCTAATGAAGCTTGACAATCACAATACTGGTCATACAAGCAATTCATTAATGATTAGTATAAGGAAGAGAACGTTCACATATAAATATATTATCTTGGACACCTTTTATGATTGTGAATACCCATTAATTATTTTCAAACTTGAGAAAATTAGTTGAAGTTGGACAAGGGAGACAACGAGTTATGTTTGGGTATATTTGCATAGAAGTTATAATGTTATGGATCCTCTAACATGAGGTGCTTGCTTAGGATCTTTTGCTAGCCAAAAATTCATACTAAGTAGAAATACTACTTGTGCATCCTAAAACCCTTAAACCCAGCTTCTTGCCAGAGTGTCCACTATATCTACCTATGGATTGAATATGATCCTTCAAGTAAGTTGTCATCGGTGCAGAAAGCAATAAAATTGCTCCTCAATATGTATGATCTTTTAGTGCAAGGGAAAATAAGCGTTGTACGAATTTGTGATGGCAAAGAAATAAAAGTGATGGACTGCATAATAAAGGTTGCTATCATAAGGGGCAATATAAGGTGATGTTCCTTTGCATTAAGAGCTTGCACATCCAAAAATAAAAAGCGCATGACAACCTCTACTTCCCTCTGCGAAGGGCCTATCTTTTACTTTTATGTATTTACTATTATGCAAGAGTCAATAGTATGCATTCTCATTTCAAACCTCAATTATTGTCTAGTTGGTAATAATCATGTGGTGGGCAAAGATCTAGGCACATATGGCCATTCAAATATATTTGATCATGAATTATCATTGTTGACAATTATCTATACGATAAATGAGTTGGGAGGCAAAACAATAAGCCCCTATCTTTCTCTATGTTCGATGGATGCCGTTTGTTCTAAAAATATGCTTTGGGTACTAGCAATCATAGAAGACTATATGATAATTGAGTACGTGGAGCTCTTACTTAGACTTTGTTGAATAAGTTGAATTACAATTGCTTTGTGACCGAAAACATAGCTTGTTAAGTTTTAAGAGAATGCATTGTTTGAACCATAACATGTGAATTGATTCCTACTTTATCATGATGAGTTTTATGAGAAAGAGTTGTTGTTATGATGCTAGGAAAAGTGATTGAAATTATCATTGATCAAACCTATACACTATGCTAGCATTCACACTTCATAAATTATTTCTTTTATCATTTACCTACTCGAGGACGAGCAGGAATTAAGCTTGGGGAAGCTGATACGTCTCCCATGTATCTATAATTTATGAAGTATTCATGCCATGTTTACAACAATTTTATATGGTTTGGGTGCAATTTTATATGATTTAAATGGAACTGACCTGGACTGACGCTGTTTTTAGCAGAACTACCGTGATGTTGTTTTTTGTGCATAAATCAAAGTTCTCCAAATGCAGCGAAACATTTTGACAACTTTTTTGGAAGAAAAGAGGCACTAGAAGCTTCATGGGAGGGCCAAAAGAGCCGCGAGGGCCCCACTACCTATCAGGGCGCGCTAGGGGGGCTGGCTCGCCCTGGTGGGTAGTGGGACCCTCAAAGCCCATCTTAGCGTGAGACCGACGCCAAAAAATCCTATAAATACACAACCCCCTAGAAATAACCCTAGATGAGAAGTTCCACCGCCGCAAGCCTCTGTATCCACAAAAACTTAGTTTGGAGCCCATTCTGGCACCCTGTCGGAGGGGGAAATCATCACCATAGGTCATCTTCATCATCCCGATGGCCACCATGATGAGGAGGGAGTAGTCCATCCTCGGGGCTGAGGGTTTGTACTAGTAGCTATGTGTTTGATGTCTCTCCCTCATGTTCTTGATTTGGCACGATCTTGATGTACCACGAGTTTTGTTAATATAGTTGGATCATATGGCTTTTCTCCCTCTCTATCTTGTTGTGATGAATTGAGTTTTACCTTTGAGATTTTGTTGTTATCGAATTGAATACTTTTATGGATTTGAGAACACTCGATGCATGTATGTCATGCATATGAATACCCGTGGTGACAATGGGGTATTATATTGATTCACTTGATGTATGTTTTGACACTCAACTCACAGATTCCCGAGGTGACATTGGGTAATCTATGCATAGGGGTTGATGCATGTTTTCATCCTTGTTTCTCCGGTAGAAATTTTGGGGCACTCTTTGAAGTTCTTTGTGTTGGATTGAATATTATGAATATGAAGTTGTTTGATGCATATCGTATAATTGACCCACAGATACTTGTGGTGACATTGGAGTATCTAGGTGACATTAGGGTTGATTGATGTGTTTTCATTTGGTGTTATTTTAGTACGAACTCTAGGGTTGTTTGTGACACTTATAGGAATAACTCAATAGAATGGTGGGAAATGATAACTTTGAGGTGGTTTCATACCCTACAAACAATTTCATCTTATGTTATCTGCTAGATAAGAACTTTGGAGTTATACTTTGTCGCACGTTGAGGGATTGTTATATGATCCAATTATATTAGCATTGTTAAGAGATTGTACTAGTGAAAGTATGAACCCTAGGCCTTATTTTCAAGCATTATAATACCGTTTGCACTCACTTTTGTTAGTTGCTACCTTCATGTTTTTTATCATTCCTATTACAAAAATCAATATATACTATCATTACTACACTTGTATCACCATCTCTTCGCCGAACTAGTGCACCTATACAATTTACCATTGTATTTGGTGTGTTGGGGACACAAGAGACTTTTGTTATTTGGTTCTAGGGTTGTTTGAGAGAGACCATTTTCATCCTACGCCTCCAATGAATTGAGAAACCTTAGGTCAGCCACTTGAGGGAAATTTACTACTGTCCTACAAAACTCTGCGGTTGAAGACCCAACACGAGTCTACAAGAACAAGTTGTGTAGTAGACATTAGCCTCCCCCTAGATGGGAGGAGTGTTTCCCCTCCGGTCCATGGTCTCTATGGCTCCCAGAGGACAGGAGCTCCTCCGAGATTGGATCTCTCTATCTGTTCTCTTCTGCTTCGTGTTCCTGTTTTTTGGCCAAAAACCTGTTCTTAAATTCCCAGAGATCCTTAACTCCGATAGGGATGAAATTTCAACACAAATTTTTCCGGATATTTTCTTTCTTGCGGCGAAAGAAGAGCGTCAACCGACTTACAAGGGGCTCACGAGGCACCACAGTGCGCCCTACCCCCCTAGGCGTGCCCTGGTGCCTCATGGGCCCCACGATATCGTCTTGCGTTGATTCTTCCTCCAAAAAATCACATATATTACAAAATAAATCTCCATAAATTTTTATCGCGTTTGGACTTCATTTGATATGGATATTTTGCGAAACAAAAAACATGCAACAAAGAGGAACTGGCACTGGGCACTAGATCAATATGTTAGTCCTAAAAATAAAATAAAATGTTGCCAAAAGTATATGAAAGTTGTAAACTATTGGCATGAAACAAGAAAAATTATAGATATGATACAGACGTATCATCATCCCCAAGCTTAATTCGTGATCGTCCTTGAGTAGGTAAATGATAAAAAAGATAATTTTTGATGTGGAATGCTACCTAGCATAATCTTGATCATATAATCTAATCAAGGCATGAATATTACGGCACGAGTGATCCAAAGCAATAGTCTATAATTTGATATAAAGACATCATTACTCAGGCATCCCAACAAACAATCATGCCTTTCAGAATAAAAACGCTAAAGAACGCTATCCCTACAAAATCATATAGCCTTGTCATGCTCCATCTTCTAAACACAAAATATAAATCATGTACTACCCAGTGTCAGCCAAGCAATCGGTTCATACTTTTTAACGCGCTTCAGATTTTTCAACCCCCACGCAATACATGAGCTCAAGGCATGGATAGAGCGCTATGGGTGGAATAGGATGTGGTGGTAGAGATTAATATGGAGAACATAAAAAGGAAGATAGTCTCACATCAATGTGGCTAATCAATGGGTTATGGAGATGCCCATCAATTGATGTCAATGCAAGGAGTAGGGATTGCCACGTAACGGATGAACAAAGAGCTCTAAGTGTATGAAATCTCAACTGAAAACTAGTGGGTGTGCATCCAACTTGCTTGCTCATGAAGACCTCGGGCATTTGAGGAAGCCCATCATCGGAATATACAAGCCAAGTTGGATAATGAAAAATTCCCACTAGTATATGAAAGTGACAACATAGGAGACTCTCTATATGAAAAACATGGTGCTACTATGAAGCACAAGTGTGGTAAAGGATAATAATATTGCCCCTTCTCTCTTTTTCTCTCATTTCATTTTTTTTGTTTTCTTTTTCTTTCTTTCTTTTTTTCTTTTTTTGTTAGGCGCTTTTTGTCCTCTCTTTTTTCCTTTTTTTATTTTTGTCTGGAGTCTCATCTCGGCTTGTGGGGGAATCATAGTCTCCATCACCCTTTCCTCACTGGGACAATGCTCTAATAATGACGATCATCACACTTCGATTTACTCACAACTCAATATTATAACTCGGTATCTAAAACAATATGACTCTATATGAATGCCTCTGGTAGTGTACCAGGATATGCAATGATCTATCATAGAAAGGATATCAAAAAATTTACAAGCCATGAAAATATCATGCTAACTATCTTACGATCATGCAAAGCAATATGACAATGAATGCTCAAGTCATGTATATGATGATGATGGAAGTTGCATGACAATATATCTCGAAATGGCTATGGAAATGTCTTAATAGGTAGGTATGGTGGCTGTTTTGAGTAAGATATAAGGAGGCTTATGTGTGATAGAGTGTATCATATCACGGGGTTTGGATGCACCGGCGAAGTTTGCACCGACTCTCGAGGTGAGAAAGGGCAATGCACAGTACCGAAGAGGCTAGCAAATTACAGAAATGTGAGTGTGTGTATAATCCATGGACTCACATTAGTCATAAAGAACTCACATACTTATTGTGAAATTTTATTAGACCTTGAAGCAAAGTACAACTATGCATTGCCCCTAGGTGTAACCATTGCGCGCCCCTGACCTCCACGCAAAGGAAGACAATCAATAAAAAATCATGCTCCAACTTCTTAGCATAACGAGAGACTATGCATGCATGCTTCAAGAATCACAAACCTTGACACCAATATTCCTACTAAACCACAATCATTCACTAGTACCTCCCACATATTACCATCTCTATGTTGCAAAACTATTGCAAGGAATCAAACATATCATATTCAGTGACCTACAAGTTTTATGTAGGAGCTAATGACTAACCATGTGAATAACCAATTCCTGTTGACTCTCTAAATAGATATAATGAAGCAAGAGAGTTTAATTCTTTCTAAAAAATACCATACTCTAATAAATATAAGTGAAGCAAAAGAGCATTCTACAAATAATGGTTTTCTATATGTAGAGAAACAGGCATCCAAACTTCAAATGATATAAGTGAAGCACATGAAGCATTCTATAAAGCCATACTCAAAAGATATAAGTGAAGTGCAAAGGGCATTCTATAAATCAATCAAGGACTATCTCATACTAGCATGGTGCATTATTAAAAGAAAATAGAAATCACAGGATGCTCCAAGAATTTACGCACATCATGTGAACCAAACAAAAATCGAAACATACCGATAATTGTTGGAGAAATATGGGATGCCTTCCGGGGCATCCCCAAATTTAGACACTTAAGTCTCCTTGAATATTTTCTTGGGTTGCCTTGGGCATCTCCAATCTTGAACTCTTGCCTCTCCTTATTCTCCTCATATCGATATCTCCTCGATCTTCGAACATTTCATCCACACAAAACTTAACCAAACTTTTTATTAGCGGGGTTAGTACATATAACATCAAATCCCATCTTGCCCTACTGTAACATTATTTTGTAATTGTAATCAAACATTACCCACTATATGCTATCACAATTCTATGGCTCCCAAGTCAACGGAGCTCAACTAAATTTCAAAGAAAAGTAAATAACAAAACTACAATAGCAATCTATGAAAACATGACAGTCTATAAAGATGCAGATGTTACATATACTTCTATAACTCAAAAACTTCTGAACAATTAGGAAAAAAATTGCATAGCCATACCATGTAAAAAAATCAGAATTTTTGCATGTTCCAGTAAAAAATGTAAATTCAAATACTACAACAAAAGTTTCTGTTTTTGCACTGCACATACCAAACAAGCAATTTAAACACCATAACGGTAAATCTTGACGCATTATTTTTATAATACAATGGATTTGTACAAGGGGATAGTTATTTTTTTTGAAAAGTTTTTGTAATTCAAGATTCACAAAGTTTCCATGGGCATGAACAAAGTTCAACGCATGCTCCCGCTTCCACGGTGCTCGTCTTTCTCACTTTCACTTTTCTTTTTGTAAAGTTTTAGGTTCCCCTCTATATTTTTTGTTTCTAAACCTTTTTTTAAAAGCACATGAAATAAATGACTCTCTAAAACTTCCTAGTTGTCTCCCTGGCAACGCTTTCTTTAAAGCCATTAAGCTAGGCATAAAGTGCTGAAGTAATTGACCCACCTGGATCCCAAGGTATATCAAAGCTAATTTTAATTAACAATGGTTTGTAATTTAGTAGTGAGCACCAAGCAAGATATATCATGCATTGACGAAGTCTAACTATCTTCCTATGCATCGACATGTCATAAAAGAACAATTCATGCACACATAATAAAGGTTGATACATAGCATAGACAGTTTCTTGCAATTTTATTGTATTGGAAACATAGACATGCAGACATGTAGTTCCTCTCTCATAATAAGTGCAAGTAGGAGAAACAAGAACATGCATATTATATTCATCAAAATCATCATGTGCAATGGTAAAACGCAGCCCATTAATATAATCTGTAATAAGAGCAAACTTCTCTGATATAGTGTAGTTGGGAGAATCCAAAAAGATAATAGGACTATCATGTGTGGGTGCAATAGCAACAATTTCATGTTTAACATAAGAAACAATAGCAAGTTCATATCCATAAGCATAATTCATATTGGCATCATGGCCACAAGCATAGCAAGCATCAAGTTAATAAAAAAGAGACATTTCAAATGAATCCAAGGGATCATAGCAATCATCATAGCATTCATCCTTCGGCAAGCACGAAGGGAAATTAAACAATGTATGAGTTGAAGATTTACTCTCATTAGAAGGTGGGCACGGGTGTTCAATCCACTCTTCCTCCTTTTGTTCTTCGCTCTCCTCCTCATCCTTTTTTCTAATGAGCTCACAGTGTCATCAATTTCTTCTTCCATAGACTCCTGCAAAATATTATTCTCTTCTTGGACAGCAAAGACTTTCTCAATAAATTCATCAATATCAACATTGTATTTATAATTCTCATAGGAATATTTAAGTATAGCATAATTTTCAGATCTTTAAACAGTATCATCACAATCTTCATACTTTTCAAACAACGATTCAATTTCATAAGTACCCTTAAAAGCAACAAATTCTTCTATTCGTCCCACATCATAATAATCATATATACCATTAGCATAAGAAGCCAAGGTTTAATTATCACTAAATTCACATGAGAAGGGAAGGTGGGAGCCTTCATCCTAGAGCAAAAAGTGTAATCATATCTCAAGCACAAATTCCAAGCATACCGTTGCAAATAATCAACTTGATCCCATAAGAGTTTCCATTTTTGAGTCCAATGATAATCCCTAAAGTATTCACGTTGATCGAACGTGTCTCCCTTTATCAAGTTGAATGGGTTTTCTCGGGATTGTCAAAGTAGTGTTTAATATCTTTCACATAACGAGCATCGAGAGTTTTAGGAGGTTCCCCATCTCCATGAGTACCAAGTACAACTTTTTTTGGTATATTCGTGTTCCATATCCATAACTAAAGATACAGAACAACTTAAAACTACTTAGTGAGAAAGCAAGCAAGCACACACCGGAATATTCACCCCACGCTATTGCTCTCCGGCAACGGCACCAGAAAAAAGGTCTTGATAACCCACAAGTATAGGGGATCAATTGTAGCTTTCTCGATATGTAAGAGTGTCGAACCCAATGAGGAGCTAAAGTTAGGATTTATATTCCCTACAAGTTCCATTGACCATCGATACAACTCTAAGCACACTTAACGTTTGCTTTACCTAGAACAAGTATGAAACTATTTTGTAAGTGTGATGCTAGAACTACTTTGCAAGAATAAAACTAGGAGTACTCTGCGAGAATAAAACTATGAGTAATTTGCAAGATAATAAAAGTTAGTTGTTTAGTGGAAAGCTTTTGTAACACAAATTTTGTTCATAGGCAATGGATAACTAGACCGGTGATTATTATTGCAATTTTATATGAGAGAGAGACATGAGCTAACATACTTTCCGTACTTGGATCATATACACTTATGATTGGAACTCTAGTAAGCATATGCAACTATTAAAGATCATTAAGTTAAAACCGAACCATAGCATTCAGTAACAAGTCCTCTTTACTCCCATACGCAACAACCCCATTAGTCGGCCATAAGCTTCTGTCACTCTAGCCACCCACTGTAAGCGAAATATGAACGTATTGCAACACCGTACAGTGGTAATCTCACACGCTTGCGCGACATGGCGGGCACCATAGGACAACACCAAAATAAAACATACAACTCAAACCAATCACGATCATCAATCAACCCATAAGACAAAATGAATCTACTCAAACTTCATAGGATGGCCATACATCATTGGATAATAATATATATCATTAAGCACCATGTTTAAGTAGAGATTACAGCGGGGAGAAGAGGTGTTACACCGTTGCATAGAGGGGGAGAGAGTTGGTGATGACGACAACGAAGTTGTTGGTGTAGATCTCCGTCATGATGATTGCCCCAACGGCGTTCCGGCACCACCGGGAGGGAGGGGGGAGAGCCCCCTCCTTCTTATTCTTCCTTGGCCTCACCCTAGATGGGAGAGAGTTTCCCCTCTATTCCATGGTCTCCATGGCTCCCGGAGGGCAGGAGCCCCTTCGAGATTGGATTTCTCTCTCTGTTCTCTTCTGTTTCGCGTTCTTGTTTTCTGGCCGAAAACCGTTTCTTAAATTCCCCGAGATCTGTAACTTTGGGCTGAAATTTTAACATGGGTTTTTCTGGATATTATCTTTCTTGTGCCGAAAGAAGGGCATCAAACGACTTATGAGGGGCTCACAAGGCACCACGGCGCGCCCTACCCCTTGGGCACGCCCTGGTGCCTCATGGGGCCCACGAGCACCGTCTTGCGTTGATTCTTCTTCCCACAAATCACATATATTCCAAAATAAATCTCCGTAAATTTTTATCGTGTTTGGACTTTTTTTTATATTGATATTCTGCGGAAAAAAATATGCAACAAATAGGAATTGGCACTGGGCACTGGATCAATATGTTAGTCCCAAAAATAATATAAAATGTTGTCGAAAGTATATGAAAGTTGCAGAATATTGACATGAAACAGCCGCCGGCACGACCATCGCGCCAGACATGGACGTGCCGGAGCATGAGGCGTTGCTCGAGTCCTACCGCTCCGCCCGCGACATGCGCTGTGACCACCTATCAGGCGGAATTAGAAGCCGCCTTCAAGGAGATCGACGAGGCGGCGGATGAAGTGTGTGACAAGAGCGAGGATGAGGACGACGTCATCAGCTTTGCCTGGGTCGTGCCCCGCCGCCACGACCATGAAGTCGGCACATCCGCGGGCGCTGCCGACAACGACGAAGATTAGAGCATGAGACGTCGCCGATGCTCAGGTCCCAGGAAGGCCGCCACTCCTCCTCTCCATTGAAGCCAAGCTTGCCAGATTCATCATCGTCACCGATTAGCCGCAAGTAGGCTGTAGAGGCAGAGCTTCATTTTTCAGGGTTCATGGCCGGCTGGACATGGAAAACGAGCGTCGGCGGTCATTTAGACTAGGTTTAGAGTTCGGTTTAGTTGAAATACATCCAAATATAATGAATTTACTCTGGTTTAGATGAAAAACATCAGCTTTTCTGTAAAAATTGTCCCAGTACGAATGAACATACCCGGTTTGTTTAAATATGTACATCAAATTTGTTATATTTCTTCCAAAATGTAACCGGGCATTTGCGGCTAGTTTTGGATGGCCAGCTCCCGCATCAGTGTATGTGGACTGGTCTCCTTTGGATCGCGGACGGGTGCGGTATCCGGTTTAGGGGTCGGCATTGGAGATGCCCTAACCACAAAAGGCAGAAATGCTGCATTTTCATCAAAAAGAAAAATCTCCTCTTTAATAATTGGTTCTCCTAGTTCGCTTCTTGCCATTATTCGGGCTAATGAATTGGCTCAGGCAGCCATTGCGAAAGCCAAAGAGGCTGTTGCCTCGCGGGTCGGGGATGTTGGCTGTGCTGCGGGGGAGGCTTCGGGTGCTGGTAGTGGCCAGCCCCCTTCCTGTCCTGCCAACAGGGGCGCTAATAAACGTTCTAAATCCTGCATGGCCCCCTGTAGGTCGAGTCTCCGTATCAAGAACCTGTCGTATAAATGAGGGCTTTATTCTGGAATATAAGGGGGTTCGGTGCTAGGGGGCGCCATGACCAACTTAAAGATTTGGTTCGTTCTAACTCTATTGATTTTGTGGGGCTGGTTGAAACTTTTAAGGATTCCTTCTCCCCTAGTGAGCTCTCTGCTATCGTGGGTATGAATAGATTTCATTGGCAATTCTTACCTACTTCGGGACACTCTGGCGGGATTTTGATTGGCTCTAATAAGGATATTTTTGATTTCGTTGCTTTTGATCATGGGTTTTTTTGGGCTAGTGTTGTTCTGTCTCACAAATCTATGAATACCCTCTGTGAGTACATCATTGTTTATGGGCCTGCGGACCACTCTCTGTCGAACCTTTTCCTTAATGAACTCTCGAGCAAGATTGAGTCTTGTAATTTACCGATGGTTATTGGGGGAGACTTTAACTTGCTGCGTTGCCCTCTTGACAAGAATAATAATAATTTCTCTTGGTCTTTAGCCAATGCTTTTAATGACTTCATTAGTTCTAACGCCATTCGTGAGCTTCCTCGGGGGGGGGGGGGAGCTCGCTTTACTTGGTCTAATCATCAGGCTAACCCTATTAGATCCATGCTGGATCGTGTTTTCCTTGGTCCCAGGTGGGATGCCCTGTTCCCTAGGTCTTATCTTCTCGCTAAATGCATTGTCGGGTCTGATCATACCCCCTTGATTCTTGATGATGGTTCCATCTGCAATAGACCTCTGGCTAGATTTCAGTTTGATGCTTCTTGGCTGTCGATTGACGGCTTTGTCGATATGGTCGCTGCGAAAATTTCCCACTCCCTTTCCTCCAACCTCCGCTCCTTTGGCCCTCTGGATGACTGGCATTCTTGCTCCTATTCCCTTCGCAAATTTCTTAGAGGGTGGTCGCGTAACTGTGCGGCGGAGGATCGTCGCTCCAAAGCCTTTCTTGAAAATCAGATCCAGGAGCTGGATCGTACTGCTGACTCTATTGGGCTCTCTAATGATGGATGGGCCATTCGTTATAATCTGGAGGCTGCACTTTTGCAGCTGCACCATCAGGCTGAGATTTACTGGCGCCAAAGGGGCACTCTTAATTGGACACTCAAAGGGGACGCTCCTACTGCATATTTTTTTGCGATTGCGAACGGTAGACATAGGCGCTGTGACATTAACAGTCTGATGATTAATGGTGTGCGCTCCTCTGACCAGTCGGTGATTCTAGCTCATGTAGTGGATTTCTTTTCGTGTTTGTTAGGGTCTAAACCTCAATCGGGCTTGTCCATTTCCCCCCACCTTTGGAGTTCTGGTCTTAAAATTTCCCCCGAGGAGAATGCCTCCTTGATGATCCCGCTCTCTGATCAGGAAATCTGGGACGTGGTTAACTCTGCTAACCCCAATGCAGCGTCCGGGCCAGATGGCTTTTCCATTCCTTTCTTTCGGAGATTTTGGCCCCAGTTGAAACAGTTGGTGTGTAGCGTTATTCAGGGTTTCTGTCTTGGGACTGTCGATATCTCTCGTCTGAATTATGCTGTAATATCCCTGATTCCGAAGGTCAAGGGTGCTGATGTTATTTCCCAATTTCGGCCTATAGCGTTGATTAACAACTTTGCCAAATTCCCTTCCAAAGGCTTTGCGAATCGGCTGTCCCCGGTTGCGCATAGAGTTATTAGCCCCTTTCAATCTGCTTTTATCAAAGAACGATTCATTCTAGATGGCATTCTTTCCCTTCATGAGATTGTTCACGACCTTCACGCGCGGAAAGCTAAAGCGGTTATTCTTAAGTTAGACTTTGAAAAAGCGTATGACTCGGTTAGTTGGCCTTTCCTCAAGCAGGTCCTCTTGCCAAAGGGTTCGATGGTGCTTATGTCCATCGTATCATGCAGTTGGTCTCGGGTGGCCATATTGCTGTTGCTGTGAATGGCGTTATTAGCAACTTCTTTGCGAATGGCAGGGGCCTTCGCCAAGGGGATCCAGTCTCCCTGGCTCTCTTTAACTTTGTGGCCGACGCCTTCTCTTGCATGCTCTCCAAGGCGGCCCGTTGTGGGCACATTACCCCCGTGATCTCCCATCTTCTGCCGGAAGGTGTCTCCCATCTGCAATACGCCAATCTTAAATTCATCTTGCTGTGTTTCGAAGTTGTTTCGGGTCTGAAGATCAATTTCGCCAAGAGTGAGGTTCTGGTGACGGGTGTGGACGGGGCGGAAGCCTTGCGGGTTGCCAGGCTCCTTAATTGCGCTTTAGGTTCTTTCCCTTTGAAGTATTTAGGACTTTCTATCTCTCCTGGTATCCTTCATGCGAAGGACTTCGCTCCGGTGGTTGCTGAAGTAGGAAATAGGGTGCTCCCTTGGAGGGGTAGATATAATACCAATGCAGGCAAAGTGGCTTTAATCAATTCTTGCCTGTCTTCTCTCCCTATGTTTCTTATGGGCTTCTATCTTCTCACGAATGGCGTGCATTCTGGCTTCGACAAACATAGGGGTGGCTTCTACTGGAATTCAGCTGATAACAAAAGAAAATATAGGCTGGTTAAGTGGCAACTGATGTGTAGGCCTAAAAACCTTGGGGGGTTAGGCATTATTAACACTCGGGTGATGAACATGTGTTTGCTCATCAAGTGGTGGTGGAAAATTATGACTGTGGGGGCCGGGTCGCTGTGGTTTTCGATTCTTAAGGCCAAATATTTCCCCCACTCCAATCCTATGTTTGCTCCCGCGCGGCGTGGCTCTCAATTCTGGAAAGCTCTTGTTAAAGTTAGGCCGATTTTTTTGGAGCATGTCAAGTTTTCTGTGGGTAATGGGTCTGCTGTTCGTTTTTGGTTGGATTGGTGGTCTGGGGATGCCCCACTTGCCGTGAGCTTTCCGATTCTGTTTTTTTATTGTCCCAATCCGCAGATCTCCATCGCGGAGCTGGCTGCTAATAATTGGGATTTGGCTTTCCGTCGGGCTCTGTCTCATGAAGAGTTGGAAGATTGGCAAAGCCTCTCTGCCCTCTTCCCCGTGCTCTCGAAGTCGGCCGACTCGGTGTTTTGGCCACTTTCGGCCTCTGGTAATTTTTCTGTTAAGTCGTTGTATTTTAGACTCATTGGTGGTACCCCCTCGGCTAGATTCTCTTGTGTCTGGAAATCAAGGGTTCCTCCAAAAATTAAGATTTTTCTCTGGCAGGCCTTTCGTGGTCGCCTCCCTACTGCTGATCAGATCAAAAAACGCAATGGGCCGGGCTCTGAATTCTGTAACCTGTGTGGGGCCTTGGAAAATTCCGACCACATCTTTTTCAACTGTGTACTTGCCAAATTAGTTTGGTCTTGCGTCAGATCTTGGCTTCGGGTTTCTTGGAATCCCTCCTCTTTTTCTGATATTAGAACTCTAGCTAAAACTTTGGTCGGGGTCACCAAGAGGGTATTTTGGGTTGGCTTGGGAGCCTTATGCTGGGCCTTATGGAATATTACAAACAAATTTACTATTGAGCTTACCTTCCCATCTAAACCTGCTGATGTTCTATTCAAATCATGTATATTCTTGCAGCAGTGGAGATGATTGACTAAGGAGTCTGATCGGGACGCCCTGGACCTGCTCATCAACAAAATTCGGGCTTCGGCTTCTCAGATAACCGGGACGAACCCTGCCGTATAATTTGGTGCTGTAGTTTGCGGACATTTGGTCTTTCTCCTCCCCGGCCTGCGCGCTGTGTATGGCAGTTGCCTGTATCATGCTTGCTTAGGTTTCTCTTAAACTCCTCTGTGTGGTTATGATTTCCTGTGAACCTGTGGTATCCGTGACGCTGCCTGATGGCTTTATCTATGAAGTCGGGCCTTGACCTTTTCTCTAAAAAATAATGGAATCGATGGAGTACAATGCAGCTCTGTCTCTTTCGCCATCTAAAATAAATTAAAAACAAAAACTATGGGTCCTTCGGCCTCTTCTCTTGTTGACAACCTCCCCGCCACCTTGGCGCCAATCGCAACCTCGGGAACTATGTTAAATTTGCTACGGTGGCAATGTTAGAAAATTTCAGCATCAACAATGTTCGTGCCTTCCACGCTGGCAGACAAATTTTCTTTAGTACTGATGACGCAAAGGAATACCGTGAGATACTGGTTTGATCTCACCCTGTTGTAGCCCCCGGTTTTGTATGAGGCTCGGCATCATTCCTGGAAAGAAGAATCAGGCCGGTATGGAGGCACGCACGCTGCTGGTCAAGAACTTTGGAGAATCCGTCGCGTCGCTCCAAAACGCTCATGCAAATGATGCACCTCCCATGTGTTCCTTGGTCCATTTCCACAACAACCTAAAAACAATCCAGGCAATTTGCACGCGACCTTCAATTCTCTGGTGCTGATCGCCGGCGGATGGGTGGCCAATTCGCACACGTCCTTCGGTCTCGATCCATTCCGTCGACGGCCTTGAAATCATGCCGGCCGCAACTCAACTACCCTGCCATTCCCAAAACACAAAATTATAATGTCATGACATTCGAATTTTACAAAAAAAAAAACTGGAAACGCATTCGAATTTTACAGAAACTGGAAACCCAAAGGGCAATCGAATCGAATCCAAAACACAAAAACTGGAGCATATAAATCCAATTATTTGTTGAAAATCGTGGATAGAGAAGAGCCACAGGTCTTCGCCTCAGATCACCGGCTCACCGCCGCGTCGGGATCCGAAGTGCGTCAAGCGTGTGGCGTCGCTCAGACGAGCGGCAGCCATGGCCCATGGCCGGGGATGCATGGCTCTCCAAGTCTCGGCCTGGTTCACCAACCTCACCGTGCGTACGAGGCACGTACAATGCACTTGTACTGCCGCCTCTTGACACACTGGCCCGCCCATTCACGTCTCTGCAGCCAGCTATAGCACCGGGACTGGTTTGATTAAATATCAATGCATGCAGATACACACATAGATATATAGGGACAGTACACTCCCAGTCTCATGTGCCATGTCCAGCTTAGCAAAAAAGAAACCGCCACACAACCAGTTGCAGCGCATGCCATGCTGCACGCTCAGCTCAGATCAGACCACCTCTTGATGATTGCCTCCACTAGAGCAGAGCAGAGTATCTCCACGCCGATGCCGGAGCTATAAATACGGGGCTAGCCTCGGTTCCCACCACACTTCAGTCTTGTGCAACCGAAACAACATACTACAAGCAGCCCGGTCTTGTTTGCTGGAAGCTCAGCGGGGAGGAGATCAATGGCGGGGAAGCTCTACCAGCTCATGGCCAGGCTGCACCTGGCCAAGGGACGGGCGTCGGCGGACGTGCCCAAGGGCCACTTCGCGGTCTACGTCGGCGAGCAGCGGAAGCGGTTCGTCATCCCGACGGCGTACCTGAGGCACCCGTCCTTCCTCGTGCTGCTCAAGCGGGTGGAGGACGAGTTCGGCTTCGACCACCGCACCGGCGGCGGCCTCACCATCCCCTGCTCAGAGGGCGACTTCGCCGACATCGTCGGTGGCTGCTCATCCTCCTCCTCCCCGGCGGTGGATTACCACTAGATATGTAGCAGCTCGTCCGACCACACCGGCGCCGGCGCATGCATCGGCCTGTCCAGCCATTGATATGATCACTGCTAGATTGCTACATTAGGACGGATACATTTTGTTATTAGCTGAGGAATAGTTATTCTTGGAACGTGGCATTAGTACTCATCAATGTACTGTTGCATTTGCTTGAACCCTGTAAATTACTCGTCACATTAAGGGATATGAGAAAGTCTGCTGCTCTCATCTCATCACATTGCAATTTTCTCCAGATCGGTGTTCGATGTTGGTTGCTTACAGTTTGTACCATAGGAAAGCCAAAGGTTTTTCTGTTAGGAGTGACGATACAGTGGGACACGAATACTAGCTAAATACATTCAGTGCCACTGTGTTCGCTATTCAACTCAGAAGACCTGAATTCACTTCAGGCTTTCCTCTGCCTATCAGTACCTTTATTCCGCCACTTTATTACACGATATATAGGCAGTAGATCATTCTCTCAGCTTTTTCTTAACGTGGATGGTTTTCTTAACTTTGATGCAGTAGATTTTTCTTTTAAAAAGAAGGATTACCCGGACCTCTGCATCACTTTGATGCACACAACTATTGATAGGCAGTAGATGATGAATAATGTCAATCTACTTCCAATATCACACACTTAAGGGTTTCATGTTTAACAAAAAACCGCTTCACGCCCCGCGTTGTCAGGTGGCAATCTGCAACCGCCGGCCCTTAACCTTCCATCCCCCCTTTTCCTTGCTGCCGCAAGTCAACGCCTCATCAGGGGCAACGTCTGGAACCGTCACCCGAAGCTGATGCTCGCCCAGATCAGGGGCAACGTCTGGGGCGTCAGCCTAGTTGAGGAGGCTCCGTTGTGGGCGCCTCTCGCCCACTCGTAGGTGGGGTCCCTCCATCGCAGGAGGGGTTAGTCCACCGATGAGTCTCTCTCTGCCTCAATCTGGCGTGGCCAGGTGGGTTCGCCAACGGGTTTGATCCATGCCATATCTGGTCGTGGCCGCGGACTTGAGCCGGGCCAAGCCTTTGTCAGTGGCATGTTGGCTTCCTTTGGTGATCTCGGATCGGTAGATTGGTAGCAGTGCATGGGTTTAGGGTATTATACATCAGGGTGGCAGCCCTAAATGGCCAGCTTGCGGCTCACTCTCTAGCGAGCAACATTGCAACAAATGTTGGCGATGCTCCTTAACCATGTAGGGGGCAAGGTGCGTTGTGGCGGGTGGTCCTGGCGAAGTTGTCGCCGTCTGTGGCAGCCAAGCCTGGATCCAGATCTAGAGTCCTTGGTCCATTGTGGTGGGTATGGTGGCTTGAGTACCCTTGGGGAGGTGTGCAATAGGGGCCGAGCAAATGTTGGGCACCTGAGCGTCGGCGCTGGCAGCGATGCATGCATGTGCCGTGTTCCTCTTGGTGGTGCCACCTTGGCTCACCCTTGCTAGCACCTAGGGTTTCGTTTGCACCTATCTTTTACACATGACAACTCCTTCTCTCTGTCCTTTCTGCTTGCCAGCACGATCAGTGCTCCTTGGTCTGGAGCGAGAGGGTAGAGGGTCCTCTCCTCTCTGACATCAGTTTTGGTGGTGATGATGCGACAAAGTCAGGTGGTTTGTTCCAGGTGGGGCATGTTCGCTTGTTGTAAGCGTCCTTGGTCGTGTCTTGCGGTGGTCTGGCCTCTCATGTGCTTCTTCTCAACAGCTTGCTGGAGGCGTCTAGTAGTGCACTCCAGGTGCTTCTTAACGTGTTTGGCTTGTTTTGCGGGGTTCTTTTTACCAACGTACATAAGAATTATCTCAATACTATGTATCGCTCCGCTGTGTGGCTTTATTTACTTATAAAGTGAGGATATGTTTTTTTTGAAACGGAGGCAAAAGATTTGCCTCATCTATTAAATAAGAAGAGGATAGAGTTTGTTACAAGGGCACACTTTTACACGGCATGGAATATTACTCACACAAAATAATGTTCCCTAATTTTTTGCTCTGGCGGTGATTCAAAGGTTTGCCTCGTAGATGATGTTGTTTAACAAGATTGGTGGTGGAGCACTCTTGTTTCGGAAAACACGGGCATTCCGCTTGTTCCAAATGGTCCATGACACGAGCATGGTTAGAGAGGCCATGGCCTTCCTGTTGGGGACTCCGGCGCCAGTCCTATTTGTCCATCATTCCTTGACCGAACTCTTAAGATGCCACATAGAGGTGTCCATATGATGAAGCCCAAATTTTGCAATAACCAAGTTCCATAGCCTAATCGTGAAGCGGCATTTGAAGAAAAGACGCGGTCCATTTTCTTGCTCTCTCTTGCAAAGGATGCAAAGACCACAATTTGGCCATCCTCGTCTTTGTAGCCTATCCGCAGTCCAAATTCTGTCTTGGATAGCCAACCAAGCGAAGAATTTAGTCTTTGGTGGTGCCCAAGTTTTCCAAACCATTTGGTCCATGGGAGAGAGAACCAAGCCAAGGAATTGGGCCTTGTAGGCGGAGGCTGCAGTGTAGTGCCCGCTTGTCGTATGCTACCACACAATAGTATCTTCAGAGAGTGCATCCAGATGCACATCATTCACAAGTGCCCATAGGGTGAAGAATTGTCGGATGTGCTCAACGGAGACAACCGTGGAGGTGTTGACCTTGAGGATCGATGCATTATTATGTAGCCCCCCCCCCCCCCACCTTCCAATTCTTCCTTGAGGAGTCCGCAAAGACGAGCGGAGCAACATCCTCAGGCTTGCACCCATGGAGCCAGGGAGAATCCAAAAAGGCGTTTTAGCGCCATTCCCCATGGTGATGGTCGTGGACGCGTAGAAAAAGTCAAGATCCTCCTCATTACATGGATTTCTCAAGCCCACCCACAATTTTTGTGGTGCCGTCCATTCAAACCATGGCCATCTCAAGCGCAAGGCCCATGCGAATTTATCGGTGCTGAGAACCAGTGAGGATATGTTTCGAGTATAGCACACACTTAGATTGATATGTGGGTTATGTATATCTTTCTATCATTGCTCCGCCCACCGTGTCACATGTTGATTGATGAGCTGAAGCAAGAGCCCCTGGTTTTGAGAAAGGAACACTTGCGTCAAGATATATATCATGACATAGGTAATGTGCTGCCAGATCATCATGTGCAATATTCTACAGATTGATCATCACATACAATTTTCGGTAGACTGTAGAGTATCACCGATTGATCCGACAAAAAAATGCGTCACCGATTGCAGCGGCGACGGAAAACCCTCACTCCCACCACCGAACCATTCATGTGAAGGGTCCAAATTAACGAGCCGGCAGTCGTCGTCATGGTGCTCTCCGAATGGCGCGCAGAGCACTAAATATGCAACGCTCTCGTGTATCAGGACCGCATTGTTAGAATAAATCTGAGGCATTACTGTCGATCATCTAAGAACCAAGCAATCACACAAGCATGACACCGAGATTTGTTAGAGCATCTTCACTCGTTCCGTCCCCGAGCGCAGCGGCCGGCGCTATTTTGACCCTTCGGCCGACGCTTTTTAGGCCCTAGGACGATCTAGTTCCCAGCTACGCCCCCAGAGGCCGGTCCCAAGACGTTATAAATTTAAACTTGACATTTCTCGCTACCCAAAAAACGCCACAAGTCCGGCGAGCAGTTCGGTGATCACCATGCCACAGTTCGGCGATCAAGAACTCAAAAGTTCGGCGTACAAAAGACGCGTAGGCAATGCATCAAACGGCCGCGTCGTCCTCCGACGTCGGACTAGCGGGAGTCGGCGTGCGCGGGCTGGTCGGCGTCGGCGCGACTTCTGTGCTGAGCGTCATGGAGGAAACGCTCGGGATTGGGGGCGGCGTTGGGGTCAGCGTGGGAGTTGGCGTGGCCATCGAGAGCATCTGGTTCAGGATGAGGCCACGCTCCGTCAGGTACCACGCCTTGACCTGCTCGTCCATCGTCAACATGTCCCCCCCCCCCCATCAAGAATGCCAGGTCGGTGTTCCTCTTCTTCACGGCGACGTTGGTCCAGAGTAGGTCGAGCTTGATGGTTCTGTTCGTCATCAACACCGACCACCGTGCCTCAGATTTCTCTTCCCTCTAGGCGGCGCGGGTCTGGGCGTCAACAATGCAATGCTCAATGGACGCTTGCAGCAGCATGGTAGCCGGCGGGGCGTCCTTCGTCGACTTGGCTCACTTGTTGCCGTCCGGGCACCAATTTGACGTGCCCGGCGTCGGCGCGTCCGGCTTGTACGCCTCCTTGGCCTTGGCGAGGGTGCGCCAGACGTCCGCCCACTTCTTGCACTTCTCAATTCGGGGGGACACGTGGAGGTACTTGAACTCTTGGTCGGTGCTGCTGTCCTGGCGGTACATGGCGAACATCCGGACCATCTGTGCCGAGGAACAAGTGTCGGCGACGAACACTGCGAAAAATTAGCGAGAGACCGGCGTCTATGCATACCTGACCCTTGATGTTGGCGCCGCTTTCCGGGCGAGCCGCGACCTCCTCGACGATCCCATGCCATTTGTTGCATGCCGTTTGGATGAGCGCCCAATGGTTCGGCATGGCCTTTGAGCCGCGCTGCATGTGGATGCCGGTGAAGTAGGGGTCGATCAGCTTGCGCTCATCAAACTCGATTTGATGCACTCTCAATACGTGTCGCTGTTCTGGTTCGTGCCGGTGATCGGGTCGAGGCAGACGGTCTTCCACGCTTCAGCGAGGCATTCGTCTTCTTTGGACGCCCACTTGACGCGCGGCTCGCCGGTCCTAGCCGCCCGCTTCTTCTTCTTTCGTTTCATCGCTGGAGCAGGCGCCGGCTCCTCCAGCTCCTCCTCCTCCTCCTCACCGTAGTCGAGCTCGTCGTCCATGTCGTCAGTGAGGTCCATTGTATCTTCTTGGGCATTGAACCCGGGGGAGGCGGCGGCGGCGACCGAGCCGCTCGTGATGATGTCGTCCATGTCGGCTTCCATCGCGCCGGGGTAGCCGAGATGCGACGACAAGGCTTTGCGAGAAGAGCAGTGCGCCACGACGCAGAGGCGGCGTTGGGGAGGTTGCGTAAGCCGGCGACAAGTAGGTGTACGGGGGGTACTGGACACCGGCGAACGCGGGTGAGGGCGTCCGCTGGGCGGGGCGGCCATGCGGAAAGATGATGTTGGGGTTGAACCGCCGTGCGCGTCGCCGTCGGCATAGCCAGGAGAGGGCGTGCACCCCCAGTGGTGTGGCAACGGTGAGAAGCCGGCCGGCGACCCGACGCTCTGCTGGCTCCAGGGAGCGTGTGGGTCGTGGGCGCCGGGAGGATTCATCATCCCCATGCGATACGCCTCTGCGTGTTCGGCCGCACGAGACGCCTCTGTCTGCTCCACCACAGCCGCCGTCGCTGCCCTGTCCTGGGAACTCTTGGCGTTGAGCCTGTTCCGTCGGTCGGTGGTGACAGCCTCCCGGTGCTGAACCTCCGCCTTCCAGTCAACGTTGGACATGCTCGGTGGTTTGGACGGCGGCGCCCTTAGCTTCATCTGCTTCAGCTGGGTGGCGTCGGCATCGGTAGTGGCGCGAGGGGCCGTGTAATTCTTCGACGGTATGGCGGACGGATGGAGGGGAGATGGAGGAGAATGGTGGGAGAAGAGGGGCAGAAGGGAGGAATGGAGGGAAACGGAGGGGGGAAAGCAAGGGAGGGGGTCGGCAGGAAAAAGGGCCTTCTCTCGCCAACAGAGCGGACCCATGCGACCCCCGGGGGCTTGGGTTCGGCTCGGGTTCGCCGGCTGTTATTTCGGCCCAAACCGGTGATAAACAAGATCCTGGGGGTGCGACTTGGCCGATTTTTGGGTGCCGGCGCTAAACAATGGCCTGGGGGGTTGTTGGGGGCGCGGCTGGAGATGCTCTTAACGAGGTTCATCAATATGGCTACATCCCCGGGGCCTGACTATGGGTGCTTCTTCCATGACACCATGACAATACCGCACCCGGTCGCCTTGGACGCCGACACATGCCGCCAGCTTCCCCTGCGTTTCTGTGCTATTATGTGGGCACATGTTATATCATGTGTCTACCCTCGCTATATATGAGAGGCCTAGGATACAAGTGTCCTACTAGGACATGACTCCATATTCTATCTAAACACAATACTACTTAGAGTCCAACTGTAACCTACCTTGTACACAATATTTGACACAATTCTAACAAACTCCACCTTGGCGAATATTCTCCGCCACCTTGGATTCGTCCATGTGTCAAACTTCTATGTACATTGGACTTGAGCTTATCTCATGAGCACTGCTGCTACTCCAAATACTCCATATGACTCCACCTGCAACTTGTAGTCCCTTCTTTTCTTGATCACAGTCAACGCTCAAGCGAAAAAAGTTCTCCTTACTCTAGTTTGTGCTCCCAACTTTCAGAGTATCTGTTCAATGCCATCACACACTGATCACTGACATGCGTGAAAGTGAACAACTCACATGGGTGTCACACATAGGAGTTACCTGAACTCAACATCACCGCTCTTCCTTGACCGCCTATATGTAACTTGAAGGAATTTCACTATTGCTTGTAGTCATTCCGAATCAAGTTCACAGTTGTCTCACCACATGTATGACCACCAGAGCCCTGGCCCGTCTCCATGCTCACGTGCATAGCGCACGCCTCTCTGCTATTACTGCGTTGAGCCTCTGCTGTCATGGTCAAGTCTCAAAGGTCGCAAACCACACCACTCAGCCTCCACTGCAGAGTACCACTGATCATCACAGACCAATGATGAGTGTAAGGATCGGAGTATATCGACCAGAGGGGGGGGGGGGTGAATGGGAGATTCAAAATTTCTTTTGAAATGTTGAATACTCTCAACACAGCACTGCGGATAATCAACTAAGTAGTTTCAATTCTACGAAAGAAAACTATTCCCAAAGTAAAACTATTTTCGAAACAAAACTGTTCCCGAAACAAAACTGTTTCCAAAACAGAACTGCTATAAAACATAGCTAGGCAGATTTAGTTCTATGAATCAATACTATCACATAAAAAATTATTAGCATAGATATAATTGCATACATGAAGCAATTGCACACATAACATATAAAAAACATGCACACTACTGCGAAATGTTCATCAGAGCAAGACTAAGCACAATAACTAAGTAGTACCATATGAAAACCAAATTAACATTCAGACAAACAACCTTAAGCACAACGAAAGCATATATGCTACACAATTGGTCATGGTACTAAAATGATTGCTTGGATGATAAAGAAGCACAGTACACAAATAGATATCTATCGACAGCAAAGAGCACCGAAAATAAACTACCGAAAAAAATGCAGTAGGATAAAATTGACTAGTGGTGCTCGATGGCGACAGATGGTTTGGTAGACTAGTTCACTCTTCTGCAAAATAGCCACGTCTGGTTGGAGGGACTTGTGATTCAAAACAAGAGATAAACTCTCTCCATCCTATTCTCCTCAACATGAAGTTCCATGAACTTCAGTTGAATTTACCCGTGGTAGATTCTTTTCGGCAATCTCCAAACCTTCGACAGACTTCTTTGCGAACCACAACGACTCTTGGTTGCTGAAGACTTTGCTTGGTGAATACAACAACTCTTCAACACTCGAGCCGACACCTATCTGTCTTGAGAGTATGCAACTCTCAAGAGTAATAGGTACAAGAACTCTCAACTCGGATCTACTGTGATGCTCAACCACTATCTAAGTTTTGTCTCTTGATTTTCTCTTAGTGAATTTTTAACTCAAATCTCTCGGAGAGGGGTGCTCAATCAATCTTCTCAGAATCTCAAGCAGAGCAGCCACCGGACAACGCAGGTGTAGGGTGGCTATTTATAGTCGCAACCTTCCATGGTAGGAAATGACCATTTTGGACACGCGGTCCAGCCAATGGCCAACAGACACGTTCTCAACGATCGGGTTTTAAGAGCAACGATAACATTACTTGAGGAACAAGTAATGCTAACTCTTCGGTACGAATGAAATTTCTCGCATCAAATAAGAATTGTGTCTCTTGCTCGCAAGTATTTATTCGGAGCACAAAGAGATTTCTCTCGAACTCTCATAGGATTCGGCTAAGCATCATGATACGTCTCCAATGTATCTACAATTTTTTATTGTTCCATGTTGTTATATTATCATTCTTGGATATTTTATAATCATTTTCTAATCATTTTATATCATTTTTTGGTACTAACCTATTGACATAGTGCCAAGTGCTAGTTGATGTTTTTTGCTTGTTTTTACATCACAGAAAATCAATACCAAACGGAGTCCAAACGCAGCGAAACTTTTTGTGCAATTTTGGTAGACCAAAAGATATCTAATGGCTGGAGAAGCACCTGCAGGGTGACCCAAGGGGGCACAACCCACCAGGGTGCGCCTGGGCCCCCAGGCGCGCCCAAGTGGGTTGTGCCCACCTCGGTGGCCTCCCGCACCGCTTATTTGCTCTATAAATACCCCAATATTCCAGAAACCCTAGGGGAGTCAACGACAATTAATTCCAGCCACCGCAAGTTCCACAAACACCAGATCCAATCAAAACACAATCACGAAGGGGTTCATCATCCTCATTGGTGCCTCTCCGATGATGCGTGAGTAGTCTTTTGTAGACCTTCGGGTCCGTAGTTAGTAGCTAGATGGCTTCCTCTCTCTTGTCTGATTCTCAAGAGAATGGTCTCTTGGAGATCCATATGATGTAACTCTTTTTGCGGTGTGTTTGTTGGGATCCGATGAACTTTGATTTTATGATCAGATCTATGTTTTTATCCATGAAAGTTATTTGAGTCTTTTGATCTCTTATATGCATGATTGCTTAGATCCTCGTAGTTCTTCTCTGATATTTGGGTTTTGTTTGGCCAACTTGATCTATTTATCTTGTAATGGGAAGAGGTGCTTTGTGATGGGTTCAATCTTACGGTGCTCGATCCCAGTGACAGAAGGGGAACCGACACGTATGTATCGCTGCTATTAAGGATAACAAGATGGGGTCTATTTCTACATAAATAGATCTTGTCTACGTCATGTCATCGTTATTGCATTACTCTGTTTCTCCACGAACTTAATACACTAGATGCATGCTGGATAGCGGTTCATGTGCGGAGTAATAGTAGTAGATGCAGGCAGGAGCCGGTCTACTAATCTTGGACGTGATGCCTATATAATGATGATTGCATGGATATCATCATGATTATTTGAAGTTCTATCAATTGCCCAACAGTAATTTGTTTACCCACCGTTGTTATTTTTCTCGAGAGAAGTCACTAGTGAAATCTACACCCCCCGGGTCTCTTCTTTATTATATTTGCCTCCGCGATCTATTTTATTTTCTTTTATTTTCAGATATATTGATCCAAAAATACAAAAATACCTCACTGAATTTTATTTGCTTTTATTTGCATTTATAAATCTTTCACAATTTTATCCCGTCTACTTGCCAATTTTTGGCGCCGTAACCTGAAAAGGATTGACAACCACTTTAATACGTCGGGTTGCGAGTATTTGTTATTTGTGTGCAGGTGTTGTTCATGTAGTGTTGCATGGTTCTCCTACTGGTTCGATAACCTTGGTCTCATCATTGAGGGAAATACCTACCGTAGCTGTGCTGCATCATCCCTTCCTCTTTGAGGAAATACGGACGTAGTTCAAGCCGCATCACATCACAACAAATAAAAGTCTCAAATACTTACACCCCTCTTAATAGTACAGTTGTCCTATGACTCAAATAAATGAAAGAAGAACAACGAAACAAATGCTACGTCTTTGCTTCGTGTCCAATCTTCTCGACTGCAGTCATTCTTCTTCGGACACACCGAATGAAAATTGTTTAGCGTCAGCAATTCTTTGAAGACCATCACCGGCACACAATATTTTTAGTATGCTTTTTTCTCGAAACATATCATTCTCTTCTCTGTAACTTAGATGTTTCTGGGTGAAGCTCTTCAAACTTTTTGAAAGAATATATCATTCTTTTTGATAACAAACTTTTCAAGACATGTCAATCTTTTCTGCAGCGTAGATAACTTTTGTGGAAGTTTATAGTAAACTTCTCGGAAGTGGCGATCTTCTCGATAATAAGCTTCTTGAAACATATCAATCTTTTATGCTGCAATCTTCTCGGAAGATTATAGCAAAATCTTCAGTAGCAATCATTTCAGGATAATATAGCAATCTCTTTCGTAGCATTCCTTTCGGTAGCATAGCTTTAGGAAGCAAACCTTTGGGTAGCATACCTTTTGGAAGAAAACCTTTTAGTAGCATACCTATCAGTAGGAAACCTCTCAATAGCATACCTTTTTGGAGTAAACCTTTCGGTAGCATACCTTTCAGAAGCAAACCTTTCAGTAACAAACCTTTTGGCAGATTATTGCAATCTTCTCGATACTCCAGGGATTATTTCTCTGTGTGTGCACGAGCAAACAAATTAGTCCCTCGCTATTTCTAACAACAATCTCCAAAACACAAGGGGCAAGGAATTGCACCAACAATCTCCACCTTTTTGGACGATTGTTGACAAAACAGATAAACATCGAAGAGTAGATAGATATCTAATCAGAAATGTGTTGAATGTAAATACGATAATATCTCAAAGATAAATATACCCCCCCTAAATGTATGCAGCGTATGAAATATTAACCTTTTGTATAGACACGCATATATTAGAATAAGCTTGGTGGAGAGATATTTCACATCTTCAATAATAAATGTATTGCACCGAAGGATAATATCCGAGATATAATAGAGTGCATCCATACGTGAACTCTGGTAATAATTCCACAAGCAAAAATAAATTCTCAAGAGAAATGAAGTATGGAAGTGGTTATTATCATTCGAGAACTAGAAAGAGTTCACAAGAGTTATACCACACGATAAGAATGAAATGAAGGCAAGTGTTGTAAACTCAAAAAACAACCTAGCAAAGACCAACAATTCTATCATTCGATGTATTCTCCCCCTTTTTTTCAACAAGTGTCAAAAAGGTGAAAAAGAACATGAGACATTAGACGCCCAATGGAAAAATAAACTGCCCCCAAAAAAGGTCCAGACTCGCTTGGCGAAGAAATTTCCGCATATCAGGTGACAACATTATCTTCAACTGCATCCTGTTCTGCGTCTTGATCGGAACGCTGCGGCACAATTGGGGTTGCTGAAGCATTTTCATATTTCTTCTGAGAAACTCTTTCAGCAGATAACGGAACACTATTCTCCTCAAATAAAAATTTAAGCGATGTAGCCTCAAACTCAGTGATAACATTGTTCAGATTAATCCTTAGCGGATCTGTCAATGGAAATCTGGCTGAAAACTTAGGAGTGTTGCACTCTCGAAGATATTCAATAGTCAGCGGGGCATCCATGAAGTCATATGCTTCGAAAAGACTAGCCATGTTGATTTTCTTCTTAGAAAGCAATTTCCTCAACGGGGCATCCATGAAATCATCTGAATTTTGCGTGTATTATTGTGGGGAATATTCATCTCATGTGCAAGATGCTCTTTTTCTTTCCGATCATTATCAATGTGCTTCAGCAGGAGTTGTTGGGTTCTATGACTAATATCTAGAATCTGGATGTATTATCTCTAAAAGCTTTGCCTTTTGTAATATTTCTACATCAGCAGAGTGTCTCTAACATGAATGATAAATTTCTCCAGAGTATCTTGAGCAATATGTTCTTTCCTTGCGCATCAATTGATAATCTTATTCCCAGCCTCATTTTCTTCGGCAGAATGAACAAGCTGATGCATGAATACATCTGTGTTATCGGAGAAATAGCCAAGATATAGGCCATTGAGAGTGTTGTGCAATACACCATGAATTTCTCCTGAATCATATGCTCCTGGCAGAAGACTTGTAGTATGACACATAATGTAACGGAAGGTTTGAAAGTTGAACTTCCGATATATTATCCGAGGAAAAACCATACAAATGATAATCGCTAACCTTATCCGAATCCATCAGGAGGTGAAACTGTTCATCAGAAATCTCATCGATAAAATGCACACGAGTTTCAAAGTTGTTTCTTTCAATCCGAGGGAAAGGCAGACACTTGAAAATTCTTCAACGCTGCCCTTCATGACATGGTGATCTGTTATCCATTCGAGATCCCATATAGTATGGCATAAGAATTAGAGAATATATTCTCAGTTCCATGGGTGCTTGAATAAGAAAACCTTCGTAAGCTAAAAATCTTCAATGTCCCGAAGGTTGCTTTAAGCATTCCAATATTTTCATCAGTGGTAAATCAAGATATTCATGAAGGAATATCTGATTACATTTTAGTTGTGAGCATTTTCTTTTGCCAGAGAGCATTTTCTTTCAGCTGCGAGCCAACATTTGTTTCTGATGTACCAACATTTGTTTTCGAATTTTAAGTACTTGGACAATCAATCTCCATGGCAACAACTTCCGTGAGGGGCACACCAACTTTTTTCAAGATTTTCATTCTCAAGCTCATTTCTATTTGACGAGGCATAGGGGCCTTTTCTTTCTCTGATTTATTCTTTTGAAGCAATTGAGCCTTCTTTTCCTTCTCTGATTCTACCTTCTCAAGAATAACTCTGGAAGGAGAATTTTGCTGCCTCACATTCTTTTCAGAAGATTGTTCCGATGCTTGAGGATATGAAACATTTACATCTTCCACACTTCCTTCTCCCTAAGCATCAGGCTCATTTCTTTCGGCTTATAGCTTTCTTTTCAGCAGAAGCATTTTCTTCAGCCCAACTTTCATTTGAAGGGATTTCTTTCAGCATCCAGTTTTCTCCTCATCAGAAGCTTTTTCTTCGTCACAACTTTCTTTTCGATGGGATTTCTTTCAGCACCCCGATTTACTTTCGGTGCCACACATCATTTTCTGCAGATTGCCACTCTTCATCAAACTGAACTTTTGATACAACTCCTATGCCCATGACAGTCTCTTCACCCATATCTGTCTGACCAACATGCTTAGCTGAAACTTCAGCATAACCCATTAGCCAATGAAAGCGAATAGATGCGAGGGAAAATATAGACAGGTCCATTAGTACGCATAGATAAAGTTTTTAATGAAAATCATTTTTGGAGAAGAATGGATCAACACTTTGAGAATTATCTTGAATGAGAAATATCTTGGAAATGTTTCATGCTAGTAAGTTTCGAAAGAAATATACTAAGATGAAATCCATTAATTTTCATCAGAGAGAAAACACAAAGTTTAGATCCGTTCGGATGATCGCGAGGTAAAACTACAAACCGTGCACGGTAAAAAGTATAATCTCTTGAAGTTTTACTGGAATAGTTGAATCAGAAGATAATGACATCGGGTTGAACTCATATTATGAATGGAATGAGAAATATAAGTTCGGATCTCTGTACCGTAACTTGGTGGCAGAGATCAACCATGGTGACACGGAGAGGAAGATTTATCGCGGCGGCTTGGAGCAAATGTGGCGAGGTCCACTGGAGTTTCACCAGCGAATGATCTCGTCGAAGTTGCAAGGGCGGCAATGCACCGAGGATTTTTGAGCGAGGGAGATGTAAGTGCATCTAGTGCCCCTTAGTGATTTTGGTGTACTGAAGACTTATAGGTTAAGGGACTAATGCGTTTGTGAGTGTACACAGGTCTTATAAGTCTCTGAGGAGTTTGATGTATCCAAATGAAGTCGACCTCTAAAAATGAATGTCTTCATCTGAAGACTTTGGTTTTCCTGAAGACTTTGAAAATGAGGAAATTGGTGTGACCTTAAAGATCTTGATGGGAGGACTATGAAGCGTGAATACTTTTGTTTTCGTAGTTTCATTTCCTTCTTTTGAATCGTAGGAAACACCATACTATTAAAGGGGTCAAGGTAATACTAAGGAAAAAATGTCCAGGTGATTCTCATCTCAAAGCCTACACATACCCAATACTTCAAGTGAAGCCTTTGGAAATCTCTTAAAGTTCAGTAAATTTCTTCAGTGACAGAGACGAAGTTCTTTTGGTCTCTGAGGAATTTGTTCTGACCGAGGAGTTAGGAATTTGCTAGTGTGAATTGCCTACAGTGAGGAACGTGATAGCCCTGAGGAATTTGAGAGCTCAAATTTCTGACCGTTGCTGTGCTTTATGCCAGCTTTCCAAAATATCTTATCCATCCAACGGTCATATCCTTAGGGGCATTTATGTCTTATCATGTTGGTATGCTCCCTGGCTATAAATAGCCGCCCCCTCAACCACTAGCTGGTTGGCTGCTTCGAGAGAAACTGACACTTGTCATTTAGAGCATCCCATCCTCCGAGGACTTTGAGAGAAAATCATTAGTGAGGAAAAAACCCAAAAAACCCTACACCTAAAACCCAAAGTGATTGACCATCACTGAAGAGATTGTTCCAGTGTGGAACTGACGCTTGTTACCTTTGAATATTGTGCTTCTTCTAGACGATTATGCGTCAAGGTCTAGAGCATCTAAGAGAAATTGTGGATTGCCGAGTGACCAAGTCTGTGGAGGTTTGCAAGTCACCTTAAAGACTTACCACGAGTGATTGGGCAAGGTCTGTGTGACCTTAGCTCAAGGAAAATATGGTAAGTACTGTGTGTAAAGGGACTGTGTGTCCTTTGGTTTAAATACCAAGCCCCTCCAACCAGACGTACAACTGTCACAGCAGTTGGAACTGGTCTACCAAATCACTGTCTTCACCGAGCTACTAGTTCTATTTCCTCAACCCTTTCATTTACTCGCTTATGTGTTTATGAAATTGAGCGTTACTATTTGAAGAATTTGACTAGAGACTTTCTCAATTTCCTCAATCCTATTTCTTTAGTCACCTTGTCTTCTGCCTGCTTATCCTATTTACACGCTACTTGTGCTCTGTGTATATTTCATTTCATCATGATGACTATGCTATTGTCTTGTTATGCATGCACCTGAGTACTTTATCCAATGCTTGTATTTCGTCACTTACCAAATTCCTCAAATAGTATTTCCTCAATGCAGAATTGTAAAAATCGCCTATTCACCCCCCTCTAGTCGACATAACACACTTTCAATTGGTATCAGAGCAAGGTACTCACTTGGTCTATGTGGTTTTGGTTTAACCACCTAGAGTTTTAGTTATGTTGACTGCAGGCATGATCAAGGTCTCGGCTGGGTGTCCTACCTTCGATGGGACAGATTACCCATGCTAGAAGAACAAGATGCGCATGCATCCTAAGGCAATTGACAACTATCTCTGGTAAGTTGCGGAAAATGGCGTTCCATCCATCACCCCCCCCATAAACGTTGCTGATGTGAAGAGATTCAAGGAACTAGACTCCCAAGCGAAGAATATCATATGTGTCCATCTGAGAAGAGGAGCGTATGGTAGAGTGAGTGCTTTGGAGACTTCTAAGCTTATCTGGGATAGGCTGTCCAAAGTCAACAAAGGAATTACAACCCAACGTGATTCTTGAGTTGACGTTCTTCGTAATCTCTTCAACCGCTTCAAAAGACTCGACAACAAAAATGTTCATCAAACCTTTGATCACCTCAGTAACATCCCCAATGAGCTTCACGCACTTGGTGCCACAGACATCACCGACCACGAGGTGGTGAAGAAATTGCTGAGATCACTTGATTCCTCATTCTTCACACTAGCACCGTGATTCAAGAGCATGGAGACTACAAGTCACTAGATCTTGCTGATATCCTCAAGAGACTGAATACTCATTAATTCCAGCAAGCTGAGAAGAGAGACCTCTACGGGCTAAGATATGGAAGATCATGTGCACTGAAGGCCAAGGAAATTTCCTCATCTGAAGGGGAAGATTCTGAAAGTAGCCTTGGTGATCCTGAGGAACTAAGTCAGGAGCTAGCAATGCTTGTGAGGAAACTCCAGTTATCAAGGCACGACTATTTTGCAAAATCTTCAAGAGGTGATGACTTGAGATCAGATTCTCCACAAATGCAAAAAGTCTGGTCACTACATGGTTGATTGTCCTTAGTGGCTGAAGGAATCAAAGAAGAAGAAGTACAAGGATGATAGTTCAGATGACCCAAAGAAAAAGAAGAAATCTTCAAAGTCCTCATCGTCAAAATATCCAAAGTCTTCATCTCACAAGAAGAGCAGTTCCAAAAGGGCTCGGGCATTTATTGGCAAGGAAATGGATTCTAAAGCTGAATCTGAGGAATGAGGAAGAGGAGGAATCTGAAGAGTCAAACTCTGGTGTGGCGAGCCTAGCTCTCGCTACTGCTCTCTTTAGCAAGTCCATCCTCAACTATGAGGAAAATGGCAACTTCAACACCGCTGATGATAGTGATGTTGAATTTGCTCCCACCTATTGATTCATGGAAAAAGGTGCCAAGGTACTCAAATATCCCTCCTCTGAATCAGTTGAAGATGAATCCGATGAAGACCTCAAACCTAGCTATTCCAAGCTTGCTAATATTGCCACTAAACAACAAAAGGCTTTGGAAAGGATTCAAAATTTGCTAGAGAAAAGCGATGACCTGTTGGGTGAGGAATTGGATCAAACTCAAACTGATAATCTTCAACGAATTTAGTCTAAGTTTGATAACCTTCAAGGTCCTCATGAAACACTCTTAGCCGATCATGAGAAGCTTTCTTATGAATTTTTTCAAGGAAAGCAAGATCTTGAGAAACTAAGGGTGAGTCATGATGATCTTCAGAGGGATAATGATTCCTTGCTTGCTCAGCAGATCAGTTCTGCTCAAGAAGAATTCATTCCTCCATGTTTGAAATGCATTGAACGTGAATCTGCTAATTCGTCACCTGAAAGTCCAAATGCTTCTATTACTGCAACTTCTTCAACTATTTTTGTGGTCACAAATTCCTCATCTGAGGATACCACAAGTATCACTGATGAAAATGCAGGGTTGAAGGAATTGTATGTGACAGCCATGTACAAAAGCCTCAAAGGGCATCAAGCTCTTTGTGATGTTCTTAAAAGGCAGATCCTAAACAGGAACCCTAGGAAAGAGGTATTTCATTTTAGAGGAAATTCAATGCTGATGGGTCCTACTGGAAACCTGAGCAGTACCCCAAAACCCCATGGGTTATTGCAAAAGGACCTCTCGTAGATCCATCTACTTTATCTGGCTTTACATATGAATCTTCATATTCATCTGATGAGTCAATTGACTCCAACTATAAACTGTTCTAAAACCAGAATGGTGAAGTATTTGCCAGATATGTTGGAACTAAGTGCAGGAATGGTCCTCATGTGAACCAAATCTGGGTTCTCAAAAGGTGCCTTGAAAGTCTTCAAATGAATTTCCTCATGACACCACCTGTGAAGAATAGGAGCCCCAGATCAAATTCTTCATACGGGTCAAATTCCTCATATGGTCAAAAGTACACTTATCTTCGTGCCAATGCTTCTGTTTCGCAAGGAAAATCTAAGAGTCATGAATATGTGCATTATTTTTCAAATCATTATGTTCATAAGTCCTTGAAGAATTTCTCTGCTTATTCATATGCATACTCTAACCCCTCCTATGTGAAACCAATTGCACTGCCTTCAATGACACCTTTCTCGTATGGAGCTCGTAGAATGATGAAGTCTGTGCCACCCCTCTAGATGTGGGTGGTGAAGAAAAAGAACTAATCTCTAAAGTAGGGTCAGGTCTCCAGACGAACTTGAATGTCTGAAGAATTTGCTGGAGACCTAGGAGTGCTTGAAAGGACGCAAGCTAATCATGAAGAAATGAATCACTCATTTCTCACGTCCTTATATTGTTGTATCTATTGCACTACTTGATGAAATTCTATCTGACGAATTTGATGTCATATTCTTCACTCTGAAGTATATGAGTTCGTAAGATGCACTAATTCGTTAGTAGGATGAATCTCTCAAAGCTACTGAGTGGGTCCTCGATAGTGGACGTACAAATCACATGACTGGTGACAAGAACTTATTGATGGACTTTGCTTTATCTCCATCGCATCTGAAGCATATCAGCTATGCTGACAAAGGAAAAAAGCAAGGTATTGGGTCTAGGTAGGGTTGCAATCTCAAAGGATCGACACATGGACAAAGTCATGCTTGTCGAGTCCCTCGGATTCAACCTCATGTCAGTCTCAATGCTTTGTGATCTTGATATGGTTGTCATCTTTGGCAAATATCCTTGCATAGTACTCATGGATTCAAACAAATCGAAGTCTTTAGGAGAGGGGACTTGTATATTGTTGATTCTTTGTAGGACCACAACCCGCCACATGTTTTACTTGCAAAAGCTTAAGAAGGCTGGCTGTGGCATCGTCGACTCAGTCATGCTGGCATGAGGAACTTTCACATGCTTGTGAAGAAGAAGCATGCCATCGGCATTGAGGGTGTCAAATTCCTCAAAGATCATCTTTGCGGGGCTTTTGAGGCTAGAAACATGACCAGATCCAAGCATCCCTCGAAGACTATCATGACTACCACTCGTCCTTTTGAATTGCTTCACATGAACTCTTTTGCCCCACTCATTATGCCATACTAACAAATGTATCATCATTATATGGCTTTGTTATTGTTGATGATTATTCTTGTTACACCTAGGTGCATATCATTATGTACAAAACTGAAGTGCAGGAAGTGTACGTGCAAAAATGAAGTGCAGGTCTTGTTACACCTTCAAATGATTTTCCTCAAGTGCCTTGATGATATCCAGTGTGAAGATCAAGCATATCAGGAGTGACAATGGGACCGAGTTCAAGAACACTGGTCTTGATGAGTATCTTGATGAACTTTGTGTTACTCACGAGTTATCTGCCCCATACACTCCTCAGTAGAATGGCATCGTGGAGCGCAAGAACTGGACTCTGGTTGAGATGTCTCGCACTATGCTTGATGAATACAAGACGCCTCGTCTCTTCTGGCCTGAGGCTATTGATATTGTGTGCCACATCATCAACAGGGTATATCTTCACAAATTTCTCAACAAAACCTCATATAAGCTCCTCACTGACAAGAAACACAATGTGAGTTATTTCAAAGTCTTTGGTGCTAAATGTTGGATTAGAGATCCTCATCACAACTCAACATTTGCACCGAAAGCACATGAAGGTTTCATGCTTGGTTATGGAAAGGACTTGCACACCTACAGAGTCTTCAACACCTATCACCACAAGGTTGTTGAAACTGTAGATGTGCGGTTCGATGAAACTAATGGTTTGCAAAGAGAGCACCTACCTCATGTGCTAGATGAAATGTCTCCTGAGGAATCCATTAGGTTCAAGGATACGGAGGATGTCATACCGACTAAAGAATTTATTCCAGACCATGAAAATGACCATGTTGGTGCACCTGAGGAAAATGGCTCTCAAGAAAATGCTCAGCCCAATCAAAGTCATCAACCTGCTCATCATCGCATGGCCAATGAAGTGCAGATTGACAAAATCCTCGACAACATCAATGCACCAGGTCCTCTCACACGCTCAAAAGGTTCACATTTTTATAACTTTGCTGGGCACTTCTCTTTGGTTTCTATCACAGAACCCACCAAAGTTGATGAGGCATTTCTGGAGCCTGAGTGGATTCAAGATATGCAATAGGAATTACATTAATTCGATCTCAACAAGGTGTGGGAACTTGTCAAGCAACCAGATCCTCGCAAGCACAACATCATAGGCACCAAGTGGATCTACCACAACAAGCAAGACGAAAATGGCCAAATGGTGAGGAACAAGGCTCGTCTTGTAGCTCAAGGCTACATGATACGTCTCCAACGTATCTATAATTTTTGATTGTTCCATGCTGTTATATTATCATTCTTGGATGTTTGACAATCATTTTATATCATTTTTTGGTAATAACCTATTGACATAGTGGCAAGTGCCAGTTGCTGTTTTTTGCTTGTTTTTTACATCGCAGAAAATCAATACCAAACGGAGTCCAAACGCAACGAAACTTTTTGTGGAATTTTTATGGACCAGAAGACATGCAATGGGCCGGAGAAGCACCTAGGGGGGCACAACCCACCAGGGCGCGCCTGGGCTCCCAGGCATGCCCAGGTGGATTGTGCCCACCTCGGTGGCCTCCCGCACCGCCTCTTTACTATATAAATACCCCAATATTCTAGAAACCCTAGGGGAGTCGACGGAAATCAATTCCAGCCGCCGCAAGTTCCAGAAACACCAGATCCAATCTAAACACCATCGTGGAGGGGTTCATCATCCTCATTGGTGCCTCTCCAATGATGCGTGAGTAGTCTTTTGTAGACTAGACCTTGGGGTCCGTAGTTAGTAGTTAGATGGCTTCCTCTCTCTCGTTTGATTCTCAATACAATGGTCTCTTGGAGATCCATATGATGTAACTCTTTTTGAAGTGTGTTTGTTGGGATCCGATGAACTTTGAGTTTATGATAAGATCTATGTTTTTATCCATCAAAGTTATTTGAGTCTCTTGATCTCTTATATGCATGATGGCTTATAGCCTTGTATTTCTTCTCCGATATTTGGGTTTTGTTTGGCGAACTTGATCTATTTATCTTGCAATGGGAAGAGGTGCTTTGTGATGGGTTCGATCTTACGGTGCTTGATCCCAGTGACAGAAGGGAAACCGACACGTATGTATTGTTGCTATTAAGGATAACAAGATGGGGTCTATTTCTACAAAAATAGATATTGTCTACATCGTGTCATCGTTCTTATTGCATTACTTCGTTTCTCCATGAACTTAATACACTAGATGCATGCTGGATAGCGGTCGATGTCTGGAGTAATAATAGTAGATGCAGGCAGGAGTTAGTCTACTAATCTTGGACGTTATGCCTATATAATGATCATTGCCTGTATATCGTCATGATTATTTGAAGTTCTATCAATTGCCCAACAGTAATTTGTTTACCCACCGTTGCTATTTTTTGAGAGAAGCCACTAGTGAAACCTACGGCCCCCGGGTCTCTTTTCTAATATATTTGCCTTCACGATCTATTTTTATTTGCTTTTATTTTCAGATTATTACTCCAAAAACCCAAAAATACCGTGCTGCAATTTTTTTTCATTTATTTTATCTCGCTTTCCCGCGAGATCTATTTATCCAATGTACTACAATTTTACCTATATATTTACCCGTGAGGGATTGACAACCCCACTCTTACGTCGGGTTGCAAGTATTTGTTCTTTGTGTGCAGGAGCTGTTTACGTGATGTTGTGTGGTTCTCCTACTGGTACGATAACCTTGGTCTTATCACTTAGGGAAATAGGTACGGTAGATGTGCTGCATCATCCCTTCCTCTTTGGGGAAATACCGACGTAGTTCAAGCTGCAAACAAAAGGAATTTCTGGCACCGTTGCCGAGGAGGATTCACGTCTCCCGTCAACTTGCCAATTTCTGGTTCCATTGCCGGGGTGACATCATCAACATCTACCAGGTTCCTAATCACAAATTTCATCTGCTTGCAATTTACATTATTTGGCATTTGCCTCTCATTTTCCTCTCCCCCACTTCACAAAAAATGCGGTTTTATTCGCCCTCTTTTTCATTTGTCGTTTTATTGTAAGATCTATCTTTTTGCTTGAAATCATGAGTGACTTTGGTATGGCAGAAATAGATGATGGCCTAACTCCTAAAATTGGACGATCTGGCAATCTGGATGCTAAAACTTTTATTTTGGGGCAAGGGAATGTTATAGGAAAAGAACGTATCCAAGAATTTTTCAAGTGTGTTGGAAATTTAAGTCTTAAGGATGCTCCTATTCTTAAGAGGACTAAATCTTATGCAGAAGTTATTTCAACACTAGTTCTGAAACTTGAAAGTAAATTTATCCGTACCCATCCAACCTTGCAGAGATTGTTTTTTGAGCTACCCGTTATAAAGAATCCCAAAGCTAAAAAGTTAGCCACCCTTGTTCTTATGAATGAAGTTGATTACATAATACGGGAAGCTAGAGAAAATTTTCATTTATATGGTATGGATCATGAAAGACGGTGATAGATGAAATTCTTTATAATAGTGATTATTTGCTAAGACATTTGCTTGGGGACAATCAAGTCTTTGATGAGAATCTTAAAAAGGAGGCCCCAAAAATACATTGCTGCAATTTTTTTCATTTCTTTTATCTCGCGTTCCCGCGAGATCCATTTATCCGATCTACTACAATTTTACCTATTTTTTACCCATGAGGGATTGACAACCCCTCTCTAACATCGGGTCGCAAGAATTTGTTCTTTGTGTGCAGGAGCTGTTTATGTCGTGTTGCATGGTTCTCCTACTAGTTTGATAACCTTGGTCTCATCACTGAGGGAAATACCTACCGTAGCTGTGCTACATCATCCCTTCCTCCTTGGGGAAATACCAACGTAGTTCAAACCGCAATCACTGCACAAGATGAAGGAATTGATTTTGATGAAGCTTTTGTACCTGTTGCTAGACCTGAAGCCATTCGCATATTGCTTGCTTATGCTAACCATCATAATATCATCTTCCATCAAATGGATGTGAAAAGTGCATTACTCAATGGTAAGCTTGAAGAAGAAGTATATGTTGCTCAACACCCAGGTTTTGAATATCGTAAGCATCCTGACAAAGTCTTCAGACTCAACCAAGGCCCTCTATGGCCTCAAGCAGGATTCTCAGGTATGGGATGATACACTGAAGGAATTTTTCATGAAGAAATGCTTCAAACCCAGTTCACTTGAGCCAACTCTTTTCACAAAAGCTTATGATGATGAATTATTCGTGTGCCAAATATATGTGAATGATATTATCTTTGGTTGTACTGATGAACATCACCGTGATGAATTTGGATACATGATGCGTGAAGAATATCAAATGTCTATGATGGGAGAATTGAAATTCTTCTTGGGTCTTCAAACTTGTCAATAATGCAATGGCATCTTCATATCTCGAGAGAAATACCTCAAGGATGTTCTGAGGAAATTCGGCATGCAAGATTACAAAGGCGTCAAAATCCCTATGCCCACAAATGGCCAACTCTCCACCGACGAAAATGGTAAAGATTTCAATCAAAAGGTATACCGCTCCATGATTGGTTCTTTATTGTACCTATGTGCATCTAGGACAAATATTATGCTTAGTGTTTGCATGTGTGCCTGTTTTCAAGCTACACCGAAGGAATCACACCATAAGGCTGTAAAACATATTCTTTGGTATCTAGCTCACACTCCAACACTTGGATTATGGTGTCCTAAGGGCTCGGATTTTGATCTCATTGTTTATTTTGACTCTGACTATGCTGGTGATCGAGTGGAACGCAAGTCAACATCAGGCACATGCCATTTCCTCGGATGATCCTTAGTATGTTGGTCCTTGAAGAAGTAGAACTGCGTATCACTCTCTACTGCTGAAACTGAGTATATTGCTTATGTTTCTTGCTGTGCTCAATTGCTGTGGATTAAGCAAACCCTCACGGATTATGGCATCAATTTGAAGAATGTTCCTGCCAATTGCGACAACGAGAGTGCCATCAAGACTGCTCATAATCCAGTTCAACACTCGAAGACTAAGCACATCCAGATTCATCATCATTTTCTTCGAGATCATGTGTTGCAGGGCGATATCTGCAACCTCTTGAGCACTGCGTTGGTTTTCCCTTGAAGAGGAAAGGGTTATGTAGCAAAGTAGCGTAAGTATTTCCCTTAGTTTTTGAGAACCAAGGTATCAATCCAGTAGGAGGCTCCTCACAAGTCCCTCGTACCTACACAAACAAACAAGAACCTCGCAACCAACGCGATAAAGGGGTTCTCAATCCCTTCACGGTAACTTGTGAAAGTGAGATCTGATAGAGATAATAAGATAAGATAAATATTTTTGGTATTTTTATGATATAGATTGGAAAGTAAAGATTGCAAAATAAAGTAGATTAGAAACTTATATGATAAAAGATAGACCCGGGGGGCATAGGTTTCACTAGTGGCTTCTCTTAAGATAGCATAAGTATTACGGTGGGTGAACAAATTACTGTCGAGAAATTGATAGAAAAGTGCATAGTTATGAGAATATCTAGGCATTATAATGTATATAGGCATCACGTCCGCAACAAGTAGACCGACTCCTGTCTGCATCTACTACTATTACTCCACACATTGACCGCTACCA
Organism: Triticum aestivum; assembly: GCF_018294505.1. Taxonomy (NCBI): domain Eukaryota; kingdom Viridiplantae; phylum Streptophyta; class Magnoliopsida; order Poales; family Poaceae; genus Triticum; species Triticum aestivum. The sequence goes on from NC_057813.1 coordinate 400,745,700, forward strand.
GCATGCATCTAGCGTATTAAGTTCATAAGAACAGAGTAAAGCATTATGCAAGATGAAATGATGTAGAGGGATAAACTCAAGCAATATGATATAAACCCCATCTTGTTATCCTCGATGGCGACAATACAATACGTGCCTTGCTGCCCCTGCTGTCACTGGGAAAGGACACCGCAAGATTGAACCAAAGCTAAGCACTTCTCCCATTGCAAGAAAGATCAATCTAGTAGGCCAAACCAAACTGATAATTCGAAGAGACTTGAAAGATAACCAATCATAAATAAAAGAATTCAGAGCAGATTCAAATATTTCTCATAGATAAACTTGATCATAAACCCACAATTCATCGGATCTTGACAAACACACCGCAAAAAGAGTTACATCGAATAGATCTCCAAGAAGATTGAGGAGAACATTGTATTGAGATTCAAAGAGAGAGAAGAAGCCATCTAGCTAATAACTATGGACCCGAAGGTCTGTGGTAAACTACTCACAACTCATCGGAGAGGCTATGGTGTTGATGTAGAAGCCCTCCATGGTCGATTCCCCCTCCCGCCGAGTGCCAACGAAGGCTCTAAGATGGGATCTCGCGGATACAGAAGGTTGCGGCGGTGGAAATAGGTTTTCGTGTTGCTCCTGGATGTTTTCGGGGTACATAGATATATATAGGTGAAGGAAGTCGGTCAGGGGAGCCATGAGGGGCCCACGAGGGTGGGGGCGCACCCACCCCCCTAGGGCGCGCCAGGCACCCTCGTGGCCGCCTCGGCTGCTTCTTGACGTCCACTCCAAGTCTTTTGGATTGCGTTTGTTCCAAAAAGATCGCTCCCGAAAGTTTCATTCCGTTTGGACTCCGTTTGATATTCCTTTTCTTCGAAACACTGAAATAGGCAAAAAAAACAACAATTCGGGCTGGGCCTCCGGTTAGTAGGTTAGTCACAAAAATGATATAAAGGTGTAATGTAAAGCCCATAAACATCCTAAACGGGTAATATAATAGCATGGAACAGGTTGTAGATACGTTGGAGACATATCAAGCATCCCGAAGCTTAATTCATGCTCGTCCTCGAGTAGGTAAATGATAAAAATAGAATTTTTGATGTGGAATGCTTCCTAGCATATTTCTCAATGTAATTTTCTTTATTGTGGCATGAATGTTCAGATCTAAATGATTCAAGATAAAAGTTCATATTAACATAGAAATAGTAATACTTGAAGCATACTAACAAAGCAACCATGTCTTCTCAAAATAACATGGCTAAAGAAAGCTATCCCTACAAAATCATATAGTCTGGCTATGCTCTGTCTTCATCACACAAAGTATTTAATCATGCACAACCCCGATGACAAGCCAAGCAATTGTTTCATACTTTAGTATTCTCAAACCTTTTCAACTTTCACGCAATACATGAGCGTGAGCCATGGACATAGCACTATATGTGGAGTAGAATGGTAGTTGTGGAGAAGACAAAAAGGGAGAAGATAGTCTCACATCAACTAGGCGCATCAATGGGCTATGGAGATGCCCATTAATAGATATCAATGTGAGTTAGTAGGGATTGCCATGCAACGGATGCACTAGAGCTATAAGTGTATGAAAGCTCAACAAAAGAAACTAAGTGGGTGTACATCCAACTTGCTTGCTCACGAAGTCCTAGGGCATTTTGAGGAAGCCCATCATTGGAATATACAAGCCAAGTTCTATAATGAAAAATTCCCACTAGTATATGAAAGTGACAACATAGGAGACTCTCTATCATGAAGATCATGGTGCTACCTTGAAGAACAAGTGTGGTAAAAGGATAGTAGCATTGTCCCTTCTCTCATTTTCTCTCATTTTTTTGGTTGGCTTCTTTGGCCTCTTCTTTTTATTTGGGCTTCTTTGGCCTCTTTTATTTTTTGTAAAGTCTGAAGTCTCATCCCGACTTGTGGGGGAATCATAGTCTCCATCATCCTTTCCTCACTTGGGACAATGCTCTAATAATGAAGATCATCACACTTTTATTTACTTACAACTCAACACTAAGAACAGAACAAAATATGACTCTATATGGATGCCTCCGGCGGTGTACCAGGATATGCAATGAATCAAGAGTGACATGTATGAAAGAATTATCAAGGCGGCTTTGCCACAAATATGATGTCAACTACATTCAAAAGGAATATGACAATGATGGAGCGTGTCATAATAAACGGAACGGTGAAAAGTTGCATGGCAATATATCTCGGAATGACTATGGAAATGTCATAATAGGTAGGCATGGTGGCTGTTTTGAGGAAGGTATATGGTGGGTGTATGGTACCGGCGAAAGTTGCGTGGCACACGAGATGCTAGCAATGGTGGAAGGGTGAGAGTGCGTATAATCCATGGACTCAACATTAGTCATAAAGAACTCATATACTTATTGCAAAAATCTACAAGTTATTGAAACGAAGTACCACGCGCATGCTCCTAGGGGATAGATTGGTAGGAAAATACCATCGCTCGTCCCCGACCGCCACTCCTAAGGAAGACAACCAATAAATAAATCGTGCCCCAACTTCATCACAAAGCGGTTCACCATACGTGCCTGCTACGGGAATCACAAACTTCAGCACAAGTATTCCTCCAATTCACAACTACTCTACTAGCATGACTCTAATATTTCCATCCTCATATCTCAAAACAATTATCAAGCATCAAATTGATTATAGCATCCAATTCACTTTCTATGATAGTTTTTATTATACCCAACTTGGATGCCCATCATTCCAGGACCAATTTTATAATCATAGCAAATACCATGCTGTTCTTAAAAACTCTTAAAATAATATAAGTGAAGAATGAGAGATCAATAATTTCTACAAAATAAAACCACCATCGTGCTCTAAAAAGATATAAGTGAAGTACTAGAGCAAAATTGTCTAGCTCAAAAGATATAAGTGAAGCACATAGAGTATTCTAATAAATTCCGAATATTGTTGTGTCTCTCCCAAAAGGTGTGTACAGCAAGGATGATCGTGGTAAACTAAAAACCAAAGACTTATATCATACAAGACGCTCCAAGCAAAACACATATCATGTGGCGAATAAAAATATAGCTCCAAGTAAAGTTACTTATAGGCGAAGACAAAAGAGGGGATGCCTTCCGGGGCATCCCCAAGCTTAGGCTTTTTGTTGTCCTTTAATTATCTTGGGGTGCCATGGGCATACCCAAGATTTTGCTCTTGCCACTCCTTATTCCATAATCCATCAAATCTTTACCCAAAACTTGAAAACTTCACAACACAAAACTCAACAGGAAATCTCATGAGCTCCATTAGTGCAAGAAAGAAAAACCACCACTTAAGGTACTGTAATGAACTCATTCTTTATTTATATTGGATTTAAACCTAATATTTTCCAACTTCTCTATGGTTCATACCCCCCGATACTAGCCATAGATTCATCAAAATAAGCAAACAACACACGAAAAGCAGAATCTGTCAAAAACAGAACAGTCTGTAGCAATCTGTAACTTTCGAATACTTATGAACTCTAAAAGTCCTACCAAAATAGGAAGTCCTAGGAAATTTGTCTATTGATCTACTTCAAAAATAATCAACTAAAAAATCACATTTCTTTGATTTATTAAAATTATTCTCGTGCGTGCAAAAGTTTTTGTTTTTCAGCAGAATCAAATTAACTATCACCGTAGGTTATCCTATAGGTTCTACTTCACACAAATACTAATTAAAACATAAAACCACATCTAAACAGAAGCTAGATGATTTATTTATTACTAAATAGAAGCAAAAAAGCAAGGAACAAAAATAAAATTGGGCTGCCTCCCAACAAGCGCTATCCTTTAACACCCCTAGCTAGGCATAAAAGCAAGAATAGATCTAAGTATTGCCATCTTTGGTATTCAACTCTTAAGTGGCTTTCATAATAGATTCATAAGGTAATTTGATTTTCTTTCTAGGAAAGTGTTCCACACCATTCCTGAATGGAAATTGGAATCTAATATTTCCTTCCTTCATATCAATAATTGCACCAATCGTTCTAAGGAAAGGTCTACCAAGAATAATAGGACATGAAAGATTGCAATCTATATCAAGAATGATAAAATCTATGGGCACATAATTCCTATTTGAAATAATAATAACATCATTAATCCTTCCCATAGGTTTCTTAATAGTGGAATCTGCAAGGTGCAAGTTTAAAGAGAAATCATCAAATTCATGGAAACCTAGCACATCACATAAAGTTATTGGAATCGTGGAAACACTAGCACCCAAATCGCACAAACCATAACATTCATGATCTTTAATTTTAATTTAAATAGTAGGTTCCCACTCATCATAAAGTTTTCTAGGGATAGAAACTTCCAATTCAGGTTTTTCTTCATAAGATTGCATCAAAACATCAACAATATGTTTGGTAACAGTTTTATTTTGACTATAAGCATGAGGAGAATTCAACATGGATTGCAACAAGGAAATAAAATATTTAAAGAACAATTAACATAATTAAATTCCTTGAAATCCAAAATAGTGGGTTCATTGCTATGTAAAGTTTTGACCTCTCCAATCCCACTTTTACCAAATTTAGCATCCGAATCTAGAAACTCCGAATCATTGGGATGCCTTTTAACTAAAGTTGACTCATCTCCAGTCCCATCATTATCAAGATTCATATTGCAAAAAATAGGGGACACATCAATAAATTTTAGATCTTCATCATTATTTTCCCCTAACCCTTCAGGTTTGGCAGCCATCTTATTAACTAAAGTGGCTTGCTTATCAGAAATTTGGGCTATTGATTTTTCAAGACGAGCAATCTGAGAATTCAAACCATAAAATTATTTAGACATATCATCAAGCTCTTTATTCATGTACTCCACAAAGCTTTTTTGTTCTCTAAGCTCATTTCTAAAGAAATTATTATACTCAAATTGTAAAGTCATAAATCTTCTAACATTTAATTCAATCTCTTCCAACCTTATAAGATGAAGATCAGCATTCTTAGGCAAAGCCATAAGGGCAACAGGCACACAAGAGGCAAGCGAAAGAGAGAGGAGAACAGGAAAGAGAGGCCGAATAAAACGGCAAGGGTGAAGTGCGGGAGTGGAAAACAAGAGGCAAATGGAAAATAATGTAATACGAGAGAGATGAGTTTGTGATGGGTACTTGGTATGTCTTGACTTGAGAGAAGACCTCCCCGGCAACGGTGCCAAAAATCCTTCTTGCTACCTCTTGAGCACTGTGTTGGTTTTCCCTTGAAGAGGAAAGGGTGATGCAACAAAGTAGCGTAAGTATTTCCCTCAGTTTGTGAGAACCAAGGTATCAATCCAGTAGGAGGCTCCTCACAAGTCCCACGTATCTACACAAACAAACAAGAACCTCGCAACCAACACAATAAAGGGGTTGTCAATCCCTTCACGGTAACTTGCAAAAGTGAGATGTGATAGAGATAATAAGATGAGATAAATATTTTTGGTATTTTTATGATATAGATTGGAAAGTAAAGATTGCAAAATAAAGTAGATTGGAAACTTATATGATAAAAGATAGACTTAGGGGCCATATGTTTCACTAGTGGCTTCTCTCAAGATAGCATAAGTATTACGGTGGGTGAACAAATTACTGTCGAGCAATTGATGGAAAAGTGCATAGTTATGAGAATATCTAGGCATGATCATGTATATAGGCATCACGTCCGCAACAAGTAGACCGACTCCTGCCTGCATCTACTATTATTACTTCACACATTGACTGCTATCCAGCATGCATCTAGAGTATTAAGTTCATAAGAACAGAGTAACGCATTAGGCAAGATGACATGATGTAGAGGGATAAACTCAAGCAATATGACATAAACCCCATCTTTTTGTCCTCGATGGCACCAATACAATACGTGCCTTGCTGCCCCCGCTGTCATTGGGAAAGGACACCGCAAGATTGAACCCAAAGCTAAGCACTTCTCCCATTGCAAGAAAGATCAATCTAGTAGGCCAAACCAAACTGATAATTCTAAGAGACTTGCAAATATAACCAATCATACATAAAAGAACTCTGAGGAGATTCAAATATTTCTCATAGATAAACTTGATCATAAACCCACAACTCATCGGATCTCAACAAACACACCGCAAAAAGAGTTACATCAAATAGATCTCCTAGAAGATCGAGGAGAACATTGTATTGAGATTCAAAGAGAGAGAAGAAGCCATCTAGCTAATAAGTATGGACCCGAAGGTCTGTGGTAAACTACTCACAACTCATCGGAGAGGCTATGGTGTTGATGTAGAAGCCCTCCGTCGTCGATTCCCCCTCCGGCAGAGCGCCGACGAAGGCTCTAAGATGGGATCTCGCGGATATAGAAGGTTGCGGCGTTGGAAATAGGTTTTCGTGGTGCTCCTGGATGTTTTGGGGGTACGTAGATATATATAGGCGAAGGAAGTCGGTCAGGGGAGCCACGAGGGGCCCACGAGGGTGGGGGGTGCGCCAAGCACCCTCGTGGCCGCCTCGGCTGCTTCTTGACATCCACTCCAAGTCTCCTGGATTGTGTTTGTTCCAAAAAGATCACTCGCGAAGGTTTCATTCCGTTTGGACTCCGTTTGATATTCCTTCTCTTCGAAACACTGAAATAGGCAAAAAAACAGCAATTCGGGCTGGGCCTCCGGTTAGTAGGTTAGTCCCAAAAATGATATAAAAGTGTGAAGTAAAGCCCATTAACATCCAAAACAGGTAATATAATAGCATGGAACAATAAAAAATTATAGATACGTTGGAGACGTATCAATATCTTCATCGACCGCGTGAAGATTGAAGAACAGCTGGGTGATATCTTCACAAAACCCTTCGATGAAAATGGGGTTTTCAAGTTGTGGTGTGAGATAAATATCTTAGAATCTTCGAAAGGACACACACCCTAACCCTTATGCAAAATTGATGACTTATATGTGCAGCACATGAAGTAACATTTTTCTTCAATCAACGGAGACTAACCCTCTAAGTGTGAAGAATTTAATGAAGAATTTGATTCTTAGAGCCCTACAACAATTGTACGCAATGTCTGAAATCATCATTCTTATACGGTGGGTCACGCCACCAACAAAAGTTGAAAATCTTCAAAATTGTGTTTTTCGTCATTTTTCTAATTCTTTAAATTTTCAAATTCCTCAAGTTTGCAATTTCTTCAACTTTTCGACTAGTGTTCTTCATTTCTTCTCTCCTCGCTCGAGCTCTGACCTAGCGCTGCCGCTAGACTCCATCGTCGCCGGTGAGGAAGAGCTTCACGGCTTCGATGACATCGCCGTCGTACTCGTTCCGGCGCACAAATCCTCACTCCACCGCCGTAGCTATGTCCCGCCGCCGAGTTAGGGCGTGGGAGATTTGGATAGACGAACTTCCAAGTTCTCACTCCCAGTTTGCCGTGTTCTTCATCAAGGGTAATTAAAATCTGATTTTACAGCCCTACTTTGATTCCTATGATTTTCACAAAATCCTCAAAAGGTGTTTATTATTCAACAAACTACTCCTTAAAAACCACATTGCTTCCTTTCCTTGATTTATTTCTCTAAGCTATGATTTTCCTCAAGATTCCTCAATTGTGTGGATTCTCAAATCTGTACAACTCCAAAACTCGAGTCAAGAATGCTTAGTGAAATTCCTCAATACATATATGGTAAAATTCCTCAACTTGATTCCTTTTGAAAATTTTCTGAGAACGCATATGACCTCTTCAAATTCTTTGCACCAATACTCTGTTCACAGGTACAAAATGTTTGCTGATAAATCTCTAGGTTCTCATCAACTTAACTCATTTGCAGCGTTCCTCGAAGACAAATTGCATACTTCCTTAGAATCTTCAAAAGTTCAAAATCCTCAAGTGAGGAAAATGGCAAACGGGAAAAGACCTCAGAAAGGAGGAAAGAGGCCTGAAACAATGTCGGTGTACAAAAGTAGGGGCTCTCCTTTTGACCCCTTTACTTGTGCACGAGCAGCCAGAGCCACCCGCCACGGCCACGCATAACATGGCAGGAAAGGGAAGCCGGAGAGAAGCCGAAGGCACAAGACAAACAAAGAAACGACAAGGACCAAGGCCACAAAGATCAGATGGACGACGCAGGTTTTCCCCGGCAAGGACCCTTGCCGGGGCAGCCTCAGCGGCCCCGACAAGACCCTTGCCGGGGTAGCTCACCCCCACCAGCCGAGCGAGCCAGCCTTGAGCCCACCAACGCTAAACAAACGAGTTGGGACAGGGCTCGGGAGGCACCTCTGTGGTGGCATGCAGATCTTTGTGAAGACAAAGAATAGTCAAGATCGAGTGAGGATGGGAAGGCAACAATCCTCACCAAGCTCCTCACCGAAGAAACCCACAAGACCCCTGGCAAGATCCTTCCCAGGGACGCCAGCGGACCACGACAAGACCCTTGCCGGGCCACCCGGCAAGACCCTTGCCGAGCCACCCAACAAGTTCGTCGCCAAGCGCACTAGTGGGGCCACTGCCAGGCCCGCGCCAGCCAAGTCTCTGCCACCATTCGCATGCAGTTGCCGACCCAACCAGCTGGGCGGGCACCTGCGTGGCAACATGCAGCCCTGCATGGAGGCTCCACCATCGCGCCACCTCAGCTGCCTGCCTACCTACATGGCACCGCATGCATCGCTGGCCAGGGTGCGTGTCGAAGCAAGGAGGAGCGGCGACGGACGGGCCGAGCCTCGCCCCCGTCCTCGATAAAGTGGAGGGACACCTAAGATTCGCATTAAATGTGCTTTGTCCTGTAATACCAGCGATAAGCTCACAACGCTATAGCACTTTCCACCTCCTGTGTGCCACTGTGACAACCCCTCTCGCCTATAAAAGGAGGCCCATGGCGCACTGGGAAAGGATTCGGCTCTTTCGAACCTAGCAGCACCCAGAGCTAATTCAACAGCTCAAGAACACTAAATACATCCACCAAAGTAGGATCGTAGGGTTTTACGCACCTTTGCAGCCCGAACCTGGGTAAATCCCCTTTGTGTTGTCTACTAGTCCTGCTCTTCTCACGATCCCCGCGCCCCGCAACCGTAGTAGGGATTCCAGTGATCCCATAGGTGTCATTTCCCACCGACATCTTTGGCGCGCCAGGCAGGGGGCAAAAATTGTTAGAATCTGGTCTAGCAGTTGACCAGCTGTTCTTCATCGCCATGGCTCCTAAGAAGAAGGTGACCACGGTGATCGGTTTGTGCGGGACCAGGTTGCCAGCACCGGTGCAAACCAGTAGCGGGCCAGTCGCGGAGAGAACCCGTGGTGTGGCCCGTGAACATCCACATCACCCTGGCGGTTCAGGCCTGGCGAGTGGCGTCGTTCGCGCGCCAGGCGACAAGCCACCTGTCGCTGGCTCCAGAAATGGAGTCGGGCCCCCCGCAAGCGGCACGGGGCCCTCCAGGGGTGCCGCCATCCTACCAGACGGCGGCACGGCGGCCTCCAAGACGCCAACACCGGCTCCCATGGCGCGCTCTTCCCAGGTTGTGCGTGATGAGCAGTGTCGCCCCGCCGGTGACCCTGCGCGCCGCCCTAGGAAGAGTCCTGTGCACCCATCACATGATGAGGAGGGCCAGCATGCGCGCCGAGGTGCTGACGGAGGTGGCGAACGGCTGCGGGACCGTGAAGCAGCTCCTTCTAATGTGGTTAGAAGTCAAGGCGCATCGCGGTCCACCCAGCTCTCGCCGCCACCCACGCCAGCGGAAGCCCTAGCGCGCGCAGCTGCTCCTCGATTTTCCTCCCGCCGCGGAGAAGGTCGACGAATGGAGGGCCACCGTCCGGAGCCTCGTCGGCATCACCAACAACGATGAGTTGTGGCCGACGGGACCCGTAGGCCGTCGCTCCATCGGGCCACCGCATGCCAGCGGAGACCGTGCTGGAGGCGATGCAGCCACGGTGCACTCCCCTCCTCCATCCCGGCCACCCCGGGCGTCGGTTCATCGCGACAACGCTCGAGACGATATCTCCATCACGTCGTCCGACCCGCGAACCAACCACGATCTGCGTCAAGTCCTTCGGGAGCGGGTTCATGAGGACGCTCGAACTACCATCAAGCATCGACATGATGCGTGCCACCAGTCGGACAGGCGGGCGGGGCCTGCTACAGACCACCCAGCGTCGGGAGGCTACAGTGGCCTACCTTACGAGGTGGGTTGTCCAGCTTTCACCCGTGAGCTGCGGCAGTTCCGGTGGCCCTCCCACCGTATGTTCAAGCCTGACATTGGTGAGAAGTACAACAGCAAGACTCACCCGTCGGATTTCCTTAGCATCTACACCATCGCGATGCAAGCTACTGGGGCCCGCGACGATAAGGTGCTTGCCAATTACTTCCCGTTGGCACTCAAGCCTAATGTTATGTGATGGTTGATGCACTTGCCGGTGGATTCCATCTCTTCTTGGGCGAATCTGTGCCATGAGTTTGTTGACGCCTTTACCGGAGGTCACCAGGCTCATGGCCAGGCGAGTGGTTTACACATCATCCCCCAGAAGGAAGGGGAGAACTTGCGCAAGTACATCCAAAGGTTCAGCCGAGTGGAGTACAACATCCCCGACGTTCATCCTACCATCGTGATCAGTGCATTCCATCAGAATGTGTGCAATCGTAAGATGCGTGAAGAGCTGGCGATGAACAAAGTCAGAGATGTAGCCGAACTTTATTTTCTGGCCGATCGGTGCGCTCGCGCTGAAGAGGGAAGAAAGTACCCTGGCAAAGACGCCGGTGCAAAAACCGACTCCATGGATGATACCGCCACCCCAGCGAAGAACCTGACACCGTAACAGGAAGCGCAGGAGCAAGACCGTGCTTGCCATCGAGGGATCCGACGATACCGGCGCCATCAAGAAAGCCAAGGCAAGTGACCCTGGCAAGGAGGTTGTCGGGTGTGCCGCTTGCCGGGCCTTGGCGGCTGCCGATAAGACAGGGGGCTCCGACAAGCAGTATTGCAAGATCCACCGCACCAAGGGCCATGATCTCCAAAACTGCTGGCAGGTAGTGCTGCTCGCCGAGAAGCAGAAAGCTGAGTATGAGCGGCGGGACAAGTAGAAAGGCCCAGATGGTGCCGAGGGTTCCGGCAAGAAACATGGCGGCCAAGGAGGCCGCCACGGCAAGGATAATCAGCATGAAAGGCCCGCTCGAGGCCGTGATAAGAAGCAAGAAGACAATGATCATGACGAGGACGATGAGTCTGGCGACCACGAGTTTCAGGAAGCCACAGAGGCCATGTGCGTCGATGGTGACGCCTTGCTGCATACGTCTCACCGCCAACTCAAGCAGTGGGCGCGTGAGATCACGGCGGTGGAGCCATCATTCGACACGCGGAAGCCGCTGAAATGGTCCAGCACGCCCATCATCTTTGACACCGAGGACCACCCTGACCGCACTACTGCGGTCGGGTGCTTGCCATTGTTGGTTTCACCAACAATCCGCAACCTCAAGGTGACAAAGATGTTGGTTGACGGCGGGGCCGGCCTAAACTTGATCTCTCCTGTTGTGGTCAAAAGGTTGCAGATCCCCGATGGAGACCTCGAGGAGATGGGCACATTCCAAGGGGTTAACCCAGGGTGGAGCCAGGCAAAGGGAAAGGTCACGCTTCCCGTGACATTCGGAGGCGAACTGAACCATAGGATGGATAGGATTGTTTTTGATGTAGTCGAGATCCCCTTGCCTTACAACGGGATCCTCGGCCGCCCAACACTAGCCAAGTTCATGGCAGCTTCACACTACGCCTACAGCATGCTGAAGATGCCCGGCCCGATGAACATCATCACCGTCCCCTCCGACAAGAAAGATGTGTTGATCTGCGCCGACCAACTCTACCAGGAAGCAGTTGCAGCAGCTGCCGCTAAGGCACCTTCTCTTGCCGACGAAGCCCCGGGGGGGAAGAAGACCGGCGAGACCCCTCGCACCCACTCCTGCAAGCGCACCTCTTCGGGGTGTTGCGCTTCCGTTGAGAATGTGCCACAGAGCTCCGCCGGCAAGAGCAAGAAGTCCAGAGCCACACCACCAGAGACCAAGAAGGTGGCTGTCAAGGAGGACGGCACGGGGGGAGCTTTTACCATAAGCTCCACCCTCGACGGCAAATAGGAAAGCGAGCTCGTCACCTTCCTGCGAGCGAATGTCGATGTGTTTGCATTGCAAGCCTCCGACATCCCCGGCGTTCCTAGGGAGGTGATTGAGAACCACCTTGCTGCATGTCCTCATGCACGACCCGTCAAGTAGAAGGTTAGGAAGAAAGCTCTGGAGAGGCAGGAGTTCATCATGGAGGAAATCAGAAAGCTAGAGGCAGCAGGCTTGGTGAGAGGAGTACTCCATCCGACGTGGTTGGCCAATCCGGTAGTGGTGCGCAAGGCAAATGGGAAGTGGAGGATGTGTATTGACTACACAAACATCAATATGGCCTGTCCAAAGGATCCCTTCCCATTACCGCGCATCGACCAGATTGTTGACTCCACAGCTGGGTATGACTTGTTATCATTCCTTAACACCTACTCAGGATACCACCAGATCTTCATGACAAAAGAAGACGAGGAAAAGACAGCATTCATCACCCCATGTGGTACGTATTGCTTTTTATGGATGCCTTTCGGGTTAAAGAGTGCTGGCTCGACCTTTGCAAGAGCAATCCAAATTGGTTTTGAGCCCCAGCTACATAGAAATATGGAAGCTTATATGGATGACATAGTGGTCAAAACCAAGGACAAAGCGACACTTGTACAAGATCTGGAGGAAACATTTGGGAACCTGCGCATGATCAACCTCAAATTGAACCCTGAGAAGTGTCTTCAGTGTCTTGTCTGGCAAGCTTATCGGGTTCTTTGTGTCCTAGCGCGGGATTGAAGCAAATCCAGATAAGACCAAGGCCATCGAGCAGATTGAGGCACCCAAACGGATCAAGGACGTGCGTCGGCTCACTGGCTGCGTTGCCGCCATGAGCCGGTTCATCTCCAAGTCCACGGAGCATACCCTTCCTTTTTTCAAGATCTTGAAGAAGGCAGGGCCAGTGGAGTGGACCCCAGAGGCCAAGGTAGCGCTGCAAGATTTGAAGAAATACCTCTCTTCTACCCCAGTGCTGGTTGCGCCCAAACCACAAGAACCGTTGCTGCTTTATCTAGCGGCAACAAATCAGGTGGTTAGCGCCGCACTAGTGGCGCAAAGAGAGGTCGACCAGGAGGCAGCAGCAGCGGCAGAGTTAACAGTTGGCAGGCCAGAACCCTCCCCGGCAGGGCTCGGTCCCAGCAAGGCTGAGTCCCCGGCAGGGCTCGGTCCCGGCAAGACTGGTGCTACGTCTTGAGCTTGCGTTAGTTTTCCTCGAAGAGGAGAGGGTGATGCAGCAAGTGTAGCATAAGTATTTCCCTCAATTTTGAGAACCAAGGTATCAATCCAGTAGGAGGCTCCTCAAAAGTCCCACGCACCTACACAAACAAACTGAGAACTCGCAACCAACGCAATAAAGGGGTTGTCAATCCCTTCACGACCACTTGAGAAAGTGAGATCTAATAAAGATAGTAAGATAAGATAAATATATTTTTGGTATTTTATAATATAGATGCAAAAAGTAAAGAAGCAAATAAAAGTAGATTGAAAGCAAATATGATAAGAGATAGACCCGGGGGCCATAGGTTTCACTAGAGGCTTCTCTCAAGATAGCATAAATATTACGGTGGGTGAACAAATTACTGTCGAGCAATTGATAGAAAAGCGCATAGTTATGAGATTATCTAGGCATGATCATGTATATAGGCATCACGTCCATAACAAGTAGACCAACTCCTGCCTGCATCTACTACTATTACTCCACACATCAATCGACTCCTGCCTGCATCTAGAGTATTAAGTTCATAAGAATAGAGTAACGCATTAAGCAAGATGACATGATGTAGAGGGATAAAGTCATGCAATATGATATAAACCCCATCTTGTTATCCTCGATGGCAACAATAAAATACGTGCCTTGCAACCGTTTCTGTCACTGGGTAAGGACACCGCAAGATTGAACCCAAAGCCAAGCACTTCTCCCATGGCAAGAAAGATCAATCTAGTAGGCCAAACCAAACTGATAATTCGAAGAGACTTGCAAAGATAACTCAATCATACGTAAAAGAATTTTAGGGAAGATTCAAATATTATTCATAGATAAACTTGATCATAAACCCACAATTCATCGGATCTCGGCAAACACACCGCAAAAAGAGTTTACATGAATAGTTCTCCACAAGAGAGGGGGAGAACATTGTATTAAGATCCAAAAAGAGAGAAGAAGCCATCTAGCTAATAACTATGGACCCGTAGGTTTGTGGTAAATTCCCATGGCAAGAGAGAAGAAGCCATCAGAGCGGCAAGGATGTTGATGTAGAGGCCCTCCATGGTAGATTCCCCCTCCGGCAGAGTGCCGGCGAAGGCTCCAAGATGGGATCTCGCGGATACAGAAGGTTACGGCGGTGGAAATTGTGTTTCGTGGTGCTCCTGGATGTTTTCGGGGTACGTAGGTATATATAGGAGGAAGAAGTACGTCGGTGGCCGCCCGAGGGGCCCACAAGACAGGGGGCGCACCCTACAGGGGGGGCGGCCTCCTATCTTGTGGCTTCCTCGGCAGCTTCTTGACTTGCACTCCAAGCTCTCCGGATCACGTTCGTTCCAAAAATCACACTCCCGAAGGTTTCATTCGTTTGGACTCCGTTTGATATTCCTTTTCTTCGAGATACTGAAATAGGCAAAAAAACAGCAATATGGGCTGGGCCTCCGGTTAGTAGGTTAGTCCCAAAAATGATATAAATGTGTAAAATAAAGCCCATAAACATCAAAAAGGGGTAATATAATAGCATGGAACAATCAAAAAATATAGATACGTTGGAGACGTATCAAGCATCCCCAAGCTTAATTCCTGCTCGTCCTCGAGTAGGTAAATGATAAAAAAAGAAATTTTTGATGTGGAATGCTACCTAGCATAATTCTTAATGTAATTTTCTTTATTGTAGCATGAATGTTCAGATCCAAATGATACAAAATAAAAGTTCATTTTGACATAAGAAATAGTAATACTTCAAGCATACTAATCAAAGTAATCATGTCTTCTAAAAATATCATGGCTAAAGAAAGTTATCCCTACAAAATCATATAGTCTGGCTGTTGCTCTATCTTCATCACACAAAGTATTTAATCATGCACAACCACGATGACAAGCCAAGCAATTGTTTCATACTTTAATAATCTCAAACTTTTTCAACTTTCACGCAATACATGAGCGTCAGCCATGGACATAGCACTATATGTGGAATAGAATGGTGGTTGTGGAGAAGACAAAAAGGGGATGATAGTCTCACATCAACTAGGCGTATCAACGGGCTATGGAGATGCCCATTAATAGATATCAATGTGAGTGAGTAGGGATTGCCATGCAACAGATGCACTAGAGCTATAAATATATGAAAGCTCAACAAAAGAAACTAAGTGGGGTGCATCCAACTTGCTTGCTCACAAAGACCTAGGGCTCTTTTGAGGAAGCCCATCATTGGATTATACAAGCCAAGTTCTATAATGAAAAATTCCCACTAGTATAAGAAAGTGACAACATATGAGACTCTCTATCATGAAGATCATGGTGCTATTTTGAAGCACAAGTGTGGAAAAAGAGATAGTAGCATTGTCCTTTCTCTCTTTTTCTCTCATTTTATATATACTTTTTCTTTCTTTTTTTTCTTTTTTTTTCTTATTTTTTTTCTTTCTTTGGCCTTCTCTTTTTTGCTTTTTGGCCTTCTTTTTTTTCTTTTTGTAAAGTCCGAAGTCTCATCCCGACTTGTAGGGGAATCATAGTCTTCTTCATCCTTTCCTCACTAGGACAATGCTCTAATAATGAAGATCATCACACTTTTATGGATTTACAACTCAAAGCTAGAACAAGATATAACTCTATATGAATGCCTCCGGCGGTGTACCGGGATATGCAATGAATCAAGAGCGACATGTATGAAAATTATGAAGGTAGCCTTGCCACAAATACAATGTCAACTACATGATCATGCAAGAAGCAATATGACAAAAGTAATGCATGTCATATGAACGTAACGTTGGAAAGTTGCATGGCAATATATCTGGGAATGGCTATGGAAATGCCATAATAGGTAGGTATGGTGGCTGTTTTGAGGAAGGTAAATGGTGGGTGTATGGTACTGGCAAAAGTTGCACGGTACAAGAGAGAGGCTAGCAATGGTGGAAGGGTGAAAGGGTGCGTATAATCCATGGACTCAACATTAATCAAAAGAACTCATATACTTGTTGCAAAAATTTATAAGTCATCAAAAACCAAAGTACTACGCGCATGCTCCTAGGGGGATAGATTGGTAGGAAAAGACCATCGCTCGTCCCCGACCGCCACTCATAAGGAAGACAATAAATAAATAAAATTGTGCTCCAACTTCATCACAAAGCAGTTCACCATACGTGCATGCTACGGGAATCACAAACTCCAACACAAGTATTCTTTAAATTCATAATCACCCAACTATCATGACTTTAATATCACTACCTCCATATGTGAAAACAATTATCAAGCATCAAGTTGATCATAGCATCCAATTAACTTTCTATGAAAGTTTTTATTATACCCAACTTGGATGCTCATCATTCTAGGACCAACTTTCTGACCATAGGAAATACCATGCTGTTCTAAAAGACTCTCAAAATAATATAAGTGAAGCATGAGAGACTAGCAATTTCTTCAAAATTAAGACACCACCGTGCTCTAAAAGATATAAGTGAAGCACTAGAGCAAAAACTATCAAGCTCAAAAGATATAAGTGAAGCACATAGAGTATTCTAGCAAATTCTAATCAAATAGGCTTCTCCCAAAAGGTGTGTACAGCAAGGATGATTATGGTAAACTAAAAAGCAAAGACTAACATAATACACGACGCTCCAAGCAAAACACATATCATGTGGCGAATAAAAATATAGCTCCAAGTAAAGTTACCAATGAACGAAGACGAAAGAGGGGATGCCTTCCCGGGGCATCCCCAAGTTTAGGCTTTTGGCTATCCTTGAATATCTTGGGGTGCCATGGGCATCCCCAAGCTTAGGCTCTTGCCACTCCTTATTCCATAGTCCATAAAAGCTTTACCCAAAACTTGAAAACATCACAACACAAAACTCAGCAGGAAATCTTATAAGCTCCGTTAGTGAAAGAAAACAAAACCACCACATAAGGTACTGCAATGAACTCATTATTTATTTATTTTGGTGTTAAACCTACTGTATTCCAACTTCCTTATGGTTTATAAAATAATTTACTAGCCATAGATGCATTGAAATAAGCAAACAACACACGAAAAACAGAATATGTCAAAAACAGAACAGTCTGTAGCAATCTGTAACTAACGCAAACTTATGGAACTATAAAAATCCTACCAAAATAGAAAGTCCTGGAAAATTTGTTTATTGAACAGCATCAAGAAGAATCAACGCAAAAGAACATTCCTGTGATTTAACAAAATTATATTCGTGCGCGCAAAGTTTCTGTTTTTCAGCAGAAGCAAATCAACTATCATCGTAGGTTATCCTATAGGTTCTACTTGGCACAAACACTAATTAAAAGATAAAAACACATCTAAACAGAAGGTAGATGCAAGATTTATTACTAAACAGGAGCAAAAACAAAAAACATAAACAAAATTTGGTTGCCTCCCAACTAGCGCTATCGTTTAACGCCCCTAGCTAGGCATAAAAGCGAAAATAGATCTAACGAGTGCCATCTTTGGCACTAAATTCATAAGTAGCATGCATGATAGATTCATAAGGCAATTTGACTTTCTTTCTTGGAAAGTTCTCCATGCCTTTCTTTAAGGTAAATTGGAATCTAATGTTCCCTTCCTACATATCAATAATCGCACCAATCGTTCTAAGGAAAGGTCTACCAAGAATAATAGGGCAAGAAAGATTGCAATCTATATCAAGAACGATAAAATCTACGGGCACCAAATTTCTATTTGCAACGATAAGAACATCATTTATCCTTCCCATAGGTTTTTTAATGGTGGAATCCGCAAGGTGCAAATTTAAAGAGCAATCATCAAGATCATGGAAACCTAGAATATCACATAAAGTTTTCGGAATCGTGGAAACACTAGCACCAAATCACACGAAGCAAAACACTCATAATCTTTAATTCTAATCTTTATAGTAGGTTCCCAATCATCATTAAGTTTTCTAGGTATAGAAACTTCCAAATTAAGTTTTTCATCATAAGATTGCATCAAGGCATCAACAATATGTTTGGTAAAAGCTTTGTTTTGACTATAAGCATGAAGAGAATTAACAACGGATTGTAACAAGGAAATGCAACCTTTTAAAGAGAAATTATCATAATGAAATTCCTTGAAATCCGAGATAGTAGGTTCAATATTATTAGAAGTTGACGATTCTCCAATCTCACTTTTACCAAATTTAGCATTAAGATCTAAAGACTCCAAATTCTTGGGACGCCTTCTAGGCAAGTTGATTCATCATCAGTCCCATAATCATCAAAATTCATATTGCAAAACATAGATCTAATCGGAGACACATCAATAACTTTAAGATCCTCATATTATTTTCATTTAATTTTTCTGGTTTAGTGGCCATCTTATTGACTAAGGTGGCTTGCTTGTCAGAAATGTTGGCTATAGCATTTTCAAGCCGGGTAATTTGAGCGTTAACACCATAGAATTCTTTATTCATATCATAAAGCTCTTTGTTCATAAACCCCAAAAAACTTTTTTGTTCCTTAAGCTCTTTTCTAAAGAAATTATTATTCTCAAATTGCAAATTCATAAAGCTTCTAATATTTGATTCAATCTCATCCATCCTTCTGAGAAGGTGGTCAGGACCCTTAGGTGCAACCATAAGGTCAAACAAGCAAACAAGCACACAAAAGAAGGCAAGCGAAAAGAGAGGAGGAGATTGGGAAAGAGAGGGCGAATAAAACGGCATGGTTGAAGTGGGGGAGAGGAAAATGAGAGGCAAATGGCAAATAATGTAAATGCGAGGGAGATGGGTTTGTGATGGGTACTTGGTATGTCTTGACTTGAGCGAAGACCTCCCCAGCAACGGCACCAGAAATCCTTCTTGCTATGTCTTGAACTTGTCTTGGTTTTCCTTGAAGAGGAGAGGGTGATGCAGCAAGTGTAGCGTAAGTATTTCCCTCAGTTTTGAGAACCAAGGTATCAATCCAGTAGGAGGCTCCTCAAAAGTCCCACGCACCTACACAAACAAACTGAGAACTTGCAACCAACGCAATAAAGGGGTTGTCAATCCCTTCACGGCCACTTGCGAAACTGAGATCTAATAAAGATAGTAAGATAAGATAAATATATTTTTGGTATTTTATAATATAGATGCAAAAAGTAAAGATGCAAATAAAAGTAGATTGAAAGCAAATATGATAAGAGATAGACCCGGGGGCCATAGGTTTCACTAGAGGCTTCTCTCAAGATAGCATAAGTATTACGGTGGGTGAACAAATTACTGTCGAGCAATTGATAGAAAAGCGCATAGTTATGATATTATCTAGGCATGATCATGTATATAGGCATCATGTCCATAACAAGTAGATCGACTCCTGCCTGCATCTACAACTATTACTCCACACATCGACCGACTCCTGCCTGCATCTAGAGTATTAAGTTCATAAGAACAGAGTAACACATTAAGCAAGATGACATGATGTAGAGGGATAAACTCATGCAATATGATATAAACCCCATCTTGTTATCCTCGATGGCAACAATACAATACGTGCCTTGCAACCCTTTCTGTCACTGGGTAAGGACACTGCAAGATTGAACCCAAAGCTAAGCACTTCTCCCATGGCAAGAAAGATCAATCTAGTAGGCCAAACCAAACTGATAATTCGAAGAGACTTGCAAAGATAACTCAATCATACATAAAAGAATTTAGAGAAGATTCAAATATTATTCATAGATAAACTTGATCATAAACCCACAACTCATCGGATCTCGACAAACACACCGCAAAAGGAGTTTACATCCAGTAGATCTCCACAAGAGAGGGGGAGAACATTGTATTGATCTCCAAAAAGAGAGAAGAAGCCATCTAGCTAATACCTATGGACCCGTAGGTCTATGGTAAACTACTCACAACTCATCGGAGGGGCAAGGATGTTGATGTAGAGGCCCTGCATGGTTGATTCCCCCTCCGGCAGAGTGCCGGTGAAGGCTCCAGGATGGGATCTCGCGGATACAGAAGGTTACGGCGGTGGAAATTGTGTTTCGTGGTGCTCCTGGATGTTTTCTGGGTACGTAGGTATATATAGGAGGAAGAAGTATGTCGGTGGCCGCCCGAGGGGCCCACGAGACAGGGGGGTGCGCCCTACAGGGGGGGCTCCTATCTCGTGGCATCCTCGGCAGCTTCTTGACTTGCACTCCAAGCTCTCCGGATCACGTTCATTCCAGAAATCATGATCCCGAAGGTTTCATTCCATTTGGACTCCATTTGATATTCCTTTTCTTCGAAATACTGAAATAGGCAAAAAAACAGCAATATGGGCTGGGCCTCCAGTTAGTAGGTTAGTCCCAAAAATGATATAAATGTGTAAAATAAAGCCCATAAACATCAAAAAGGGATAATATAATAGCATGGAACAATAAAAAATTATAGATACGTTGGAGACGTATCAACTGACGCCAATATGACAGGACCCGCACGATCGGGTGAAGAGGCGCAAAAGAAGAAAATGGTACAACACCCAGTTTACTTCGTCAGCTCCCTCTTGCAGGGGGCTAGGTCGAGGTACTCAGGTGTGCAAAAGCTGCTCTTCAGCCTCCTTATGGCTTCGAGGAAGCTGCGCCATTACTTCCAAGCGCACGAGATCACGGTGGTCACCCGCCTCCCATTGCAACAGACACTGCATAACCCAGATGCAATGGGGAGGATCATGGAATGGGCCCTGGAGCTGTCAAGTTTCGGTCTGAAGTTCGAAAGTACCTCGATGATTCAGAGAAGAGTTTTGGCGTATTTTGTTGCAGAATGGACCTCGACGCCCGACAAAGAGGTACATGAGACTGCTCTCCCCGGCAAGGAAACCAGCCGTGACTGGATCATGTACTTTGATGGTGCCTTTTTGCTGCAAGGCGCTGGTGCTGGTGTGCTTCTTGTCGCACCCACCGGAGAGCACCTCAAGTATATCATCCAGATGCACTTCCCCTAGGAGATGTCAACCAACAACACCGCAGAGTATGAGGGTTTGCTTGCCAGTCTTAGGATCGCGACAGACCTTGGAGTTAAAAAGCTAATCGTCAGGGGCGACTCATAGCTTGTCGTCAGGCAGATCAACAAAGATTATCAAAGCCCATTGACGGAAGCTTACATAGATGAGGTGAGGAAACTAGAGGAGCGCTTTAACGGTATACAAGCCGAGCATGTCCCTCGGTCAGAGAATGACATCGCCGACTACCTGTCAAAGCGCGCTGCCCTCAAGCTACCTGTGGAACCAGGTACTTTTGTGCTTCAGTTAACTCAACCATCCGTTGAGCCGTCGACCGGGCAGAGCAAGCGGAGGAAGCTTGGCCCCGGCAAGTACTTCCCCACCGAGCTCCCCGGGGCCGCCGGCGAAGATGTTGCCGTGGATGCCGATCCTGCCGCGGGGCAACCGACTCCGGTAGGACCTCAGGTCATAGCCGTGGAGGCGACCGCTCCCGTGGCAGAAGAGACGTCTTTGGTCCTTTTCGTCGAGCCACAGGCTCCGGCATGGGCGTAGCCCACTGTCCGATTCCTTCAAAAAGGAGAGCTTCCTGAGGAGCAGGAAGAGGCAGAAAGAATAGCCCGCCGGTCTGCTCTGTACCAATTCGTTGACAACGTATTGTACAGAAAAAGACCAAATGGGGTGAAATTGAAGTGCATCTCCCGGGAAGAAGGACTAAAGCTGTTGACAGAGATACATGGAGGCATATGTGGCTCCCACATAGGGTCGAGGGCCCTTGCCGGCAAGGCTTTCCGGCAAGGTTTCTTCTGGCCCACTGCCCTCCAGGATGCGACGACACTAGTAACCAAGTGTGAAGCATGCCAGTTCCATTTGAATAAGCTTCATCAACCAGCTCAAGCCCTTCAAACTATCCCTTTCTCCTGGCCCTTCTCGGTCTGGGGGCTTGACATATTGGGCCCTTTCCGCCATGCTGTCGGGGGCTTTGAGTACTTGTACGTCGCAATCGACAAGTTCCACAAAGTGGCCAGAGGTGGAAGCAGTGAGGAAGGTGACACCGCAGTCAGCCATCAAGTTCTTCAAGGGACTAGTGTGCCGTTTTGGGGTGCCCAACAGGATCATCACCGACAATGACACATAGTTCACAAGCCATGCCTTCATGCAATACATTGAGGATCTCGGCAGCAGGGTTTGTTTTGCTTCCGTGGCACATCCACGGAGCAATGGCCAAGCGGAGAGAGCAAATGTTGAGGTCCTGCGAGGCTTAAGAATGAAGTCTTTTGACAGGTTGCGCAAGAGTGGAAGGCGCTGGATTGATGAGTTGTCTGCGGTTCTTTGGTCGATCAGAACGACGCCAAATCGAGCCACCGGCCAGACACCCTTTGCCCTAGTTTACGGGGCAGAAGCAGTTCTTCCCATAGAACTCATATACGGGTCACCTCGAGTGCTCGCTTATGATGAGCTTGAGCAAGAGCGATTGCGGCAAGATGACGCGACGCTCCTTGAGGAAGATCGTCGCCGGGCGTCTGTGAGAGCAACACGCTACCAGCAAGCCTTGCGCCGCCATCATGGTCGCAAGGTTCATGCCTGGAGCTTTGAGGAAGGCGACCTTGTTCTTCGGCATGTTTAGTCGGCCAAGAATTCCAACAAGTTGACACCAAAGTGGGAAGGCCCTTATCGGATAACACGAGTCACCAGGCCCGGCGCAGTCCGGCTGGAGACTGAAGATGCCATTCCAGTGAGCAACTCCTGGAACATCGATCATCTCCGCAAGTTTTACCCATAAGGAACGGCTGCCGGGCCTCCCAGCAAGCCACCCTTTTGTACAAGCCTTGCCGGCAAGGCATGTAACCCTTTGTACAAAGCCAGGCGCAGACCCTGAGCATAAATAAACGAAGTGCTGGCGCCCTAAGTTATAGCGTCCATGCTAGGTTGAGTCTCTTCCTTGGTTAGGGTTGATAGTGCTTAGCGGCGGCTAACCCCTAGCTTAGAGGTCAAGTGCGCGTGTCTCTGTTCTTCTATGTCTTCTTTGGTTCGCAGGGCACATAAATATCCTTGCCAAGCTATTTTGGAAGAAAGGGGACGGACCGGCGTCCGAGCCCCGGCAAGCCAAAGTTGCCGGGGGCTGCAAGGACAAGGATTCATCTGTGACAAGACGAGGTTGCCAGGGGCTGCAGATCCAGATAAGTTCTCTATCCCATATCATGCATTTCGTTATGGACTGGGATACGTGAAACCCCGTTCTATCCCTGAGCTACCGTGCTCCCCTTTGTCGGCACCCAAGGATTTTCCCCTGGGTCTGAATCTGGTTGTAGCCGCGACAGCAACGAATAGGAACGAGGAGCCTAAGCCCACCTCATCCCTGCCTCTGTCGAGGGCGTGCAAAAGGTTGAGCGAAGTGGGGAGACGGCAAGGCCTTTGCTGGGCGAAAAACCTTTTATCTTAAAAAATAACAATGATTAGTTCCTTGTCGTGGGTTTCACCCACGAACGAAAATCCCGGCAAACATCCCTTTTTCATTAAAAAACATCCCGTACAGGTACAGTTCATAAAAAATGAAAAACATGAACAAGGGGATTACAAGTTCTAAAGTTAACAAAGGCCCGAAGGCTTACAAGACTAAAAAGATACAAGGTTCCCGTAACCCCTTTCTTGCCCCTCACCTTAGGAAATGGAACAAGAAAGCAAAAGGGCAAAAGGGGCTCCTAGGCGAGCTACGAGTGGCAGAAGACACCAAGAGAACATCTCGGTGGCCGTCCACGGGATGGATGGTGATGGCGGCGCCAGAGGCAGAGCTTGAAGACGAGGCGACAGGATGTCAATACGCGACGAAGGCATCGGTACTCTGACTTGATGGCCTTGCCGCCGGCCCTCTTCCTCTTCCGCAGCCTCGCAACGCC
This sequence comes from Triticum aestivum, assembly GCF_018294505.1. NCBI lineage: Eukaryota > Viridiplantae > Streptophyta > Magnoliopsida > Poales > Poaceae > Triticum > Triticum aestivum. The sequence goes on from NC_057813.1 coordinate 400,769,771, forward strand.
AGCCGCCCAAGGAGACGACTGTCGGTGTGAAAACCGGCGGATCTCGGGTAGGGGGTCCCGATCTGTGCGTCTAAGGCTGATGGTAGCAGGAGGTAAGGGACATGATGTTTTACCCAGGTTCGGGCCCTCTCGGTGGAGGTAAAACCCTACTTCCTGCTTGATTGATATTGATGATACGAGTATTACAAGAGTTGATCTACCACGAGATTGTAGAGGCTAAACCCTAGAAGCTAGCCTATGAGGATTATGATTGCCATATACGGATTAAACCCTCCGGTTTATATAGACACCAGAGGGGGCTAGGGTTTACATGGAGTCGGTTACAAAGAAGGAAATCTAATATCCGGATTGCCAAGCTTGTCTTCCACGCAAAGGAGAGTCCCATCCGGACATGGGACGAAGTCTTGAGTCTTGTATCTTCATGGTCCAACAGTCCGACCAAAGTATATAGTCCGGCTGTCCGGATACCCCCTAATCCAGGACTCCCTCAGTAGCCCCTGAACCAGGCTTCAATGACGATGAGTCCGGCTCATAGATTGTCTTCGTCATTGCAAGGTGGGTTCCATCTCCGAAAACTCCAAAGTAAACCTCGAACACTTAAACCGTATCCGACCTTGCAAGATGATTCTCACATACCACCATAGAGAGAACAATATTCCACAAATGTAATCTGCTGACAACTTCAGATAACATGACATGACACTACGGTCAAGTCATTATTCGAACCGTTTTCCCACAACCAGCCACAACACATATTGCGAGGCGGTTTCCTCGGCTCGTCTTGTCGAGGCAGAGACGGTGTCCCCTTATCACGGGATTCTCATCAATACGGGTACGGGTAACCCAACCGCGCCATCAATCGTGGCACTTGGGAAATAAGCGATTTTCAACGGGCAAGTGGGGAGGCGCACCGTTTGCATCGCCTCTATAAAGGGATAAGGATTTCCCATTTTTACCCACGCCTTCTTCCTTCTTTGCCTATCCATTCTCGCACCCTTGAGCTCCAACGCCCTAGTTCACGCCTTCTCCGCACAGCCAAACATGTCCAGAGCAGGAGGCAAGTGGGTGGCCTCCACCATCAAGGAGGAGCATGTTACGAAGCTCCGAGCGGCCGGATACTTAGCCGCAGACATCACGCACCGGCTGCCGGACACAGGGCAGATCATTCCGACTCCGGGACCCCACGAGAGGGTCGTGTTCCTCGCCCACTTCATCCGTGGACTGGGATTTCCACTTCATCCCTTTGTCCGCGGGGTCATGTTTTACTATGGGCTAGACTTCCATGATCTAGCCCCAAATTTCATCTTCAACATCTCGGCGTTTATCGTCATGTGCGAGGCCTTCCTCCGCATCAAGCCCCACTTTGGCTTGTGGCTACGAAACTTCTGCGTGAAGCCAAAGATCGTGAGCGGCCAGCAAGCGGAGTGCGGACGCGCCATGGTGAGCAGGATGCCCAATGTTACCTGGATTGACTGCTCCTTCACGGAGACCGTGAAAGGGTGGCAATCGGGGTGGTTCTACATCATCAAGCCATGCGATACCAACTGGGCGGCGGCCCCCGAATTCCGATCCAGAATTCCCATGCGGCTCACTTCCTGGGAAAAGAAGGGCCTGGCCTGGGGTGAACCTGCAGAGCTGACAGGACTTCAGAACTGCATCAAAAATATGATAGACAAGAAGATCAAGCTTGTCAACGTGGTCCAAGTCATGCTCGTCCGCCGAATTCTTCTGTGACAAAGACGGGCTTTTAATCTGCGGGAGTTCGTTCCGGCCAAACAACAGACACTTCAACAGCTTTACAACACGACACACAAGGACGCATGGAAGGTGTTGTTCAAGGCCTCCGAAATACCTCCTCCCACATCCGAGGACCGCAGACTTCACGCCACGCGGCTCCCTCATCCGGTGAGTTTTCTGACCATCACCAGATGTAGCTTTCCCAGCATACTCATGGGAGGATTTTAAGTCATCGTGCGTATTTAATCAGGATTACGTGGTGATGGCGGGGCGGATCGACTATCTGGCTCCACTGCCAGAAGGTCCAGCAACCGCTCTCCTGACGGAGATGCTAGTCCCGGCGCCTTACAAGGTGCCGGAAAAGAAGGCCGAAAAGAAGGCCCCAGGGACCAGGAAGGGTCTCCGGCTTAAGGTCGTACCGGATGCCTCGTCCAAAGACGATGAGGCACACTCCTCCCACGAAGGGGAGGAGGAAAAGGAAAGGGCCGCCCCATCCGGGGAGGCCGAAGGGCCTAAGAGGGCGGCCCAGGGGACCAGGAAGGGTCCCCGGCGCAAGGCCGTCATAGGCTCGTCGTCTGAGGACGACGAGGCGGATTCCTCTCGCAAAGGCGGGGGGAGATACGAGGAAATTCCGCCTCCTTGCACTGCGGAGGAGAAGAAAAGGAAAGCCGCCACGCAGGGGGAGGCTAGGACGCCCAAGAAGGGAAAGGCGTCCCTTCCGGATCACTCTACCACGGCTGCCTATAGCGAGGAGGAGTGGCTGCCCAGGGGCCAGCCCCTAGTAAGATCGTAAGTATCCACACTCTGTTGTACTTTAGTGAAACTTAGCTTCATAGTTTGTTATAACGCCGAACACGTATATGCAGTCCTGCACGGGCCCATCCCGCGGTATCCTCTTTGGATGGGTCTTTGAGCGATTCGGCAATGAATTCGCTCCCGACGGCCACTTCCCCTCGACCTGTGGATGACATAGAGGTGTTGTCCCACAGGGTCCCAGAGTAGGGGGAGGCGACTCTGGAGGCGCCCCAAGGCAAAATTCTACACACCAGGCTCACGGGGCGTAAGATCCCCGCAGATCATGCCGACGAGAGCCGCAGCAAGTTGGGCTCCCAGCCGGACACTGTACCGGAACCTCCAAAGGTTCCGGATTCGGGCAGGCAGCCCCTCGCTAAGGAGGGTGAGCCGACCGTGCCGATGACTTCCGTTGCGCCAGAGGCACCGAATCGTTTGCTGGAAGTGCTTCACGGCGCTTCCATGGATGAAGAGCACCGTACTCTTATGAGTGCGGTGATTCAGAAGGTTTGGTCCGCCAAAAGCGGACTGACCGAAGCCTGTACCAACCTCCTGACAGGCTTTGAGGTAAGTAATAAAAAGTGTGGGAAATTATCACCCAATAGATAGTAGCCCCTAATACTCTGTTTGGTGTTCGGAAAGAAAAGCCAAACGGAGGGTCAACTCTAAACCGCAGGAGTCTAACAGTATGTGTCTATGTGAATAAGCAGGCGGTGCTGCTTGCCGCTGCTGCCCACACAACAGAGGTCGCCGGACTCAAACAGGACCTGGAGCAGGCCCAAGGGGAGCTCAGCCTCACAAAGAGGCAGCTCGAAGAGAACAAAGGTGAGTGATACCCCGTCCACATATCACATAGAGTAAGAAAAATTGATGACGCTAACAAACAAGCGTCATGATTTTGTAATAGGGGCCACAACCGAAGTGGCGGCCCTGAAGAAAGCGCTGTCCGAGGCCGAAAACAAGGTGGCCATGGAGCACATTCAGCATGAAAAGCAAGATGCTAGGGTGGGCAAGGTACAGCAAGAGCTCCAGGAGCTCGGCAAGAGGTTTGAGTCCTTGGAGCGTGACTTCAAGACGAAGGAGTCTGAGCTTGCGAAGGCCCTTTTGAGCATCAAAGATGCCAAGGCCGAAGCCCATAAAGCCCAACAGGAAATCCAAGCGGCCAAGAAGATAGCGGCGGGTAAGGCATTCATTATGCAAAGCAAGCATGTGGTGGAGACATTTCTTTTACATACCCGAATTCGGAGCTCTCTAGGGGCATTCCCAGATCTGCCACGCAGCATATCGGATGCCGTGGAGTTCTACCATGCCGAAGAGGGGAGCTCAATGGAGAAGTTGTTCTGGTCCCAGTATGCTGGAGCCGAACACCTAGTTCCTCTGAGTGACCAACTGAAGCAATTGGTTGAACTCCACAGGGCGGCTGAAGTGGCCATGAAGGATTTCATAGTCCGGATGTGGCCTGGTGAGCCCCTGCCTGCCAGCTACTTCGGCCTTATAAAGCGGATGGTAAATGCCTGCCCGCGGCTTGAAGTTATCAAGCGATCCGTTTGTATTGAGGGTGCCCGCCGGGCCTTTGCCCGTGCGAAGATGCATTGGGCCAAGCTGGATGCAGAGAAGCTGGTGAAGGATGGACCGCCAGAGGGCAAGGCGCATCGCTACCCCGAGAAATATTATGATGGCGTGATGAAAGGTGCTCGTCTCGTGGCCGATGAATGTACCAAAGACACAATCTTTGAGTGAATGTACTCGTGTCGTTTTTGTAATATAAAAATGAACTTGTTTGCGCTATATAGCGTTTTGTTGATTTAAAATATTACCTTCTGTGCGGCTGTTTATAAAATTCTGAAATTGGGCCAGTCGTTGGCTTCCGCCCCCACGTAACTAGTACTGGGGTGTTCATGGAAAACCCAAAACACTCTTTTATCCAAATTTTTGGTCCTTGAAGGAGGTGTTTGGTGCAGCGAACAAGGCAATCGGACTATGGGGCTTTATAACTCTCACTTAGCCATAGAAGTCTACAATTTTAAATTGCGGCGAAGCCCCTAGAATTCGGAAAGCCAAATTGGGGTGCTATACATGCCTAAATTGGACGAGGCCGACTTCTCTTCTAAAGCGAAAAAATCTTTAAGGATTTTAAGACCTCTCGAACAGCGACCAGCTCTCGCCGCATCAGGATAGTCAGTTTTCGGCTTTCTCTACTGAGGTGCTCGTCCGGAACAAACAGGACACAATCACAGTAGTTCTCCCTACGCTACCTTAGCCGATATAACGGAACGTAAGGCACCAAAACAAGGGAGCTGGGCAAACCCAACTATTAACCCAAGACATGATTCGGAGGTGATGCATATAATGCTATAAGTTCGGGGTGCCGCACTGTCGAAGGTGTTCGGAGTTATCTTGCCGTATTATGGGGCGCCATAAGAAGCCCCTGGCAAACTGAATGTACCAAAGTGTACGGATTTAATATTAAATAAAAATTTATAGGAAAAATGTGAAGATAGGAATAATAAGCTGACGCTATATATTGTTTCCTATTGTAAGGTAATACGTCCGGGCGTATGTGTACAATTGATGCGTTAAGCAGAATAAAAATAGGACTATTTGACATGTCCTATCCAAGGGCAGGCCGCATGTAGGTATGTAAAACATGTATAATGATCATTAACAGATACCACCTAGGTATTCCCTTTGTGCGCAAAGCCTTTTGCCTCCTTGGTTTTCCCTCCTGTGAGGAATCCAGTGATCCGGCTCCCTGAAGAGGCTGCTCGAAAGTAGGGTCCTGAAAGAGAAAGGGGGTTGTTAAAGTATGTTGTGGCTGAACCGCACTGTTGACCGCATCACTATTGCGCCTCCGCCTGTGCCCATGGTATTTTGAGTGCGTAATTGTGTACGTGCGGCATGAATGCTGCCTGAATGGGGCTGAAGCGGAGGCCGGACTACTAGTCGTGATGTTGGCCTGCCTGGAGATCCTATTGCAGCATACTCTGGACACGCTTGACGGTATTCAGGGTTGTTGTCGTTGGATTAGTGGTTTGCCGGAGAAGGCTGCTTTGTACTTCTACCGCGAGGGCGGCGGTATGCTCTTCTGTACGGAGAGAGCTTGAGGTATGCATAGTGTGGTACCGCATTGAATCGAGCGAATGCAGTTCATCCAAGCAGTGCATGATAGCCACTACAGAAAGGGACAATATCGAATATTAACTCCTCGCTTCGGAAGTTATCTGGAGATCCAAAGACCACTTCCAGTGTTATGGAGCCCATGCAGCAGGCCTCTACTCCTAAAATTACACGTTTTAAGGTGGTTTTGGTGGGCTTGATCCTTTAAGGGTCGATGCCCATTTTGCGCACTGTGTCCTGATAAAGCAGGTTCAGGCTGCTGCCGCCGTCCATAAAGACTCGCGTGAGGTGGAATCCGTCGATGAATGGGTCTAGGACTAATGCGGTTGAACCACCGTGACGGATGCTGGTAGGGTGATCTCTACGATCAAAGGTGATCGGACAGGCTGACCATGGGTTGAACTTTGGGGCAACTGGCTCCATCACATAGACGTTCCGTAGCACTCGCTTTCATTCCCGTTTGGGAATGTGGGTGGCGTAGATCATATTGACCGTTTTCACCTGGGGAGGAAATTTCTTCTGTCCCCCTGTGTTCGGACGCCGAGGCTCCTCGTCATCGTCGCTGTGCAGCCCATTGTACTTGTTCTCGGCATTTATTTTACCGGCCTGTTTGAACACCCAACAGTCTCTATTAGTGTGGTTTGCTGGCTTATCCGGGGTGCCATGAATTTGGCACGATCGATCAAGTATACGGTCGAGACTGGACAGTCCCTGATTGTTTCTTTTGAACGGCTTTTTCCGCTGACCGGATTTTGGGCCACTGAATCCGGCGTTGACTGCCATGTCTTCAGTGTTGTCCCCATTGTTCTGACGCTTATGTATGTTGCGCAGTGGCTTGCTGTTATTGTCGCGGACATCTGAAGTGCCGGAGTTTATTGGCGTAGTGCTACTGCGAGCCAACCAGCTGTCATCGCCCGCGCAAAAGCGGGTCATGAGTATCGTGAGGGCCGCCATGGACTTTGGTTTTTCCTGGCCGAGGTGTCGGGCGAACCACTCATCCTGGATATTATGCTTAAAGGCCGCCAGGGCTTCGGTGTCCGGACAGTCGACAATTTGGTTCTTTTTAGTTAGGAACCGAGTCCAGAATTTCCTGGCTGACTCTCCGGGCTATTGGGTAATGTGACTCAAGTCATCAGCATCCGGTGGTCGCACGTACGTGCCCTGGAAGTTGTCGAGGAATGCGTCCTCCAGGTTTTCCCAACTGCCGATCAAATTTGCCGGTATGCTATTTAGCCAGTGTCGGGCCAGTCCTTTGAGTTTAAGGGGAAGATACTTGATGGCATGTAGATCGTCACCACGGGCCATGTGAATGTGGAGAAGGAAATCCTCAATCCATACTACGGGATCTGTTGTGCCATCGTATGATTCGATGTTTACGGGTTTAAACCCTTCTGGGAATTCGTGATCCATCACTTCGTTAGTGAAGCAGAGGGGGTGTGCGGCGCCTCTATGCTGGGCTATGTGGCTAAGCAGTTCGAATGAGTCTGGTTGGCTATGTCCGGCCCGGCCGGACTTATTGATAGTGTATCCGGCGTGATGATCATTGTCACGTGTTGCGGCGCGCCCCTGCGATCCGTAGACCGATCTTGGCTGTCCTGCCTTGTTTTCCAATATGTCTCGCAAGTCCTACCTATTGCCCCGGGCCGTAGTGTATTGGCGTGGGGGTGCGGGCTGGTATTCGGGCTGATACGCCGTTTTATCCCGGCCGCGAGGTGGCCAGTGAGCCTCGTCCTGTGCTAGTAGTATGAGCTCCTCCTCGGGTTGAGGTAGCTACTTGTGCTTTGGATAACCTTTGGTGTGGTGCTCGAGTCCATATTCCTCGGCTGCCAGGACTTCGGTCCATCTATCTGTGAGCAGATCTTGATCGGCTTGGAGCTGCTGCTTCTTCTTCTTCAGGCTCCTCGAAGTGGCCATAAGCCGGCGCTTGAAGCGCTCCTGCTCTACGGGGTCCGCAGGCATGCCGAATTCGTCATCGCCGAGGCTAATCTCGTCTCCGGAGGGGGACATGTAATTGTTCTCCTCCAGGTATCCGTCCGTCGCCTGTTCGTCTGGGCTGACCTGCCCGTCTTCCTGTTCGGCCTGCTTGAAGGCAGGCTGATCGGGGTTGTATTCATCCTCGGCACCATCCGGATTGTTTTTGTCTCCTGTGCCGGTATTGCTGTGGCGGGGCTTGGAGTGGCGCTGATGACGCCCATGCTTTGCATTCTTCCTTGAGGGGTTATCCTCCATTGCCTCATCGCCATTGTTTTCTTTCGGAGTGTCCACCATATATATATCATATGAGGAGGTGGCTGTCCAGTGCCCCCTGGGCGGTGGTTCATGTTCTTCTCCTACATCGTTTTCCACACCGTTGATGTCTTCAGAGTTGAAGTTTAGCACGTCGGTTAAATCATCGACCGAGGCGATGAAGTGGGTGGTGGGTGGGCAACGAATTCCCTCAACGCCTGCTTCCCACTCGAGCCGGACATAGTTCGGCCAAGATTCTCCTGACAAAGAGAGAAACTTTAACAAGTTCAGCATGTCGCCAAAGGGCGAGTGCTGGAAGATATCCGCAGCGGTGAACTCCATTAGTGGAGCCCAACCAGATTCAGCGGGCTTGGGGGTGCGCGGACTGGAACCTACAGCCGGACACAAGTCCGGGGGTCCGGAGACACATGATTCCTTGGGGGTGAAGTCTGTGTTCGGCTCTACGGCCGATGAGTGTGTGGTCTCAGAGGCGGGGTCTATCCACCCGTCCCCGGACGACGCAATCTGACCCGGATTTTGGTCCAGAGCTCCTGCAGGTGCGATATCCTGAGCATTGTCCGACAGCAGGTCTAAGCTGTGCTCATCGTGACTATTCGGCGCTCCTGGCGTAGGACCGAATCCATCGAAGATCAAGTCTCCACAGACATCGGCCGTGTAGTTCAAGTTCCCGAACCTGACCTGATGGCCAGGGGCGTAGCTGTCGATCTGCTCCAGATGGCCAAACGAATTGGCCCGCAGTGCGAAGCCGCCGAACACGAAGATCTGTCTGGGGAGGAAAGTCTCACCCTGGACCACATTGTTGTGGATGATTGAATGAGCCATCGAGCCTTGCAGCGACGACACAGAGGAACTCTCAATGAAAGCACCAATGTTGGTGCCAAAACTGGCGGATCTTGGGTAGGGGGTCCCGATCTGTGCATCTAAGGCTGATGGTGACAGGAGGCAAGGGACACGATGTTTTACCCAGGTTCGAGCCCTCTCGATGGAGGTAAAACCCTACTTCCTCCTTGATTGACATTGATGATACGAGTATTACAATAGTTGATCTACCATGAGATCGTAGACGCTAAACCCTAGAAGCTAGCCTATGATGATTATGATTGTCCCTATACGGATCAAACCCTCCGGTTTATATAGACACCGGAGGGGGCTAGGGTTTACACAGAGTCGGTTACAAAGAAGGAGATCTAATATCTGGATCGCCAAGCTTGTCTTCCACGCAAACGAGAGTCCCATCCGGACACGGGACGAAGTCTTGAGTCTTGTATCTTCACGGTCCAACAGTCCGGCCAAAGTATATAGTCTGGCTGTCCGGATACCCCCTAATCCAGGACTCCCTCAACGACCCCGAGAAGTTCAAGGACCCGGCGACACGGATGATGGGGTCACTGGTGCCGCTCGGAGCGGCGCCCGACGCCTAGTCGGACCCGTCATCCTGCCGCCCCCTAGCCTCGTCGTCGCTGCCGTTGTCTTCCTCGCCACTCTCGCTCGAGGAGGAATCTTTGTCGTTAGAAGAGCTCTCCATGCAGCACCTTACGCAAGTCCCGAAGTGCCCGAAGATCTTGACAGAGAGGAGGCCACCCTCCATTAGTTTGAAATGGAGGGTGAGCCCATCCGTCAGGCTGTGGAGGCGAGCGAAGGTCTTCCACCCTCGGTGAATATACATGACATGAGGGGCGGGGAACTCAACGTCGGCCCATGTGTCGCTGTTCCCGCAACCCCTCGTATGCAGCCGCAATGCCTGCAATGGATCCAACTCCATCTCCCGCGCGAATGGAGTCGGGAGGCGAAGGCGACGACGCACTGGCTGGCGCAGCCTGACGAAGAATTCGTAGGGGTTGTCCCTGGCGTGGCCCTCCATTGGAGGAGGGGTTGCTCGCCGAGGCGAGGCTAATTTGCTGCCCCGTCCTTCTCTCCCTCGAGCACCACGACAGCCTCGACCTCGCTGATGTCTACTACACAACCTTCTTCTTGTAGACGTTATTGGACCTGCAAGTGCACAGGTTTGTAGGACAGTAGCAAATTTCCCTCAAGTGGATGACCTAAGGTTTATCAATCCGTGGGAGGCGTAGGATGAAGATGGTCCCTCTCAAGCAACCCTGCAACCAAATAACAAAGAGTCTCTTGTGTCCCCAACACACCCAATACAATGGCAAATTATATAGGTGCACTTGTTCGGCGAAGAGATGGTGATACAAGTGCAATATGGATAGTGGATATAGGTTTTTGTAATCTGAAAATATAAAAACAAAAAGTTAACTGATGATAAAAGTGAGCGTAAATGGTATTGCAATTATAGGAAACAAGGCATAGGGTTCATACTTTCACTAGTGCAAGTTCTCTCAACAGTAATAACATAGATAGATCATATAACAATCCCTCAACATGCAACAAAGAGTCACTCCAAAGCCACTAATAGCGGAGAACAAACGAAGAGATTATGGTAGGGTACGAAACCACCTCAAAGTTATTCTTTCAAATCAATCTATTCAAGAGTCCGTACTAGAATAACACATTAAGACACAAATCAACCAAAACCCTAATGTCACCTAGATACTCCATTGTCACCTCAAGTATCCGTGGGCATGATTATACAATATGCATCACACAATCTCAGATTCATCTATTCAACCAACACAAAGTACTTCAAAGAGTGCCCCAAAGTTTCTACTGAAGAGTCAAGACGAAAATGTGTGCCAACCCCTATGCATAGGTTCATGGGCGGAACCCGCAAGTTGATCACAAAAACATACATCAAGTGGCACGTGATATCCCATTGTCACCACAGATAAACACAGCAAGACATACATCAAGTGTTCTCAAATCCTTAAAGACTCAATCCGACAAGATAACTTCAAAGGGAAAACTCAATTCATCACAATAGAGTAGAGGGGGAGAAACATCATAAGATCCAACTATAAAGCAAAGCTCGCGATACATCAAGATCGTGCCATAGAGAGAACAAGAGAGAGAGAGATCAAACACATAGCTACTGATACATACCCTCAGCCCCGAGGGTGAACTACTCCCTCCTCGTCATGGAGAGCACCGGGATGATGAACATGGCCACCGGTGATGGGTTTCCCCTCCGGCAGGGTGCCGGAACAGGCTCCCGAGGGCTTTTTGGTGGCTACAGAAGCTTGCGGCAGTGGAACTCCCGATTTATCTTCTGTATTGATGTTTTTAGGGTACGTACGCTTATATAGGCGAAAGAAGTCGGTCGGGGGAGCCTCAAGGGGCCCATGAGAGGGTAGGGCGTGCCTAGGGGGTGGGCGCGCCCCCCTGTCTCGTGGCTTCCTCGATGCTCCCCTGCCTTGCACTCCAAGTCTCCTGGATCATAATCTTTCCAAAAATCATGCTGCCGAAGGTTTCATTCTATTTGGACTCCGTTTGATATTCCTTTTCTTCGAAATACTGAAACAGGCAATAAAACAACAATATGGGCTGGGCCTCCTGTTAATAGGTTAGTCCCAAAAAATGATATAAATGTGTAAAATAAAGCCCATAAACATCCAAAAGGGGTAATATAATTGCATGGAACAATCAAAAATTATAGATACGTTGGAGACATATCAAGCATCCGCAAGGTTAATTCCTGCTCATCCTCGAGTAGGTAAATGATAAAAACAGAATTTTTGATGTGGAATGCTACCTAGCATAATCTCAATGTAATATTCTTTATTGTGGCATGAATGTTCAGATCCAAATGATTCAAAATAGAAGTTCATATTAACATAAGAAATAGTGATACTTCAAGCATACTAATCAAAGTAATCATGTCTTCTCAAAATAACATGGCCAAATAAAGTTATCCCTACAAAATCATTTAGTCTGGCTGTTGCTCTATCTTCATCACACAAAGTATTTAATCATGCACAACCCCGATGACAAGCCAATCAATTGTTTCATACTTTAGTAATCTCAAACTTGTTCAACTTTCACGCAATACATGAGCATGAGCCATGGACATAGCACTATATGTGGAATAGAATGGTGGTTGTGGAGAAGACAAAAAGGAGATGATAGTCTCACATCAACTAGGCGTATCAGCGGGCTATGGAGATTCCCATTAATAGATATCAATTTGAGTGAGTAGGGATTGCCATGCAATGGATGCACTAGAGCTATAAATATATGAAAGCTCAACAAAAGAAACTAAGTGGATGTGCTTCCAACTTGCTTGCTTACGAAGACCTAGGGCATTTTGAGGAAGCCCACCATTGGAATATACAAGCTAAGTTCTATAATGAAAAATTCCCACTAGTATATGCAATTGACAACATAGGAGACTCTCTATCATGAAGATCATGGTGCTACTTTAAAGCACAAGTGTGGAAAAAGAGATAGTAGCATTGTCCCTTCTCTCTTTTTCTCTCATTTATTTTTTTTCTTTTCTTTTTTTTCTTTTTTTTCTTTCTTCTTTTTTTTTTCTTTGGCCTTTTTTTTTCCTTTTTGGCCTTTTTTTTCTTTTTTTCTTTTTGTAAAGTCCGAAGTCTCATCCCACTTGTGGGGGAATCATAGTCTTCATCATCCTTTCCTCACTAGGACAATGCTCTAATAATGAAGATCATCACACTTTATTGATTTACAACTCAAGAAGTACAACTCAAAGCTAGAACAAGATATGACTCTATATGAATGCCTCCAGCAGTGTACCGGGACATGCAATGAATCAAGAGCGACATGTATGAAAATTATGAAGGTGCCCTTGCCACCAATACGATATCAACTACATGATCATGCAAAGAGCAATATGACAATGGTGGAACGTGTCATAATAAACGGAACGGTGGAAAGTTGCATGGCAATATATCATGGAATGGCTATGGAAATGCCATAATAGGTCGGTACGGTGGCTGTTTTGAGGAAGGTATATGGTGGGTGTATGGTACCGGCGAAATTTGCGTGACACAAGAGAGGCTAGCAATGGTGTAAGGGTGAGGGTGCGTATAATCCATGGACTCAACATTAGTCAAAAGAACTCATATACTTGTTGCAAAAATCTAGAAGTCATCAAAAACAAAGCACTACACGCATGGTCCTAGGGGGATAGATTGGTAGGAAAAGAACATCACTCATCCCCGACCGCCACTCATAAGTAAGACAATCAATAAATAAAATTGTGCTCCAACTTCATCACAAAGCGGTTCACCATACGTGCATGCTACGGGAATCACAAACCTCAACACAAGCATTTTTCATAATCACCTCAACTAGCATGACTTTAATATCACTACCTCCATATCTCAAAACAATTATCAAGTATCAAATTGATCATAGCAACCAATTCACTTTCTATGATAGTTTTTATTATACCCAACTTGAATGCTCATCATTCTAGGACCAAATTTGTAACCATAGCAAATACCATGCTGTTCTAAAAGACTCTCAAAATAATATAAGTGAAGCATGAGAGACAAGCAATTTCTACAAAATATAACCACCGTTGTTCTCTAAAAGATATAAGTGATGCACTAGAGCAAATGACAAACTACTCCAAAAGATATAAGTGAAGATCAATGAGTAGTCGAATAATTGTGCAACTATGTGAAGACTCTCTAACATTAAGGAATTTCAGATCTTGGTATTGTATTCAAACAGCAAGCAAAACAAAATAAAATGACATTGCAAGGATAGCACAACTCATGTGAAGAAGCAAAAACTTAGGCTCAATCGATACTAACCGATAGTTGTTGAAGAAGAAAGGTGGGATGCCTAACGGGGCATCCCCAAGCTTAGATGCTTGAGAATTCTTGAAATATTATCTTGGGGTGCCTTGGGCATCCCCAAGCTTGAACTTTTGTGTCTCCTTAATTCCTCTCATATCATGGTTTCTCTTTTTATCAAAAGCTTCATCCACACCAAACTCAACAAGAACTCGTGAGATAGGTTAGTATAAACCAATGCAAAACCTTATCATTTTCTACTGTAACAAATCACTAAAATTATTATTCAACATTGAATACTAAATTCCTCTGCATATTTAATACTCCTATCCTCAAATAGAATCATTAAACAAGCAAACATATGCAAACAATGCAAACATAACAGCAATCTGCGAAAACAGTACAGTCTGTAAAGAATGCAAGAGTACCAATACTTCCCTAACTCCAAAATTCCCACTTTAGTAAATTTATCACAGCTCATTATGCAAAAAGTTTCAACATTATATCATGCCCTCACTTTTCTAGGGAACTTTTGCAACATCAGTAAACTTTCTGTTTTCAAACAGCAGCATGTATACTAGCAAAATAAGCATGGTAAAGGCTATACTTGACTCTTTTATTGAAAATAAAGATGCAAAACAATATTCTAAATAAAAAAAAGCAAGTACTAACAAAAGAAAATGACTCTCCAAGCAAAACACATATCATGTGGTGAATAAAGATATAGCTCTGAGTAAAATTACCGATGGATGAAGACGAAAGAGGGGATGCCATCCGGGGCATCCCCAAGCTTAGGCTCTTGGCCATCCTTGAATATTGCCTTGGGGTGCCTTGGGAATCCCCAAGAATAGGCTCTTGCCACTCCCTGTTCCATAGTCCATCGAATCTTTACCCAAAACTTGAAAACTTCACAACACAAAACTCAACAGAAAACTCGTAAGTTCCGTTAGAATAAGAAAATAAAACCACCACTTAGGTACTGTAATGAACTCATTCTAAATTCATATTGGTGTAATATCTACTGTATTCCAACTTTTCTATGGTCCATACCACTTAATACTAGCCATAGATTCATCAAAATAAGCAAACAACACATAGAAAACAGAATCTGTCAAAAACAGAACGGTCTGTAGTAATCTGTATCAAACCTATACCTCTGGAACTCCAAAATATCCTACCAAATTAGGGAGTCCTAAGAAATTTGTGTACCAATCCAGAGAAAAAAGAATCAGATCAGAAGCACGTTTCTGTGAATTAACAAAACTAATTTACTAGGTGCAAAAGTTTCTGATTCTCTGCAGGATCAACACAACTATCAGCGTAAGCTATCCTAAAGGTCTTACTTGGCACTTTATTGAAACAAAAGATATAAAACATGATTACTACAATAGCATAATCATGTGGACACACAAAAACAGTGAAGGTGAATATTGGGTTGTCTCCCAACAAGCGCTTTTCTTTAATGCCTTTCTAGCTAGGCATGATGATGACAATGATGCTCACGTAAAAGATAAGAATTGAAACATAACGGGAGCATCATGAAGCATATGACTAGCAGATTTAAGTCTAACCCACTTCCTATGCATAGGGATTTTGTGAGCAAACAATTTATGGGAACAATAATTAGCTAGCATAGGAAGGTGAAACAAGCATAGCTTCAAGATTTTCAACACATAGAGAGGAAACTTGACATTATTGCAATTCCTACAAGCATATATTCCTCCCTCATAATAATTTTCAGTAGCATCATGAATGTATTCAACAATATAACCAACACCAAAAGCATTCTTTTCATGATCTACAAGCATAGAAAATTTACTATTCTCTACATAAGCAAAATTCTTCTCATGAATAGTAGTGGGAGCAAACTCAACAAAATAATTATCATATGAGGCATAATCCAATTGAAGACTAAATCATGATGAAAAGTTTCATGGTTATCATTATTCCTAATAGCAAACAAGTCATCACAATAATCATCATAGATAGCAACTTTGTTCTCATAATCAATTGGAACTTCTTCCGAAATAGTGGAATCATCACTAAATAAAGTTGACACTCTTCCAAACCCACTTTCATCAATATAATCATCATAAATAGGAGGCATGCTATCATCAAAATAAATTTGCTCATCAAATCTTGGGGGACAAAATATATCATATTCATCAAACATAGCTTCCCCAAGCTTGTGGCTTTGCATATCATTAGGATCATGGATATTTAAGGAATTCATACTAACAACATTGCAATCATGCTCATCATACAAAGATCTAGTACCAGGCATTTTAATGCATTCTTCTTCTAGCACTTGAGCACAATTTTCCTTTCCATCATTCTCACGAAAGATATTAAAAAGATGAAGCGTATGAGACAAACTTAACTCCATTTTTTTTGTAATTTTCTTTTATAAACTAAACTAGTGATAAAACAAGAAACAAAAAGATTCGATTGCAAGATCTAAAGATATACCTTCAAGCACTCACCTCCCCGGCAACGGCGCCAGAAAAGAGCTTGATGTCTACTACACAACCTTCTTATTGTAGATGTTGTTGGGCTTGCAAGTGCACAGGTTTGTAGGACAGTAGCAAATTTTCCTCAAGTGGATGACCTAAGGTTTATCAATCCGTGGGAGGCGTAGGATGAAGATGGTCTCTCTCAAGCAACCCTGCAACCAAATAACAAAGAGTCTCTTGTGTCCCCAACACACCCAATACAATGGCAAATTGTATAGGTGCACTAGTTCGGCGAAGAGATGGTGATACAAGTGCAATATGGATAGTAGATATAGTTTTTTGTAGTCTAAAAATATAAAAACAGCAAGGTAACTAATGATAAAAGTGAGCGTAAACGGTATTGCAATGATAGGAAACAAGGCATAGGGTTCATACTTTCAATAGTGCAAGTTCTCTCAACAATAATAACATAGATAGATCATATAACAATCCCTCAACATGCAACAAAGAGTCACTCCAAAGCCACTAATAGCGGAGAACAAACGAAGAGATTATGGTAGGCTACGAAACAACCACAAAGTTATTCTTTCGGATCAATCTATTCAAGAGTTCGTACTAGAATAACACCTTAAGACACAAATCAACCAAAACCCGAATTTCACCTAGATACTCCATTGTCACCTCAAGTATCCGTGGGCATGATTATACGATATGCATCACACAATCTCAGATTCATCTATTCAACTAACACAAAGTACTTCAAAGAGTGCCCCAAAGTTTCTACCAGAGATTCAAGACGAAAACGTGTGCCAACCCCTATGCATAGCTTCATGGGCGGAACCTGCAAGTTGATCACCAAAACATACATCAAGTGGCACGTGATATCCCATTGTCAGCATAGATAAACATGGCAAGACATACATCAAGTGTTCTCAAATCCTTAAAGACTCAATCCGACAAGATAACTTCAAAGGAATAATTCAATTCATCACAAGAGAGTAGAGGGGGAGAAACATCATAAGATCCAACTATAATAGCAAAGCTCGCGATACATCAAGATCGTGCCATAGAGAGAACACGAGAGAGAGAGATCAAACACATAGCTACTGATACATACCCTCAGCCCCGAGGGTGAACTACTCCCTCCTCGTCATGGAGAGCGCCGGGATGATGAAGATGGCCACCGGTGATGGGTTCCCCCTCCGGCAGGGTGCTGGAACGGGCTCTCGAGGGGTTTTTTGGTGGCTACAGAGGCTTGCGGCGGCGGAGATCCCGATCTATCTTCTGTATTGATGTTTTTAGGGTACGTAAGCTTATATAGGCGAAAGAAGTCAGTCGGGGGAGCCTCGAGGGGCCCACGAGAGGGTAGGGCGCGCCCAGGGGGTGGGCGCGCCCCCTGTCTCGTGGCTTCCTTGATGCTCCCCTAGCTTGCACTCCAAGTCTCCTGGATCATAATCTTTCCAAAAATCACGCTGCCGAAGGTTTCATTCCGTTTGGACTCCGTTTGATATTCCTTTTCTTCGAAATACTGAAATAGGCAATAAAACAACAATATGGGTTGGGCCTCCGGTTAATAGGTTAGTCCCAAAAAATGATATAAATGTGTAAAATAAAGCCCATAAACATCCAAAAGGGGTAATATAATAGCATGGAACAATCAAAAATTATAGATACATTGGATACGTATCACTCACCCCCTCCCCCTTCCTCTAGCAGCCGGCTCCGCCACTATGAGCTCTTGGGGAAGAGCGATGTGCTGTCTGGCCGAAACACTCGCCGCCACCGATGAAACATCGCCACGCCCCCTTGCCATGGCAGAAGAAAGGAGGAAGTAGGAATGGGGAGAGGGAGATGGCGAAGGGTTGAGAGGCACCGTTCCTCCCGCTCCGCTCTTTATAAAGGGGTGGGGCCGAGGCTCGGCCGCCCCCTCTCAGCCAATCCAACCCATTGAAGTGACAGCAAGCGGGGCCGTCGACCGCCCTCCCCGCTCCATTGAAGGCGCATGGGAATCGACCCACGCTCGCGCGCGACTTTCCACATCCCGCGCGCCTATCATTCGCTCTGCATTATGCATGCAGCGAATGTGGCGCAAGGGGCGGGCGCAATGGGACGCGTGGAGCGACGGTTCCCAAGCGAGGGCAGTAAATGGGAGGCGGCCCTGCGGTCTCAAAGAGACACGCAAGCCGACTCTTTACTGTCCACCACAAGGTGACGCCAGCATCCTTCCATAATGCGCGCGCACAATCCCCACGTCGCGCGTTCAACATGGATCGTGGAGATTCGCAGCGGACGGAACAGTTGCCGCGGTAAAATCCGCCCTAACTGCCCGCGCACCGTTTTGGGCCTGGCCCAACAACGTGTTGCGCTTGTGTGACGCCCAGGCCCAGGGGCTCCTGTCGGTGTATAAAAGTAGGGGCTCTCCTTTTGACCCCTTTACTTGTGCACGGGCAGTCAAATCCACCCGCACTGGCCACACATAATAGGGCAGGAAAGGGAAGCCGGAGAGAAGCCGAAGGCACAAGACAAACAAAGCAATGACAAGGACCAAGGCCACAAAGATCAGATGGACAACGCAGGTTTTCCCCGGCAAGGATCCTTGCCGGGGCAGCCTCAGCGGCCCCGGCAAGACCCTTGCCTGGGCAGCTCGCCCCCACCAGCCGAGCGAGCCACCTTTGAGCCCACCAATGCTAAACAAACACGTTGGGACAGGTCTCGGGAGGCACCTATGTGGTGGCATGCAGATCTTTGTGAAGACAAAGAATAGTCAAGATCGAGTGAGGATGGGAAGGCAACAATCCTCACCAAGATCCTCACCGAAGAAACCACAAGACCGCCTGCAAGATCCTTGCCGGGGATGCCAGCGCACCACGGCAAGACCCTTGCTGAGCCACCCGACAAGGCCCTCACCAAGCGCGCCAGCGGGGCCACTGCCAGGCCCGTGACAGCCAAGTCTCTGCCACCGTTCGCATGCAGCTGCCGACCCAACCAGCTGGGCGGGCACCTGCGTGGCAACATGCAGCCCTTCGTGGAGGCTCCACCACCGCTCCACCTCAGCTGCCTGCCTGCCTACATGGCACCGCATGCATCGCTGGCCAGGGCGCGTGTCGAAGCAAGGAGGAGCGGCGACGGACAGGACATGCCTCACCCCCATCCCCGATAAAGTGGAGGGACACCTAAGGTTCGCATTAAATGCGCTTTGTCCTACAATACCAGCGATAAGCTCACAACGCTGTAGCACTTTCCACCTCTTGTGTGCCACTGTGGCAGCCCCTCTCGCCTGTAAAAGGAGGCCCATGTCGCACTGGGAAAGGATTCAGCTCTTTCGAACCTAGCAGCACCCATAGCTAGTTCAAGAGCTCAAGAACACTAAATACATCCACCAAAGCAGGATCGTAGGGTTTTAGGCACCTTTGCGGCCCGAACCTGGGTAAATCCCCTTTGTGTTGTCTACTAGTCCTGCTCTTGTCACGATCCCCGTGCCCCGCAACCGTAGTAGGGATTCCAGTGATCCCATAGGTGTCGTTTCGCACCGATAAACAAACACATCATTTGAAATCCATGGGAATATTTATAATGAATACTGCACAACAGATGAAGAAACTCATGGGAAGGAAATCAAGGCACAGTGCAAAGTGCGCATACAGAGGATTAAAGAGGAGATGGGCAAAGGAATGGAAGGAATAACGTTATGTTACTCCCAAGTATATGAAGAATGTCGCTGTAAATCCTCCATGCCCAAGACCACCTCTAGCTGCTGGCCAATGAGCTGATCCTACCAGCATCAAGCACGGTGAGGAATTTCCGAAGGAATGGGCCAAGCGCCAAGCAAAGCTTCAAAAGGTTGCTGTAGAAGTAGTGAGGAAATTCAATGAAGATACTCAAGCTGTTGCTGCTGAGGCCTCTCCTAGTAAAGCCACACCCAAGAAGGTCATGCAGAAGAAACCAACTTTGAAGCCAAAGTCTTAAAGCTCAATGCCCTCACGACCAAGTTCCTTAACAGCAAAGCCCTCAGTTCAATTTCCTCAGACAACTTCCTCAAGGGCAGTGCCAACTCCTTTTGTTGCTGCAAAATTCTCAGCGGCTGTCGCAAACTCCTCAACACCTGTGCATCTTGCAACATGTTAGCAGACGGCTAGATTTTCAATTGCCTCACTGGCATCTGCAACTTCCTCAGCTCAACCACAATCCTTAAGTGGTCCATCTCCGCTGAAGGTCAAGTCCACTGCTGTACGTGGTAAGAGGCCAAGTCCTCGCAAGAAACAAGTGGATTTCCAGGTTCCATCTGATGATGATGAAGCCGATGATGATGAACTTGCTGAAATCATCATAGATAGACAAGAAAGGGATACAAGAGCCAAAGGCAACTCTATTCCTCTTATGTTGGATCCGAAGATCCTTGACTTCATTGACATTTGGCACAAGGATCCAAATACTCCACTCCCTGACCTGAATCTGACTACTAGTCAAAGTCACATGCTAACCACCTTCATAGGCCAAGAAAAGTGGAAATTTGAGAAAGCCAGGCAAGTCAAGAAGGACCAATACAAGAAAGAGCGCTTTCTAAGGAACAATGTTCCGACTTTGTCTCCCGAAGAGCTTGTCAAAGTTCAGAAGGAAATGATAGTCCTTAGTGATGAATTTTACCAATACCATGTTGATTGGCTGGGAGCCAAGGTCAGATTTTTCAACATCGCCAAGAACCTCAAGGCAAGTATTGCAGCTCCATCACAACAAAAAACTCCTTAGGCGGAAGATTCTGTTTAGCCTGCTAAAGAAAATGAGAGCGCAACTGAAGAAATTCAGGCTGCTGAAGAAGCTACCAGGGCAGCTGAAGAAATTCCTGCTGCTAAAAAAACTGACAGGGCAACCACCAATGTTGCGCCTAAAGAACAACCTAGGCCACTGAAGAAACTACTGAGTCTCAAGAAACTGAGAATGCCAGGGCGACTGCATCAGTCGTGCCTGAAGAAACTGCACCAACTTCATCCTCTGCTCCTCCTGCAAAATCTTGAAAGGTGAAGAAAACAACACTTCCTTCTGCATCAGAAGTGAACAAAACTAAAGTTGCAGAGAAGGTAGGCGCGAAGAAAATAAAAACATGAACCTCTGTAGAATCCTTAGCTCCAAAGAAAGTGAGGACTTTGACGAGCTCTTTCAGTGAACCAATTGATGTTGTTCCCATTTCTATTGTGCCATCAAAGGAAATAGTTCCTATTTGTGAGGAATATGTCATTCCAAATGACGAAGATGATGAAGAACATCATTTTGCTGCTTCCTCAGAGCAGTTTGATGAAGAAATTGAGATGGAAGCTAATGCTTCAACCCCACTGGTATCATCGCCTATGCCTCATCTCACTTCTTAAGAGCCAAGCATAGAAGAAATTGACAGGGTCTGATGGACGTCAAACTTCTCTCCAGTCCATCCCTAAAGAAATTCCAGCTGCAACACCTGAAGAAATGAAGAACCAGACTGCTGATGAAACTGTCGCTTCAATTCACTAGTGCAGGATGCTCCTAACGCGACACTACGATCAGAGACTCTTTGCCGAAACTATGTGTGATGCATTAATCGCAAACGGTGGTGTAAAAAACCATAAAAAAAGGTGCACAACATTTGCGATGATAGATGCATCAAACACGGTTCAGATTTTAGTTCCATGTGTGATGTAGGGCATATGATTCAGTGCAAGTAAGCATTTGCGATGAGGAGCAAAAAAAAGGGCAGCCAGATGAAGGTGTGTGTGATAAAGAACCTACGGTTCATTAGGATGAACTGTTTGTGATTAGGCAACACAAAAGAAACGGTCAGCCAGATCAAGATGTGTGCGATATACAGCATGCCGTTCACGCGGATTAACTATTTGTGTTGAGACAAGAGAACATAAACGGTTCAATATAACAAGATGCGTGTGATACGTGGCAAACAGGTTTGTAATCAGAAATGTGTGCGAAGAACGATAATAACATAGACGATTGCTGCTAATAAGACGTGTGTGTTGTGCAATGGGATTGCATACAGAACAACAACATATATATGTACACACTTATAAGGACATGGTTGCATAACCAAATTAAACATCCACTTACATAGGTGGCTATTACAACCATGGCATTTGAACGCACCAAAGTAAACTATTACATGCATAATTACATAGGTGGCTACTACACACATGCCGTTTCCACACACCAAAGTAAATTATATATTACAAGCATGATTAACTAGCATAAACGATCATCTGATCATCATCTACTGCTTGTGACGCTTGCTCTGCTTGTGGCTCAATACGGGCTCGTCGATTTGGGTAACGAGGCACTTCCTGATGTCAACAATCTGCATGTGCATCTTGTAGTATGTGTACACGCTCTTGGCCGCGAACCTAAGGTGAGGTTCATCCAGTTGCCGCATCCAGGCCCTGTGCTAGGATACAGGACTTGTTCTCTAGGCATCCTGCTTCATCTTTTCGTAGTAGGGGTCGACGATGGCCGAGGCGAGTTCAACCAAGGGGTCCTTCTTCGTGCTGCCCCAGACCCTGTAGTGCTCACGGATTTAGATAAGGTTCTTGCAGGCCAAGCCCGTAACCCTGAGCGCTTTTACATCGTCGGTGGTTTCCACCATAGCGAACTTGTAGTCCGTGTTGTTAACAAACCTGGCGAAACGGACGCAAGGCTCTGTGGCCATGTAGTAGTGGTAGATGAGGACATGATGGCAGATGCACAACTAGGCGACGACAACCTTCTGATCTTTGTTGGGAAGACCGGCGATTTAGTGGAGGTTGATGCCGACCACCTTGTACTTGTCTCCAGCAAGCATCTGCTCAACGGTGTTGATGTAGTCATCCACCATGGTCAGGTCGATGGTGTACACCACCGAGAGATCCGTCTCCCACGCGTGGGTCTCCGCTAGACATCCCCTCTATATGTGTCGTCATGGGTGTGCTTGTTGTGTTGTGGGGTGCGATTGAAAGGTTGAAGGGACTAAGGTTATAATGTCCGCGGGAATTAAATGGGAAGTCGGACAGCCTAGAATATCAATCGGCACACCATGATGGCAGTTGTAATTCGCAGCGCGTAACTCCATCATGCCGCACGTAACTGCATTGCGTGGCAAAGCGCGCGGCACAACCGCATGCATATGGGGACCCCGACATGCTCGTGCGCAGGCCCAACCGCTGGCAGAGCGCGCGCGGAGGGACGCGAGTAGCGCGCTCCGCGGTCGCCTTAACGGCGAGCAACCATATCTATGCATATAGTAGTTGAACATGCAAGAAACAGCTGTCCACAACCCGAGCGCGACGACGGACGCGAGCAGAGCACGCCGCGGCACCTAACAGCAAGCACAACGCGCTACGGCACCTAACAGCGAGGAGAGCTTGACGAGGTACGCGAGCAGAGGCCGGCGCCGTGTGTGTTGTGGGCAAACTCTTGCTGGCATATAACCTCAAATTTAACCAACAAAATGTTAATGCATGTTACAAAAATTATATAATTGGAAACTATGTTTAAATACGAATCCGATGATATAATCTTTGGCGACATGCATTCGTATTTTATTAATTAAACCCTACTTATAAACCAGGACGGGCGTATAGTAGTTAAATAAATTGCAAATGGTTTTTTTATTAAATGTATGTGTACGTGTACTTTCGTCCTTCTCTTGCATGTCTTCTCACCCTGCTGCCGCGCACGGTTGGAGCACAAGCTTGAGCAGCGTGCGGGGGCGTTCTTTTGGCCAAACGGTGCTGAGCCCATTCCCGTGCAACCACGCAGATTCCCGTGCAAGCTTCCCGCCCGACTCGGTGAAATCCCCCAAAATCCCAATGCTTACCAGCCTACTACATAAACCCTCACGGCCGGCGAGTCCTGTGTCACACTTTCCCCTCCCTCCCTGTAGCTTATCTCGCCTGCTTCTCCCAAAATCGGCAATGGCACCGGACCATCGTCGTCGCTCAGCCACTTCGCCGTCATCAGAGCATAGCTCCAACTGGGAGGCTACACCACGACGGCGGCATAGTCCCCAATGTAGTGTAGTGCGTGCGACGTCCCAGTTGGGTGTGCGCGGAACACGCACCACATGCTTGGCCGGCGGTGCTTGTCGGCAGCTATTGCCGGCTGCCGTTGCCGCCACAGCTCCGTCGAAAGCCAGGGCCATCGCCCGCTCCACCGCCATGGCCCGAAGGCAGGAGGCGGCCATCGAGGCCGCCACCACATTGCCGACTATCTTGGCATTCACCCGCTCCACCACCACAGCCCGAAGGTGGGAGGTTGTAGTCGTGGCCGCCAACCCATCATCGTCTGTCGTGGCAGCCAGCCCACCATCGATAGCCGAGATCATCACCCGCTCCGCCACCACCGCCCGCAGGAGGGAGGCAGAGGTGGAGGCCCGCACGTGCGGCAGCGATCTTGCGTGCTACATCGAGTTCCTGCGGGAGGAGGAGCAGCACCTCGTCGAGCATGCAAAGAGCCTTACTGCCACCATGGCCATGGCACACGCCGACACAGAGGCGAGGAGTCAGGAGATCTATGAGCAGTCCGGCCGCTTCGAGAGGGGTCGTCTAGAGCGGCAGAGGGCGTTCGAGGTGAGCTTCGCTGAAGGTGTAATAGCAGCAGACACCGTATTGCAGTTGTCCAGCTTGTCGATAGGCTCCTCTTCCTCTTCCTCTTACTGAGCGCGCTCGGTAGAGAGGCTGCCGGAAGGAGTACAAAGCCCCTTCGTAGTAGTAGTAGTAGTAGTATTTAGGGGCTATTTTGTTCAGTTCATCTGACTATAGATGTGGTGGAATTGTACAACGTACTTAAAATTAGCTAGTATATATAGTTGAACTAGCTATTTCAGTTCGTGGTTGGCAACAATTGGGGAAAAGTTTGGTCGGTTCAGCTGTAAAGATGAACTGTTTGTATAAATTAAGCACGACTGCTTAATCTAAGAATGAAATTCATGCTTAATTACTGAATTTTAGTTGCAAAAATTAGATAGTGCTAGTGATTTTCAGCTGCACATTTTGACAAATCGCAGTGTTACAAGGATTGACAAATGGCAATGTTACTAGATCAACAAATCTTTACAATTTGACAAATGGCAATATACCCAATATGACAGATGCAAATCTTACCAAATCGCCTATACGTTGTTGCACACGAGTCATCCGAAAAACCCGTTTGCATTGAAGGGAGGTAGAAATCCTGCTTGCTAAATTTTCTCCTGGCTTATCGCTGAAGTCTCACTTTGCATACCTTATTCAATCTGAACCCTTTGCGTTGAAGAGATGCACAAATCCTGCGAAGCAAATTTTCCCTTGGCTTATTGAGGAAGACCATAGCTCTCACTTTGCATCAGGTGTTCTTTCTAAAACGTTTGTGATGAAGAGCTGCACAAATCTTGCTCGACACATTTTCGCTTGGCTTACTGGGGAAGCAGTCAGTGTACATACATGTGTTCTACCTAAAACGTTTGCGATGTTAGAGTGGCAGATAGTTGTTTCCAAATACCTTTGTTGACTGTTATTCGAGTGCACCTTCTCTCAAAATGGACATGAAAATTACCACAACATGTTGGGTGCCATTCCATGATAGCATGCCAAGTTTCATAAACTTTAGACGAGTTTTGGATTTACTAGAATTTAAAAACAAAGTATCTCAATGTTTTGCCGTAGTCAATGGTGCCCTGGTGTTTCAAATTCATTCCCATTTCTTGCATGGGACCTAAGCATGCACCCAACGACACGGATTTGATTTTCAACCAATTTATATGCACTGGAGCATGTGCATGTAGTTCAAATTTGAATTATGCACATAAAAAGCCTATAAAACCCAGTTAATATATAAAAATGTCCAAACAAACCCCGAAAAATTCCAAAATTTAACACAACACTCCTGTTGTTCTATGTTGACACTAGAAATTTTTTGAAAGCAATAACAGGCAACGGGTATCATTTCGTCCAGAAAGGAAACGTTGCTACTGAAACCATCAGGCTTGTTGTGAGAAGCTCTAGTTTGTGAGAAAATTATACCCAAACCTGCCGCAAATGGGACAAAAAATTTACAACGACATGTTGATGTCTCTCCATGATAGCATGCCATGTTTCATGAATTACAGACGAGTTTTGGATTTACTAGAATTTAAAAATCAGGTATCTCAATGTTTGTTGTTGAATGACGATGGCAGGGTGTTTGGCATTCATTCCCATTTCTTGCATGTGACCTAAGAATGCAACCAAGGACACATATTTGAATTTTCAACCAATTTATATGCATTAGAGCATGTGCATGTAGTTCAAATTTGAATTATGCACATAAATGCATTGAAAACTCAATTAATGCATGAGAAATAATGTGCAAACGAACCCCAGAAAATTCCAAAATTTAACACAACACTCATGTTGTTCTATGTTGACACTAGAGAAAAAATTGAAATCAAGAAGATGCAATGGCTATCGTTTCATCCAGATAGGTCAAATGTTCCCTACCGAAACCATTAGGCTTGTTGTGAGAAGCTCTGGTTTGTGAGAAGCTTATACCCAAACCTTCCCCAAATGGGACAAAAAATTTACCACGACATGTGGGTGCCATTCCATTATAGCATTCTAGGTTTCATGAATTTCAGACGAGTTTTGGATTTACTACAATTTAAAATCTAGGTATCTCAATGATTGCAGCCGAGTGACGATGACAGGGTGTTTGACATTCATTCCTATTTCTTGCATGGGACGTAAGCATGCAACCAAGGACACATATTTGAATTTTCAACCAATTTATATGCATTAGAGCATGTGCATCTAGTTCAAATTTGAATTATGCGCATAAATGCATTGAAAACTCAATTAATGCATAAGAATGTGCTAACGAACCCCGAACAATTCCATAATTTAACACAACACTCATGTTGTTCTATGTTGACACTAGAGAAAAAATTGAAATCAAGAATAGGCAACGGTTATCGTTTCATCCAGAAAGGAAATGTTCCTACTGAAACTATCAGGCTTGTTGTGAGAAGCTCTAGTTTGTGAGAAAATTATACACAAACCTGCCACAAATGGGACAAAAAAATTACAACGACATGTTGATGCCTCTCCATGATAGCATGCCATGTTTCATGAATTACAGACGAGCTTTGGATTTACTAGAATTTAAAATCAGGTATCTCAATGTTTGTGGTCGAGTGATGGTGGCATGGTGTTTGACATTCATTCTCATTTCTTGCATGGGACCTAAGCATGCAACCAAGGAGACATATTTGAATTTTCAACCAATTTATATTCATTAGAGCATGTGCATGCAGTTCAAATTCAAATATGCACATAAATGCATTGAAAGGTCAATTAATGCATAAGAATGTCCAAACGAACCCCGAAAAATTCCAAAATTTAACATAACACTCCTGTTGTTCTATGTTGACACTAGAGCAAAAATTGAAATCAAGAAGAGGCAACGGATATCTTTTTGTCCAGAAAGGTGAAACGTTCCCTACCGTAACCACGAGGCTTGTTGCGAGAAGCTCTGGTTTGTGAGAAGCTTATACCCCAACCTGCCCCAAATGGGATAATATTTTTACCACTACATGTTGCTGCCGTTCCTTGATAGCATGTCAAATTTCATGAATTTCAGATGAGTTTTCGATTTACTAGAATGTTAAAACCATGTATCTCAATGTTAGCGGACGAGCGATAGTGGCAAAGGTGTTTGACATTCATTCCCATTTCTTGCATGGGACATAAGGTTGCAACCAAGGAAACACATTTGATTTTTCAACCCGTTTATATGCACTGGAGCATGTGCTTGTAGTTAAAATTTGAATTATGCACATGAATGCATAGAAAACTCAGTTAATGTATAAAAATTTCCATGCGAACCCTGAAATATCCCAAAAAATTGCACAACACTCCTATTGTTCTGTGTTGACACGAGAAATTTTTTGAAAGTAAGAAGATGCAACAAATATCATTTCGTCCCCCAAGGTGGCACATTCCCGACCGAAACCATCATGCTTGTTTTGAGAGAAGCTCTGGTTTGCGAGAAGCTTATACCATAACTTGGCCCAAATGGGACAATATTTTTTTACCCCATCATCTTGATGCCGGTCCATGTTAGCATGCCAAGGTTCATGAATTTTAGACGAGTTTTGTATTTACTAGAATTACAAAAGCAAGCACCTCAACATTTGCCGGAGAGCCACGGTGCCGCGGTGTTTGAAATTCATCCCCATTTCTTGAATGGGACATAAGCATCAACCCATGGACACATATATCATCTTAAAACCCATTTTGGTGCACCGGAGCATGTGCATGTGGTTTAATTTTGTATTGTGCACCTGAAATGCCTAGAAAACCAAGTTGCCGTATAAAAATGTCCAAACGAACCCTGAATAATTCCAAATTTTTTGACGACACACCTATAGTTGCATGCTCACTATAGATAAAAGTTCTAGAAATTCAAACACCATCCTTTGTAGCTGTGACCCCATTATGTCATTCAAATCAAGATGAAAAATCAAGTAGATCCCACACAGTTTATTATCACCAACCGTGTGAGATGCAGTACAAAATATCCTGGAGCATCATCGGTATATAGTACGCCTATGGCTTACGCGAGAAGGTGCATCGGCTACAGTCCATAGCCGGTGTGTCAAGCACACTAGCTCGCTCCCCAAATATTATTTCACTTTCAATCGTCGCTGGTGAAAGATGGGGTCGTGAACCCGCGTCCCGAGGGCACCTTCGGTGGCCCACTCTGGCAAGAGTCCGACCGCAGCCGCCTGGCGCGTGTTAAGAAGCTTCATGAGGGCGACCGCAATCTGCGACCGGGTGGCCAAGGCAACCCAAACAGACGATTCTCAAGCGACAGCGACAACATCTGCCTTGGGGATAGCAACTTGCGAGAATGGCACAATAGCTGTCCATTTTGCAGCGGCGGCCTAAGCCCTGTTGGAGGCCACCTAAGACAATGTCGAGGCTGCCCACGCCCAGCTCGTGCCAGTCACCGCACAAATCGAAAGAAGCTTCTCCGACAACGGCCGGCAACCCATGGACAAAGAATTGGCAATCGCCGAGAGCGTTCGAGCAGCCGTCCATTCCTGCACGGCATACCATGCCATGACGGAGCCTGCCAAAGCCCAGATGGTGGCCGCCCACGCCCAGCTTGTGGCGGCCTTTT
Source organism: Triticum aestivum (assembly GCF_018294505.1). Classification (NCBI taxonomy): domain Eukaryota; kingdom Viridiplantae; phylum Streptophyta; class Magnoliopsida; order Poales; family Poaceae; genus Triticum; species Triticum aestivum. The sequence continues at coordinate 400,798,929 of NC_057813.1, forward strand.
CCAAGGAGATGGCATTTGCGGATGGCGAGATGCTTGCCGAGTATGGTGCGATGGATGCCATGGAGCCCCTTCCCCAGTCGACCGTCGGCTGCGAGCTGGACATGGAGGAGGCGGCGGAGATCGACGAGCACTAGCCATAGTAGTAATCTTTGTTTTATTTAATTAAGAGCGCCGTTCTCTAATTTGTTAGAGTAATGTTTAGGCCAGCTAACTCTGTTTAATTGCTGAACTTGCTCGATTAAGAAGTGTGGGTCTGCTGTAGTCTCCTTTGTGTACCCAAATTATGCAATGACGTGGATGAGCACTGTAACCAAGGAAATTGGAACCAAAATTTTTGATGTTCAAACTCATCACACACGAGTTAAGCTATCTGAATCGTTTGTGATGTTCACATATCGTACACCGTTCTGGATAAGGGACCGTGTCTGATGACACTTTGCGTGCCAGTTTTTTCGCTGTAGTGATTGCAAATTTTTGGCTTCCGCGGAAATATCTACCTCCCCGCCCCCTCCCCCTTACCAAAAGCCACATTTCCCATGTTTCCGCCTTACTTTCCAAGTTCAAACCTTCACTCCTTGGTTGCAACGCCGCCTCCTCGTCGGCGACCCTCCTTCACGCTGCTCGGCCTCACCTATCCAGGCAGGTAATCCATACCCGACCCCCATCCTCCTCCTCCTTCCACATCCCACATGCCCCAACTGCCGGTGCGAGCGCGACACTTCCACCCAAATCACAGACCCCTCCACCAAATAAGCGCTGCCCTAAGCCATGGTGCACGCAGTATAGACAGGATCTCAAGGAGCATTTGGCAGCACAGAAGCAAATCGCGGCCGCACACTCGTATGAGGTTGCGACGGCTGCCATTCATGCCGACCCCCAGATCTTGGAGGAGCCCCTTGCCATTTGCTAGCTATGTCTGTTAAGCATGCTCGGTTTACCCGTTGCGTGTGCTGATCCTGCCTTTCCTTAATAAATTCTAGTGAATTGTGCTATCTACTTTTACCATGCAATCTGTTGCTCTAGTGTATATGTTCTATATGTCGTGCAATGTGGTGCTCACTTATTAACTGTTTGGTTAATTAGTTGTCATGTTCAGTTAACTGTTTGGTTCAATTGTTCAAATGTGATGTTCAATTCTTCAGGGTGCAATTTTGTATTGTCTTCCATGTGAGAAGTAAATCGAATTTTTCTTTACAAAATACATGAGGAACAAATCCAATTGCTATATTTCCAAGTTGTCAAGCATGCTTGGTTTGGTTAACTGTTTGATCTTCTAGTATGCTATACATTGTGCAATGTGGTGCTCAGTAAACATTTGGTTTATTTGTTGTGGTGTTTAGTTAACTGTTTGGTTCCATTCTGCAATGCGATGTTCAATTGTTGTGGGTGCATTATATTATTGTCTACTATGTGAGAAATAAATTTAATTTAGCTGTACTAAATACATGAGAAACAAATAAAATTTCTATATTTCCAAGTTGTTAAGCATGCTTGGTTTGGTTAACTGTCTGATCTTCCATTAGGAGTATGTTATATTATGCAATGTGGTGCTCAGTTCATGTTTGGTTCATTTGTTGTGGTGTTTAGTTAACAACTTAGTTCAATTCTGCAATGCAATGTCCAATTGCCGTGGGTAGAATTTTGTATTGTTGTGTGATACGTCTCCAACGTATCTACTTTTCCAAACACCTTTGCCCTTGTTTTGGACTCTAACTTGCATGATTTGAATGAAACTAACCCGGACTGACGCTGTTTTCAGTAGAACTGCCGTGGTGTTGTTTATTGTGCAGAAAACAAAAGTTCTTGGAATGACCTGAAAATCTACAGAGATAAATTTTGGAAAATATAAAAAATACTAGCGAAAGAATCAAGACTAGGGGCCCACACCCTGTCCACGAGGGTGGGGGCGCGCCCCCTCCCCCTGGGCGTGCCCCCTGTCTCATGGGCCCCCTGGAGCTCCACCGACCTCAATCCAACTCTATATATTCCGTTTCGCAGAGAAAAAAATTAGAGAGAAAGTTTCATCGCATTTTACAATACGGATCCCTAATCTCTCTCGGGAGGGCTGATCTGGAGTCTGTTTGGGGCTCCAGAGAGGGGGATTCGTCGTTGTCGTTATCATCAACCATCCTCCATCACCAATTTCATGATGCTCACCGCCGTGCGTGAGTAATTCCATCGTAGGCTTGCTGGTCGATGATGGGTTGGATGAGATTTACCATGTAATCAAGTTAGTTTTGTTAGGGTTTGATCCCTAGTATCCACTATGTTCTGAGATTGATGTTGCTATGACTTTTCTATGCTTAATGCTTGTCACAAGGACCCGACTGCCATTATTTCAGATCTGAACCTATTATGTTTTCATGAATATATGTGAGTTCTTGATCCTACCTTGCAAGTCTACAGTCACCTATTATGTGTTATGATCCGACAACCCCGAAGTGACAATAATCGCGATACTTCTCGGTGATGACCATAGTTTGAGGAGTTCATGTATTCACTAAGTGCTAATGCTTTGTCCCGGTTCTCTATTAAAAGGATGCCTTAATATCCCTTAGTTTCCATTAGGACCCCGCTACCACAGGAGGGTAGGACAAAAGATGTCATGCAAGTTCTTTTCCATAAGCACGTATGACTATATTCAGAATACATGCCTACGTTACATTGATGAACTGGAGCTAGTTCTGTGTCACCCTATGTCATAAACATTACATGAGGAATCATATCCGACATAATTATCCATCACTAATCCAATGCCTACGAGCTTTTCACATATTGTGCTTTGCTTATTTACTTTTTCGTTGCTACTATACAATTACTACAAAACTGCTATCGTTACTTTTGCTACTGAATACTTTGCTGCAGATACTAAGTGATCCAGGTGTGGTTGAATTGACAACTCAACTGCTAATACTTGAGAATATTCTTTGGCTCCCCTTGTGTCGAATCAATAAATTTGGGTTGAATACTCTACCTTCAAAAACCATTGCGATCCCCTATACTTGTAGGTTATCAAGACTATTTTCCGGTGCCGTTGCTGGGGAGCATAGCTCTATTCTTTGAGTCACTTTGGATTTATATCTGCTGATCACTATGAAGAACTTGAAAGACGAAAGAACTAAGATTTTTCCCACAACTGCGAGGGGAGGTAAGGAACTGCCATCTAGCTCTGCACTAGATTCTCCTTCTGTTTTGAGTAAGCTTGCGACACCTAAACCTTCTACTGCTATGAATTCTGATATGTCGGATGTTATTGATGATGCCACTTCTGCTATGCATGATACTTATGATGTAACTACTTCTGTTCTTGATACTACTTTGCCATTAGGTGAATTTCTTGATGAACAACTTGCTAGGGTTAGAGAGAAGGAAATTTTTAAAGATGAAATTATTGATGATAGTGATGATGAAGGTTCTCCCCCTAAATATGAATTGCATGTTGTTCCTGAGGGTTATGTTATGGATGAAGAAATTGCAAGAGATCTTTTTGCTTGCAATGATAGATCTGATCTTAAGAAATTACTAGCTAAACTTAAAAAGAAAACTCTGAATGCTAGAATGAAACATGACCCTGCTTTTGCTACTTCACCTATCTTTGTTACTGATAAGGATTATGAAATCTCCGTTGATCCTGAGATAATTACTTCGGTTGAATTTGATCCTTTTTATTGCTATGAATCTGAAACTGTTGTGGCACATCTTACCAAGTTAAATGATATAGCCACCCTGTTTACTAATGATGAGTAGTCTCACTATTATTATATCCTTAATATATTTCCGTTCTCACTAAAGGGTGATGCTAAAAGTTGGTTTAATTCTCTTGATCCTGGTTGTGTGTGTAGTCCCCAGGATATGATTTATTACTTCTCTGTTAAATATTTCCCTGCTCATAAGAAACAAGCTGCCTTGAGGGAAATATATAATTTTTTGCAAATCGAAGAAGAGAGTCTCCCACAAGCTTGGGGGAGGCTTCTCCGATTACTTAATGCTTTTCCTGATCACCCTCTTAAGAAAAATGAAATGCTTGATATCTTTTATAATGGACTAACCGATGCTTCTAAGGACCACTAGGATAGTTGTGCTGGTTGTGTTTTCAGGGAAAGAACAATCGACCAAGATGAATTGTTATTGAATAATATGTTGACCAATGAAAATAATTGGACTCTTCCTGAGCCAATTCCCGAGCCAACTGAGCCAACTCCTGAGCCAGCTCCTAAACCTATTCCTAAACCTACTCCAAAGAAAAGGGGTGTTCTATTTCTTAGTCCTGAAGATATGCAAGAGGCGAAGAAATCAATGAAAGAAAAAGGTATTAAAGGTGAAGATGTTAAGAATTTACCTCCTATTGAAGAAATACATGGTCTTAATATACCGCCTGTTGAAGAAACACATTGTCTTGATAACCCGACATAGGTAGTAAAGGTAAATTCTCTCTATAGATATGATAAAGTTGAAATCCTGTCGACTAAATTTCATAGCCAATGTTTATATGAATTTGATGACTTTATGGCTAGACAAGAAAGTTTTAATGCTTATGTTGGTAGAGAATTAAAGAGTAATGCTTTCATGATCGGACTCTTGAGTGATTATATGGCTAGAGTTAATGGTGAAATTAAACTCATTAGCAAATATGCTTCTATGGTTACCACTCAAGCGGAGCAAGTACTTAAAGCTCAAAGTGATTTGCTCGATGAATTAAATAATAAACATGACTTTGCTGTTAGAGTGGCTACTAGAACTAGTAGAATGACTCAGGAACCTTTGTATCCTGAAGGCCACCCTAAGAGAATTGAGAAAGATTCTCAGAGAAATAATTTAGATGCACCTAGTCCTTTTATAAAGAAGAAAAAGAAAAACGATAGGACTTTGCATGCTTCTGGTGAACCTGTTGTAGACACACCTGAGAATCCCAATGATATTTCTATTTCTGATGCTGAAACACATTCTGGTGATGAACATGAACCTAGTGATAATGTTAATGATAATGTTCATGTTGATGGTCAACCTAGCAATAATAATTATGTAGAGATTGAACCTGCTGTTGATCTTGATAACCAAAAATCCAAGAATCAACGTTATGATAAGAGAGACTTTGTTCCTAGGAAGCACGATAAAGAAAGAGAACCATGGGTTCAAAAACCCATGCCCTTTCCTCTTAGACCATCCAAGACAAAGGATGATGAGGATTTCGAGCGCTTTGCTGAAATGATTAGACCTATCTTCTTACGTATGCACTTAACTGATATGCTTAAAGTAAATCCTTATGCAAAATATATGAAGGATATTATTACAAATAAAAGAAAGATATTGGAAGCTGAAATTTCCACCATGCTTGCTAATTATACTTTTAAGGGTGGAATACCAAAGAAACTTGGAGATCCAGGAGTACCAACTATACCTTGCTCCATTAAAAGAAACTATGTTAAAACTGCTTTATGTGATCTTGGAGCCGGTGTTAGTGTTATGCCTCTCTCTTTATATCGTAGACTTGAATTGAATAAGTTGACACCTACTGAAATATCTGTGCAAATGGCTGATAAATCAACTGCTATACCTATCCGTATTTGTGAGGATGTACCTGTTGTGGTTGCAAATGTCATTATTTTAACGGATTTTGTTATTCTTGATATTCCCGAGGGTGATAGTATGTCAATTATCCTTGGTAGACCCTTTTTGAATATTGCAGGGGCTGTTATTGATTGCAACAAAGGCAATGTCACTTTTCATGTTAATGGTAATGAGCATACGATACACTTTCCGAGGAAACAACCTCAAGTTCATAGCATCAATTCTATTGGAAAAATTCCAACTATCATTATTGGAGGTTTTGAATTTCCTCTTTCTACTGTCAAGAAAAAATATGATGTTCTTATTGTGGGGATGTTCATATCCCTGCTGAGGTAACCTAGTGTTATTCAAAATTTCTCTGGTTCCATGTTATTCGGGATGAGTTTGTTAACAAGACTTGATCAACCTTGTTAGTGGATTCATTTTGATGATCATGAGACAGATGAAACTAGAAGGAACAACCTTCTGTATCCTCTTTTTACTTTCTGTTATTTAGAAAAAATAAAGCAAAAATAGTATTATCTGTCTGTTTTCTGAATTATCCATGCAATAAAAAAATCCCTAAAATAAAAGTTCTCCAAATGCCCTGCAAATTTAGTATAATTTTTTGATGGAATATTTGAGGATTTTAGGCACTGAGAACACAGTAGGGGGGGGCAAGCACCTGGCCACGAGGGTCCAGGGCGCGCCCACTCACCCTGGGCGCGTCCCCTGTCTCGTGGGCCCATGATGGCCCCCTCCACTTATTCCTGCACCCACACACTCCATCTTATTCCCATAAAAAATCCCCATCCAGCTCAAGCACGAGTTCTAGCTCATTTTGCTGTGATTTTCGATCTCCTTGCTCAAATCTCCATTCACAAAACTGCTTTGGGAGTTGTTGCTTGGTATGTGACTCCTCCAATGGTCCAATTAGTTTTTGTTCTAGTGCTTTATTCATTGCAAATTTTTGCTGCATAGGTGACCCTGTTCTTGAGCTTGCATGTCAAATTCATGAGGTCCCAAGTAATTCTAATGCATGACATAGGCTCTAGGCACTTGTGGGAGTAGTTGCTATCAATCTTGTTTAGTTTGATTCACTTTTATTTTGAAGTTACTAAAAATTTCAGAAATTTTCTGAAAATGATGAGGAGATTATTGAGGGGCTCTTTTAGCCAGGGCTCTAATGATAAACAAGCTAAGGAGAAAGAAAAGGCCAAGTATAATCTTCCTCGCATAGCGGAAGTAAGGTCGTGTGAGTGGCCTTGTGATAATTTCTTGAGAGCAGCCGGTGTTTATGAAGACTTTTATTCTTTGGCTGAAAATGCAGGCCTCACCGAATTCCTACACGACTGGATCGAAACTATCTCTTACTTACCAATACTTTCGTGCAAAACTTTTATTATTATCCTAAGAATTCACTTCCTTCAGTATCTTTTCATTTGTATGATGAGGCGAAGGAAATGTCATTACGTAATTTTTGAACGGTTTGTAGAATACCCTTTTAGGGTAGCGTAGATGAACCACATCGTAAAGATGTGGATGGTTTCATTGATACTATTACTTTAGGGGAATCAAGGAAGAGTTCTGATGCGAGAATCACTAGCATATATTTTCCTGTTTTACGCTACTTTGCCATATTTGCTAGTCGATGCTTAATTGGCCGCAGAAATATTGGAAACTGCAGTGTTCCTGATATTATTATTCTGCTCCATGCCTTATTCGGTGATAACACTTTTAGTATGGGTGCTGTTATTGCTAAAAGGTTAAGCCTAAACCGTACAAAGGGCCCCATCTTTGGAGGTATCTATGCTGCATGCCTTGCTAAACATTTTGGGATACCTATTAGGCATGATGAGAAATAGGAGACACTGTTGACAATGATGATAAGATGCTTCTGTATAACCTAAGATTTAATAAGAAACATAATGAGATTATTACCCTGCCTGCGCCTTCCTTGTTTGATTTAACTGCAGGCCACTACCTAGTCTTGCCGAAGGCCGTGTACGCGCACCGAGGCCAGACATCAGCTCCAGAGCCTGAGCTGGAACCACCACTGGATCCTTATCGTCCATCATGTTATCAGTGGGATCCAGAGGAGATCGCTAGCCAGTGGTATCCAGATGACACTCCTTAGTACACTGAGGAGAGTAGCCGTGATCCTTGGCCATAGACCAACTTAGGCCAAAAGCCTAAGCTTGGGGGAGTACGTCTTTCTCACCGACTTTATGTTCATGTTCACACACACTATTCTAGTTGTCGATGCTCATACTCTTTCATTGTACTATCCATGCTACTTTAGTTTCTTTTTCTAGTTTTCTTCTTGTGTGTTTGATAAACCTTAAGAAAAACCAAAAAATTAGTTAGTTTAACTTCCATGCTTGTAGTAGTAATTAAAATGAAAACCAAAAATATTTCTCGTTCTTATTTTGCTTGTTGGGAGCTTTCCCATGCAAATAGTTTTATTTCTTTTTCTTTCCTTTGGGGGTCGAGAGGAGAAGACCATAATGAAAATGTTTAGTGGCTTTACTATGCATGATTGTTGATTTAACATAGAACCATATTACCTTGTCTTCTCCCTTGAATTGAATGCTTGCAGATTCCAGCTTAGTCCAATGCACGTGCACTATTATTATTATACACACCGTTTGGTCGTGCAAGTGAAAGGCAATAATGATGACATATGATGGACTTATTGAGATGAGAAAAGCTGGTATGAACTCGACCTCTCTTGTTTTTGTAAATATGATGATTCATCGTTCCTGAGTTAGCTATTATGAAGTAGACATATTTGCAATGACATTTAGAGATTATAGATGCTTGTGCCATGCTTGATTAGCTATGAGTTGTAATGGTTTACCTTGCGTGCCAACATGCTATTAGAATGATTATGATGTGGTATGATGGGATGGTATCCTCCTTTAAATGAATTGAGTGACTCGACTTGGCACATGTTCATGCATGTAGTTGAATCAAATCAACATAGCCTTCATGATATTTATGTTCATGGTGGATTATATCCTACTCATGCTTGTATTCGGTGTAAATTAATTTAGTGCATGTTTACGACTGTTGTCGCTCTCTCAGTTGGTCGCTTCCTAGTCTTTTGCTAGCCTTCACCCGTACTAAGCAGGAATACTGCTTGTGCATCCAAACTCCTTAAACCCCAAAGTTGTTCCATATGAGTCCACTATACCTTCCTATATGCGGTATTTACCTTCCGTTCCAATTAAATTTGTATGTGCCAAACTCTAAACCTTCAAATAAACATTCTGTTTTGCATGCTCGAGTAGCTCATATGTTAACTAGAGCTGCCCTTATCTTCCATGTTAGGCGGGTTATTCTCAAGAGGAGTGGACTCCGCTCCTCATTCACGAGAAAATGGCTGGTAATCGGGATGCCTAGTCCCATGCTTTATGCAAAATAAATCAAAATAACTGCAAACAAAACTCCCCATGGGACCTGTTGAATGTTGGAGGCACTCGTTGTTTCGAGCAAGCCATGGATTGATGCTTGTGGAGGAGGGGGAGTATAAACTTTACCATTCTGTTTGGGAACTGCCTATAATCTGTTTAGCATGTAAGATATCGTCGTCTTTAAGTTGTTGTGTTGACAATGAAAGTATGCCGCTCAAAATATAATTTATCTCTACTTCAAAATCGAGCTCTGGCACCTCTACAAATCCCTGCTTCCCTCTGCGAAGGGCCTATCTATTTACTTTTATGTTGAGTCATTGCCCTTCTTATTAAAAATCACCCGCTGGAGAGCACACTGTCGTTTGCATTCATTATAATTGGTTTATATCGGGTATGACTTGACTGGATCTCTTTTACCACGAATTACAATGTTTAGTCAGTCCTTGATCTTTAAAGGTGCTCTGCATTTATGTTTTGCGGTCTCAGAAAGGGCTAGCGAGATACCATTTTGTTATATCATGTTATGATTATTTTGAGAAAGTGTTGTCATCCGAGTTTTGCTATTATAGCTCGCTAGCTGATTATGCTATTGATATGAGTAATTGTGAGACCTACATGTTATTGTGAGTATGGTTAGTTCATAATAATTGCTGAAACTTGAATGCTGGCTTTTCATGTTTACAACAACAAGAGCAAACAGAGTTTGTAAAAGTTTTTCTTTTTCTCTTTCAGTTTGTCAACTGAATTGCTTGAGGACAAGCAAGGGTTTAAACTTGGGGGAGTTGATACGCCTCCGTTGTATCTACTTTTCCAAACACTTTTGCCCTTGTTTTGGACTCTAACTTGTATGATTTGAATGGAACTAACCCGGACTAACGCTGTTTTCAGCAGAATTGCCTTGGTGTTGTTTTATGTGCAGAAAATAAAAGTTCTCGGAATGACCTGAAACTCCACGGAACACCTTAGAAAAAACAATAAAAAATCCTCGCAAAAGATGAAGACCAGGGGGCCCACACCCTGTCCACGAGGATGGGGGGCATGCCTCCCCTACCTCGTGGGCCCCCTGGTGGCCCTCCGACGCCAACTCCAACTCCATATATTGGTTTTCGGGGAGAAAAAAATCAGAGAGAAGAAATCATCGCGTTTTACGATACGGAGCCGCCGCCAAGCCCTAATCTCTCTTGGGAGGGTTGACCTGGAGTCCGTTCGGGGCTCCGGAGAGGGGGATTCGTCGCTGTCGTCATCATCAACCATCCTTCATCACCAATTTCATGATGCTCACCGCCGTGCGTGAGTAATTCCATCGTAGGCTTGCTGGACGATGATGGATTGGATGAGATTTATCATGTAATCGAGTTAGTTTTGTTAGGGTTTGATCCCTAGTATCCATTATGTTCTGAGATTGATGTTGCTATGACTTTGCTATGCTTAATGCTTGTCACTAGGGCCCGAGTGCCATGATTTCAGATCTGAACCTATTATGTTTTCATGAATATATGTGTGTTCTTGATCCTATCTTGCAAGTCTATAGTCACCTACTATGTGTTATGATCCGGCAACCCCGAAGTGACAATAATCGGGACCACTCCCGGTGATGACCATAGTTTGAGGAGTTCATGTATTCACTATGTGCTAATGCTTTGTTCCGGTTCTCTATTAAAAGGAGGCCTTAATATCCCTTGGTTTTCAATAGGACCCCGCTTCCACGGGAGTGTAGGACAAAAGATGTCATGCAAGTTCTTTTCCATAAGCACGTATGACTATATACGGAATACATGCCTACATTACATTGATGAACTGGAGCTAGTTCTGTGTCACCCTATGTTATGACTGTTACATGACGAACCGCATCTGGCATAATTATCCATCACTAATCCGGTGCCTACGAGTTTTCCATATACTGGTTCTCGCTTATTTACTTTTCCGTTGCTACTGTTACAATCACTACAAAATACCGAAAACATTACTTTTGCTGTCTTTACTTTTGTTACCGTTACCACTACTATCATATTACATTGCTACTAAACACTTTGCTGCAGATACTAAGTTTCCAGGTGTGGTTGAATTGATAACTCAGCTGCTAATACTTGAGAATATTCTTTGGCTCCCCTTGTGTCGAATCAATAAATTTGGGTGGAATACTCTACCCTCGAAAACTGTTGCGATCCCCTATACTTGTGGGTTATCAGCTGCTAAGCAGGTGGGTTGGAACTTTAAGGCATGTTTCTGAATGTCGGGATGTCGTCTTGATGCAGGACTACCACAACTTGCTTGCGGCCGCCTACAACTCCTAGAACTAGACGCTCGCCAACCGGACCGCCGAGTTGTGGAAGAGTCGGGGTATGCAGGCCGGCTTTCAGTGGGGGCGTGCAAGCGCACCCACTGGGTGTATCCCCCAAGATTCAGGCCGACTGCTGAGCAGTCAGGCCAAATCTCCCCAGCAGCTTCTTGTCTTTGTTGCCATCGCTGGACATTCTTCTTTGTTTTCACAGAGGTTGCTTCCCAACTGCAGGGGCGCATGTAGGAGGCCGAGGGCTAGCTTCAGGGCAAGGAGCTGGAGCACGGCTAGACGGCCGCGGAGCGCGACTGGCTTGAGAAGGAGCTGGCCAACCAGGCGACCCAGCATGCGGAGAAAGTCCGGCAGCTGGAGGAGGAGGAGGAGCGCCTCAAGGTCGACTTCGAGTCCCAGCGCTCGAGCTGGTCCGACAAGGAGAAGTACTTGATGGAGGGATATTTGGTGATTGAGGACCTGCTCGAGGGTAAAGCTTCTTTCTTTCTTGATTGGTTGGTTGCCAGCTATTGCGGGAAGCCGACTTCTTATTCTCTTGTTTTCTTTTAAGCAGAGTACTTCCCAGACCGCACTGGCGCCATCAGATAGGCGATCGAGGGACGACGCGAGTAGCGGAGGCATGTGGGAAAATTGCACCAGACTGGCCCCGGAACTTGGCTGAACAGTTTCTGGTCGTTCAGCTACGCATTGCGCTGGTGCGAGCTGCTCTGCTGGTTTCAGCGTGCCGGCGCACAGGTCATGGAAGGGCTCTGGCCGGGCGTGCAGGTCCCCCGGACTCGCAGCCGGACTGCCGATTGGCTGGAGGTGGCGTGGGAGCGGCTCGACGCCTGGAAGGGCGCCGCGGCATGGGCGAGCACCAAGGTGGCGCTGGAGTTCATGAAGGTGTGGTATCCGGGCGTGAGCATGGCATAGTTGGCCACCTTTCGCCAGGAGGCGACGCCGGAGTTGGAGCTGGAGCACGAAGGGATTGCCATTCGCGCATCGGCTCTCGTTGAGTACACCAATGGCGACGTCTTCATCCCGGAGCGGGTAGAAGACGGCACCGAGGTGCCGACGTCCTGGTTCAGGCTGAACCCGGACGAGGAGGAGAACCCGGTAGAGGAGATCGCCTCCAACGATGAGGCTGTGGAGGAGGACGAGGACGAGGAAGGCGACCGTGTCGTGCCGGATGATGGAATGACTAGCGAGAACCGGCCCGATCCGGCCCCAACCAGCGAGTAGCGGGAGACCATATCGGCCGCCACCGCTGATCAGACCGGGACCAACCAAACGGTAGCCCCGCTAGCCAGCACTACAGCAACCGCCGACTCGTCCGAGCAGCCCGCAGTACCTTCGGCCTAGGCGACCCTTATCAGTTTAAATTTTTTCTGTCTTGTGCTCAAAAACAAAGTTAGTTATGCGCAGTTCCACCCACTAGGGGTGTACTTTAAACTTTGATGAATGTCGGCTGCGGGCCTTTTGGAATGTAAATGAATTTACTTTTCCCACATGCGTGTGTGCTTTGCGGAGTTCTAACTTAATTTTGCCTTTGCTTTCTTTGTTTTTTTCCTTTGTCGTGTTCCTTTGGCTGCCGCCCTGCCAGCCGGAAAGCCGTGTTGTGGTCTGTGGCTGGGTCAGGGACTTGGCCGTTTAGAAAAGGCAAATTACTTCAGCCGCTGAAAGCATGTGCTAGTCAAGCTAGAAGCCAGTCGGCCGTCTGCTGAGCAGCCGAACGGGGGAGGTGAGAGGTTGGCTTGGCCTGCGTCGGCATTCTTCCTTAGTCATTTTTTCATGTGGATAACATTTTGGCCATTAGCTCTTGCCAGCAGGACAATCGCGCTGCGAGCTGTGACTGGGGAAAAGAGAGGGCTTTGGCGTCGGCACATTACCTAGCCGACTTAAGATGATGCCAACTTGGGCCAAGGCGGCGAGTATGAGAGGACGTGTAAATTAATTTTAATGCATGTTCATGACTGTTCTCGCTCTCTCAATTGGTCGCTTCCCAGTCTTTTGCTAGCCTTCACTTGTACTAAGCGGGAATACTGCTTGTGCATCCAAACTCCATAAACCCTAAAGTTATTCCATATGAGTCCACCATACCTTCCTATATGCGGTATTTACTTGCCGTTCCAAGTAAATTTGTATGTGCCAAACTCCAAACCTTCAAATAAAATTCTGTTTTGTATGCTCGAGCAGCTCATGTTTCAACTAGGGTTGTCTGTATCTTCCATGCTAGGTGGGTTATTCTCAAGGGGAGTGGACTCAGCTCCTCATTGACGAGAAAATGGCTGGTAACCGGGATGCCCAGTCCCATGATCAAAAAGATCAAAGCAAATCGAAATAATTAAACAAAACTCCCCCATGGTTATTGCTAGTTGGAGGCACTCGTTGTTTCGATCAAGCCATGGATTGATGCTTGTTGGTGGTGGGGGAGTATAAACTTTACCATTCTGTTTGCGAACCGCCTATAATGTATGTAGCATGGAAGATATCGAGATCCATAGTTGTTGTGTTGACAGTGAAAGTATACCGCTCAAAATGTTATTCATCTCTATTTCAAAAATCAAGCTCTGGCACCTCTACAAATCCTTGCTTCCCTCTGCGAAGGGCCTATCTATTTACTTTTATGTTGATTCATCACCTTCTTATTAAAAAGCACCCGTTGGAGAGCACGCTGTCATTTGCATGCATTACTATTAGTTTATATTGGGTATGACTTGACTGGATCTCTTTTACCATGAATGACAATGTTTAGTCAGTCCTTGATCTTTAAAGGTGCTTTGAATTTATGTTTTGCGGTCTCAGAAAGGGCTAGCGAGATACCATCTTGTTATATCATATTATGATTGTTTCGAGAAAGTGTTGTCATCCGTTATTTATTATTATTGCTCCCTAGTTGATTATGCCATTGATATGAGTACACATGAGACCTAAGTGTTATTGTGAATATGGTTAGTTTATATTCTTTGCTGAAAAAATTGAATGTTGGCTTTACATATTTACAATAACAAGAGAAAATAGAGTTTATAAAAGTTTTTCTTTATCACTTTCAGTTTATCAACTGAATTGCTTGAGGACAAGCAAAGGTTTAAGCTTGGGGGAGTTGATACGTCTCCAACGTATCTACTTTTCCAAACAATTTTTCCCTTGTTTTGTACTCTAACTTGCATGATTTGAATGAAGCTAACCCGTACTGATGCTGTTTTCAGCAGAACTGCCATGGTGTTGTTTATTGTGCAGAAAAAAAAAGTTCTCGGAATGACCTGAAAATCTACGGAGATAACTTTTGGAAAATATAAAAAATACTTACGAAAGAATCATGACCAGGGGGCCCACACCATGTCCACAAGGGTGGGGGGCGCGCCCCCTCCCCCTGGGAGCGCCCCCATGTCTCATGGGCCCCCTGGAGCTCCACCGACCTCAACTCCAACTCTATATATTCTGTTTCGTGAAGAAAAAAATCAGAGATAAAGTTTCATAGCGTTTTACGATACGGAGCCGCCGCCAAGCCCTAATCTCTCTCGGGAGGGCTGATCTGGAGTCCGTTCGGGGCTCTGCAGAGGGGGATTCATCGCCGTCGTCATCATCAACCATCCTCCATCTCAATTTCTTGATGCTCACCGTCGTGCGTGAGTAATTCCATCGTAGGCTTGCTAGACGGTGATGGGTTGGATGAGATTTACCATGTAATCAAGTTAGTTTTGTTAGGGTTTGACCCCTAGTATCCACTATGTTCTGAGATTGATGTTGCTATGACTTTGCTATGCTTAATGCTTGTCACTGCCGAGTGCCATGATTTCAGATCTGAACCTATTATGTTTTCATGAATATATGTGATTTCTTCATCCTATCTTGCAAGTCTATATTCACCTATTATGTGTTATGATCCGACAACCCCGAAGTGACAATAACCGGGATACTTCTCGGTGATGATCGTAGTTTGAGGAGTTCATGTAGTCACTAAGTGTTAATGCTTTGTTCCGGTTCTCTATTAAAAGGAGGCCTTAATATCCCTTAGTTTCCATTAGGACCCCGCTGCCACGGGAGAGAGGACAAAAGATGTCATACAAGTTCTTTTGCATAAGCACGTATGACTATATTCAGAATACATGCCTACATTACATTGATGAACTAGAGCTAGTTATGTGTCACCCTATGTTATAACTATTACATAAGGAATCGCATCTGACATAATTATCCATCACTGATCCAATTCCTACGAGCTTTTCACATATTGTGCTTCGCTTATTTAATTTTCCATTGCTAATGTACAATCACTACAAAACTGCTATCGTTACTTTTGCCACTCTTACCATTACTATCATACTACTTTGCTACTAAATACTTTGTTGCAGATACTAAGTTATCCAGGTGTGGTTGAATTGACAACTCAACTACTAATACTTGAGAATATCCTTTGGCTCCCCTTGTGTCGAATCAATAAATTTGGGTTGAATACTCCACCCTCGAAAACTGTTGCGATCCCCTATACTTGTGGGTTATCATTGTGCATGTGAGGAATAATCAAATTTGGCTGCACTTAATACATGGGAAACATATACACACTACAGGAATCAGGAACTTTGCCGTCCGCCACGGCTGACGGCAAAGGCACACATGGTGGACGGCAAAAACCTTTGCCGTCAGCCAGCAGACGGCAACACGTCTGGCTAAACAAGCTATGACAAAGGCTTCTTTGCCGTCTGCTAGCTGACCGCAAAGATGAAAATGTATTTGCCGTCAGCCAACCGATAGCAAAGAGCCTGGACAGCACACGTGTTAGCTTAGGTCCGTTAAGGGGTTAACGACATGCTTTGTCATCCGCTAGCGGACGACAACGACCTTTGCATATTTGCCATCTGCCAGCGGACGACAAAGAACCTTGATTTTTTGCCGTCTGCCAGCGGACGGCATAACATGCCACGTGGAAGCACCTAGGGGGCTGGCCTATTTGGTAGCTTTGTCGTCAGCGGGCTGAAGGCAAATATTCAATGTCGTCAGCTGGCTGAAAGCTACCAAATAGCCAGCCTACTACCCCAGGTTGCACAGGTGGCTGACACGTGGCATGTTTGTCGTCTGTTATATAGCCCCTATTTTTCTGTTTTTTCATGAATTCATTCAATTTGACAGAATTTCACACACACACACACACACACACACACACATACACGTATGAAAATACTTTCGATAAGCATACCAACATATATACATACCAAATCATATCCCTGCCATATGGATATGATTATCCAACACATATACATAGCAAATGGTTTCATCCAACACATATACATAGCCAACATATCCAACAACAAGCATACAATGGTTTCATCCATCCATACATATATAGGTAGCAAGCTTCCTCATCTAAAGCAAATAAAAACAAGAAGGAAGCATAAAGAGAAGAGTGGACTCCATCAATGCAAGCTTCCTCATCTAAAGCAAATCTGCAAATTGGGAAAGAAGCAAGTTAGAAGAAGAAGAGTAGCTAGAAAAAGAAGAAGAAGAAGAAGACTAGCTAGAAAAAGAAGAAGAAGAAGAAGAAGAAGAAGAAGAAGAAGAAGAAGAAGAAGAAGAAGAAGAAGAAGAAGAAGAAGAAGAAGAAGAAGAAGAAGAAGAAGAAGAAGAAGAAGAAGAAGAAGAAAAAGAAGAAGAAGAAGAAGAAGAGGAAAAGGAAGAAAAGGAAGAAAAGGAAGAGGAAGAAAAGGAAGCAAAGGAAGAAGAAGAAGAAGAAGATTTTTTCTTCTCTTTCTTTTTCTCGTCTCCTTTTTTTATCTTCTTCTTCTTCTAAGTAAGGTAGGTAAAATGCCATTTTATTGCTAATCTAGGTAAAAATGCTAAGTGTAGGTCATTTTAGAGCTAAGCTAGTTAAATAGGTCATTTTGGAGCTTACTAAGGTTATTATGTCATTTTCGAGGAAAGTAAGGTAAGTCTATATCATTTTGCAGGTAACAAAGATTATCATGACATTTGTGAGGAAAGAAAGCTAAGTATAGCTCATTTTTTGTCTAACTTAGGTAGTTATGCCATTTAGGAGGAAAGTAGCTAAGTATGCATTTGTTAAGCAAAACACTAGAGAAAACTTACCCACATCACAACAAATGCGATGAAGATCGCAACTAAGGTAACAATTGATCCAATGGCATAATGATACCAAGTCTCATTATCAATGGCATATTTTCTAATCTTCTTAATCTTCAAGCGCATTGCATCCATCTTCAGGTGCATTGCATTCATCTTCATCTTGTGATCATCGACCACATCGACAACATACAACTCCAATGTCATCTTCTCTTCTTCAATTCTTTTAATTTTTTATTTCAAATACTCATTTTGTTTTTCAACTAAATTTAACTTCTCGACAAGAGGGTCGGTTGTAGATTCCGGTTCACATACCTCCTAGATCAAAATATCTCTATGTCAACTTGATGGCCATAATTTTCATAAATGTGAAATGTAACAAATAGTTATAAAACATGATTTACCACATTAGAATCATAAAGCAGGCGAGGACCGATGGGGACGGATATCAATACCATGTCACTATGTATGACAAACAATCATACAAAGTAAGAAAATTATACAAGTAACTATATAAATGATACAAGTAACTGTATAAATCAAGTACAACATAATTTTTTTAATACCTTGTAATAATCTGGTTCAGTAAATGCTTCGGGATCAATAAATGCATCATCATCAGCACTATCAGTAATGACGTGCTCATCATCATCATTAATAAATGCATCATCATGTGGAAGGCCACCTCTACGTAATCTGTCAAGCATTAATAGGTCATCCGTAGCAGTACTCTCTTCTAGTTTAGGCTCTTCTTTTTCGAGCTTAGGGTTGAAGTCGGGTTCACTGTCGCTATCTACTTCAATGTTCTGGGGTGAAGTGGAGCGGTTCTTGAAATGTTTTTTGGAAAGACGTGTTTCTTGGAAGAAATCTCCTTCATATGTTTCTGGGTTAATGTGAGGTTCATAATCATCTTCATTGGGGGGGGGGGGGGGAGGTGGTCTCACACGTGGCGGCACTTCATAAATGACATCCCAAACTTTGAGATTAGGATCACTTTCATAGGCCCACGGTAGATAGAAAACTTGCGTTGCCTGTTGAGCCATAATATAGACATTGGGAACATCCAAATTGGTGCTTTAATTGATTTCCACTAACCCTATATGTTCATGAGTCCTTATAGTCTCCTTCTACTGGAACCAATAACATTTGAAGACTACGATGTTTGGTGGGTTTGCACCATAGAATTGAAGTTCATAAATTGCTTCAACTCTTCCATAATACTCGGTATCTCCTTCGCCGATAGTAGAGACACAACAATTTGTAGACTTTCGGTCGGCCATAGATAGCTCTTTGCCATAGGTATGAAAGTGATACCCGTTGATGTCGTATTTGTCAAATGAACGAACCTTATAGTCAAAACCATTAGGGACTTGTCTCAATTCGGCGTCCATAAGCTCTGAATTAGCCTACAAGTTTAATACGAAAGGGATTGTTGCAATAGCCACAAATTAGACGAACAAATGAAATGGTCTAATGGAAATTACCGTTTGTTTGAACCAAGAGATGAAACCGGGATAGCCGCCATGCTTTGCAAGAAGCTCATACTCTTCGATGGAATCCTTTTGGATCACCACTCCATAAGAGAATTTGGTGACATATCGACTGTATCAAATATATCCAGGAATAAGAGCAGTTCAAAGGAATTAGAAGTTGCAAAACAATGTACTGAGAACTTACTCGATGTACGGCCGCACTTCTGTTAGGTTGTTGAAGATATACAACGAAATGGTCTGCCATTCTTTGAAATCCAACATTAAGGATTAGAAGCACTGGCTGGTGCCATGTCCCCTTTGAATAGGCTGAGGTTGGATCGACCCTTTTTAGGGTCACCGGCATTGTACCAAGGCTTCGGATTATGCAAATGATGATTTTTGACTTCATTGTGTGTTATCATGAAGTTTGCTGCCTCCTCAGTAATGAATGCCTCGGCCATCGATGCTTCTATTCTATGTTTATTTTTACATTTTGCTCAAAGCGTATTCTGCATTCTCTCAGTTGCGTAGCACCAACAATTCTGCAACCCCCCCAATCTTGCCTCGATTGGGAAATGAAAAATCAAGTGTTGCATTGGATTAAAGAAGCTGGGCGGAAATATCTTCTTTAACTTGCAGATCAACTCCGGCACCAACTCGTCCATTTCTTCTACCAGGTCAGGCGATAGCTATTTAGCACAAAGAACATGGAAGAAATTATTCAGCGCTGCCAATACTAGCCATTCATCGTCAGGGATGAATCCACACAACATCACTGGCATTACCCGCTCAATCCATATGTGCCAATCATGACTCTTGAGACCAAATATCTTCAATTTATCAAGACTCGCTCCCCTCTTTAGATTCGCTGCATACCCATTGGGGAACATCAAGTGCATTTTCACCCACAAGATAATTTCCCACGTAGCTGGCCTTCCAAGATTGAACCATGCCTTTGGCTTTGTCCAGTTCTTCTTTCCTTTAGGTGGTTGCATGTTTTGTAACGGTCTATGACATAGCGCCTCCTGATCGACTCTTGCCTTAGGATTATCCTTTGACTTCCCATCTATGCCAAACAATGTACCAAAAAGTGCCTCGGCGATATTCTTCTCAGTGTGCATCACGTCTATGTTGTGTGGGCAAAGGAGGTCTTTGAAGTAAGGTAGATCCCACATGCATGTCTTATGAGTCCAGGCGTGTTGCGAATTATACCCCTTGAAATACCCTAGGCGCTCTGGATCTGGCTCGAGAGCGTTTAACTGGTCCAGTATCTCTTGGTCTGTCAACGGAGGTGGTGTAGAGTCTTTGACAACTCTACCTTTGGTGAAATTATGCTTGTCTTTCCTGAACATATGGCGAGGATGTAGGAATGGTCTATGCATGTTGAAGGAGGAAAACTTGCGACTTGCCTCAAGCCAACGAAACTGAAGATCTCCTTTGCATGTGGGGCACGGGAACCTTCCATGCACACATCAGCCAACGAATAGCGCATACGCCGACAAGTCATGCGTCGAGTACATGTACCACACACGCATTATGAAGTTCTTTTTGCTAAAGGCATCGTATGTCTTGAACCCATTATCCCAGGCTTCTTGCAATTCATCCTTCAGCGGTTGCATGTACACATTCATATTCTTCCCCGGATAGTTCAACCCTGGAATTATCAACGCCGGGAAAATGTTCTTTCTTTGCATAATCTGTCCGGGGGGAGATTGGGTGGAATGACAAATACGGGCCAATAATTATATTGGGTTGCCATCAGACCAAACACACTGAACCCATCCCTGCTGATGGCAACTTGAGGATGCCTCGGATCTGCAGCTTTGTCATCATGTAATGCATCTAAGTGCTTACACCCTTCACCGTCTGATGTGTGCACCATCATTAGCTTCCCATCTGCATCTAGTTGGGTTCTTTTTCCTATTTTGTGCCATGTCATTTGTCTTGCTGTCTCTTCGGCCATGAAAAGATGTTGAAGTCTTGGTACAATTGGCATATACCAAAGAACATTAACGGGGATTTTGGTCTGCGTCTTCTCACCCATACTGTTGTTTACCACAACATACCTGGATGACTTGCAAATGGGACAATAGTTCAAGTCGGCATACTGAAGCCTAAATAAGGCACATCCATTCTCACAGGCATGTATCTTCTCATAGGGCATCTTAAGAGCACGGAGGATTTTGTCTAACTGGTACAGGTTTGCAGGTAGTACGTGGCCTTTGGGTAGAAAATGTCCAAATACTGTTATCATCGCGTCGTAGCATTCTCTTCCCAAGTTGAATTGAGCCTTCAGAGCCATTATTTGTGAGATGGCATCCAGCTGACAAAGCTCAGTGTGCTCGTGGAGAGGATGTTTTGAAGACTCGAACATTTCATTGAAGGCCTTTACAGATTCCTCCATCTCATCGTCCCAGTCCCGAACATCCTCAAAGTCTTACACCATGTCTTGCATCCCGGTACCATGCTCGTCGGTGCGACCACGAAGCACCTCAGCTCTAGCGCGTTGGCCAGACTCACCATGAAATGCCCACACTGTATAATCTGGCGTAAAACCCCTCTTCTGCAAGTGTTTGCCCATTTCATCCTCTGTCCTCTTGTGCCAATTGTTGCACCCTGCACAAGGGCACCAGGTTGTCCTCTAGCCATTTGCAAATGCGGTTCTCAGAAACCCCTTGGTTTTTGTTAACCATTCAGTTATCATGTTTTTTGACTAGCGTGACTGGTGTACATCCATGCATGATCACTCATCTTGCCTAGCTACTAGACACATAAGAAATATATGTATAAATTAATTAGCATGTATATATTCATCAGTTAATGGAGTTTGTTACTTTTATTACATCCATGCAACCTAGATGCTAATAGGTAAAGATAGGTCCTAATCCCACCCGAGTGTGTGTAGATTTGGTTCATTTTCCCATGCTCTGCTCCAGATCCGACGCAAAATTTCGGCAGCACCTCCCTGCTATTCTCCTGATACATGTCTCGGTAATATGTAGAAAGGATGTGTACCAAGAGAACAACAGGGAGGCATTGACGAAATTCTGCATCGGATCTAGAGCAGAGCATATGGGAAAATGAACCCAATCTACACACACTCGGGCTGTCCATGGATAATGTTGGACAATTCCAAAGAATCGCCATTATAAATATGCAAATCCATGCATATTTATAGATGTAACCCTTTCGAACGGGAGCCGCATAGTGGTCACGCATACTGATGATTGAAGACACCTATAGCTAGCAAGTTTCATCAGCACGAAGACCGGAATAAAGCAAATCAAGGGGGGAGGAGATGTGATTTGTGCTAACCCACGAACGCAGGGGCGGAACTCCTCGAACACTAGACCCTCGCAGCGATGAAAAAACTGCATATTTCAATCAAAAGATGAGTTTCATAGCAATATTGTTTTTTCCGTCAACCTAACTAAATATTTACAAAAGGACGAGCAGGTTAGGGGTTCCTCAGCATCGATAGAACCCTAAATAGCAAGTATCATCGGTGCAAGATACATGAGGCGCTCAGCGTTGAACACTAGATCCACGTCCCGCAAGTGACCCCGGTGCCCGGCATCCCGCAACAATAGCTCTGGTGGCCGATGACAGTCAAACACCTTAGCAAATTTGTCTGGCAGCCTTTGCAATGAGGATTAAAGCCAAGTTTTGAAAGTTTAAACAACCAAACCGAGTTGAGTCAGTTTGGATGTTTCAAGTTTCAACACTTAGTTTTCGATCGTCATCTCAGAGGCTGCCAGACAAATTCGCGAGGTTGTTCGACCACCATTGACGCCGAGAAATGTTGTTGTGGACACAGGACCCGTGTGTCACTTGTGGGACATGGATGTACTATTTGACACCGAAGGCCACATGTATCTCGCACTGACGATACTTGCTATTTAGGGTATGATCGACACCGAGGATCCCCCTAACCCGCTCGTCCCCGGGTAAACTAAATTAGCATACATTCAATAAGCAAAACTAATCATCTATTGCATCCGTACGTCGTCAAATATTATCACTAATACATCTCGAATAGTATCATACATATAGCATCGCAAATACAATTAGAACCGTAGCGAACGACGGGTATCGGTGCGGGAGATGGACACCCAAAGAGAAGGAACCATCATAGGATCATAGCTCCAGTGATGTCCCTGAAGAACCTGACCTGCCCTCCAACGCAACCATGTAGCGACGGACGTGCTCGTCCTCCTCGCTGACACGGTGACGTACTACCTCTGTGGTGTCTGAAAGCCTCGGCACCGTCACTTGCCCATGCGACCGCCACCAAACAAGGTTCGAGTCAACGACGGGCTGGCTCCTCGCCAAGCTGCACCCCAGGGAAGGTAGAACCTCCCAGTACCAGCCCGATCGAGCAGGCCTCCTCCGCCGTGTAGATGACGAAGATGCGGGATAGGCATCGTCGACGTCGATGCGGGAATAAATGCCTTAACTAAAAAAATAACAACAAATTTCACATGTTCAAAATAAACCAGAAACTTAACCTAAACTAAACTTTCTAAACTAAACCTAAACCAAACTAACTAAACTATACCTAAACTAAACTAAAAACATAACCTAAACTAAACTAAACCAAACTAACTAAACTAAACTAAACCTAAACTAAATTATACTAAACCAAATTAAACTAAATCTAAAAAAACAAAAAAAGTCTCACCTTGGAGCGGCGAGGCGGGGTGGCAGGGCGTCCGGGCGGCTCGGGCCGGCACAGACGAGGCGGTGCCGCGGGGCAGAGCGGCTCAGCGCGATGGGGCGCCGACGTGGGCCGGCGAGGCGTGCTGGGGTAGCCGGGGCGGCAAGGAGGGCCGGGGCGGTGAGGCGGGGCAGCGTCGCGTGGTTGGGATGAGGGGAGGGAGAGAGAGTTGGGGAGAGAGGGGCTGGGCTGAGCGTTTTGTTAGATAGGGCACAGGTCTTTGTCGTCTGCTAGCAGTTGGCAAAGAGCCTAGCTAAAGGATGTTACTTTGGACACTTTCTTTGTCGTCTGCTAGCGGACAGACCATGCAATGTGGTGCTCAGTTGACGTTTGATTCATTTGTTGTGGTGTTTAGTCAATTGTTTGGTTCAATTCTGCAATGCGATGTTCAATTGTTGTGTGTGCATTTTGTTATTGTATACTATGTGAGAAATAAATTGAATTTGGTTGTACTAAATACATGAGAAACAAATACAATTGCTACATTTCCAAGTTGTTAAGCATGCTTGGTTTGGTTAACTGTCTGATCTTCTATTAGGAGTATGTTATATTGTGCAATGTGGTGCTCAGATAATGTTTGGTTCATTTGTTGTGGTGTTTAGTTAACTGCTTGGTTCAATTCTGCAATGCAATGTCCAATTGTCGTGGGTAGAATTTTGTATTGTTGTCCATGTGAGGAATATATCGAATTTGGCTGCACTTAATACATCAGAAACATATACAAGTGATATATTTCCTAGTTCTCAATCATGCTTGGTTTGGATAAATGGGTTTTCCATGTGGTTTGAATTAATCTGATGAATCTGCAATGTGCTTATTTTTCATCAACATATTTTACTGAGAGCATGCAAACCCTTGCTTAACCTGATGACTAACTACCTTATATGTGTTGCAGGGAAACAATGGGAAGCACTGAGGTTTAGAATCGAGTTTAGCTCGTGCATGGTTCATTGTCTAATAGCACATTATTGTGCAATTGCAGGAATCATTCTAATATTTAGGTTTTTAACAATTTGGTCTTCCACATGTAGATCCTGCTGTCAGACGTTTTGACCCACTGTTTGACCCTTTTTGCATATGGGGAAATGAGTTGTCCATGAATATCAGTTAAGTCAAGAAATTCAGAAAGATTGTTAGGATAAAGAAATTTGCAACAAAAAACAACAAGATCTTTGTCTGCACAATGAAGAAGACATCAGTTCACTACAGGATAGTACTAACTATTATACCTTGTCTTTTTATTCCTTTGCCCCATTTCCAATATAGAGAAGATATTTATGCACCTTGTTTTCAGGCCTTTCCAAAACAGTTCATTGATGATTACCTCTCAAACCACCTGTATGGTCAGGAGGCGAGGAAGGTATTCATACAACACCGACGGTTCAATATTGAAGTGTTCCTGAAGAGGACGAAGGATGGACGGTCAATCATCAAAAAGCACTGGTGTAAGTGCATCTAATGCCACCCCTAGTTGGTTTTGGAGTATTTACGACAAACTTGGTTGAGGGACTAATGTGTTTGTGAGAATTGCAGATAACACAGGTAGTAGTCCCATATTGATTCGGTTTACCTACCAGAGATGACCCCTAAAAATGTGTGAAGACATTGATGACAATGGTGGACAAGAGAAGACATCGCATGAAGACTATGGAGTGCGAAGGCATAGTTGTTTCATAGTTTCCTTTTCTTCTTTGTTGAGTCATTGGAACCACCGTACTATTAAGTGGGGTACAAGTGCACAACGTCAGAGTGACTAAAGTGATGCTCAACCAAATCCTATGTCTTCAAGCGAAGACAATGAGAGCAAATCTTATCCATAGCTGGATGAGTCAACTTTACTTGTAGCCCAAGTAAAGCTGCCACGTGTGTTTGAAATCTGACCACTGGACACGTGTCAGTTCCTTAGTGACCCAAGGCCATTTTGGACAAGTCAGGTTGGGTTGCCTCCTGGCTATAAATAGCCCACCCCCTACACCATAAATTGGTGGCTGCTCATATTTAGTGCACGACTTTTGTCGTTTGAGAGCAACCCACCTCCGAAGCCTTTGAGCGAGTAATCCTTGCGAGGACAAAGCCCAAAACACCCAGAGCCAAAGAGTGCTAGGCATCACTGAAGTCTTTCCGTCGGCGTGATCTGAAGACTTATTAAACTTGAGGACTGTGAATCCTCCAGCCGGTTAGGCATTGCGTTCTGAGCATCCAAGAGTCATTGTGGATTGCCGGTGAACGAAGTCTGTGAAGGTTTGGAAGTCTCCCTTGAAGACTTACCAAAGTGATTGGGCGAGGACTAAGTGTTCTTAGCTCAAGGGGAATAAGGTAAAGATGCGCTCTTCTGAGTTGAATCTCAACCTCCCTAACTAGACGTATAGTTGTCACAGCAACTGGAACTGGTCCAACAAATCCCTTGTCCTTTCCGAGCAACTGGTTCTATCCTTCCTCTCTCTCTCTTTACTTACAGTTTGTCTTCATGAAGTCTTTGCCCATTTGCCTGATCTGATTGACTTTAATGTGTGAAGACTGTTTACTGTTTGGCTTCATACTATCTTCCACCCTGATCCATACTACCTAGCTGCTGATAGTCTTCGTGCTTTCACTACATTGCTTACTTGACTATGGCTTTTCTAGTGTAGTCCACCTTCCGCTGCATATTGATGACCCAGAAGTATAGGGGATCTATTGTAGTCCTTTCGATAAGTAAGAGTGTCGAACCCAATGAGGAGGAGAAGGAAATGACAAGCGGTTTTCACTAAGTTATTCTCTGCAAGCACTGAAATTGTAGGTAACAAATAGTTTTGTGATAAGATAATTTGTAACGGGTAACAAGCAATGAAAGTAAATAAGGTGCAGCAAGGTGGCCCAATCCTTTTTGTAGCAAAGGACAAGCCTGGAAAAATTTCTTATAATGAGAGAAGCGCTCCCGAGGACACATGGGAATTATCGTCAAGCTAGTTTTCATCACACTCATATGATTCACGTTCGATACTTTGACAATTGGATATGTGGGTGGACCGGTGCTTGGGTACTGCCCTTTCTTGTACAAGCATCCCACTTATGATTAACCCCTATTGCAAGCATCTGCAACTACAAAATAAGTATTAAGGTAAACCTAACCATAGCATGAAACTAGTGGATCCAAATCAGCCCCTTACGAAGCAACACATGAACTAGGGTTTAAGCTTCTGTCACTCTAGCAACCCATCGTCTACTTATTACTTCCCAATGCCTTCCTCTAGGACCAAATAATGGTGAAGTGTCATGTAGTCGACGTTCACATAACACCACTAGAGGAGAGACAACATAGATCTCATCAAAATATTGAATGAATACCAAATTCACATGATTACTAATAGC
This sequence comes from Triticum aestivum, assembly GCF_018294505.1. NCBI lineage: Eukaryota > Viridiplantae > Streptophyta > Magnoliopsida > Poales > Poaceae > Triticum > Triticum aestivum. The sequence goes on from NC_057813.1 coordinate 400,825,779, forward strand.
AAGACTTCAGCCATGTCCTCAGGAACAAACGTAACTACTCACAAAGCATATTCATGTTCATAATCAGAGGAGTATTAATATGCATTAAGGATCTGAACATATGATCTTCCACCAAGTAAACCAATTAGCATCAACTACAAGGAGTAATCAACACTACCAGCAACCCACAACTACCAATTTGTGGTTTTGATACAAAATTGGATACAAGAGATGAACTAGGGTTTTGAGAGGAAATGATGCTGGCGAAGATGTTGATGGAGATTGACCCCCTCCCGATGAGAGGATCGTTGGTGATGACGATGATGATGATTTCCCCCTCCCAGAGGGAAGTTTCCCCGATAGAACAGCTCCACCGGAGCCCTAGATTGGTTCCGCCAAGGTTCCGCCTTGTGACGGCGGAGTTTCATCCCGTAAGCTTGCTTCTGATTTTTTCAGGGTAAATGCCTTAATATAGCAGAAGATGGGCACCGGAGGGCCACCAGGGGGCGCGCCCAGTAAGGGGGGGGGGCGCCCCCCACCCTCCTGGCCAGGGTGTGGGCCCCCTATGGTATTTTCTTCACTCAATAATTCTTATTAATTCCAAAAGTGACTACCGTGGAGTTTTAGGATTTTTGGGGCTGTGCAGAATAGGTTTCCAATATTTGCTCCTTTTCCAGCCAGAATCCCAGCTGCTGGCATTCTCGCTCTTCATGATAAACCTTGTAAAATAAGAGAGAATAGCCATAAGTATTGTGACATAATGTGTAGTAACAGCCCATAATGCAATAAATATTGGTATAAAAGCATGATGCAAAATGGACGTATCAATTCCCCCAAGCTTAGATCTCGCTTGTCCTCAAGCGGAAGCCGAAATTGAAAAATATGTCCACATGTTTAGAGATAGAGGTGTCGATAAAAATAAATTACGGACACAAGGGCATCATGATCATTCTCATAACAGAAACACACACACACACACATATATATATATATATATATATATATATATATTGTCATATGATTTCTTATACTCAAGTAACAATCTATTCACAATGTCAAGTATGGAACCTAAACTTCTTTGAGAACTAACAAACTATAATCTCAGTCATTGAAGCAAATGCAATTTATCATAACATCAGAAAGAGTCAAGAATAGAGCTTTTCAGCAAGTCCACATACTCAACTATCATATAGTCTCCTACAATTGTTAAGACTCACACAATACTTATAGTTATGGTGTTTTAATTGGACATTGAGAAAGATAGGGGCTTATAGTTTCGCCTCCCAACGTATTCACCTTTGGGTGATGTCAACAATAATAGTTCATGCTGACTTACATCCAATTGGATATATGTATCAGGATCTTCCAACACGAGGTGCTTGCCAAAGGATAAAATGAAAAAGGGAAAGGTGAAGATCACCTTGACTCTTGCATAAAGTAAAAGACATAAAGTAAAAGATAGGCCCTTCGAAGAGGGAAGAAGAGGTTGTCATGTGCTTTTAGGGTTGGATGCACAAAATCTTAATGCGAAAGAACGTCACTTTATATTGCCACTTGTGATATGGACCTTTATTATGCAGTCCGTCGCTTTTATTACTTCCATATCACACGATCGTATAAAGCTTATTTTCTCCGCACTAATAAGTCATACATATTTAGAGAGCAATTTCTATTGCTTGCAACATGACAACTTACTTGAAGGATCTTACTAAATCCATAGGTGGGTATGGTGGACTCTCATGGCAAAACTTGGTTTAAGTATATTTGTAAGCACAAGCAGTATCTCTACTTGGTGCAAGGAATTTAGCTAGCATGAGGGGGAAAGGCAATCTCAACATGTTGGGAAGATAAATGACAATATACTTTAACTGAGATGTGAGAAAACATAAACCATTACGTTGTCTTCCTTGTCCAACATCAACTCTTTAGCATGTCATGCATAATGAGTTCTCACAATCATAAAAGATGTCCAAGATAGTATATTGATATGTGAAAACCTCTCTTTACTTATTACTGCCTATTAATTGCAACGATGACCAAAACTACGTTTGTCAACTCTCAACAACTTTTATGCCTCATACTCTTTATATGTGAAGTCATTACCATCCATAAGGTCAATATGAACTCTTTTATTCTTTTTATTCTTTCTATTTCCTCAAGATCATAGCAAGATAGCAAAGCCCTTGACTCAACACTAATCTTTATTATATAGCTCACGGACTCAATTACATAGAGAGATCACAAAGCAAAACTCAAAACTACTTCATACGAAAACTTTATTCTACTAGATCAAGATACTACTAAAAGGATCGAACTAAGAAAGACGGTAAAGATAGGAGTGTGATGGTGATACGATACCGGGGCACCTCCCCCAAGCTTGGCAGTTGCCAAGGCGAGTGCCCATACCCATGTGATTATGGCCTCGGAGGTGGTGAGGAAGGAGTTGTTGATGATGTAGGCTTGTTTCTCAATTTATGCTTGAGGACAACATTTTTCTTCTTTATATCATCAATCTCCCGCTCAAGACTTAATATCCTTCTGCATAGTTCCTATTTGTTTCCCTGCAAGGGACGAAAAGGGATAAACTCGACCTTTGGCTTCTTTGCTCTATCAGAGAGGCTTCACTTTCTAAACTCCACATGCATGTCCCCGGGTTGAGGTAATGGGCTTCATCTTCGTCTAAACTCGTCTCCTCCTTCCCTCAGGCTCATAGTCTTCCTCTTCCTAATTGGTCCAACCACCATGCTCCAAGTCCCCGTAGATCTTAGGGTTAGCAAGGAAATCAGCCACATAGATTTCTCACTCCGAATCCTGGGACGACATATTGCTCTAACGTGCGTCAGAAACAACTCGAAACAAAAACAGAAGATTTTTGGGTGATACGGTGGTTAAAACCTTTGGGAGATTATATAAGGAATTTTCACCGACCAAAAGAAGTAACATGCAAGAAAACGGAGTCCAAGAGGCACACGAGGTGCCCTCGAGACAGGGGGGCACGCCCAGTAAGGGTGGGCACGCCCTCCACCCACGTGGAGGCCTCACGTCCTTCCCAGATTACTTCTTGCTTCACAAAACTCTTAAATATTCCAAAACAAAGAAAAAATTTCATTAGAATTGTTTTGGAGTTGGTTTACTTACCGTACCACATACCTATTCCTTTTTGGAGTCTGAAACGTTCCGGAAAGTGTCCCTTATGTATTCCTCTGGGGTTACGGTCTCAATAATATTAGTTTCAACATTGATATGATTACCTGAGATATAATGTTTGATTTTTTGACCGTTCACCACCCTCATACTTGCTCCTTCGAAGTTGTTAAATTTTTTTTTGACTATGAACAGTAGGGTAAAACCCCACTGCAATTTTTATTAAAATATAAAAAGAGTAGCATAGAACCAAGAGAAACGAAAAGAAAACAAACTATACAACAAGCTAAGGGAGCTAGCTAAAACTAATTAAAATAAAACAAAACAAGCTATACAGACAAGGGCTTGAGGTGAGCCCCTGAAGGGAAAGCTAAGACTTAAACTTAAACTAAAACTAAAACTAAAACTAAGAGAAGGGCTCCTAAAGAGACTAGCAAGCTAGCCAGCCAGGTGTTGAACTCTGCAGCATATTTAGCCTTGATCCTGTGGGACAGCAACTTGAGTTCCTAAAAGTAAATGTGCTTCCAACCTTGCAAGGACGGTTGAATGTTTTCAAAAATCTTGTTGTTTCTAGAAATCCAGATAGCCCAAGAACCCAGTATGATGATCTCCATGAAGAAAGGAACCTTCGACTTTTCCTTCAGATCTTGGAAGGCCTCTAGCACAGATAGGTTTGGAGATCTTTGTGGACATATGAAATTCCAACATATCCTAGAGAATTGGCATCCCCAGAATAAATGGTGTAGAGTTTCTTCTTGTTGGCAATTCATCACAGCACATGTGTATTCTTCTAAGATCATAATTTTCCTTCTTAGCAAGTTTCTTGTGTTGAGTCTATCATGTAGAAGCATCCAGAAGAACATTTTGTGCTTAGGTTGACATGAGGACTTCCAAATCCAGGCAAAGTGAGGTGGAACTTGTTTGACACCTATGACTCTGTATGCCTTTGAAGCAGAGAAATTACTGTTGCCCCATATGTAACTTCAAGTGTCAGACATATGTAAAAATTCAGATTGTCTCAAATCATGACAAACTTCTTCTAACAGCAGAAACTGCTGGTATGCTTGGTTGGACAGAGGCAGTTGGAACAAATCCTCAAGGTACTCAGTACTCACCACTTATTGAACTATCATTGTAGCATCTTGCACAAAAGAATAAAGATGGGGGTATTCCTGCTGTAAAACAACAGTGCCCCACAAATCAGACCAAAAGAAGGCAGTTCTACCATGCCCTAAGTTACATCTGGCCATGGCTTTATATTGATCAGTTAATTGAAGGATGGACCTCCACCAGAAAGACCCAACCAAATCATTCCCTGGTAATTTATTGTCCTGGTAGTGTGATTCCCAGATGAGGTTGACCAAAGGGATATCATGCCTGTTATAAAATCTATGTAGATTTTTCATTAACAAAGCTTTATTTTGAGCAAAAATGTCCGTAACTCCCAGACCACCTTGCACCTTTGGTCTACAGACAGTTGTCCATGCAACATAGGCTGGCCTGTGATCCTCCATGTCAGAACCTCTCCATAAACAGTGCCTCAAGTACTTTATGGCACCAGAACGATAGACCTCCTCGATAACGTAAGGACCTTCCCATTTAGAGAGAAGTTTTCTTGCAAAAAATCTTAAACGAGAGTTGAATAGCAACACATAATCACCTATGATAAACTCACGCTTTTGTATTCTTTTGTCATGCCATCTTTTAACTTTTTCTTTGAACAGTTTGGCATTCTCATAGGCTTCGATTCTCCATTCATCAGGTGAGCTAATATCAAATAACCTCTCCTCTCCGGCAAGTTTTAAGTCATAGTTGAGCTCTTTAATAGCCCAATATGCTTTATGTTCAAGTTCAAGAGCTAAGTGACATGCTTTTCCACAAACCATCTTATACGGAGACATACCCATAGGATTTTTGTATGCAATTCTATAGGCCCATAATGCATCATCAAGTTTCTTGGAGCAATTCTTTCTAGATCTATTGACAGTCTTCTGCAAAATTTATTTGAGCTCTCTATTGCTCAACTCTACTTGACCACTAGACTGTGGGTGATAAGGAGATGCAATTGTATGATTAACATCGTACTTAGCAAGCATTTTACGAAAAGCACCATGAATAAAATGTGAACCACCATCAGTCATTAAGTATCCAGGGACTCCAAACCTCGGAAAAATAACTTCTTTAAGCATCTTAATAGAGGTGTTATGATCAGCACTACTAGCTAGAATAGCTTCTACCCACTTAGTAACGTAATCAACAACAACTAAAATATGTGTATAACCATTAGAGGCAAGAAAAGGTCCCATATAATCATAGTCCAGACATCAAATGGTTCAATAACAAGAGAATAATTCATAGGCATTTCTTGAGGTCTACTAATATTACCATTTCTCTGGCATTCATCACAAGACAAGAAAAACTTACAAGCATATTTGAAGAGAGTAGGCCAATAAAAACCGGATTGCAATACCTTATGTGCAGTTCTATCTCCAGCGTGGTGTCCTCCATATGGTTCGGAGTGACACTTGCGTAGGATCTGTTCCTGTTCATGCTCAGGTACACAACGTCTAATAACACCATCTACTCCTTCTTTGTAAAGGTGTGGGTCATCCCAGAAGTAATGTCTTAAATCATAAAAGAACTTTTTCTTTTGCTGGTATGTGAAACTAGGTGGTATAAATTTAGCAACAATGTAATTGGCATAATCAGCAAACCATGGAGTAGTACAAGAAGCATTAATGACCGCTAATTGTTCATCAGGAAAGCTATCATCAATAGGTAGTGGGTCGTCAATAACATTCTCTAACCTAGACAAGTTGTCCGCAACGGGGTTCTCAACTCCCTTTCTATCAATAATATGCAAATCAAATTCTTGGATCAAGAGAACCCATCTAATAAGTCAAGGCTTAGCATCTTTCTTTTCCATAAGATATTTAATAGCATCATGATTAGTGTGAATAGTAACTTTAGAATCAACAATATAATCTCTGAACTTATCACATGCAAATACTACCACTAAGAATTATTTTCCAGTAGTAGCATAATTTCTTTGGGTTGTGTCAAGAGTTTTACTAGCATACTGGATAACATTTAATTTCTTATCAACTCTTTGCCCTAGAACAACACCTACATCATAATCACTAGCATCACACATAATTTCAAAGGGTAAATTCCAATCAGGTGGCTGAACAATAGGTGCAATGATCAAAGCTTTCTTAAGTATTTCAAATGCTTCTACAAAATCATCATCAAAGAGAAAAGGAATATCTTTTTGCAATAAATTAGTCAGAGGCCTAGAGATTTTAGAGAAGTCATTAATGAACCTCCTATAAAAAGAGGCATGACCAAGGAAACTTCTTATACCTTTAATGTCCTTGGGACATGGCATCTTTTCAATAGCATCAACTTTAGCTTTATCAACTTCAATACCTTTCTTAGAAATCTTATGCCCCAAGACAATGCCTTCATTAACCATAAAGTGGCACTTTTCCCAATTCAAGATGAGACTAGTGTCTTCACATCTCTACAAAACTTGATCAAGGTTGCTCAAGAAATCATCAAAAGAGGATCCATAAACGGAGAAATCATCCATGAATACCTCACAAATCTTTTCACAAAAGTCACAGAATATAGCCATCATGCATCTTTGAAAGGTAGCAGGTGCATTACATAAACCAAAAGGCATACGTTCATAATCAAAGGTACCGAAAGGGCAAGTAAAAGTAGTTTTTGATTGATCCTCCGCTGACACAGGTATTTGAGAGAAACCAGAATAACCATATAGAAAGAAGAAATGTCTGTGTTTGGATAGTCTTTCTAGCATTTGATCAATAAAAGGTAAAGGGTAATGATCTTTCTTAGTAGCTTGATTTAATTTGCGGAAATCAATTACCATCCTATAACCTATAATAATTCTTTGCGGGATCAATTCATCTTTATCATTAGGAATGACAGTGATACCTCCCTTCTTAGGAACGGAATGGACATGGCTTACCCAATCACTATCAACAACGGGATAAATTATGCCTACCTGAAGGAGCTTTAGTATCTCCTTTCTTACCACTTCTTTCATCTTAGGATTTAATCGTTGTTGAGGATCTCTAACTTGTTTGGCATCTTTCTCCAATTTAATTTTGTGTTGCCATAGAGTGGGACTAATGCCCTTAAGATCATCGCGAGTATATCCAATAGTAGCACAGTGCTTCTTTAGAGTTTTCAATAATCTTTCCTCTTCTTGCTCTCAAAGGTTAGCACTAATAATAACAGGATATATCTTTTTTTCATCAAGATAAGCATATTTAAGATTATCAGGTAATGGTTTGAGCTCAAACACGGGATCACCCTTGGGTGGAGGGGGATCCCCTAGGATTTTAGCAGGCAAGTTGTGTTTCATAATAGGACCCTGTTGAAGGAATACTTCATCTATTTCCCTTCTTTCATTCATAAACATATCATTTTCATGGTCTAGCAAATATTGTTCTAATGGATCAGTTGGAGGTACGGCAATAGAAGCAAGACCAATAATCTCATCCTTACTAGGTGATTCTTTATCACGGGGTTGTCTATGAAACTTAGCAAAACTAATCTTATGAGACATTTCCCCTAAGCCAATTGTAACAATATCATTTTCACAATCAATACTATCATTGACAGTTTCAAGAAGGGTCTACCAAATATAATGGGACAAAATTCATCCTGTGGGGAACCAAGAACAAGAAAATCAGCAGGATATTTAACTTTCCCACACAAGACTTCAACATCTCTAACAATCCCAACTGGTGAAATAGTATCTGTATTGGCAAGCTTAATAGTAACATCAATACCTTCCAACTCAACAGGTGCGATATCATGCATAATTTATTTATATAAGGAAATAGGTATTACACTAGCACTAGCACCCATATCACATAAGCCATGATAACAATGATCTCCTATTTTAACAGAAATAACAGGCATGCCTACAACAGGTCTATGTATCTTAGCATCGGGTCTAGCAATATTAGCAGTTTCACCACAAAAGTAAATAACATGTCCATCTATATTATCATCCAAGAGATATTTAACCATACCAATACTAGGTTCAAATTTAATTTGCTTAGGGTGTGTATAAGTTCTAGTATTACTCTTACGAACAACAGTCGAAGCTTTAGCATGATCCTTTATCCTAACAGGAAAAGGTGGTTTCTCAACATAAGTAGTAGGAAAAATAGGATCATTATAAGTGATAGTCTTTTCTTCAACTGTAATAGGTGCAACTACCTTTACTTCAGTGGGAGGATTATATTTAAAGCACTTCTCCTTAGGGAGATCAATGTGAGTAGCAAAAGATACACAAAAAGCAGCTACTATCTCAGAGTCAAGTCCATATTTAGCTCTAAATCCACGAAAAGCATCATATCCATAAAAGATTTAACACAATCAAACTTAGGTGTTATACCTGACTCCTTACCATCGTCGGATCCCCAATCTTCAGAGTTGCGTTTAATTCTTTCCAATAAGTCCCACTTGAATTCACTAGTCTTCAGCATATAAGAACCAGTATAGGAAGTATCAAGCATGGTGAGATCATTGATAGAAAGCCGAGCATAATTTTTTTGAATAATCATATCTCTTGAGAGCTCATGATTGGGGAATGAATATAACATTGACTTAAGCCTCCCCCAAGCTTGAGCGATGCTTTCTCCTTCGCGAGGCCAGAAATTATATATGTAATTACGATCACGATGAACAAGATGCATAGGATAGAATTTCTGTTGAAATTCCAACTTCAATCGTTTATAGTTCCAAGATCCAGTATCATCACATAGCCTATACCATGTCAATGCATCTCCCTTCAATGATAAAAGGAAGACCTTCCTCTTAACAACATCATCGGGAATACCTGCTAGCTTAAATAATCCACAAACTTCATCCACAAAGATAAGTTGTAAATCGGGATGCAATGTTCCATCTCCTGCAAAGGGATTAGCTAGCAGTTTCTCTATCATACCCGAAGGAATCTCAAAGTAAACATTTTCAGTAGGTTCATTAGGTTGAGGAGAAAGACTTTGCTCTACTGGTCGGGGCGAAGATATCCCGAACAAGCCCCTCAGAGGATTAGTTTCCATAATAACAAGTGACAGAAAATTTCAGCACACTATATAAATGTTTCCTTACCGAGTTCCAATCACCAAAGACGCTTCACTCCCCGGCAACGAAGCCAGAAAAGAGTCTTTATGACCCACAAGTATAGGCGATCTATCGTAGTCCTTTGGACAAGTAAGAGTGTCGAACCCAACGAGGAGTAGAAGGAAATGACAAGCGGTTTTCAGTAAGGTATTCTTTGCAAGCACTGAAATTGTAGGTAACAGATAGTTTTGTGATAAGATAATTTGTAACGGGTAACAAGCAATGAAAGTAAATAAGGTGCAGCAAGGTGGCCCAATCCTTTTTGTAGAAAAGGACAAGCCTAGACAATTTCTTATAATGAGAAAAGCGCTCCTGAGGACACATGGGAATTATCGTCCAGCTAGTTTTCATCACGCTCATATGATTCACGTTCGGTACTTTGATAATTTGATATGTGGGTGGACCGGTGCTTGGGTACTTCCCTTTCTTGGACAAGCATCCCACTTACGATTAACCCCTATTGAAAGCATCCGCAACTACAAAATAAGTATTAAGGAAAACCTAACCATAGCATGAAACTAGTGGATCCAAATCAGCCCCTTACGAAGCAACGCATAAACTAGGGTTTAAGCTTCTGTCACTCTAGCAACCCATCATCTACTTATTACTTCCCAATGCCTTCCTCTAGGCCCAAATAATGGTGAAGTGTCATGTAGTCAAAGTTCACATAACACCACTAGAGGAGAGACAACATACATCTCATCAAAATATCGAACGAATACCAAATTCACATGACTACCAATAGCAAGACTTCACCCATGTCCTCAGGAACAAATGTAACTACTCACAAAGCATATTCATGTTCATAATAAAAGGAGTATTAATATGCATTAAGGATCTGAACATATGATCTTCCACCAAGTAAACCAATTAGCATCAACTACAAGGAGTAATCAACACTACTAGCAACCAACAGGTACCAATTTGTGGTTTTGATACAAGATTGGAGACAAGAGATGAACTAGCGTTTTGAGAGGAAATGGTGCTGGTGAAGATGTTGATGGAGATTGACCCCCTCCCAATGAGAGGATCGTTGGTGATGACGATGATGATGATTTGCCCCTCCCGAAGGGAAGTTTCCCCGGCAGAACAGCTCTGCCGGAGCCCTAGATTGGTTCTGCCAAGGTTCCTCCTCGTGGCGGAGGAGTTTCATCCCGTAAGCTTGCTTCTGATTTTTTCCAGGGTAAAAGCTTTAATATAGCAGAAGATGGGCACCAGAGGGCCACCAGGTGGCCAGGAGACAGGGGGCGCGCCCAGTAGGGGGGCGCGCCCCCACCCTCCTGGCCAGGGTGTGGGCCCCCTGTGGTATTTTCTTTGCTCAATAATTCTTATTAATTCCAAAAGTGACTTCCGTGGAGTTTTAGGATTTTTGGAGTTGTGCAGAATAGGTTTCCAATATTTGCTCGTTTTCCAGCCAGAATCCCAGCTGCCCGCATTCTCCCTCTTCATGATAAACCTTGTAAAATAAGTGAGAATAGCCATAAGTATTGTGACATAATGTGTAATAACAACCCATAATGCAATAAATATTGATATAACAGCATGATGCAAAATGGACGTATCACATATCAATAATAGGCTCATTTCTATTGTTTGTCTTCAAAGAACCCATGTTTTGAAGACTTTCATAAAAATCGCCTATTCACCCCCCCTCTAGTCGAATACTAGCACTTTCAATTGGTATTAGAGCAAGGTGCTCCCTTGTTCTGTGTGATTCGGTTTAACCACCTGAAGTTTAGCTATGTCGACTGCAGGGATAATCAAGGTCTCCGCTGCATGCCCTGTCTTCGATGGCACTAATTACCCCTACTAGAAGAATAAGATGCGTATGCATCTTGAAGCCATTGACGTCGATCTGTGGTATGTCATCAAGAACGATGTTCCCAAGGCTCGTGAAGGTGTTACTCCTGCTGATGTCAAGAAGTTCATCCAACTGGACTCAACTGCCAAGAACATTGTCGGTGTCAAAACCGGCGGATCTTGGGTAGGGGGTCCCGATCTGTGCGTCTTAGGCTAACGGTAACAGGAAGCAAGGGACACAATGTTTGCCTAGGTTCGGGCCCTCTCGATGGAGGTAAAACCCTACTTCCTGCTTGATTAATATTGATGATATGAGTAGTACAACAGTAGATCTACCACGAGATCGTAGAGACCAAACCCTAGAAGCTAGCCTATGATGATTATGACTGTAATTGTGATCGGCCTTCTAAGGACCAACCCCTCCAGTTTATATAGACATCGGAGAGGGCTAGGGTTTACACGGAGTCGGTTACAATGAAGGAAACATAATATCCGGATCGCCAAGCTTGCCTTCCACGCAAAGGAGAGTCCCATCCGGACACGGGACGGAGTCTTGAGTCTTGTATCTTCACGCGTCAATAGTCCGGACGATGTATATAGTCCGGCTGTCCGGATACGCCCTAATCCAGGACTCCCTCAGTAGCCCCTAAACCAGGCTTCAATGACAATGAGTCCGGCGCGCAGTCTTGTCTTCGGCATTGCAAGGCGGGTTCCATCTCCGAATACTCCAATGTAATTATCGAACACGTAGACCATGCCCGGATCTGCAAGATGATCCTCACATACTATTGTAGGGAACATAGCATAAATCTGATCTGCTGGCAATCTTCGTACGTCATGCCCTTGCATCGTGGACCAGTCCAACTCGAACCGGCATTTCTCGCCCCACCCCAACTCGCGTTGCGAGGCGGTTTTATTGGCACGTCCTGCCAAAGCAGAGATCGTGTTCCTCTTATTACGGGATTTTCCATCAATATGGGCATGCGTGACCCCACGACGACCGTTGGTATGACTTTGTGTGTTTTTAGATAAGCCTCAAACGGTCACGCTGAGGACTCTTGATATTCACCCCCTTTATAAAGGGGCGGAGGCCTATGCCTCTTTTCCACCTCCCTTGCGCCTTCTCGCACCTCGAGTTCTAACACCCAAGACCTAAGCTCCAGCACCCTAGATCCTCCAATATGTCCGGATCCAACCCTCAAGGCCGTTGGGTGGCCTCGTTGATCCAAGAAGAGGACATTGCGAGGCTCAGGGAGGTCAGATATTTGACCGTCGACATCCAGCACAGGCTTCCTGCTCTGGGGCAAGTCATCCCTACACCGGAGCCCAATGAGAGCGTCGTGTTTGTTCCTCACTTCCTCCACGGCTTGGGCCTCACCCTCGATCCCTTTGTGAGGGGGATCATGTTCTATTACGGGTTGGATTTTCATGATCTAGCTCTAGACGCTATCCTCCATATCTCGTCGTTCATCATTGTGTGCGAGGCTTTTCTCCACGTTACTCCGCACTTCGGCTTATGGCTCAAGAACTTCAATGTGAAGCCGCAGATGATCGAGGGGCGACACGCGGAGTGCGGAGGTGCCGTAATAAGCAGGAACGCTGATGCCCCGTGGCCAGAGGGTTCTTTCCCAGAAGTATCTGATGTATGGCAACGGAGGTGGTTTTATGTCACGGCCCCCAGAGGCACAAAGTGGGTGGCCGCCCCCGAGTTCCGCTTGGGCCCTCCATCACAATTGGCGTCATGGACCAATGTAGGAAGGAATTGGGGGCCCGCTAGCAATGTTCCAATACTGCAGAGCCGTATCCGGGAGCTTCTTGAGAGGGACGTTAACCTTGTCAGCATAATTCAAGTAATGCTAATCCGACGGATGTTGTCGTGCAAACGCCGCCCTCTCCGGATGTGGGAGTTCAATCCAGAGGGTCTGCGGACTATCAAGCACTTCTTCGGCCTGAAGCTCGAAGGGATGTGTAAATTATTCTTCGGGCCACAAGAAAAGTGTCCGGACACCACCGAGGATGCGGGCCTAAGCTGCAATCGCCTAGATGCCCAAGTAAGTAACCTTAAAACCGGACACTTTGTTTTTATTTGTCATAGTAATTATTCTAAAAACCCTCCGTGGCCAGGAATGGATCAGCAAGGCGGAGAGAATCAGGTGTCCGGTGCCACTTCCCGAAGGCTCGCTTGGTCCAACCGTTGCCAAGATGCTTTGCCGGGTGCTCAGCAAAATACCCTCAGGGAAAGACGAAGGAAAGTATAGTGAAGCCAAACTTCACACATTGCGCATCCGGACTGAGGGAATTGGTTCCTCCCCAAGGGAGGACAGTCGGGGAGGGGAATCTGAAGCCACCTCCCCGCACGGGAGGAAAAGGGCCACCTCCGAAGACTTGGAGACGGAGATGCCCAAACAAGGGAAGAAAGTGCCGCCGGGGAACTCTGCCCCGACGGACGTCCTCACCGCGTCATGCCCGCCAATGGGCCAGCCCTCCACCGAGCTGTAAGTTAGTCGTTAATTCGAAGGTACTGCGTTTCTCCGAGATCAATAACTAGGATTCGTCTTTTACAGTCCGGCTAGCAGCTCTTCTCAACAGAGTTCGTCTTCGGGGGATCTTCCTCCGGAGATGATGGAGAGAGAGACTCCACCCACCTCTCCGCCTCATGAAGCAGGCGACACCGAGGTGTCATCACGGAGGAGTCCGGACTTGCCGAAGTCGGAGGCTAATACGTCAGCCACCCTGAGCCCGGAGCGTTTGGCTCCCACGGGGGGCAATGGGAAGGGTTCGGCACAGTTCGATGTCCGGCCGGATATACTGACAGGCCTTCTGGAGCGAGCTGCGCTATCGAAGGAGCACCGATCATTAATGAGCGTGGTGCTTAAGAAGATTTCATCCGCTACAAGCGGTTTGAATGAGGCATTTACGAGCCTGCTCAGAGGCTTTGAGGTATGTAGTGAAAAATACACTATTTTTTGGCACGCGCTAGGTGTGCTCCATATGGATAGTAGCCCCTAAGACTCTGGTTTCCCTCCCTAGGCGGCAAACAGAGGATCATTTTGTTTAAGTACTGATTGCGCTACACATATGCGCAGGTATCTAAGGATCCGGCTGCCGAACAGTCCGTTGAAGTTGCCGAACTAAGGAGGCAAATTGGATCTATTGATGCCGATATCATGCTGGTGAATGAGCGGCTGAACGAGTCACAAGCTATGTGCTCTGCTTTCCTTATTATGTTGCATAGGAAAGTATGAGAGTGGCATAATATTAATGCAATATGTTTGGACTGCAGATGGTGCTGCTGCCATAGAAGCCCTGAGGGCAGAACTTGCCCAGACCAAGGGACAAGCTCGGGTTAGCAATGCGGCTTCCCTAAAGGTGGCCTAAGAATTGAGAGCCGAACAGGCTGCTCGCTGCCGAAGCGAGGAAAAAATAGCTGAAATGGCTATGGAGTTGAAAAATGCTGCCGACTGGTGTGAACTCCTTGAAAAGGAGCATAAGGCTAGTTCGGCCGACCTGAACAAGGCACTTAATGCCACCAAGGAGATGCGGACCGATGTCAGGGGTGTGCGGGAGGAGCTTCAACAGGCCGGTAAAATTGCGACTGGGGGCTCCTACCTACTACGGACGAAGTTTTTGGATCCAAAGTATGCGCCCTTGGATGGACGCTGGAGTCCGGCAGATGCGTATGCGGACTTGGCGAAGAGTACAGCTGATGCGGCCAAGTTTTCAGGGATCAAGGTGATAAAGAAGTGGAGAAGCTTTTCTGGTCGCAATTCAATGCTCCCACGCGCCCGCTGCCGTTAAGTGAGAAGGTGGCTGCTATGGCGGAGCTTTCATAGGCTGTCTGGGCTTGCAATGCGGTCTGTAATAGACCATCTTTGGCCGAAGGGGCCTAAGCTAGATAGTTACTTTAGTTTGGTGCAACAATTCCTTGGGGCCGTGCCTCAGATCGATGCCATGAGGAGGTCGGCATGCATAGAGGGTGCCCGAATGGCTCTTGCCCGCGTTAAAGCCTATTGGACGGATATGGAGGCCACCATTATAGCGCAGGTCACAGAAGGTGCCCGCCTAATAGAGGCGCAGTGCTCGAAGAATGTCTTGTTCGAGTGACAAATCGAATCATTGCAAAAACAATGTTATTTTGGTTATAAGGCTATATTCATACTTTTTGCCCGAAAGTATTATTGTGTCTCCTGTGCGACCGTTTTTTATATATATATAAGTAATCCGAAAGTTAGCAGTCATTGGCTTCAGCCCCCACGCATACAATGCGGGGGTGTTCGCGAAAAATATGCGTAATCACAGTTGATCCAACGTCTTGGTCCATTAAGGAGGTGATCGCACATTGAACTAGGCAACTGGACTATATAGCTGTAACACTTTCGCTTAGCCATGGGAGTTTGACGGTGGGGCTACTATGTAGCCCCTAGTACTTTTGCGTGCATTCGAATAGGGGAGCATATGTACATGGCCGGGAAACGGCCCTTCGTTAATGCGGAGGAATCCTAAAGATTCCGGTGAGTCTTCGAGTGGTTTAACAGTCTCTCGCTGTATCATGATAGTCAGTTTTCGACTTTCTCTACTGAGGTGCTCATCCGGAATAACCAGGGCACAATCGCAGTAGTTCTCCTTTGGCCGCCTTAGCCTATAAAAACGGAACGTAAGGCGGCAAACCCAGGAGCCGGGCAAACCCAACATTTGACCAAAGACATGATTCGGAGCTGATGCATATAAGGCCAAACTCGTGACGCCGAACACTCCCGAAGGTATTCGGTCTTTGTAACAAAAAATAGGCTGAAGAATGCCTTTTCATTATAAACCCTGTATTTCCAGGTACGTGCGTTAATCTGTCATGGCGAAGTGCCAATAACGGCAGTATCCTCTGTGGGTATGGAACCCATGGGATGGTTAAACAATAAGAGGCAATAGAAAAGGTTTACACAGGGGCTTAATCTAAAAAGAAACTTGTTGAGCGGGGCCCTGCTGCACGTCTGAGCCTTTCTCCGTTGTGCCATATCCTGGAAGGGTATCACGCGAATGTTGTCTGTAAAACAAAACTCGTGTAGGAGAGTACAACGTAAGTATGCGATGGATAGTAAAAGTGTAAGATGTTGGCCTACCGATAAGGTTAAGCCAAGTGTGGGGCTATATTAAGTATTTATAGCCCCTGGTGTCCTCTATGGGATTACATATACGGTGCCCTGGTTCAGTTTTATCCGGGCTACCAGACTCGCCTAACTGTGTCTGTGGTCTTAATGACCGGTCATGATTTCTGATATTGGAGGCCGCTTATAGTCCGGCCGCTATGGCCGTCGCCTGTTCCTCTGCGCGTGAAGAGTGTACTGTGTTTCTGTTAATGGTTATGATGCCACATGGACCGGGCAACTTTAGTGTAAGGTAGGCATAGTGTGGTACTGCGTTGAAGCGGGCGAAGGCCGTTCTCCCAAGCAATGCATGATAGCCGCTTTGGAAGGGTGCGATGGTGAAGGGTAGTTCTTTGCTTCTGGAGTTTCCTGGGGAGCCGATTGTTGCCTCCAGTACGATGGAGCCCCTGCCGTAGGCTTCAACGACTGGTATCACCCCTTCAAAGGTGGTGCTGTTTTGGCTAATTCTAGATGGGTTTATCCCCATCCTGCGGACAGTGTCCTCGTATATTAAATTGAGACTGCAGCCGCCGTCCATGAGGACGTGGGTGAGATGGTATCCGTAAATTATTGGGTCAAGCACCAAGGCCTCTGATCCTCCACGTCGAATACTAGTTGGGCAGTCCATGTGATCGAAGGTGATCGGACGAGCCGTCCAGTAGTTAGGTGTGGGTACGATGGGCTCTGTACCGTACGCGTCTCTGAGCGTGCGTTCGTGCCTTCTTGTGGATGTGTGCGTCGCGTGGATCATGTTTACTGTTTTAACCTCTGGTGGGAATTTTTCTGTCCCCCAGTGTTCGGCTGATGAGGTTCATCCTCGTCTTCACTTGGTGTTTCCCTCCCCTTGTGTTCGGCATTTAATTTGCCAGCCTGCTTGAAGACCCAGCATTCTCTGTGCATGTGGTTCGCAGGTTTCTCGGGGGTGCCATGAATTTGGCACAGTCTATCCAGGACTCTGTTCAGACCGAACGGTCCCTGTTTACTACCTTTAAATGGCTTCTTTTGCTGATCAGGTCGAGATCCCCTAAATCCGGCGTTTACCGTTGTGTTGTCCGGGCTCTCTTCCTTGTTTTGGCGTTTGCTTTTATTATGTCGTGGCTTGCCGTTGCCATCCCTTAGCTCGGATGTGCTAGGATCGCTGGTGCCTTTACGGGCCAGCTAGCTATCTTCTCCCGCGCAAAAGAGGGTCATCAGGCTTGTTAAGGCTGCCATTGTCCTTGGCTTTTCTTGGTCGAGGTGTCTGGCGAGCCACTCATCGCGGATGCTGTGTTTGAATGCCGCTAAGGCTTCAGCATCCAGACAAT
Organism: Triticum aestivum; assembly: GCF_018294505.1. Classification (NCBI taxonomy): domain Eukaryota; kingdom Viridiplantae; phylum Streptophyta; class Magnoliopsida; order Poales; family Poaceae; genus Triticum; species Triticum aestivum. The sequence goes on from NC_057813.1 coordinate 400,843,312, forward strand.
CTACAATTTGATTCTTCTTAGTGAGGAATCTATTCCAAAGCTTGCGGGCGGATTCTCTGGGCTGTTGGATTATGTAACTTAAATCGTCTGCATCCGGAGGCCGGACATAAGTCCCTTGAAAATTGGCCCCGAAAGTGTCCTCGAGTTCCTCCCAACTCCCAATTGAATTTTCGGGGAGGCTTTTCAACCAGTGTCGAGCTGGTCCCTTCAGTTTGAGGGCAAGGTATTTGATGGCGTGGAGGTCATCCCCATGAGCCATGTGTATATATAGGATTAAGTCCTCAATCCAGACCCCTAGCTCTGTCGTTCCGTCGTATGCCTATATATTCAGAGGTTTAAAACCCTGTGGAAATTCATGGTCCAGTACTTCTTCGGTGAAGCACAAGGGGTGAGCAGCCCCTTTGTATCTGGATGTGTTGTGGCATGCCGTCGGCTGTTGTTGTGTCCCGTGCTTATTCCAAACTGGTATTTGGTTGGTATGATTGTTTTGGTGACCATAGTCCTTCGCCGGGGTGTGTACTTTGGATCCGTAGATGGACCTGGTCGCGCCGGCTTTCTTATCCAGGTGCTCACGCAAATCATGCCTCCTGTAGCCGCTCTGTTGTGGTTATGAAGCAATACGTCTGGCCTCCTGGTCGTATTATTCTTTGGCGGAACGGCCTCGTCGTCGAATTGTGGCAGTAGCTTACATTTTGTATAGCTCTTTATGTGGCGATCATCGCTGTATCTTTCTTCAATGTCTAGCACTTTATTCCATCTGCGATTGAGCGTTTCTTGTGCGGCTTTTAGCCGTTGCTTCTGCTTTCACTGTTGCCATAAGCTTTCTGTGGAGGTTTTTCTCATTCCACGCGTTCTTCCAGGATGATGAATGCATCGTCGTCCGGACTGTGTTCTTGTCCTGGGGCGGTTTGATGAACTCGTCCCTCGGGATCATTGTGATCAGGTGTCTGCTCTGAACTGAGTTCGGCATGACCTGGCTCGTCCTGCTCCATCACTGGGTCCATGTGGTCATTGTTGCCTTCGGAGTTGACTGGTATGTCGATCTTTCTGGTGCTCTTGTCGCTATTTTTACTGTTGCTTGACTTTGAGCGGCGTCTGTGCCGTCGTTTTGGCTTTTTCCCGGGGGTTTTATCTTCCGGATTGTTGCCGTCGTCCTCCTTGGGAGTATCCACCAAGTTTACATCGTGTGACGACGTAGTAGTCTAGCGCCCCAGAGGTTCTGAATCTTCTCCTGCATCGTCGTCTATGCTGTCGATGCTTTCGGAGTCGAAGTCAAACACGTCGGTTAGATCATCGATCGTGGCAATGAAGTGGGTGGTGGGTGGGCAGCGAATTCCTTCGTCGCCTGCTTCCCACTCGAGTCAGACATAGTTCGGTCGGGAGCCTCCTGACAAAGGGAGAGACTTTAATGATTTCAGCATGTCGCCAAAGGGTGAGTGCTGGAAGACATCCGCAGCGGTAAATTCCATTACCGGAGCCCAACCAGGATCGGAGGGCTCAGGAACGCGCGGACTGGAACGCACAACCGGACACGAGTCTGGGGGTCCGGAGTCACAGGCTTCCTCAGAAGTGAGGCCTGTGTTCGGCTCTACCGCCGATGAGTGTGTGGCCTACGGGGTGGGGTCCATCCCTCCGCCCTTAGGCAACGCATCCCGCTCCGGATTTAGGTCCGGGGCTACTGCAGGGGCAATATCACGATCATTGTCCAACAACAGGTCTAAGCCATGCTCATCGTGACTGTCCGGTGCTCCTGGCACGGGCACGAATCCGTCGAAGATCAAGTCTCCGCGAATGTTGGTCGTGTAATTCAAGTTTCTGAACCGACCTGGTGGCCAGGGGCGTAGCTGTCGATCTGCTCCAGATGGCCAAGTGAATTGGCCCGCAGTGCGAAGCTGCCGTACACGAAGATTTGTCCGAGGAGAAAGGACTCACCCTAGACCGTGTTGCTGACGATTGAGGGCGCCATCAAGCCTTGCAGCGATGACGCAGAGGAACTCTCATGAAAGCACCAATGTCGGTGTCAAAACCGGCGGATCTCGGGTAGGGGGTCCTGATCTGTGCGTCTTAGGCTGATGGTAACAGGAAGCAAGGGACACAATGTTTACCCAGGTTCGGGCCCTCTGGATGGAGGTAAAACCCTACTTCCTGCTTGATTAATATTGATTATATGAGTAGTACAAGAGTAGATCTACCACGAGATCGTAGAGGCTAAACCCTAGAAGCTAGCCTATGATGATTATCACTGTAATTGTGATCGGCCTTCTAAGGACCAACCTCTCCGGTTTATATAGACACCAAAGAGGGCTAGGGTTTACACGAAGTCGGTTACAAGGAAGGAAACATAATATCCGGGTCGCCAAGCTTGTCTTCCACGCAAAGGAGAGTCCCATCCAGACACGGGACAGAGTCTTGTATCTTCACGCTTCAATAGTCCGGACGATGTATATAGTCCGGCTGTCCGGATACCACCTAATCCAGGACTCCCTCAAACATCATCTATGGTCATCTGACCAAAGGGCACTATGGTCGTGTGAGTGCTCTGGAAACTGCGAAGCTAGTCTGGGACTAGCTCTCCAAGGTCAACGAAGGCGTCCCAACACAGGGAGATTCAAGGATCAGTGTTCTTCGCAATCTCTTCAACCGCGTCAAGAGAAATTACAATGAGAATGTCCAGCTCACATTTGATCGCCTCACTGATATCACAAATGAGCTTTATGCACTCGGCGCCACCGAGATCACCAAGCACAAAATCGTCAAGACAATTCTGAGATCTCTTGACAGCTCATTTGACACCCTGACCCTGATGATTCAAGAGCTCCCTGATTCAAGACTCTCGATCCGTCTGACATACTTTAGTGGCTCAAAACACATGAGTTCCAGCTATCTTAGAAAAGAGATATCTATGGTCCCAACTATGGCTGTACTCGCGCTTTGAAGGCGAAGGTTGTCTCTCATCTGAAGAAGAATCTAACTGCAGTTCTGGGGATCTTGAAGATATTGGAAAGGAGCTTGCTATGCTTGTGAAGAAGTTCCATAAGTTTGCCAAGAAGAAAGACTTCACAAAGTCTTCAAGTTCCAGCTCAAGAAATTATGAAGCTTCCTCTTGTGATCAAAAGAAGAGAACCTGCCACAAGTGCAAGAAACCTGGTCACTACATCTTTGAGTGTCCACTGTGGGACAATGACACAAAGAAGAAGAAGAAGAAGAAGAAGAAGAAGAGAAAGGAATATGATTCTGATGACAAGAAGAAGAAGAAATTCTCAAAGTCATCTTCCAAGTATTAATCGAAGTCTTCATCACACAAGAAGAGCTCATCAAGCAAGGCTCATGCATTTGTTGGCAAGGAGATGGATTCAGAGGAGGAGTCTACATCTAAGAAGGCAGAGGTGGAGTCTGAAGAGCAATCTGATTCTAGTGTAGCAAGCCTGGCTCTAGCTTCTGCTTATCTCGCCAAGTCCATCTTCAACACTGAAGACAATGGCCTTCACCAACGCTGATGCCAAGGATGAGTATGACTCTGCTCCCACCTACTGCTTCATGGCACGTGGTGCCAAGGTATATTCACGCGATGCTTACTTTCAAACATCAAGTGAAGATGACTCTGAATGTGAATCTAAACCTAGCTACAAAACACTTGCTAAAATTGACACTGAACAACAGAATGCTATGGAACATATCACTACAAGAAAAATACACTTCCGTGATGATACGTGTTTTTCACAGTAGGTCGCGTTTTCTGTCATGCATGTACATCCATGACGATTTTATGACAGAATCAAGATAGTCATACCTGTGCTGTCATAGAAGTGTTCCATGACAATACCCAAATTATCATCACGGAAGTGTCCACTTCCATGACATTAAATCACGCATCACAGAAGTGCTTTTGTCAAGGGTGACCGACACGTGGCATCCACCGTAATGGAACACCGTTAGGCTATCGGGTTGGGTTTTCGATCCGATAACCTGTTAACAGCCCCGACCAATGGGGATTTTCCATGTGTAAAATCATCATTGGCTGGACGAAACATGTGTCGGCTCATCGTTGGGACAGATGTCGTTCACTCATTGGACAGAAGGCGCCTATGATACATCGACACGTGGCACGGCCCAACAGAGGCCCATTCCTATGAAAAGGCCGACCCGTTTGACTTGGTCAAAAGGTGGCGGGCTGGCCCATGGAAAGCCTGTTAACGGCCTGTTCGCCTATAGCTCATTTACAGCACGCTTACCCAAGGCCCGTTACGCCCTATCCGAATTAGGCCCAGTAGCATCATCTGTGCCATCCAATATGATTCCAGCCCATTTTCACTTCTGTCCCATGTATGGCCCATGATGTCTTTCGGCCCATATGAGGGCCTATGTAACTCTTGACCTATTAACGACCTGTGGTGAAACTGGCCCGTAATGAACAGTCTATCACTTTACACCCATTAACGGCCCGTGGTGAAACTAGCCCGTAATGAACAGTGTATTACTTTATACCCATTAAAAGCCTGTTATTCCATTGGGCCGTTTCCAGCCCATGTTCTCTTTCGGCCTTCTCAGAGCCCATTTATTCTTGGGCTCATTTCCAGCATTCGTTTACTTACGGCCCATTACTGTCATTTTCTGCTTGTGGGCCAAACTCAGCCCGTGGTTACAGTCAACCCGTTTGTGGTCCGTTAATACGTTGGGCCCTTTTCATAGCGTCATCAAATACGGCATATTAACGATGGCCCGTTATGGTCGTTCCATGAATGGACGATTCCAACTCTAGCCCGTTTACGGCCATAATGCGGTCCGTTTGGCCCATGTTTGGCCAAGCGATCATACGGCCTATATAAGGCCCATTGATGATACGGCCCGTAGAAGTCCCATTGTTTCTATGGCCCATAGAAGGCCCATTGTTTCTACGGCCTGTAGAAGGCCCGCTGTTTCTACGACCCATAGAAGGCCCACTATTTCTACGGCCCGTAGGAGGCCCAGTGTCACTACAGTAAATATTAGCCTATGGTTATTGTGGCCTAGTTTTGAAAAATAGGTTATTGCAACCACTAGAAAACCGCGGAAAAAGAACTGCACTGACTACAAGCAAACAAATAAACAAGACAACAAGGAAATAAATAAGCAAGCAACTTATGCTAGGCTATCACGGCTATTACACATATTACATCCACTGGGCATCAAAGTTCGCGACCAGTGCAAATATAGGGAACAAAGCAGCGAACTGAAACCACTTCGGAAGAGTTCAAGAAACAATATCCTGGCTACCCATAATGCTAGCAAGATTCTTAGCAAGTTTATTAACTTTCTCTTGTTTGGTGCTTAAATCCTCCAGCGCTTGCTGTTGCACAAGAAAGTACGCATCTGAATTCTGCAGGGACTTCCTCAGTCCTTTGGCTTCTTGCCGTAGCACAGCTGACTGATGCCTTTCAGCTTGTGGCTAAGACTGAAGAAGCCGAAGTGATTCAGGCAGCGAGTTCGAAGAGCTTGTGCCAGCGGTACTGGCCAGTAACTCGAACGCTACATCAATGCAGGACTGTGGGGTTTTCTGACTGTCTACAAGATCGTTTTATCACCTTTCTTGGAGACCAACAGGGTTGTCTCACTATCTTGAACCTTATCTGCATTACTTTCTCTACAAGTGCGTAGTGGGGTGCTCTTCTCCAATATTCTGTATGCATACTACAAGAGAAACAAGCAGATCACAGGTTTAGCTTGTAGTATACGAAACTCATTTTGGTAAGCCGGTTCAGTAGTAAGGTGGACAGGATAACAACATGAAACAAACATATATATATGTACTATGGTCACTGTATTGTCCATATCATTCTAGTTTATGTTCCCTAATCAAGATAGATACATAGTTCAACTCATATATTTTTAAGACACAACAGCATAGACAGAATATAAGTGTGAGAAACTACACAACATTGGCAGCACTTGTAATGTGCATCACATGAGAACATAACTGTTTATACACCTTAAACTGAAATCAACATAGAGCAAGAAGTTAGAACAACAATCTAGTTAAAGAAATAGGTTTAAAACATACCTGTTGCACCATTGGAGTTTCAATTGGATCCTTCAAATTCGAGAGTAGTTGGTATGAGTAAATACAGTGATGCAACAGCAAAGGAGTATGGACCATAGCTACGGAATATGACCTGAGAACAGTTGCTCTTTTGCTTTAAATGTGGAGTTTGGGTTAGCTGTGGTGGTCTTCGTGCTTTGGGAACTGCAGTGTGGGGGTACTCTGTGGTGGACATGGTGCTTTGTCAACTAGAAGTGGGTTATATCCGCTGGGGTTGTGGTTAGATGGGTTGTAGCTGGTTCTCTGCCCAACAGTGTAAGTGTGAATTCTGGAAGAGTCTCGATTATGTGTGGTGGGGCTAGTTTGTGGGCCAGTACAACCATGGTTCTATCTGCATCGACGGGTAGCACTTTCTTTTGTGAAGAACGGGCTTTTGCTCCCTTAGATACTGCCATCACCCCCTCCAATTCAAATGGCTGAAAAACAAGAAAAGAAATTGAACGTATAGACATTGTATGATAGACAGATGTGGTAATTCACATATATGTTGTCTAACCAAACAAGACAGCATGACACAATTTCACATATATGATGCCTAACTAAACAGGATAGCATGACACGGTTTCATATATATGATGGATAACTTAACATGATATAATAGCATAATTCAACATATGATGAGTACCTTAACAGGATGACATGAAAAAACTATATGATGTTTTCTAAAATAGGTTGGGATGAAATAATTCACATACATGTTGTCTAAGTATACATGATGGCATGATATAATTGACAAAATTTATTCATATACTAAGCAGCTGGCACTCGCATGTATGATCTCTAAACTAAGCAAATGGAATTCAATATTGTGCATATGATCTCTAAAGTAAGCAATGCAAGACACCATATGCATCATATGAGAAATATAAACATTGCAACTTAGAGCATACACATCAGGTGGGATATAGGACTGGTCATCTGTCTCTGAATCCTCCTCTGAGGAGCTCCCTGTAACCATCGAGATATATGCCTCAACAGGTACCATTGCCTACTCTGAAGACCTTGTTTTCACTCCAGATTTTGCCATAACCGGCTCAAATGCCTGATACACATGAAGAGTAGTTCAATATACACAGATTGTCAACAAATGGAATACGTAATGAAAAAAAAGATGGCATGAGATAATTCACATATATGATGCCTGGCTCCATGACGGTGCATAATTCACATATATGATAATTGGCTGAAAAACATGGCATTGCATAATTCACATATCTGATATAGAAAGCAAATAGGAGGCATTCACACAAAGCATGTCTAATCTAAGCAGATGGCATGGCAATGCAAGACACCATATGCATGATATGAGCAATATAACCCAACCAAGTTAGAGCATGCACCTCGGGGGGGGGGGATACGACTGGTCATCTGTCTCTGAATCCTCCTCTGAGGAGCTATCTGTAACCAGCAAAAAATCTGCATCAACAAGTAGCACTGACTGCTCAGAAGACCTTATTTTCACTCCAGATTTTCCCATGACCGACTCAAATGGCCGATGCACAGGAAGAGTAGATGAATGTATAAACATTGTTGACAAATGGAATACATTATGGAAAAAAATATGGCACGATACAATTCACATATACGATGACTAGCTAAACAGGATGGCATTGCATGATTCACGTATATGATGCCTGGCTAAAGAAGATGGCATTGCATAATTTCAATATACTTCCTCCGTTCCTAAATATTTTTATTTTTAGAGATTTCAAATGTACTACCACATACGGATGTATATAGACATATTTTAGAGTGTAGATTCACTCATTTTGTTCCGTATGTAGTCACTTGTTGAAATCTCTAAAAAGACAAATATTTAGGAATGATGGACTATGATATAGAAACCAAACAGGTGGCATTCACACAAAGCAAATCTAAACTAAGCTGATGACATATAAGATGTATAATGTAAGCAATGCAAGGCGCCATATGCATGATATGACCAACATTGGCATGCCAGGTTAGAGCAAACACCTTAGGTGGTAAACAGGCGTGGTCGGCTCCTTCTGAATCTCCATCTGAATAATTATCTTCCTCTGGAATACAATCTGGAAATGGAGGAGGGGGGCACTTCGCCCATCATGGAGCGGCGTCTGCATGTCATTATATTCCCACGCAACGGTCTTCTCTTTTTCTCTACATGTTCAGTACGATTGTGTACAATATCTGACATGCATAATAATAAAAATAGTTAGATTTTGTAAGGCCTAAGGGTGCATGCAAAAATCAAGACTGATGGTCGCAAACGAGTGGATGGATCCAAAACTAATGATAGCAGGTAGATTAGAGCTTCAGTTTAAAAAGATAGACAATGGATCATCTATTGTTTGTTGCTAACCCAACATGAACCACACAGAAGACCCCAGATGAACCAGATAGTAGACAGATACTATTCGTTGTTGGCTTGATATGAGACCCATGGGCATTTCAAAAATCAAGTTTGAACGATAAAGTAGCAGGTAATAATAACCGATGTATAACGTAAGCAAATACGAAAGACTACGACCTCTCTTCCGAAACTGTGTAGTCCTCAGGTTCATCTGCTCAGTCGATGATGGTAATGCAGTTGGCGTGGCTGCCGGCAACAGGGAAGATGATCTGAGGCGGCGAAAGATAGTCTGCAGGGGGGATCTCTGCTGCAGTGAATGCTTTTGTCGATGGTGCACCTCAGGTGGGGTGGATGACGGCACGGCAGCAGCAGGACATAACACACAGAGTTTTCTTTGATGCCTATTAGAAAAAGAAGTAAATCAATAAGGGCTCCTTAGAATTGGAGGATTCTATAAACGCAGGGACAGGAAAAACAGAGGAATAGGACAGGAATGCACGTGCAAAACAGAGCATTTGGAAACATAGGATTTCAGTCAACCTGGGTGTTTGGTTCACATGAATTGGAAGAACACAGGAATGGAGAAACGTGGTCAAATTAAAGTCAAACCACCTGAAAATGAAAAAATAAGAATCTTATTAAGCCAGTAATGCAATTTGAAAAGGACGTCCAAGTGAATAAAATTTATAAGTTTTTTCTTTGAAAGAGACACCAAAGGAAAAAATCCTCCACTTTTGCTTTGCTCCACTCCTTCTAACAGATTTGCACGAATAGTAGTTCCATAGCAAAGGATCCTTGAGGGATCGACATGAATGCAGAGTAACAAAGTGATGCGACGAGTGTACAACCTCTTTAGCATAGCCTTGTGGACCTCAGCATCATTGGGTTGGACGTGGAGGATGGTGATGATGCCGGTGTGACTGTCAGAGGCGGAGAAGAAGATCCGAGGCCTCTGGAAACGGCACCGAGGGTACTGCTCCACTGTGACGGACAGTTCTGTCGTTGGAGCACCTCCTTGAGGTGTACGGCAACAAGGCTGAAGCAGGACAAGACATACAATGTTAATCTGAAGTGGGACCCTAATATCATCTTCAATAGATGATGTAAAATACATCACCAAAAAGTGCTAGATGTAAAACACATCAGCCGTGCCACAGCCGCTCCGACAGATGATGTAAGTACTGTTCACTCTGAACTTAACTGAAGAAAATGAACTTTACAGTTGAAACTGAATTTTACTGTCGAAACTAATTGAACTAGTAACAAAGCATTGCAATAGATGTTTAGGGAGTTCGAGCACTAGTAGCAGAGAAGTAGTGATCTAAATCAGTGGACGCTCGAGTAGGGAACGCACTAACAGAGAGCAAGTCATGCAGTAGCACCGCGAGCGAGTGCTAAAGTAGCAACTCCTATAGCTGCCAGAGGTCGTGCAGCAGCAGCAGCAGCGGAAGCAAGAGCAAGAGCAGAGCAAGTAGCACGAACGAAAGCAAGATCAGTGCAGCAGCGCGACCGACATCAAGAACAGAGCCGCAGCACGAGCGAGAGCCAAAGTAGCTGCAGCTAGTGTCGTTGTGGAAGTCACCACCGAGGAAGAAACGACATGGGGGAGAGACGCCGTGGATGATGTGGCCAGCGACAGCGCCGTCGATGGAGACCCGCCATGTCTGCTTGGTATCGAGAACCGGCAGCCCCGTGAGATCGAATAAAAAGATAAAATGTAGCGGTGAGTGCAGAACCTCCTTGGTCGCACCGAGTTGGCCCCGGCTTCATCAAAGGAATTGGTGAGGGGGCTGCGGTTCTGGTGGGGCGGGTCAAAACGGCGATGTGGGGATTGAGGTGGCACGATAGACAAGGCGAACAATGTGGCTACTCCTTGGAGGTGGAGGACGGGGCGGCTGATCCGGCGGGACGATGATATGGACAACGGATCCTCATCTGGTGCGGTGGATGAGGGACGGTGAGCTGTTGCGGTGGACGACGTAGTCGGGGTAGAGTCTCCGGCTGAGCGGCGGTCGGGAGGCCGACGAAGGAGCGTGGGGTTTCGCGGGTTTTGGAGGCCTCAGTGTACGAATGGGGGGGGGGGCGAAGGGGGAGGGGAGCCAAGCTTAGGGACGCGCTTGTCCGAAATGTAGGGTAAGTTACCAGCTTACTGTCACGCCCAATATGCGATACTATCCTAAAGAGACTCAAAGGTCCCACCAAGGATAGAACCGCATATTGATACGCTTTTGCAAGGTGGATATCATTACATCAACATTACATAATAGATGTGGATACATACAAAAGGCATACAATGCCACACGAATACAATATCATCTTACATAAGAGCACCATCCGACTACCGATGAAACACAAACAGAAACTCAAACGGCAACCACCCTGCTAGCCCAGGCTGTCGACCTGGAACCTATCCCCTGATCGAAGAAGAAGCAGAAGAAGAACTCAAGACAAGCAAGCATCGCTCTCGCGTCATGATCATCGCATAACCTGTACCTACAACTGTTGTTGTAGTAATCTGTGAGCCACGAGGACTCAGCAATCCCATAACCATGGGTATCAAGACTAGCAAAGCTTAAAGGGAAAGGAAGGGGTAAATTAGTGAGGTTGCAGCAGCAACTAAGCATGATATGGTCGCTAACATACGCAAATAAGAGCGAGAATAAAAGCAAAGGAACGATCGTGAAGCTAGCAATGATCAAGAGGTGATCCTGAACTCCTAGTTACGCCAAACATAACCCAAAGACCGTGTTCACTCCCCGGACTCTGCCGAGAAGAGACCATCCCGGCTACACACAAGGTTGATGCGTTTTAATTCGGATCTGGTGTCAAGTTATCTACAACCGGAGATTAACAAATTCCCATCTGCCACATAACCGCGGGCACGGCTCTCGAAAGTTTATGCCTTGCAGGGGTGTCCCAACTTAGCCCATGATAAGCTCTCGCGATAAACGAAGGATATTCCTTCTCCCAGGAAGACCCGATCAGTCTTGGAATCTCGGTTTACAAGACATTTTGACAATGGTAAAACAAGACCAGCAAGACCGCCCGATGCGCCGACAATCCCGATAGGAGCTGCACATATCTCCTTCTCAGAGCAACTCCGGATGAGACATCCTACGAGTAAAACCAGACCTCGAGTTTCCCCGAGGAGGCCCCGCAGTCTACTCGGTTCGGACCAGCACCTAGACAAGCACTGGCCCGGGGGGGGCTAAAATAAAGATGACCCTCGGGTTGGCCGACCCAAGGGAAAGGTATAGGTGGTGGTGAGGCAAATGGTAAAACCAAGGTTGGGCCTTGCTGGAGGAGTTTTATTCAAAGCAAACTGTCAAGGGGGTCCCATAAATCACCCAACCGCGTAAGGAACGCAAAATCCGGGAACATAACACCGGTATGACGGAAACTAGGGCGGCAAGAGTGGAACAAAAACTCAGGCATAAGGCCGAGCCTTCCACCCTTTACCAAGTATATAGATGCATTAATTAAATAAGAGATATTGTGATATCCCAACATAATCCTGTCCACCATGGAGCAATCTTCAACTTCACCTGCAACAAACAACGCTATAAGAGGGGCTGAGCAAAGCGGTAACATAGCCAAGAAATGGTTTGCTAGGAAGGGTGAAAAGGTTAGAGGCTGACATGGCAATTTGGGAGGCTTGAGCAACAAGAGATAGGTAGCACGGCAAAGCGATATAACGAAGCAACTAGCATAGCAATGATAATAGTGCGATCCATGGTGACGTTCATCTTGCCTGAAATCCCGCTAGGAAGAAGAACGAGTCCATGAAGAAGACGAACGGGGTAGTCGAACGAATCCTCACAATCGCAACATTACCGGAACTAAGAAGCAACACCGGAAAGAAACAAACAACATGGTAAATGCACAAGCATAAGCATGGCATGATGCACAAACAAGTATGATGCATGTCTGGTTTAAAGAGGCATGGCATGGCAAAGTGCAACAAACAATACTACAAGTTAAGTGGAGCTCAATATGCAACGAGTTGCATATTGACGAAACACCACATTCGAGTTATTTACTTCGCTCTCGTTTAGGTACACAACAATTATTAAATGTTGTTAAACATGGCAAGAGGTGAAACATAAGTAAACTAACTATCTATGCAAGTTTAAATGAGGCCGGAACAACAGACAACAATTTACGGAAAATCCTCATATGCAATTTACGTATTTGCTACTGTTCTGCCCTAAACCATATTTTAATGTTGTTAAACAATAAAAAAAAGTGCACCATGTTAAACTAGGCATTTTTCCACCCCATTTACATATAAAGTTTATTTAAAACGGAGCAACGGTTATTTAGTTATGAAATAAATCATTTTAACATGGCATTTGAGCAAATATAAACAAACAACATTTCAAACATTTTAAACATGGATGAAAGTCACATATTATTAATCTACACAAAATTCTAAGCATTTTACATGTTTAAAACATTTTAATCCAATGCACGGTGAATTAGTTATTATATGCATGATGTGCAAGGACTTTTCTGTAAATCTGTAATTCACTGGATAAATAGACAAATCGTCCTGGCAAGAAAAAAACACAGAACAGGCCGAATCTAACTGGCCCAATAGTGCACAGGGGGGGTTTGGGCGGCGCACCATGGGCGAAGGCCCAGTTCGGCGGTGAGGTGAGGCCGGTAGGAGAGGCTGGCACGCTGGGCCTTGCTGGATCGAACGAGGAGGTGGAAGGCGCGCAGTGAACGGCGAAGCGGGACTTGGCGCTGGGTCGTCCTCCTCGCGCAAGGACGAAGCAGAGGAGGCAAGCGAGGCAGCGGTGGCCGGGAGCAGAGCTCCGGCGAGCAGGTCAAGGGGCGGCGAGGTGACTAACGATGGGGATGGCCGAAGACGGGTCGCCAGCGACGGGGTCGCGCTATGCAGGGAGGAGCTTGAGCGGCGTGGATGGCTTCGGCTGATGGTTCCCTGTCGGAAAAATAAAACGGGACAGAGATGTGAGAGGGAGAAGAGAGAAGCGGGAAAGGAAGGAAGGGGCGACGCGGAGCTCATCTGCTAGTGGCGCTGCTCGCGGTGGATCGATGCGGCTGGAGAGATCCGGCTTGAGGAGGCCAGGGGGGTGAGGGAGTCCCGGACTAGGGGGTGTCCGGATAGCCGAACTACCATCATCGGCCGGACTCCAAGACTATGAAGATACAATATTGCAGACTTTGTCCCGTGTCCGGATGGGACATTCCTTGGCGTGGAAGGAAAGCTTGGCGATACGGATATGTAGATCTCCTACCATTGTAACCGACTCTGTGTAACCCTAGCCCTCTCCGGTGTCTATATAAACCGGATGGCTTTAGTCCATAGGACGAAGAACAATCATACCATAGGCTAGCTTCTAGGGTTTAGCCTCATTGATCTCGTGGTAGATCTACTCTTGTAACTCACATCATCAATATTAATCAAGCAGGACGTAGGGTTTTACCTCCATCAAGAGGGCCCGAACCTGGGTAAAAACATCATGTCCCTCGTCTCCTGTTACCATCCGCCTAGACGCACAGTTCGGGACCCCCTACCCGAGATCCGCCGGTTTTGACACCGACATTGGTGCTTTCATTGAGAGTTCCTCTGTGTCGTCACCGATAGGCTCGATGGCTTCTTCGATCATCAACGACGATGCAGTCCAGGGTGAGACCTTCCTCCCCGGACAGATTTTCGTATTCGGCGGCTTCGCACTGCGGGCCAATTTGCTTGGCCAGCTGGAGCAGATCGAAGGCTACGCCCCTGGCTGTCAGGTCAGATTTGGAAGTTTGGACTTCACGGCTGACATCCGCGGGGACTTGATCCTCGACGGATTCGAGCCACAGCCGAGCGTGCCGTACTGTCACGATGGGCATGATTTAGCACTGCAGCCGGACAGTACCCTGGAGGCCGCACTCGAAACCACTCCGATCTTCAATTCGGAGCTAGCTCCGCAGATCGAGGATGGATGCCTAGACACCGCCTCGGGGGCTCCAACCTCTACGGCGATAGAGCCGAACACCGATCTTGTCCCCCATGAAGCTCGTGACTCCGAGGTGCCAGACTCCTTGCCGGACTCCGGACCTCCCGCGCCCCCTCCAGTCGAATCCGATTGGGCGCCGATCATGGAGTTCACCACGGTGGACATCTTTCAACACTCACCTTTTGGCGACATCTTAAGTTCGCTAAAGTACCTCTCATTATCAGGAGAGGCCTGGCCGGATTGCGGCCAGGACGGTTGGGATGCGGACGACGAAGAAATTCAGAGCCCACCCACCACCCACTTGGTAGCCATTATCGACGATCTAACCGACATGCTAGATTACGACTCTGAGGACATCGATGGTATGGATGACAATGCCGGAGATGACCAAGAACCAGCACCCACCGGGCACTGGAAAGCCACCCCATCCCATAACGTATGCATGGTGGACACACCAAAAGGAAGCGATAACGAGGAAAAACGGGACGTGGCGAAGGACAACTCCCCCAACAGACAAACAAAGCAGTGACGCAAGCGCCGCCCAAAGACCGGCATCGACAAAAACGGTACCCATATGGACCCGGCCCTAGAGCAGGGCGAAGCAGTGGATGAAGCACACGTCAACAAGCAGCCAGCCGGACATGAACCGGACAAGCAACCCACCCCCGGCGAAGATGATCTCACATCACCAGAGCATATGAATCTCCATAACAGGCTCGTCGCCACTGCAAGAAGTTTGAGGAAGCAAAATCGGAAGCTCAAAACAGCGGAAGACACACTCATAATGAGATGCAGCAAAGTACTCAACACCACAAATAAATATGGCACTAGTCACCAGACAAAGAGCTACCCGAAGCGCAAGCTGTTGCCCGAATTTGACGAGGAGGCCTTCGAGCCCCTGCAGTCAAAAAAGAAAGGGGCCGTCTGGCCGGATAGACGACCAGATGACAGGCCAAGAGCAACACGGGCGGCCACACACAAGCCAGCATATGATCAGCATAAAGATCTTCAGAAAAGGATAACCCGGCCAGGTCTATCTATGGGCCAAAAAAGAAGACTCTAGGAAGTAACACAATCAGCCGAGCATTTGAAGACAACGACACACCCAAATACAGGGGCGCCAAACACCCACTATGTTTTACCGACGAGGTACTGGATCATGGATTTCCAGCGGGATTTAAACCCATAAACATAGAGGCATACGACGGAAGAGCAGACCCCGGAGTCTGGATTGAGGATTATATCCTACACATACACATGGTAAGAGGAGACGATCTCCATGCCATAAAATACCTTCCCCTCAAGCCCAAAGGGCCGGCCCGGCATTGGCTTAAAAGCCTCCCAGAAAATATGATTGGGAGTTGGGAAGAGCTTGAGGATGCATTTCGAGGAAATGTTCAGGGGACTTATGTCTGGCCTCCGGATGCAGATGATTTAAGTCACATAACTCAACAGCCCGGAGAATCAGCACGCAAATTCTGGAACAGGTTCCTCACTAAAAAGAACCAAATAGTCGACTGTCCGGACGCCGAAGCCTTAGCAGCCTTCAAACACAACGTCCGAGACGAATGGCTCGCCAGACACCTCGGCCAGGAAAAACCAAGAACAATGGCCGCACTAACAAGTCTCATGACCCACTTTTGCGCGGGGGAAGACAGCTGGTTGGCTAGATGCAGCGCAAGCGACCCGAGTACATCCGAAATCAGGGATGGAAATGGGAAATCACAACGCAAAAAAGATCAGCGCCGGAACAAGGAGAATGGCCCAAATAGTACGGTGGTCAACGCCGGATTCAAAAGCTCTCAGCCGAACAACAAAACACTGCCCTTAAAGGATAACAGTGACGAGCTATCCAACCTCAACAAGATTCTGGATAGACTGTGTCAAATACACGGTACCTCCGGGAAGCCTGCAAACCATACCCACAGAGATTGTTGGGTCTTCAAGCAGTCCGGCTGACTTAACGCCGAACACAAAGGGCTCGACACACCAAGTGAAAGTGACGAAACCCAAAAGCAGCGCTCCGGAAACCAAAAGACTTTCCCATTAGAAGTCAAAACAGTGAACTCACTTCACGTGATAACACGCAGCGCGGCTCCTGCTATACCAGGACACCGTCCGCAGACTGGGGATAGAACCCACCAAAATTCGCCATAGCAAGCACTTCCTTCAAAGGGGTGACGTCAGGCCTTTTCAGCCAATTTTACAGGCTCTGTACCACTAGGGGTCGTGTTCGGTTCATCGGACAACCTCCGTCGTGAAAAGCTCACCCTCCATCGCCCCATTTAGCAGTAGCCCTTAAGCACTACTGGGGCGTGTAGCTTTCGCCCGCTTCAATGCAATACCACATTACGCGTCTCTTACGACTCGGTCCACGTGGCATATTCTTAAGACTCCAGGTGTCTCTTGACCATGGAGAATGTGCGGCTGCCTAGACAGCCACACATTATTCCGACCTTGCAGGTCAAAGCCCCTAAAAACAGGTCATTTAGACCTCGGACATGGTTAGATGAGTCCGGCGTAACTTAACAAGGGGCTTCCCAGCCGCATACCCCTTTTTTAGGGGGCCGCGCGCATAAATGAGGAAAGCTAATAAAGCTCAACTTACTTCATCTACCAAATTATACTTTATGTTGATACACTTTTTGCACGATATTTCTTAGAAACTAAGTCCTTCTCTTTTACAGATGAAGCACGTGCTACACCCGTCCAGAATACAGCACAACGGAGACACAGGCGCAAACGTGCAGTAGGGACCCGCTGCAAGGATTCTTTTCAGATTAAGACCCTGCGTAAACCTTTCTCACTGTCTCTTGTTGATAAACATCCCCCGGTTTCTTACCAGAGCCGAGGAGGAGGCTGGCGTTTTGGCATCGGCCACGTCAGAAGTTCCCGCCTGTACCTAGACACTAGGGGCTTAGGGCTTTTATTCCGCCCGATATCATAAAGACCGAACACCTCAGGGAGTGTTCGGCGTCTCGAGTTAGGCCTTATATGCATCAGCTCCGAATCATGTCTTTGGTCAAATGTTGGGTTTGCCCGACACCTGTGTTTTGCTGCCTTACGTTCCGTATCATCGGCTAACGCGGCACCAGGAG
This sequence comes from Triticum aestivum, assembly GCF_018294505.1. Classification (NCBI taxonomy): domain Eukaryota; kingdom Viridiplantae; phylum Streptophyta; class Magnoliopsida; order Poales; family Poaceae; genus Triticum; species Triticum aestivum. The sequence continues at coordinate 400,860,787 of NC_057813.1, forward strand.
AACTACTGCGATTGTGCCCCAGTTCGGCCGGGAGAGCACCTCAGTAGAGAAAGCCGAAAACTGACTGTCATGATATAGCGAGAGACTGGTCAACCACTCGATCGACCATTGGAATGTTTAGAATTCCTCCGCTTTGACGAAGGACCGCTTCCCGGTCAGGCACATACGCGCCCCAAGTTCGGAGAAGCGCGGTGCCATCAGGGGCTATATGGTAGCCCCACATTCGAGCTCCTATGGCTCAGTGAAAGTGATAAAGCATTATAGTCTGGTTGCCTAGTTTGCTATGCTATCACCTCCTTAAAAGGACCAAGACGTTGGATTAAGTGTGAAAAAGCGTTTTTCTTTTTGCAAACACCCCCGCACCATGTGCGTGAGGGCTGAAGCCAAAGACTGCCATCTTTCAGATTATACATACATATACGGCCGCACAGGAGATAGTTCAATACTTGAACACACAAGTATAAAAACTCATTGCATTATAAACATGATCTTAGAAATCATACATGTCATTCAAACATAACATCTTTTGAGCACTGTGACTCTATTATACGAGCGCCCTGCAGGACTTCCTCAAAGTAATGCTCGGTGGGGAATTGGCTTTTGTCCGAACCCCGGGATGCAACAGCGGTGGCATCCATCTCCGCCCAGTATGTTTTACCACGGGCGAGAGCCATCCGCGCACCTTCTATGCATGCCGACCGCTTCATCGCCTTAATATACGGCACTGCCCCAAGGAATTGCTGCAACAAGCCAAAATAACTCTTCGGCTTGGGCCTCTTCGGCCACAGATGAGTTACCACATCCGTCATAGCTAGTCCGGACAATCTATTCAGCTCAGCCCACTCAACCAACCGATCACTCAACGGAAGCGGACGCCCCGGACTATGGAATTGAGACCAGAAAAGCTCTTCCATTTCATGATCCTCCTGGCTTCGAAAGTGCACGACTGCGTCAGCCACGCTCGCCGCCAAGTCCAGATAAGGATCCTCCGCACCATACAATCAGCCTAGCTGAGCATACTTTGGATTCGTGAACTTCCTACGCAACATAAAGGGCTTTCTAGTCACAATGTCCCCGGCCTGACGCAGTTCCTCCTTTATAGCCCGCATTGAACTACGGGCATCCTTGGCTTCGGCATCGGCCTTTTTCAGGTCCTCTTGCTCCGCTTGGCGTTCTCTTTCAAGAACTTCCTGGCGGTCAGTAGCAACTTTTAATTTTCCGGCCATTTCGTCCATCTCCTCCCTGCTTCGGCAGTGAGCAGCCTTCTCGGCTTCTAGCTCTTCTGCTGCCTTCGCGGCAGCCACCTCGCTCTTCCTGGCTTGCTCCTTGACCCGAGCAAGTTCTGCTCGAAGGTCTTCCACAGCAGCAGCACCATCTGCATCAAGCATATAAATTGTAAGGAATGGGCGTCAGCTCCCTCACTACGCGACTGCGGAGCAACCACATACCTTGTGACTCATCAAGTCGTCTATTTACCAGCGAGATGTCCGCATCCGCAACGTCGAGTTGTCTCTTCATCTTGGCAAATCCATCAGTCCGGCTAGCCACCGAACGATCAGCCACCTGCATAGGAAAGGTGACATTCTATAACTGAGATTATGATCCTCGGCACGCTGTCGCTTTCAACAGCATACCAAGCGTCAGGGGCTACTATCTATACAGGGCGCACTTCATGTGCAAAACTGTCAACAGGTATGTCATTTTTTGCGTACCTCAAATCCTGTCAGTAAACTTCCGACGGCCTCATACAACCCGGTTTCGGCAGACGAGATCCTCTCAATCACATCACCCATTAATGTGCGGTGATCTTCTGAGATGGACGCCCTCTTAAGCAAATCCTGCAGCTCCACCGGCCGTACTCTAATGGGCGCCAAACTCTCTGGTCCCGACGGATTCGGGGAGACCCTCCGTGATGACACCTCAGGGTCGTCCGCCCCGCGCGATGGGGCGGCAGATGAAGGCGTTTCGCTTTCCATCATCTCCGGACGAAGGTCTCCCGAATATGAGCTGTGCTGAGATGGGCTGGGATCCAAACTACAAGGTAAAAACTTTGTTACCTTTAGACTTTAAGCAGGGGTGTCTGATAAATATAAAATCCCCCTTTTTTCACTTAAGGCTCGTTAGAGGGCTGATTCCTCCAAGGAGACAGTACGGCCGGGGCGCTTCCCGGCGCAGGACCTTCCGGTACATATTTCTTTCCCCGCTTTGAGGCCTTGGCCTCCGGGTGTTCGGAAGCGTTCCTCTTCTCCCCCTGGAAGGAGGGACTCTCGATTCCTCCCTTACTAAACGCCTCATTGGCGGAGGTGACAGCTTCCCCATGCTCCCCTTCGCCCTCATTCGAAGGTGCAACCTCCAACATTTTGATTAACACGGGATCCTGCATGGTCTCAGTGAGGGGGGCCGGACACCGTATCAGTTTTGCTTGTGCTATCCACTTGTGTCCAGGGATAGCTGGTTAAAAGGCAAGCTCACGATAAATAAATGGATGGTGTGTCTGGACACAGGGCTACTTACTTGAGTATCCGGGCGATTGCAGCTTAGGCCAGCGTCCTCGGTCAATTCCGGATGCGTCTCTTGTGATCCGAAGAACAATTTATACATCTCCATGGGAGTCAAACCCATGAAGTGTTGAAGAGCTCGCGGCCCCTCCGGATTAAATTCCCACAGACGGAGGGGGCGACGTTTGCAGGACAGTAGGCGCCGGATCAACATGACCTGCACCACTGCGACCAGATTGATCTCCCTTTCTTGGAGGACTCAAATCCGGTCCTGCAACAGGGGGACGTCTTTGGGCGGCCCCCAGTCACGCCCCTTGTTGACCCATGATGTCAGCTGCTGTGGAGGGCCCGAGCGAAAGACGAGCGGCGGCTTTTGCCTGCTGCCCCGGGGAGCGGTGATATAAAACCACTCCTATTGCCACAAGCCGAGCTCCTCTTGGAAAGAGCCCTTGGGCCATGGAGCTTCGGCCCTCTTGCTTATAATTGCCCCGCCGCACTGTGCCTGACGCCCCTCAATCATCTTCGGCTCCATGTTGAAGGTTTTGAGCCATAAGCCGAAGTGAGGGGTAGTGTGGAGGAAGGCTTCACAGACGACAATGGAGGATGGACTCCGGAGCCAGGTCATGGAATTCCAGCCCATAGTAGAACATGAGCGCCCTCACGAAGGGATCCGTCGGGAAGCCTAAACCCCGACGGAAGTGAGACATGAACACGACGATCATGCCAGGCTTGGGAGTTGGGATAACTTGCCCTCGGGCAGGCAGCCTATGCGAAATCTCATAGGTTAGATACCTGGCATCTCTCAGCTTTAGCACGTCCTCCTCCGTGACAGAGGAGGGCATCCACCGGCCTCGTAGATTAGGCCCGGATATTGTCGAGGATCGAAGGTACCTGAATTTCGAGCCCGGGGTGTTGGAACTCAGGGAGAGGGGCGGATTCGATCGATAGAGGATTGAATAAAAAGAACGGGCCTTGGTCTCATTATAAATAGGAAGAATACCAAGAGCCGTCCCCGTGACCGTTTGAAACCCGCCTTCGATGGAGGGGGCGTGGTAACGGGCGCGGTTGGGTTACCCACGACCATATTGATGTGAATCCCGGAATAAGGGGAACACGATCTCTGCTTCGACAAGACGTGCCAAGGAAACCGCCTCGCTAAACGCGCTGAGGTGAAACAATAAAAACAATTCGAGTAAAGGCTTGGAAGTGGTGTGACGTCACGCCACAGGATACGTCAGCAGATTGATCTTGTGTAATAATATTCTCTCTACGGTGGTATGTGGAATTTATTTTTGCAGGGCCGGACACTATCCTGGTGTTCACAATCTTCTTTAAATTATTCGGAGGAGGAACCCGCCTTGCAATGCCGAAGACAATATGCGTGCTGGACTCGTCGTCATTGAAGCCTGGTTCAGGGGCTACTAAGGGAGTCCCGGAATAGGGGGTGTCCGGATAGCCGAACTACCATCATCGGCCGGACTCCAAGACTATGAAGATACAAGATTGAAGACTTCGTCCCGTGTCCGGATGGGACTTTCCTTGGCGTGGAAGGCAAGCTTGGCGATACGGATATGTAGATCTCCTACCATTGTAACCGACTCTGTGTAACCCTAGCCCTCTCCGGTGTCTATATAAACCGGATGGCTTTAGTCCATAGGACGAACAACAATCATACCATAGGCTAGCTTCTAGGGTTTAGCCTCCTTGATCTCGTGGTAGATCTACTCTTGTAACCCACATCATCAATATTAATCAAGAAAGACGTAGCGTTTTACCTCCATCAAGAGGGCCCGAACCTAGGTAAAAACATCGTGTCCCTCATCTCCTGTTACCATCCGCCTAGACACACAGTTCGGGACCCTCTACCCGAGATCCGCCGGTTTTAACACCGACAGGGGGCACAGGCACGGGCCTGCAGGAGGTCGCGGGAGGAGGCTGCGGGCTCATCGTGAAGCAGAGGAGGCCGCAGACGTTGGCTGCTGGTGGCGCACGGCGGCGGGGATCACAAGGACGAGCTCGAAGCAGAGGAGGTCATAGGAGGCAGACGCATCAGAGGGACTTGACGCGGGGTCTTCGGGCTCTGGTGAGGTGGCGAGGTTCGGCAACGACGGGGACTTGAGGCGCGTGGGACACGCAGGCAGAGGAGCTCGAGCATCGAGAGTGCGAGAGGTCCTGCGTGGTGGCGCTCCGGTGGTCGTGCTCGCGAGGACGAGGTGGTGGGGCGCATGGGGCTTCTATCTGGTGGTTGGCAAAGAAGGCAGGGAGGAGGCGACCATGGATCGAGAGGAGAAGGTGGTTGGCTCGGTTTGCAAATTGAGGAGGTGGGTGGATCGACTGGATGGATGGATCGAGGGGATCCCGAGGAGAAGGTGGGTGTGTCGCGGCGGCAGAATGGGAAGGATGGGACAAGATGCCAAGGTTTTAGGGATTGGTCTAGTTTATATAGTAAGGAGATTAGGGCAGAGTTTAACTTGGTCCGTCCGATCGTAATCGGGCGGTCGAGAAAAAATAGGTAGGGAGTCCAAATAAGAAAACGGAGATGTTTTATAGATGTTTGGGGATGATCCGGACCCAACGGTGACGACAGTCCAGTTCGGGTTTGGGGAAGTCTCGGACATGCGCGAGGGGGTCTGTGCATAGAGCAAAGAGATTAAGCGGCCAGACAAGAGGGACGGGAAAAACCCAGTTGGTCTCGGAATAGTCAACAAGGCAAGGGGGAACACAGCAACTACGAACGGATGCAAGTTTTGAAAAATGACGGCAATGAAGTGCCGATGCAATGCGGATGATGCAATGATGAGATGCAACAAGCGAATAAAACACACATCAATCACGAAGAACATGAAAGGCATCTGGAGCGTCGGTCTCGGGGCGTTACAACACTTCACCACTACAAGAGGATCTCCTCCCGAGATCTAGGATGGCACCGGAGGAAAAAGGAAGATGAGAGGTAAAGCAAAGTTGCTTCTTTGACGAACGAGTGAAACCACGAACCATGAGAGGTTGAGGTTGAGCAATTTAAAAGAAAGAGTACAACAGAGATAAACGAGATTGCAAACAATCCGTTAGAAAAGAGGAACAAGGAGTATTACGAGGACTTGAAGGTTGAAAGACATGGAAATAAGAGCTTCACGAACGAAAAGAATATGACCACCTCGGTATAATGAGATAGCCAAGGAACAAGAATGACAGAATTTGGACAGCACTCCGGTAGAAAAGAGAAGAAAACTTGATGAGATGAAAAGATATTGAAGAGATGATACAACACTCCGGTTAAATGGATAAGCCAGAAAAGAAGACGATCCTCACGAAACGAGGTGATGGGTGAAGAGCACAACATCACAATGCCTCCGTAACGAAAGAATAGAAGTTAGACCGTTGGGATAAAGGGACGGAGAAGAAAATGACAACATTTGCCACAAGTGAACTTGGAAAGCATCCTTGCAAAGAAGAATCGAACGGAGTTGTTGGAAAATCAACAATGAGAAGCACAAGCTTGTTGTGGTCTTATGGAACACATCTCGAGACTATGAGGTGACAACCGGCCACTAATGGAAACCATTGATTTGATTGAGAGCACCAAAGAGATGAAAAACTTCTTCACCGAGAGGATAGGAGAAAACTCGGATGATTGATAGCACCATAATTAGCAATATTCCTTACGGAAGGCTTTAGGTGAAATCTTTACCAAGATAACTCCAATGGAGGGATTAATGGATATAGAGTACCTCATTCTTGACAACATATGAATCATGAAACATGAAGGAAATTGTCAAGAGTGACATAACACCAGCTCAAAAGATAAGGTAGAAAGAATTGCACTTCGAAATGCAAGAAGAAGAATACTTGAACGCCTCAAAACAAAACATGTGTTGAGCACCATGTTTCATTTTGAGTATAGCTTGGCGGGTCATAACTTTGAGAGAAATCTTGAAGAACCATTGAAGAATGAAAAGAATCCTTGATGAACCACCATGTAGAGCCTCCATGGAGAACTCCGATAATAAAAGGAAGATAGAAAGAAAGAGATGTTGAAAACACAAGGTGAAGCCTTGCAATGATTTAGAAGGAGCTTCGCGACGAGATAATGTGGAAAACTTAAAACTCCGGAAAAGAAAAGATGAAGCATCTTGAACCGAGAAATGTGAAATGATGAACAACGATGGAAAGAAGAAACTAGATCACTTGGATGAAAAGATAATAAGAATTACGTTATGCATATCCTTCACCAATTTAAATTGATGACAAGCAACGGATTTGGCATACTACTTATTCTTATTGAGGGATTAAGGATAGAGATAGTGCAAACTTGAGAAGGATTTAAATACATGAGAACAAAGAGATCATAAACCGATTAGAGGATATTTGAACGATGCACCGGTGGAATATGGAGAAGGAGAGCTAAAAGCTGAGAATGAATAAACCCGAAATGATGGCATTCGTAGGAATAAAATGGAAACAACTCATGAAATGCTCCGGATGGTAAGAAAAGAATTGTCACAATCGAAACCAATTATGAGAGGATGGCATCAATCTAGAACCATGAATCTTGAAGAGAATGGAGCAAGATTTAAGAGAAATCCTTCTTCGGTCTACAAATGACAACGAGAAACACCACCATGAATTGTTGAGACACTCCAGAATGAAAATTAGAAAGGTTGAACCAACGACGAAAGAATTTGAATGATCTTGGAGAAAGACATTTGACTGATGATAATTCATTCTTACATCAAACTTTGGAATGAATTTGGGAATAGCTCCCGGAAAATTAGGAGAGTCGGGTAAGATCCTGGAAAAAAAACCTGTGGGTTAGGGCCCACTCGAAAGAAACATCATTGAAGGATTGCTTGAAATAGAGATTGCACCGGTAGAATTAAATAGCTGAATGAGAGAAAAACCTTGGAGTAATTCGAACGGATTAAGAATGGAAACATGCTACTTCTGAGATATCTTGAGCACTCCGGATAAGAATAGAGAGAGGTGAACAATTAAGAGGTGCACCGACATGGAAAAACATATGAAACAAGGAAAGGGATATGATCGAAACCGAAAGCTTGAATTAAATCCACCGGAGAAGGAAAATAATGAAGAATGATGAACTCAAAGCTCCGTTAGTTCTTCCTGAGAATCATCGGAAAGGACATTGACGGGAAAAGAATGGAGAAACTTCACATCCATAAGATGGATACTTGATTAAGATATCTGAGTCCTTGAAGAAAAGGGTGGGATGGCGGGAAAACAAAGCCAACTTGGGGACGGATGAAACGGATACCATTGAGAAAACTTAGAATTGATCTCACAAATGTTGAAATGATCGGATACACTTGAAGAGAAGCACACCGGTTGGAAAGAATTGACATGATAACCTCGATGATCAAAAGGATTAGTACTCCCATAGAAATATGAGAACACCGCTTGAAAGGTATGGAATCAACACTTGACATTGAAGCAACTCAAATACCACAACTCAAAACAAAACAAAGGATTGGCTTGCAGAAATAAGCCGGAACAAATACATATGATAGAGATTTACCCAATCCCATATCATGCATCTGTCGGAAAGATATTCTAGGAGCTACTTGAATTCCCACCTATAAACTCCCGAAACTTTCTGGTTATGCAATCAGGTGTTGGGGATACAGGGGAAGCAATATATCTCACCCAAACTAACAATCCCTACATCCAGTTGTATCCATCCGTCAACACATAACCAAGAAAACTCCGGAAATCGTGTACCTCAACCTTCGAAAAGCATCCGTTATATGAGCTATGGCAATACTCCTGAACTCCCCAGTACTGGGTGGCGTCGAGGTTATCGCACCAACAACTGCATAAAAGAGATTTTTGATGTCGGCAAAACTCAGGTATTCCAGAACTGCAACGATAAAATTGTGACGACAACACCTCGGAGCTCAACTCCCCGGGACACTGCCACAACCCATAAATGTCAGGAGGCACCAAGAACAATGTTCTCGTCACAAGAATATCAGAACGATCCCAAGATACCCGCGTGATCCTAAATTTTTTTTAGTGAAATTTGAGGAGAGGAAAGACAAAATATCTACGTCAGGAGTCCACACCAGAGCGACGAAGGGGGCTGAGGAGTAAAAAGAATCCTACTCTCCGATATATATAATCCTAAGACTCAAAATAGTTTTCTTCTAGACTCAACAACGGCCAACAATCAAGGGGCTCCTATGGTCGGTCGAGGCTCTGATACCAACTTGTCACGCCCAATATGCGATACTATCCTAAAGAGACTCGAAGGTCCCACCAAGGATAGAACTGCATATTGATACGCTTTTGCAAGGTGGATATCATTACATCAACATTACATAATAGATGGGGATACATACAAAAGGCATAAAATGCCACACGAATACAATATCATCTTACATAAGAGCACCATCCAACTACGGATGAAACACAAACAGAAACTCGGCAACCACCCTGCTAGCCCAGGCTGCCGACCTGGAACCTATCCCCTGATCGAAGAAGAAGTAGAAGAAGAACTCAAGACAAGCAAGCATCGCTCTCGGGTCATGATCATCGCATAACCTGTACCTGTAACTGTTGTTGTAGTAATCTGTGAGCCACGAGGACTCAGCAATCCCATAACCATGGGTATCAAGACTAGCAAAGCTTAAAGGGAAAGGAAGGGGTAAAGTGGTGAGGTTGCAGCAGCGACTAAGCATGATATGGTGGCTAACATACGCAAATAAGAGCGAGAAGAGAAGCAAAGGAACGGTCGTGAAGCTAGCAATGATCAAGAGGTGATCCTGAACTCCTACTTACGCCAAACATAACCCAAAGACCGTGTTCACTCACCGGACTCCGCCGAGAAGAGACCATCACGGCTACACACATGGTTGATGCGTTTTAATTCGGATCTGATGTCAAGTTATCTACAACCGGACATTAACAAATTCCCATCTGCCACATAACCGCGGGCACGGCTCTCGAAAGTTTATACTCTATAGGGGTGTACCAACTTAGCCCATGATAAGCTCTCGTGATCAACGAAGGATATTCCTTCTCCCAGGAAGACCCGATCAGTATTGGAATCCCGGGTTACAAGACAATTCAACAATGGTAAAACAAGACCAGCAAGACCGCCCGATGCGCCGACAATCCCGATAGGAGCTGCACATATCTCGTTCTCAGGGCAACACCGGATGAGACATCCTACGAGTAAAACCAGACCTCGAGTTTCCCTGAGGGGGCCCTGCAGTCTAGTCGGTTTGAACCAGCACTTAGACAAGCACTGGCCCGGTGGGGGCTAAAATAAAGATGACCCTCGGGTTGGCCGACCCAAGGGAAAGGTATAGGTGGTGGTGAGGCAAATGGTAAAACCAAGGTTGGGCCTTGTTGGAGGAGTTTTATCCAAAGCGAACTGTCAAGGGGGTCCCATAAATCACCCAACCGCGTAAGGAACGCAAAATCCGGGAACATAACACCGGTATGATAGAAACTAGGGTGGCAAGAGTAGAACAAAACACCAGGCATAAGGCCGAGCCTTCCACCCTTTACCAAGTATATAGATGCATTAATTAAATAAGAGATATTGTGATATTCCAACATAATCCTGTCCACCATGGAGCAATCTTCAACTTCACCTGCAACTAACAACGCTATAAGAGGGGCTGAGCAAAGCGGTAACATAGCCAAGCAATGGTTTGCTAGGAAGGGTGAAAAGGTTAGAGGCTGACATGGCAATTTGGGAGGCTTGAGCAACAAGAGATAGGTAGCGCGGCAAAGCGATAGAACGAAGCAACTAGCATAGCAATGATAGTAGTGAGATCCAAGGTGACGGTCATCTTGCCTGAAATCCCGCTAGGAAGAAGAACGAGTCCATGAAGAAGACGGACGGGGGTAGTCGAACGAATCCTCACAATCGCAACATTACCGGAACTAAGAAGCAACACCAGAAATAAACAAACAACATGGTGAATGCACAAGCATAAGCATGGCATGATGCACAAACAAGTATGATGCATGTCTGGTTTAAAGAGGCATGGCATGGCAAAGTGCAACAAACAATACTACAAGTTAAGTGGAGCTCAATATGCAACGAGTTGCATATTGACGAAACACCACATCCGAGTTATTTACTTCGCTCTCGTTTAGGTACACAACAATATTAAATGTTGTTAAACATGGCAAGAGGTGAAACATAAGTAAACTAACTATCTAGGCAAGTTTAAATGAGGCCGGAACAACAGACAACAATTTACGAAAAATCCTCATATGCAATTTATTAATTTGCTACTGTTCTGCCCTAAACCATATTTTAATTTTGTTAAACAATAAAACAAAGAGCACCATGTTAAACTAGGCATTTTTCCATGCCATTTATATATAAAGTTTATTTAAAACGGAGCAACGGTTATTTAGTTATGAAATAAATCATTTTAACATGGCATTTGAGCAAATTTAAACAAACAACATTTCAAACATTTTAAACATGGATGAAAGTGGCATATTATTAATCTACACAACATTCTAAGCATTTTACATGTTTAAAACATTTTAATCCGATGCACGGTGAATTAGTTATTATATGCATGATGTGCAAGGACTTTTCTGTAAATCTGTAATTCATTGGATAAATAGACAAATCATCCTGGCAAGAAAAAACACACAACAGGCCGAATCTAACTGGCCCAACAGTGCACAGGGGGGTTTGGGCGGCGCACCACGGGCCACGGCCCAGTTTGACGGTGAGGTGAGGCCGGCAGGAGAGGCTGGTACGCTGGGCCTTGCTGGATCGAACGAGGAGGTGGAAGGGGCGCAGTCAACGACGAAGAGGGACTTGGCGTTGGGTCGTCCTCCTCGCGCAAGGACGAAGCAGAGGAGGCGATCGAGGCAGTGGTGGCTGGGAGCAGAGCTCCGGCGAGCAGGTCAAGGGGCGGCGAGGTGACTGATGATGGGGATGGCCGGAGACGGGTCGCCAGTGACGGGTCGCGCTGTGCAGGGAGGAGCTCGAGCGGCGCGGATGGCTTCGGCTGATGGTTCCTTGTCGGAAATATAAAACGGGACAGAGATGTGAGAGGGAGAAGAGAGAAGCGGGAAAGGAAGGAAGGGGCGGCGCGGAGCTCATCTGCTAGTGGCGCTGCTCGCGGTGGATCGATGCGGCTGGAGAGATCCGGCTTGAGGAGGCCAGTGGGGCATAGGCACGGGCCTACGGGAGGTCGCGGGAGGAGGCTGCGGGCTCGTCGTGAAGCAGAGGAGGCCGCGGACGCTGGCTGCTGGTGGCGCACGGCGGCAGGGATCGCGAGGACGAGCTCGAAGCAGAGGAGGTTGCAGGAGGGAGACGCATCAGAGGGCTTGACGCGGGGTCTTCGGGCTCCGGCGAGGTGGCGAGGTTCGGCAACGGCGGGGACTTGAGGCGCGTGGGACGCCCGGGCAGAGGAGCTCGAGCATCGAACACGTGAGAGGTCCTGCGAGGTGGCGCTCCGATGGTCGTGCTCGCGAGGACGAGGTGGTGGGGCGCACGGGGCTTCGATCTGGTGGTTGGCGAAGAAGGCAGGGAGGAGGCGACCATGGATCGAGAGGAGAAGGTGGTTGGCTTAGTTTTCATATTGAGGAGGTGTGTGGATCGACTGGATGGATGGATCGAGGGGATCCCGAGGAGAAGGTGGGTGTGTGGCAGCGGCGGAATCGGAAGGATGGGACAAGATGCCTAGGTTTTAGGGATTGGTCTAGTTTATATAGTAAGGAGATTAGGGCAGAGTTTAACTTGGTCCGTCCGATCGTAATCGAGCGGTCGAGAAAAATAGGTAGGGAGTCCAAATAAGAAAACGAAGATGTTTTATAGATGTTTGGGGATGATCCGGACCCAACGGTAATGACAGTCCGGTTCGGGTTTGGGGAAGTCTCAGACATGCGCGAGGGGGTCTGTGCATAGAGCAAAGAGATTAAGCGGCCAGACAAGAGGGACGGGAAAAACCCAGTTGGTCTCGGAATGGTCAACGAGGCAAGGGGGAACACGACAACTACGAATGGATGCAAGTTTTGAAAAATGACGACAATGAAGTGCCGATGCAATGCGGATGATGCAATGATGAGATGCAACAAGTGAATAAAACACACATCAATCACGAAGAACATGGAAGGCGTCTGGAGCATCGGTCTCGGGACATTACACGTACCCCCATCAATTTTGACACTGCGACGTGGAGCTTCGTTTTCGGCTGAGGGGTAGAAGGGGGATTTCGCGTGTCTTGGCTGCGGAACCGATTTCGGATGAGGAGGGGGTTCTCGCGCGCGTCCAAATTTTGGGATAACAAGGCGCGGCGCGGGTTGAAGAGGCGGGAGCTTCAAAGCAGGTGAGACAAAAGATACTCGAGCTTGAAAGTTTTGGGATAACAAGGTGCGAATTCCTTGTTCGGCAGAACAAACTTAACATGTAAAAAAAACAATTCATACAAGACACAAGAGAGTCATGTCCCCTTTTACTATATTGCTATAGATGCCATTGAAAAAACTACAAGAAAAATGTAAAAAAAATCGGGAGAACAAGATTACCCTGCACAGTACCAAATCGATTCGCACTTCCCTCACCAACAACAAAAAACAAATCAATTCCCACCAAAGAAAGAGTAATGTCCCTTTTTATGTGATTACAAATGCCAGGATCTCGAATTTCAATTTTTGAATCCACATTATGTTAAATTTGAATATATCGTTAGGTGACCTTGCGGTTTATAATTGATGTAGTCGTACATTTTGATCTTCCATCATATATGAACATTTTACTCCACCATGTGAACATATATATTGTCGTCTAGCATATGGACTATATTTGAATCAATTTTCCTTATTTGAATACGATTTTTACCAAGGTATACAATAATTTAAATATTATCTTGATAACAAAAGACATGCATATAGCAGTAATCATATTTCACTATGAACTACATGTACCATACGCTCTCCAATTCAAATATTTGTATCGATTTTATGTTGAGTTCAAATCATAGTACATTATTGGTCTAGGTAGCGAGATGTTTGGGATGATCTAAACCCTGTTTTCATATGGATAATTTTTGATTGAATTGGGACAAGTTTTGGTATAAGCTTCTTGCAAAACCGGAGATTCTCCCAACAAGCCTCATGGTTCCGATAGGGAACGTGTCACCTTTGTGTGTGAAACGATATATGTTGCCTCCCCCATGATTTTCTTTATAGAGGCAACATAGAACTATATGAGTGCCCTGTTAAATTTTGGAATTATTTCGGGTTCATTTGGCCTTTTTATACATTAATTGAGTTTCTGGACTTTTAATGTGCATAATCTAAATTTGAATTGCATGCACATGCTCCGGTGCACCAAAGTGGGTTGAAAAATCACATGTGTGTCCTTGGTTGAGTTTCTAGGTCCCATGGAAGAAATGAGAATGAAAGTCAAACATCTGGGCATCATGACTCGACCGATAACATTGAGAAACTTAGATATTAAATTCATGTAAATCCAAAACTCGCCTGGAAATCATGAAACTTGGCATGGTGTCATGTCATGGCACTAACATGTTGTGGTAAAAAATTGGGCCGATTTGGAAGCTCGTTGCTCTAAGAGGGAACGTGCCACCTTTGAGTGTGAAATGATATATGCTGCCCCCCTTGAGTTTCTTAACAAAGGCAACATAGAACTACATGAGTGCCTTGTTAAATTTTGGAATTATTCTAGGTTTGTTTGTCGTTTTTTATACATTAATTGAGTTTCTGGTCATTTAATGTGCATAAGTCAAATTTGAACTACAAGCCCATGCTTTCGTGCACCAAAGTTGGTTGAAAAATCACATTTGTGTCCTCGGGTGAATTTCTAGGTCCCATGCAAGAAATGAGAATAAAATTAAAACATCTGGGCATCGTGGCTTGGCCGAGAACATTGAGAAACTTGGTTTTAAAACTCTTGTAAATCTAGAACACGTCTGAAAATCATGAAACTTGCCATGGGTGTCATGTCATGGTACTACCATGCTGTGGTAAAAAATTGGCCGAATAGGAACAGATTTCGGTATAAGCTTCTTGCAAACCGAAGATTCTCTCAAGAAGGCTCGTGGTTCTGAGAGGGAACGTGCCACCTTTGAGTGCAAAATGACATACGCTGTCCCCCTTGAGTTTATTTACAGAGGCAGCATAGAACTACATGAGTGCCCTGTTAAATTTTGGAATTATTCCAGCTTCGTTTGGCCTTATTTACACATTAATTGAGTTTTTGGTCATTAAATGTGCATAATTCAAATTTGAACTACAAGCACATGCTCCCGTGCACCAAAGTTGGTTGAAAAATTACATTTGTGTCCTTGGGTGAATTTCTAGGTCCCATGCAAAAAAATGAGAATAAAATTCAAACATTTGGGCATCGTGGCTCGATTGAGAACATTGAGAAACTTGGTTTTAAAATCATGAAACTTGGCATGGTGTCATGTCATGGTAGTACCATACCGTGGTAAAAAAATTGGCCGAATAGGAACAAATTTTGGTATAAGCTTCTTGCAAATCGGAGCTTCTCTCAAGAAGGCTCGTGGTACTGGGAGGGAACGTGTCACCTTTGTGTGCATAATTCAAATTTGAAATACAAGAACATGTTCCAGTGCACCAAAGTTGGTTGAAAAATCACATGTGTGTCCTCGGGTAAATTTCTAGGTTCCATGCAAGAAATGGGAAAGAAATTCAAAATTCTGGGCGTCGTGGCTGGGTTGGAAACATTGAGAAACTTAGTTTTGTAATTCCTGTAAATCCAAAACACGCATGAAAATAATGAAACTTGGCTTGGTGCCATGACATGGCACAACATGATGTGGTAATTTGCAGTCCTATTTGCAAAGGCGCACACATTAACAATCAACAAAGTCATTTTGGAACAAGTGTTGTCACGTTACAATTGGAAACACAAGTATTATTTAAACCGTGGGCGTTCTACTTACTAGTACCATTTACGTGCCACCACGCCTCCCCATTTTTTATTAGCTAGGAGGCGCCATGCAGGGTAGCTATTTGAGTACGAGAGGCGTGCGATCAGACCCCTACGCGTGCTTATCGGGAGGAGAGCCCTTTGACCTCCATCTGCCATCCACCTCTCTCCCAATGTCTCCATTAATGGCGCCCGAGCCTCTGTTTAATGGCGTGGCTATGTCTCACTCGACTGAGATTTAAGAGAGAAAAAGAAAATCTGAAAGCATGGATCTTGATGTAAGATCCGACGGACCTATATAGCATCTACTGGGACTTATAGCAAGACTGATGAATATATCAGGACGATTAATTGTCTTACATAATTAGAAAGATAATTAAAAAAGCCACATGCGGCTACGCCCAAAATACACTAGGGCAAAACAAGCAGGAAGACAAGGATCTGGCTCGCTGATCTCTACTTTCTTGATGCGTTGCTGTAGGCCACGGGAACTAGTCTCCGCGGCGAGCGACGATGAGCTCTTTCGTGTCCTCAAGACGCTGCTTGAGAACATCCACAGATTCCTCCACCAGCCTTTAGCGCTCGTTGCGGAGCATGTCATTCTCGTGCATAAGTTTCTTGACATTGACGCCGGTCCTCTTCAACAAGGCACTGGTCTCCTCCTGCTGGTCTGCACTTCGGACGATCTTCGCCCTCAGCAGGTCGCGCTTGGCCTGGAGCCTCTCATTGCCCTCCCTTAGTTGCCGGATGACGCCGGTAGCCTGTTCAAACGAGGCTTTCATGTTGTCCTGCAACCTCGCATAGCCGGAGATCTAATGCATCTGACTATGGACGATCGCATGCATGCGCCTGTAACAGTCGTCGCCTGCCCGCGAGAAATTTTACCAGGCTGCCGCGGCGCAGTGGGACATCTCTGCTACATTCGCAGCGCGGCGGGACATCTCTGCTGCTTCCGCGGCGCGGCCGGACCAGTCTGCTGCATCGACCACATGACGGGACATCCATGCTGCTTCAGCGGTGTGGCGGGACCTCTGTGCTGCTACTTTCGCGTGGCGGGATATGTCGGCTGCTCTCACAGCGAGATGGGACATCTCTCATGCTTCCGCTTCCATGCACGCCTCTCCCTGGTGGCAATCTCTTGACCCAGAACTCACGCTGGCCATGGCAGACGCAAGGGAAGGATGCTGAATGACTTGTTTGTCTTTGTGGATGAGGAGTTGAGGAGGAATGTGCAGTCATCTTGGCATACGAGTATTTATAATCGACTATTAATACGCTCCTAAGTGGGAAACCGTTTAGGTTGTGATCGGTGTGAATAGGTTTGCAATTCCATATAGCGTGGTACTAATACGCTCCTAAGTGGGAAACCGTTTAGGTTGTGATCGGTGTGAACAGGTTTGCAATTCAATATAGCGTGTAGTAATTTGGAATGTGACGAGACGCAAGCTCAAAATTTATTGACGGTTCTAGTTTCGAAGTGCGGCAATATTCCCAGATGGAGTAGTTCTTTTTCTACTCCCTCCTTTCCGGTTTATAGGGCTTATCTCAAAATTTTAGTTTTTCCATTTTATGAGGCTCAATTTGGTTGTTCCCCATCACATGTTCAGATTCCAAGGTGCATTAAATCATTGCATGCAAGTATTAAGAGAAAATTGACCAATGCATGTACTTTATGCATGCATGCATTGCATTTAATGCATTGATAAACATATTTTTTTGAGAAAAACAAGATCACTAATTAGGTGCTTTTGCAAACGACAAAAAATATTCCACCACTCACAATCTTGGTTGGTGAGATTTTTGAATTAAGCCCTATAAACCGGAAAGGAGGGAGTACTGTTGTGTACGTGCAATAACTGGCACCGTCGTATACATATCTTATGGTTAATGGGGCGTTCGACAGGAATAGCCGCGTGGCGAGCTCCAGGCTAGTATTTTTTTCAGACACATTAAACCTATCTCTCGGGACTTCTCGTACGCGCGATCGTGCTACACACAAAAACTTGTACTCTGAGTTTAGTACGTTATACAGGAAGAGAAGAGGTGGACGCACACACTCATCCTCTCACACACACGTCTGTTTTTTCTCAAAAAGGAGGATAGTGACCCCCGGCCTCTGCATCTGGAAGTCACACACGCATTTGTAGCTATGACTTGTAGTGTTCTCAACCATCCGATTGGCTCTATCATGGATGTACCTATATACTAAAACATGTCTAGATACATCTATATTTTGACAAATGGAAGGCATGTATTGTGGAACGGAGGGAGTGCTTGTCATCAAAATGGATAAAAAGGGACGTATCTAGAACTAAAATACGTCTACATACATCTGCTTTATCCATTTTGATGACAAGTAGTACTTCTTACCCAAAGGAATTTTATATCCAATAGACACAAAATATATGTTCGACTGTTGGAAATTACTGATCTGATGTCGAAGTAATTGCTGCATCGCCATCAAAACCCACCATTTCTTAAGCTAAAGTAGACCGAGGTAATCCCTATATTACCATATTACTAAGATAAACAGAAGGCACTGTAGAAACATTTAGGACGTGAGTTTGTCAATCTATATGTGGAGGGACACCAGCTTAGCCCCAGCCAGCAGCTTGGGCGGAACTATGAAGAAGGTCAGCTCCTGCACGTCGACGTCGCCGGGATCCTTGCTGCTTGTCACCTCCATTTCCACCTTGACGGCATCGATCGTGCCTTTGGGCTCCCCAGACGGGTCGTTCACCCACAGCTTGGCCACGTAGTGTGGCAGTGGGCACGCCCCCGCTCCGATGTTGAGCACGCCGCCGACCAAGAAAATCACGCGGCCGTTGAGGGAGTCCTGGATTAGGGGGTGTCCTGATAGCCGTACTACCATCATCAGCCGAACTATCATTGGCCGGACTATCATCATCGACCGGACTCAAAGACTATGAAGATACAAGATTGAAGACTTCGTCCCGTGTCCGGATGGGACTTTCCTTGGCGTGGAAGGCAAGCTTGGCGATACGAATATGTAGATCTCCTACCATTGTAACCGACTCTATGTAACCCTAGCCCTCTCCGGTGTCTATATAAAACGGATGGCTCTAGTCCGTAGGACACAACAACAACAACAACCATTACAATCATACCATAGGCTAGCTTCTAGGGTTTAGCCTCCTTGATCTTGTGGTAGATCCACTCTTGTAAACATCCACAATATCAATATCAATCGAGTAGGACGTAGGGTTTTACCTCCATCAAGAGGGCCCGAACCTGGGTAAAACATCGTGTCCCTTATCTCCTGTTACCATCCGCCTAGATGCACAGTTCGGGACCCCCTACCCGAGATCCGCCGGTTTTGACACCGACATTGGTGCTTTCATTGAGAGTTCCTCTGTGCCGTCACCGATAGGAAGGATGCCTCCTCCCGTCTTCAAGGACGGTATTTTCGCCAAAGGAGCCTTGGCCGCCGGCCAAACGATCCGGCTAGGTGGTTTTCTTATGAGAGCCTGTCTGGCCACCGCTTCGACAATGACCTCTCAAGTTGCCAAAAGCAATCTTCACGTCAGCTCGGAATTCGCCGAGCGGCTGGATCCAATAGAGCTCTCGTCCGTGAACGAGCTCTTGGATTGCATCGCTGCCCTGGGAGTCGCTACAGACTACAATCATATTGGGCTTAAAACCGATCTGAGAGAGATCAACTCTCCCCAGGTCACCCACCACGTTGCAGTGGTACAGGAACAATGCGGCGACTCTTCTCCTATATTGAAAACTAGTCATGTCCGGGCTCCCGAACCCCCCATGCCGGATTCCTGTGGAGGGACGGACTTTGATCAAGCACTGAACTTAAAGTCAGGCATCAGACCAGACTTGTTGGACAACGTCCAGCAATCCAAGCTTCCAAATTTGGAAACTTCTCGGCCTTTGAGCCTTGAGATGGGTAGGGTTCCGGACTTAATTCCATCCACCCGCCCAGACGTATGCGATCTATCTCTAATCCGGCAAGAGCCCGCTGAGACAGTACATCACTACTGGGCCAGATTCCTCCTGGTTATGGACATGATAAAGGACTGCCGAGAGGAAAACGCAATCTCAATTTTTTGCAATAATTGCACGGAGGAGGGAATCTTGAACGCCGTCAGCCGTCGTGAAATTACACGCTTCGCCGACCTGGCGTCCATAGTACGAAAGTATTGTGCGATGGAGAGCTTCCGGACAACCGAAAAAAAGTTTTGGGACAATCCGGCCCCGAATACGACCCTAGTCCGCAACAAAAGGGTGCATTACACTCAGGCACCAGATACAAAAACCAAAAAGCAAAAACCCCATAAAGGGCACGGAACCGTACTGGAGGGATGGCTTAGCGGACCCTGTAAAATTCACAGTACAGAAGGCGCCGTCCCAACACATAGCCTTCGAGCATGTTGGATATTACGGCGGGTGGCCAAAAG
Organism: Triticum aestivum; assembly: GCF_018294505.1. NCBI lineage: Eukaryota > Viridiplantae > Streptophyta > Magnoliopsida > Poales > Poaceae > Triticum > Triticum aestivum. The sequence continues at coordinate 400,880,634 of NC_057813.1, forward strand.
TGGAGAGGAGCTTCTAGTCCTAGAAAACCACTCCAACAACATCGGTATGGTATCAACAGTCTTCGAGACTTTCGTATCAAATAATATGCGGAAACGAACAATCCGCAACCTCGCCGAAGTCTACCAAGTAGCAACAACCAATCCATGGAGCGACACAACCATTACCTTCAATGCCAGCGACGAACCTAAATTCCGAACAGCCTGAGCTCCAGCCGCACTGGTACTTAGTCCAATAGTGGACGGCTTTCGACTTAGAAAGGTCCTCATGGATGGCGGCAGCGGATTAAACCTCATCTACGAGGAAACCCTTCAAAAATGGAAATAGACTGGAGCCGCATTGAGCGAAGCAGTACAACCTTTAGAGGAATAATCCCTAGCCGGGAGGCGCGCTGCACAGGAAAAATCACACTCGATGTGGTATTCGGCTCGCCGGACAATTACAGATCCGAAGAAGTCACATTCCAAGTGGCCCCGTTCAACAGCGGATATCACGCTATATTAGGACGAGAGGCATTCACAATTTTTCAAGCCATACCCCATTACGGGTACATGAAGCTCAAAATGCTTGGGCCCGACGGAATAATCACTCTAGTCAGTGATCCGGACATAGCACTCCGCGCCGAAAACAAGACAGCTGCATTAGCCATAGAGGCACTATCCGAAGCCCTAGCGGCAGAGGAACTCACCGCGCTGCGCTCTACGGTGAATAGGGACGATGTGATACTCGATAAGAGATCCAAGTCCACCTCCTTTAAACCAGCAGATGAAATAATAAAATTCTAGGTCCACCCAACGGACCCGACAAAGACGGCCTCCATCGGGGCACAATTGAACCCTGATGTAGACGCCGCACTGCGAGAATTCCTTCGGGAAAATTGGGACATTTTTGCCTGGCACCCCTCGGATATGCCCGGAATCCCACGCAGATTGGCAGAACATAGCCTAAACATCCTAAAAGGATTCAAGCTAGTCAAACAGGCTCTTCGACGATTTTCCAAACCCAAAAGACAGGCAATGGGAGAAGAGCTAGCCAAACTATTGGAAGTCGGATTCATCAGAGACATCAAACATCCGGATTGGCTAGCAAACCTGGTAATGGTACCAAAGAAGGACAAATCCTAGCGCCTATGTGTCGATTTCAAAGACCTAAATAAAGCCTGCCCAAAGGATCCCTTCCCCCTCCCCCGCATCGACCAAATCATCGATGCCACTGCAGGGCACGATTCATTGTGCTTCCTAGACGCATACTCCGGCTATCACCAAATCAAGATGGCAGAAGCGGATCAAGCCGCAACGACATTCATTACTCCATATGGACCATTCTGCTTCAACACGATGCCCTTCGGACTTAAAAACACCGGCGCAACATATCAGCGCATGATTCAGACATGTCTGGCTCCCAGATCGGCAAAACAGTAGAAGCATACGTAGACGACGTAGTCGTCAAAACTAAACACGTCGAAACTCTAGTAGACGACTTGAGGGTCACATTTGACAACCTCCGAGCATATGATATTAAGCTGAATCCGGAAAATGCGTTTTCGGCGTACCAACCGGAAAGCTCCTGGGCTTCATTGTATCCGGCAGAGGGATTGAAGCAAATCCGGCCAAGATCCGAGCTCTGTCACAGCTGGATATTCCAAAAAACCTAAAACAGATCCAGAAATTGACTGGATGCGTGGCGGCCCTCAGCCGCTTTATCTCCCGCTTAGGAGAAAAGGCATTGCCCCTATATCGCCTCCTAAGGCACACCGAACACTTCGAGTGGACGGATGCTGCCACCGCCGGACTCGAAGAAATAAAGGCCATATTGGCAACGAATCCAGTCCTGGCTGCGCCCAACATGGGCGAACCAATGTTGTTATACATCGTAGCAACACATCAAGTTGTAAGCGCGGTACTCGTCGTCGAACGAGAGACAGAAGGGCATAAATTCCCTCTTCAAAAACCAGTGTCCTACGTATCCACTGTGTTAACTCCCTGCAAGTCCCGTTACCCGCACTATCAGAAGATAGCGTATGCGATGTTCATGGCATCCCGGAAGCTCCAACACTACTTTCAAGAGTGTTCGATAACAGTGGCCTCCGAAGTACCACTTAACGACATTATAAACAACCGCGACGCAACGGGCAGGACTGCAAAATGGGCCATTGAGCTCTTACCATTCGATATAACTTACAAACCTCAGCGAGCTATAAAGTCACAAGTTTTGGCTGACTTTGTCGCTGAATGGACCAAAGCCGAACTCCCTAAAGAGTACGGCGCATACTCCAATTAGATTATGCACTTCGATGGCTCTAAAATGATGGCCGGACTGGGGGCTGGCGTCGTACTGTCGTCCCCGACCGGTGACACAGTCCAATACGTACTTCAAATAATGTACACGGACTCCAACAACGCAGCCGAATACGAGGCCCTTTTACACGGTCTCCGGATGGCAATCTCCATGGGCATTCAACGCCTAGAGGTGCGCGGGGATTCAAACCTTGCAATATCCCAAATAGATGGAGACTTTGATGCCAAGGATCCAAAAATGGCAGCATATCGCAACACTGTCCTAAAAATGTTAGCTCGGTTCGACGGACTCGAATTCCATCACGTAGCTAGGGATAATAACCAAGCGGCCGACGTATTGGCACGCATCGGTGCAAAACATGACGCTGTCCCTCCAAACATCTTCCTGGAACGGCTGTTCAAGCCATCCGTACTATGGGAAGAGGAGTCCGGAAATAACAAACCGGAAGCAGCCACACCAAACGACACAGAGCAATTTGACATAAACGGCGATTCCGCCGCTAAAATAACACCTTCAGCCCACGACATAATGGCCGTAATTGCCCCGTGGAAAGAACCATTCCTAGCCTACTTACTTAGGCAGGAACTTCCCAAAGACCAAAATGAGGCCCGCTGCATAGTTCGGCGATCTAAAGCCTACAAGGTCCACGAGGGAGAACTTTATAAAAAAAAGCACAACGGGAGTCCTTCAAAGGTGTATCTACGAAGGGAAGGACGAGACCTCCTGGCTGAAATTCACGCCAGACTAGGCGGACACCATGCTACAGCTCGGGCTATTGTAGGAAAGGCATTCCGTACAGGATTTTATTGGCCAACCGCCTGGGAAGATGCTCAGGACTTAGTCCAAAGATGCGTCGGTTGTTAGCTCTTTGCCAATCAGAGCCATATGCCACCAACCGCCCTCAAAACTATACCCATTACCTGGCCGTTCGCGGTCTGGGGGCTTAACATGGTTGGACCACTTAAAGGGGGAACCCACAAGCAACGATACCTATTGGTCATGGTGGATAAATTCACCAAATGGATAGAGGCCAAGCCAGTCAAAACGGCAGAGTCCGGACCAGTGATAGACTTTACATCCGGAGTAGTACACCATTACGGTGTCCCCCACAGCATCATCACCGATAACGGCACGAATTTTATGGCCGACGATGTTAAATCATGGTGCAAAAATATGGGCATTAAGCTTGATTACGCTTCAGTCTATCATCCTCAAACCAACGGTCAAGTGGAACGAGCAAATGGTCTAATAATGAGCGGCATTAAACCCAGATTAGTGCGGTCCCTTACGAAATTAGACACGCACTGGGTAGAGGAGCTCGACTCCGTACTCTGGGGGCTGCGTACAACGCCCAACCGTACTACCGGATTCACACCATTTTTTATGGTGTACAGCGCAGAGGCAGTTCTGCCGTGGGACATTATTCATGACTCACCTCGAGTGCGCATGTATGAAGAAAGAGAAGCCGAGCTGGATCGGCAGGACAGCTTGGACGCATTGGAGGAAGAACGCGACGTCGCCAAAGCTCGTTCCGCATTCTATCAGCAACAGGCTCGAAGATATCAAAGCAGAGAAGTACGGGCCAAGACTTACAATGTTGGCGAACTACTTCTACGCCTGCCGGACAAGAAAAAGGACAAGCTCAAGCCCAAATGGGAGGGGCCCTTCATTATCGATCAAGTCCTGACCGGCGGAGCGTACCGTCTACGAAATGCGTCGGATAACCGACTCGAGCCGAACCCATGGAACGCAGCCCGCCTCCGAAGATTCTATGCCTAGCGCCGGACTAAGAGTTCGTCCTCTTCCCCTGCTCAAATTTTTTATACTTCAACTGTCTTTTATTTCTCTTTCTTCTCTTAATCTCCTATCAAAAAGCCCTTAAGGGCCTACTTGCGTATTGTTCGCACACACTTGATGTGCCATCCGCACTCATTATACCTGGGGGCTTCTTTACCAGAAGCTTAAATTATAAGGGCTTTATGCCCAGCACATGTGTCAAGCTTCCACATGTACCTTTTATTCGCCATTATATGCATCGATATGACTTAAGTTTTGGCCAAGCTGGGTTGCCTGGCTCCTGTGCTTAACCCGACGTTCCCGATTGTTCGGCTAGGAGGTAAAGGGAGCACCTCTGCGATTGTTACTGCCGGGTCAGCCTGATGTGTACCTCAGACTGGGTGAAGCCGAAAGCTAGCATTCTTGAGGGAATACTCGGTCGGTGACTTGAAAGATGATTTTACCTACTTATTTATCTGCCCCCAGATGTTTTTCTGCTTTTTTCACAGTCCGGACATGCACTTTAGGGCATGCCACCACCAGAGGAAAGGAACCCTTAACGGAACAATTCTCCCTGGAAGATGTTTCTTACTAACCATGTAATATAACATAACTAGTTGGGCACTTGTCTGATAAAGCAATAATGACCCCTACGCCTGGTCTCCATGCATACCCCGGTTGTTTCATAACCGAGAAGGTATTCGGACACACTCCGGACTCTAGGGTCCCGAGGTCGAAGCGAAAAGGTCGGCAAAGACAAACGATCTACAATCCGGCTAGAAGGCATTTTACATGTCATTTTATAATACATTGTCAAATTGACTGACTGTATTCTTCCTCAATCCCGTCTAAGAGGCTGTCTAATTTACAGTCCTGTTGGGAAAACTTAGCGGCCAACTTTACTTGGCCGTATACTAAACTTACAGGTATCTCCTTCCCATCGGGCCCCACAGGTCCGACCTCGGCCATGTGGTTGGGATCCGCCTTCTTGTACCGCGTCTTTACCATGGCCCAGGCCTCCCTGGCACCTTGGCGGCAGGCCGAAATCTTCCATAAATGGAAGCGCTGCCGCACTCCCTGAAGCTTCTCCGCAAGCTCCCCGAGACCCTCGGGTAAGGAAAAGGCTGGCCATAAAGCCTGGATGACGCCGCTCATTGCCTGCCGAACTCGTTCGATCAGTTGCAACAATTCGAGAAGTTGATCACCCGTTGATACGGGCATCTCCTCTGCAGGGCGACCTGTGAGTATACCTACAGACATATTTTGTCAATTGACTTCCTCGCCGAACTCTTCTTTTCAAAGGAGTTCGCTCAAGCACTTACTATAGATGCCGCGACGAAGCCACTGATTCTCCTTAACGGAGCCAGACAGCTCGGCCCGAACGCCTTTCAGCTCTTCTCCAAGCTGGGCATGAGCATCCTGAAGCTTGTTCCTTTCGTGCTGCACCTTATGCAGCACCCTCTCACCGGCCTTCAGCTGGCGCAGAAGTTCTTGCCTGTCCGGATCTTGTCCGGCAGCACCTGCAACGTCATTATCAGACTTACGCACAGGCCAAACACTACTTATCTTTTTAAATAATGTGTTACCAGGAGAGGTCCCTGTGTTTCCTCCTGCGGCAGCGAGTACGGCCTCAAGTTGAGCCTTACACTCTTGCAGCTCCTGAGACAGTTGGGTATTCTTCTCGGTAAGACCCTGCGTTTCATATGATCCTTAAATCAGTTAATATAACTACTTTAAGTCTCGGGGGCTACTGGCATATATAACTATTAGATTCTCTTACCCGTATGTCTTTTACATACTGCTCAGTGGCTCTGGTCAAACCATCTTGAGCGGCACGGAGGTGCGCGTCCCCTGCGTTAAAGGCATCCAACGCCTCAGGGGAGAAGCACGAGTCACTAAATACTATCCGGCGGCGCCTATGGTTCATGGCGCTCTCCACCTCAGACTTGGTGGCGGATAGTCTGTCGGCATCCTCCGTTGGAGGAGCATCCGGCTCGCGCCTTGCGCTCGCCTCCCCCTTCGGACCAGGCGCTGGAGCTTGGCTGGTAGAGGCCGGATTGGCAATCTCTGCGCCCGCAGTCTGGCGGGCGCTCTTCCTCCTATAAATGTCATGAGCACTCAAACACTTCCTAGGAACGTTGCTCTAAATAATGAATTGTGAGCTATACCTTTGTGGTGACGTTTCAGTCCGCGCCGCGCTCCTCTTCCGCCTACTGGTCCGGACTGACCTTTGCTGGTCAGCCACCGCGGGCTCGGCTTCTCGCCCTAGGGACGCCTCCTGCACAGCGCCATCATATACGGTGGTCAGAAATAAGCAAGGAAGAAATGACGGTGTCAGGACTTCGGTCGCAATCACCTGGGAAGCCGGATATAGTCCGGGATAGTCGGCCGTGATGGCAACTAAAGCATTGTCCATGCTGAGCTGGTGGAACACCCCATCGATTAGCTCCACCATTATGTCCGGATCCTCTTCGGAGGCCGGATCCCGGGATCTCTCTGGATCCTCGGGTTGCGGAGCTGGACTTAGCATGTCCTCCATGATCCAGCGCAGCTCCTGCGTCGAAAGAAGAACACAATATAAGAAACTTAAGTTTCAAAAAGCATGGGTCGGGCACGCAGAGTGTTCGCTTACCCAAGGCCGGGGATTATTCATGGAGAACCCATTTAACGGGTTCGTCCGAAGGAAATCCTCCTTCTCCCCCTTATACAGGCCGGTCAGGATCATCACCAGGTCTTCGACCGAATCCGGCCCTTGGCGGCCGTGACGGGTGGCATCATCCTCCCCGTTGAAATCCCACATGGGGTGGCCCCTGTATTGTAGTGGCTGCACCCCCCGCATAATGCATGTTGCCATGACTCCAATCATGGTCAACCCGGAATGGGCCAGTAACCTTATTCGGCCCATCAAATGAGGGACGCTCTTGTCTTCCTCCAGTTGGGGGATCCGCGGACGCCAACTAAGGCGTTTCTTCAGAGGAGCATTGCTGAACTCCGGGAGGCCGATCCGAACAGGGTCCGGCAGCAGAGCGTCTTCTATATAAAACCATTCGGAAGGCCAGTCTTTGGACGCCTTCTTAGGGGTTCCGGATGGATATCCGGTCCCGGCAATGCACCATATTTCGGCGCCGCCCACTTGATATATGGACCCCTCGTGAGAGCGGGGCACAAGACAGAAAAACCTCTTCCACAGCGCGAAATGGGGCTCGACGCCCAGGAACAGCTCGCAAAGAGCTATGTAACCCGCAATATGCAGGATTGACACGGGTGTGAGGTGATGAAGCTGGAGTCCATAGAACTCCAGGAGCCCGCGGAGGAATGGATGTACAGGAAATCCGATCCCCCTTATCAGATAGGGGACGAAGCATACCCGCTCCCCTTTGTTGGGACTTGTGGTAGCCTCCGCCTGCTTCCCACCTTTGTAGGTGGCCAGCCCGGCTTGAACCGGAACCATGAAGGCCGGAGGGAGATATCCCCCCGCTTGGAGCTTCACCAGCTCGTTGTGCGGAACAGAGCATCACCTCCAATCTCCCGGCAAGGGGCTGGGAGCGCGAGAAGAGGAGCCGCGTTGACGGTCCATGATGGAATGGATTCTTGGTCAAAAGCGCTCCGATGAGTATTCGCGGGAGGAAGATGGTGATTTGGATCTGGATTCTTGCCTCTCTTATAGGCAGATTATTCGCACAACTAGGGGGTAAAACATAAAAGACAACCTGGCTTTTCGCATTCGCGTGATGCGTGGAAGAAGACCATTATTGGGCGTGGAAGCCAAGACGCGCAACATTGATGAGGAAGCCGGACACTGTTCGGCAGGTACATGGAACTTGAAGGAGAACCCGCCTTGCAACGCCGAAGACTATACACACGCTGGACTTATCGTCATTGAAGCCTGGTTCGGGGGCTACTGAGGGAGTCCTGGATTAGGGGGTGTCCGAATAGCCGGACTACCATCATCAGCCGAACTATCATTGGCCGGACTATCATCATCGACCGGACTCCAAGACTATGAAGATACAAGATTGAAGACTTCGTCCCGTGTCCGGATGGGACTTTCCTTGGCGTGGAAGGCAAGCTTGGCGATATGGATATGTAGATCTCCTACCATTGTAACCGACTCTATGTAACCCTAGCCCTCTCCGGTGTCTATATAAACCGGATGGCTCTAGTCCGTAGGACACAACAACAACAACAACAACCATTACAATCATACCATAGGCTAGCTTCTAGGGTTTAGCCTCCTTGATCTCGTGGTAGATCCACTCTTGTAAATATCCACAATATCAATATCAATCGAGCAGGACGTAGGGTTTTACCTCCATCTAGAGGGCCCGAACCTGGGAAAAACATCGTGTCCCTTGTCTCCTGTTACCATCCGCCTAGACGCACAGTTCGGGACCCCCTACCCGAGATCCGCCGGTTTTGACACCGACAGCCGTCCTCCTCCGCGAACAGCAAGAGCCGTTGCTCCGATAGTGGCACTTGCAGCTGGAGCACCTTGCCGTACTGGATCCTGTGCATGGGCATGGGATGCGCGGTGATGATGTGGTGGTAGAGCGCCGGCGGTGGGCCTTCGTAGCCGCGGACGGGCATGGGGCATTTGCAGGGCGCGAGCGGACACACACTCTGGTGATCGGCGAGCTTGTGGTAAGTGACGTAGAGCCCACAACCTTCATGCGGGCACTCCACCCTCACCGATGAAAGGACGAAGTCCACCGCCGTGTTCCACACGTCGAAGCCACTGCCGCGCTCACACTTGCACTACCGCTGGTTCCCGGGGCGCTCGACGCGGCAGTCCACGCAGGCCAGGTGCCCTCCCTTGCACTGCAGAAATCAATCGAACAACACATCAATCAAGAAACCTGCACCTTGCTCAATCAGCCAAATGGATGAGGTGTATTCGAACCTCATACACTAGAGGCGTCAAGGGGCGGAGGCACAAGGGGCAGTGGAGCACGGTGAGGTCCATCGAGACCTTAGGGAGCTCCATCGTCGGGTCCTGTTCGGTCTGCATGATCTCGCCATCCTCGTGCACAACCATCTCTCTACTTGGGCCGGGGCATTACAAAGCTTTACCGTCACATATTTTATACTACTTCAAGGTGCATTAAATCAACAAATGCAAGTATCAAAAGGAGAGTCACGATATGCATGCTTACATTGTAATTAATGCATTAGTAAACACAAATTATTGAAATATATCGAGTGCAGTGCTTTGATGTGTCGCGTCAACTCGTACATCAACGAGAAGTTTGATTATCCTCTCCCTCAAGGACTTAACTGCACCTGCCTTTGGTTGTATGACAGGTTGTCGAGACACCTGTCAGGCCCACCTGTCATACACGCAAAGGCAGGAGCGTCCCTCCCTAGCCCATGAGCGTGGTGGCTGGCAAGACTAGGAGAAGCTTTCGCTACACGCTCTCCCTCCCGCATGCAATGAACATGCAGCGGTTCAATCGGTGTCAGATGGCCAGAAGCGTACCGTAGTACTCCTCCAGTGCAGTAGTACTCCATCATTGTTCGACTTCCCAAAGAGGCGAAGAGCCAAGCGTAGCCCGGACGCTCGTGTGGTAGTTTCATGTGTAGAGTAGTCTAGGATAGCGTGTACCGTGCCTGTAAGCTTAAAATCGTTAGGGTCGGCTCCATGCTATGTGGCCGTCTCGAAGTTTTAAAAAAAAAAATATAAAATAGTCTTCTGGCCCTACCTGTCACCCCGATGATTGTAGTTTGCACATTCATCTGGTCAAGACAGGAATATATTTTTTAATTTTTTTTCGAAAAGGGGGGACTCCCCAGCCTCTGCATCAGAACGATGCATACGGCCACATATATTTTAATTTGTGGTGGGTAAATGTTAGAGGTTGCAGCAAATATATTGTACACTGCGGGTCTTTAAGCCAAGTTTAGAGGAAAGCATGTGCGGCCAGTGCTATGATGTGTCGTGTCAACTCGTACAATGAGGAGACGCTTGATTTTACTACTACACGCCTTCTCCCTCGCCCATGCGCGCGGTTGCTCGCAAATGAGGAAAGGCTTTTGCTTAGTGGTACTTCGACAACAAGCTATCCGTCCCGCTCGCGGTGGACGGACATGCAATAGTGGATTCGACACTGTAGAAGCAGTAGTAGTAACATCATTGTTCGTCTTCTCGAAGAGGCGAAGAGCCAAGTGCAAACCGGACGTTGCAGTTGCGAACATTGGAGCACGCATATAGCCAGGCTCTTGCATGAGACAAAATTGCTATGTGAGCCCACTATTGTACTAGTATGTACAACTACTTGCTAGTATAGCCCTGTAAACTAGAAAGGAGTATTTGCCCTTCTAGAGATTTCAACAAGTGACTAGACTACACCGAGACGGAGTACATATGGAGCAAAATGAGTGAATCTGCACCATAAATAAATACGTACTAGTTCTATCGTTTTCCTCTCCGAGTTGCACAATATTGAGTATACTGACTAGTCTCTTTTTGACACAGTACAGACACAAGCGCTCACATACACACGCATACACTAACCCCTATGAATGCACACATGCACGACACCATCATCTTGAAATTTATGAAGTCACCATAGGCACCTCATCATCGATGGGTCCATAGGTGCTTGAATGCCAAGGAGGGAGAGGGTTAGCGGTTCCCGAGACGTTGAACGGTCAATGGTGCATCCTCAGTTACATGTAGAGGGGATTAATTGGAGAAGCAGAATAGAGCCAACACGATGTGAATGCAATAGAGTTTGGACTCTCATATAGTAAAGGCGCCCCACCACTCCACTCCATCTACTCCCAAGTCTCTGCGCAGCACTGCTCACTCCAATCCAAGACCAAGTGACCAGAAGCCACAAGCACCTATGGAGGCGATGGATGCGAGCGGCAGTCGGCTGTGCCAAATCATCCAAGGCGCCGGCCAGCGGCCCCGCACCGTGCAGCTGTTCCAGACGGTGCTGGAGACCGCCCGCATCGTAGCCCTTGCCGACGCGGGCTTGGCCTCTCGCATGGATGATATGATGGTTAACTCCATCCGCAAGTTCACTGTCGTCAAGAAGCACGCGGACGACCTTGCCGTACTGCTCCAGCCCGCGCTCCTAGGCTCCTCATTGCCTGTCACCCTCATCGGCCTCCATGGTGACGAACTCTTTAAAGCCCTGGTGTCCCTCGCCATGCAAGAAACCGTCGACTTGCACATCCATGTGTACGTGGAAATCGTCTACATAGGCCACTACAAGGCAAGCGAGGACAGAAAGACGTTGGCCTTCTTCCAGCGGCTGGAATCTTTGGACGCCATTGTTCAGAAGCATGTCGACCTGGCCACGAAAGCCGCTGCTACTTAGGCGTCGTTCGGTGGGCCGACGCCCTGAGTCGAGGAGGTGGACGTCGTCGATGGATGCATCTCTTCTTCTTGTCTCCTGTAACCAGCACTGCATCTCCTCGTGGCCTTAATGTTTTATTAGTATAGTACTCCCTCCATTCCCAAATATAAGTCTTTCTAAACATTCCAGCAAGTGACTACTACATACAGAGCAAAATGAGTGAATCTACACTCTAAACTATGTCTACATACATCTGTATGCTGTATTCCATTTCAAATAGTATCTAAAAAGGCTTATATTTAGGAATGGAGGAAGTATATGGCATTTTTATTCCAGTCATAACGTTTTAACTGTGAGGTGGGGCCGCAGTTGAGCAAACCCACCACGCCCACCGGACATCGGCCGAGTTTAGAATTAGAAGAGGGAAATGAGAGAGGAGAGCTAGCTATAGCACGAACGCTGTTGTCAGATGGGACTTGTGTTTATAGAATAGGAGTACTGAGCACTCGTGCCTCTTTTTTTTGAGGGACAAATTAGCCGTATGTCTAGTACCACTAGTTATGTGCATGCGACCTATAGCTGTCATCACTTTAGGTCTCCTTTTCGAACCGCAGCTACGCTTCACAATACATATTTTTTTCATGCATTTATCCTCCTATATGTACTCCTAGGCTATTTCCACGTGCTCCCATTCGCCGACATGTGGGACATAGAGCATCTGGGTCGTAGTGCATGCATGACTCGGAGCATATGCCGGGGTACTTTACATTTCAGACCTCACGAATTACATGCAAACCCCCAACAGAAGAATAAATAAATGAATGAATTACTACATGAAACCGGATTATTTTCATAGAAACCGGAGCACATTCATTAAATTTTGGACATGACACGTTTATAAAAAATGACCGGACCTAAACCAGTCTAAGGGCCTCTTTGATTTTTCTGCAAAAAAGGGCCTCTTTGATTCGCTGGATACTGAAAACACAAGAATGGGGAAAGTATGATGGTGATGAACCGAGACGAGGAGAACTCTAACTCAGTTAGAGGTTAGAGTTAGATTCTAACCCTGAACTAACTCTAAACCAAAGAGGTGTATGGATGGCAGGGTTAGATTGACAATAAATGCTCTTTCTCAATCAGTTGACTACTTTGGACCCTATTTCCTGCCGGATTTGGTGTGGCCGGCTCTTCTGTGGCCTCCTCCCGCTCACAATTAATATAAACGAACCATCTATATAAATCAAACATGCAAAACATGATAATTTTTACTTTGTCCATACAAATGAGATATCCCACTTAAACATACAAGTCGTCAATCATCTTCACAAAATAAAAAAACACTTCATAAAACAAAGCATGAGCTAACTCATCACGAAAGTCATTCACGATAGGGAGGGAGCCCGGAGCCCCTCACACACAAAGGGAGGAGCTCACCATCATCGCTCTGGAGGAAGGCTTTGTAGAGCCCAAGCCCCGGGAACCCCTCAGACGCCGGCCCTTGCGAGTTGAGATCGACACCGGCATGGGTAGCAGGGCTGCTTGCCGCCGACTGGGAACTTAATATTTGGGCCTCTAGAAATAATGCAAGCCTGTAACTAAAATACCTTGAAAGGTGAACTAAATCTTTGGGCCTCTAGAAATAATGCAAGCCTGAAACTGAAATACCTAGAAAGGTGAACTGAATCTTTGGGCCTCTAGAAATAATGCAAGCCTAAAATTGAAATACCTAGAAAGGTGAACTGAATCTTTGGGCCTCTAGAAACATTTATTACCTCCTCAAGCAACATCAAACAATTCCATGCGTACACCACAAATCTATACCAAGTTTGATCAGGATCTACTTTTCCAAATCAGAATTAGCGCTAGAGCAAGCAAGATCAATGATATGGCTGTGAGACAGAGAAGGAATGAACAAACTCACCCCTCTAGCTACCTCCCTAGTAGATGCGCCGCCGCCACGCATGACAGAGGGAGAAAAATGATTGGTGAAGGGGGAGCGGGGCAACCTTCGAAGGCCAGAGGGAGAGGGCGGCCGAAGTAGGGGGGCGGAGGCCGGAAGGAGAGGGCGGCCGGAGGAGAGAGAGGGCGAGCGGTGCTTGGGTGGGCAGCCCTATGGGGAACAGAGAGGAGTCGTGTGAGAGGGGGGGGGGAGCGATCTGGTGCGGGCAGGGGAGATTTTTTTAGTTCTCTTTTAGTGGGCCCAAGGATAACTAACCCAATTAGAACCTCTCCACCGGGCTAGTTTTTTTAGCTGGGTTAGAGCAAACTAGCTCAAACTAACCCCTCTTGTTTCGATAATTTGAGGCTATTTCAACCCAAACTAGCTCTAACTCAGGGATCCAAACAAAGAGGAGTGTTACTGTACATGCTACAGTGTGGACGGTAGCACATTGTTTTTTATGGCCATATCACCACATTGTTTTCTACTGTTGGTTCACTGGGCTACCATGGTACGCACTGCTGGTTCACTGGGTTGTCATGGTTTGCACTACTGGTTCACTGGGCTGCCGTGGTTTGCACTCCTCCGACCTGAGTAGAAGTAGTACTAGTATATACCGCATCATTCTTTGCTCCTTCTTACTACTCCGACATGTGGGAGAGCCAGTATCCGGGTCGACGTGTCATGCAGCAGATTAGAGCGCCGAACGTAAGAGGGGCATCACCCCGGTCGGAGCGCCATTAATTCATTACTATAGTGAGTGGTCATATCACAAGTCTTTCCAACAGTAATGCGCCGTCAAATCGCACAACCCGACCTTTCCAGTAGTATGTTTGAGAATCCGCCACTCGCTCACCCTCCTCGCCTCTCTGTCAAACCGCCTACCCGAAAACCGCCGCGCGTACTTCCCGGGAAAATCCCCGCCCTCAACTTTTAACTACGCGAAAATAGTTTGAGCTTGTTCGTTCTATATAAATACAATACTTACTGTATGTTTATTCACCCGTGGGGTTGTTCAATGACTGGAGGGGCGGGGAGCACAAGTGAACAATACTAGTACTACTAGTAGTAAGTAGGAGTCGTACAGTAGTCACCGTAAATAGAGAGTTTCTTTTCTTTAATGCCACGTACACAAATTGAAACGCTTGTTGTGGAGAGAAAAAAGATAATCACTCCACTATATATGTATGTAGGGGCCTGAGCGCTTGCTTTGCTAGGGTTGCTCAATTCATTTTCTCATCCTCTCCAGATATAAACAACATAGCGGTAGCGACATTTTCTCTCTGCTCACCGCTGGTCACAGATCCGGTCGGATCCCTTCGGCTGGTGTATGTAGAGGACTAAAAGGTGCATCGTTCACGTGGTCATCGCCGCCGAGGAAGGAAACCCACAGCTGCTGGAGGGGCCCGATCCTCTGCCCGTGCCGTTCTCTCCGACACAGTGCCGGCTCGGGAGGTCCTCCGACCCTTCTTCCACCCTGCCGTATTGTCTGCAGATCCAACCTGCCGCCACCGACATCCCAGCGACCCTCAGGAATAAGTTGTTCGAAAGTTTCCTTGCTCTAGTGCCCCAACTCCCCACGTGTTTGCATGTGCATCTTTTTCTACTCCCATCAGCTCTTCCAAAGCCACCTAAATTTTTAGTATTATTAGAGGTAAAGCTACTTTATGCATTCGAATCTAGGGATTTGTTCAAACAACGAAGAAAGGGGGGAAAGTTGTAGCATGAATCTAGGACTTGATTCAAAGAGGAAATAATATGGTGAAAGTAGTAGAGACCGGATACCCAACCGGTCTCTTGGTTGAAAAGGGAAATAATGGGAAAACGCAGTACAAACTGGATAAGGAACAAATCTATTATTGGTTGAAAAAAGGATAGAAAGTGGCGGCTGGTGGACAAGTCAACAGAGTATGTCCAGGATTAGATTTGTTGCCATCACATAGTAAAAGGTCTCCAGGATTAGATTTGCTACCCTCACATAGTAGAAGGTCTCAGGATTAGATTTCTTTCCTCACATAGTAAAAGGTCTCCAGGATTAGATTTGCTGCGCTCACATAGTACAAGGTCTCTAGGATTAGATTTGCTGCCCTCACATAGTAAAAGGTCTCCAGGATTAGATTTGCTGCCATCACATAGTACAAGGTCTCCAGGATTAGGTTTGCTGCCCTCACATAGCATGAACAAACTCGGCATCACCACTTTATGCCTCCTTGTAGGTACATTGTGCTGATGCGTCCACTGTCGCATGTCCTTATACCAACCTTTTGTTGTTGTTAATGTAATGGTGCATGTAAAATGAAGCGATCACACTGTTACCTTAGGGACATGTCTAACCAGTGTTATTGTTAATCTAATGCCTCCAGTGATAAGATGCAATTACACTGTGTTACAAATGGCACTCCTGCTATTTTTCCTAGTATGATAAGTAAGTTGCTCCTTTACACTACTGAGTGTCCTGGTGTCCCCACGGTCCCATGCCCTTAAACCAACTCTTTAGCTGCTTTTGATTTACTGTGTCTGGTAAACAAGCAATGCCACCAATAAAGTAATCCCATATTGAGGAATCTCATTGTTGATCGTAATGCTTCTGGTAACATGAAGCATTGCTGACATTTTAAAATTTCTACTGTCCTTGCGTGATTGCCATGAACATAATTAAGATGCTTCTTTTCATTTTGTATATGTTTCATATATTCTTATTGACCAGCAGTTGTTTACTTTCTATCTTTTTGTGCAGATAGGGATATCCATTTCACCTTGTTGCTATTTTGACCTTTTGGTGAACTGCACAAAGCACTTTTTTTGGAATGAATGTCTTGTGCAGTTCAACTAAAATGTCACGTGGGCAACGTCTCTCAATTTTGGTGGAACTGCACAAAATGGTGATTGGAGTTTCCAAAATCTCCATCAAGTTCTGCTAGTAATCTCGTGCAACATTTTATTAGCCTTTGCAAGATGGAGCCGTCACTGTCACCACAATGGCACTTTATTTAGTGGAACTGCACAAAAGGATAATAAAACTATAGTTGCACCTTACATGAGCCGGACAACCAACCTTAATATTCCTCAATTTTTGTGTAACTACTAAAGAAGAACCTGCCAGCTCATGAGAGCAAGTATTTCTTGCTAGCTGAATGATGCAATCTTTGCTTCATTTTAGGTGAACTGCAGAAAAAGGCGCATGAATTGAATCATGGAACTCCAGGCAGACTTCGTGGAGCTGCAGGTTGAGTTCAAGGAGGCCACTATTAATGCAAAAACATGCTCTTCTATCTCCTTATTTGTGTTGTGCAAACAGGAATACTCAACTACAGATGTTCTGACGGTCAAGAGCATTCGCCAAGTTCTTCGATTGTATTACATGGCTAGCCAAGATGGATTTGATCCCGATATTCACGTTATCAAAAGGCTCTAATGGGTTGGTTCTGAATCTTGCAAGCTAGGAATCAATGAGATGTGTAGGCATCTTTGTTGTACTTATTATTTGAATCTTATATGTTGGTTCTGAATTTTGCAAGATGGGAATCAATGAGATGTGTAGGCATCTTTGTTGTACTTATTATTTGGGTCTTATTTGTTGGTTCCGAATCTTGCAAGCTGGGAATCAATGAGATGTGTAGGCATCTTTGTTGTACTTATTATTTGGATCTTATTTGTTCGTTCTGAATCTTGCAAGCTAGGAAACATGACATCATGATGCAGAGGACAACAACCATAACAAACAGTTCAAACTTCGTAGTATTAGCTTTGTGAAAGTGCGACAAATGTGATGATCGTGTGCGTCCAGAGAATAATAATTCTAATTGTTGTGCATGCTGATCCTGTGGCACTGATAGAACAAGCCAATGCATTGCTTGTTTTAAGTATAAATTTATATTAAAGCTAATTAAATTTAAGTAAAGTGACCACTAAGTCCTGTTATTACAGTACCAATACAGACCCCCTCATGAACCGATGTGTGGCTGGAGTAGGTTTCTTAATGGAGGCATTTGAATGCGCCGAGGGTGCATCTTCTGCCGGGCGTGCATCGAACGGGGGAGGGGTTGTAACTATTGTCTCCTGTACACACTCAGCGTACTGTTGAATCCAGTTCCCCAAGAGCTGAAAAACAAACTACTGTCGCCGCCTACACAGTCGTTCTCTCGAAGAGACTCCAATGACGATCCGAGGGGTGAGCCTGCTGGATCCATTCAGTCCTATGGCTGCACCAAGTTGAATGTGATGTACACCAACGATACGAACTTGGTGAAGCTCTGCCTCGCCTCAGTCCTATGGCTGCACCAGGTTCTGGAGCATTCGCCCGTTTCATCGGCAGTGCCGACTGCACCTTCGCTACGGCGGAGAGAAGGAAGAATGCGATGATTCGGCCATCTGGTGCAACAAGCTTGTCGATATCTAGAAGCAATACAAGATCATCAGCAACGGGAAGGAGAAGGACTCCATGGTTGACCTTGCTGAGACCATTATCGACCCCTGATACGCCAACATGAAAGAAGACAATGATACCAAGGACCTGAACACGTGGGATGTACCTCTGAATCTAGCCTACATAACCTACGCGACCAAGGACGCATATGCATGCTATGACATGTACCAGCAGATCTTGGACATGAGGGCGTGTCTGCTTCCCGTAACCGACGAGTACACGGACAGCCGCAACGTCATGATCAAGCGTGCCAAGCAAGTCTAGATGTTGTACTTTATCTGTTTATAAGCACCTTTATCATCTGAGTGTTTCATGCATTAGCCTATGTGTCATAATTATCTGTTTTGTCCGAAATATTTCTTTTAAGAACCCATTAACCTGATTGCTTTTTTAGTGTCTATTTGCTTATGTATGTAACTAGTTCACTTGTCCGTTAAAAGAAACTAGTTCACTCGGCTGCCGTGCTTTGAATCTCCTTCCTCCCAACATATTCCCCTCCTCAGGTGGACCTAGCAGGTCTCTGAATTTTCTCCCACTTTCTTTTTTGATGTAAACTGAGTTTTCTCCCAGTACTTTTCCCTAGAACGAACTCAATTGTCCCACCTCTAGCCTAAAAATTAATAATACCCCACATACTATTAACTCATCAAATTTAAATGATATTTTATTTCATAAGTTGAAAGTTCTTACAAAATAATAATAATAATTGTTTATATATAACTTGGCAAGTTAACTCCTAGTGATTGCGTACATAAGCTTGCAAAGATTTTACTGACCAATGCAGTAATAGACGTGCAATCATGTGTTTATGTTTTTATAACATTTCTCCGTTTAGCCCAACATGATATTTACACCTAGCCCAACAAGTCTGTGGATTTCAAGAAAAATGCAAATGGGATTTAAACAAGTTGCATAGATGCTACATCATTGTTTCACCCAGCCCACCAAAGAGACTAAAAAAACAAATGGACTAGCTGAAATGTGGGCCGGTAGGTCGAAGCCTAAGAAAAAGTTGGATTTACATCCAATGGCTGGCATTCTTCTTCAATCTCCCGTCTTCTTTTGCCAGCGCTGCCGGAACCGCCTGCTCCAGCCTTCGGCGTCCAGCGGCGTTATTTTGCGCTCCTCAGCGAAACGCTACCCCGGCGACGGTCAGTCAATCCCTCCACTCCGCACCTCCTGTTATTCTCTGCCGAGTGTAGGCCCACCCCGCACCCGAACCAGTCAAGTTTCCCACTCCTCTCCGTTTGCGACTCCACTGCCACGTCTTCCCCATCTCTGGGCTGTTCGAGTCTGGCGCCTCGCCGTCGTCCACCGCCTCGGTGCGCTCAGCGCGGCGTGGTTAACATACGAGAGTCATCGGAAGAGGACTGTACGTGGAGAGCCTGACGACTGGGACCCACGAGGTCCATGGTCGCACGCAAGGAAAGTTCGTCCTTATTACACACTGTATGTGGACTGTATGTGGGAAGGGATTCTGTATTTCACGAAAAAACGTTCCCCCCGCTGACAGGTCGGACCCACCAGCTATATCTTCGCACGCAAGGAAGTGCCTCCTTATTACGCACAAAAAAATGAATACCCCCTGCTAGCTGGGACCCACCATAGTGGGTGGCTGACTTGTGGGCCTACTAAGTTGACGAGGACGGAGGGCTTTGTGAACTTAGTCAATATGAACGATTCTAGCTCCAGTACCCATACGATGTCCATCCAACGGCCATAGTGCTTCTTCAACCTCTGGTCTTCTTGCTCCAGCTGCCCAAAGTAGCACCGGTCATGCCACGTGCTCCTGCCTCTCATGGCCAGCTGTGATGCCGCAGAGGCCTCACCACCCCCTACTACTTCCACCGCTGGCCCAGGGCATCCCTCTACTCACCCAAAACCCCTGTTATTCTGCGGCAGCGGCAGCCTCATGCCGCAGCCGAACCAGTGAACCCTCGTACTCCTCTCCACGTGGGCATCCACTGCTGCGTCTTCCCCGGCTCCATGTCGTCCCCTTCCTAGGCCTCGCTGTCGCCCAATGTGAGTGTCAAAACTGGCGGATCTCGGGTAGGGGGTCCCGATCTGTGCGTCTTAGGCTAATGGTAACAGGAGGCAAGGGACACGATGTTTTACCCAGGTTCGGGCCCTCTCGATGGAGGTAAAGCCCTACTTCCTGCTTGACTGATATTGATGATATGAGTGTTACAAGAGTTGATCTACCACGAGATCGTAGAGGCTAAACCCTAGAAGCTAGCCTATGATGATTATGATTCTGTCCCTAAGGACTAAACCCTCCGGTTTATATAGACACCAGAGAGGGCTAGGGTTTACATGGAGTCAGTTACAAAGAAGGAAATATAATATCCGGATCGCCAAGCTTGTCTTCCATGCAAAGGAGAGTCCCACCCGGACACGGGACGAAGTCTTGAGTCTTGTATCTTCATGTTCCAACAGTCCAGCCAAAGTGTATAGTCCGGCTGTCCGGATACCCCCTAATCCGGGACTCCCTCAATAGCCCCTGAACCAGGCTTCAATGACGATGAGTCCGGCGCACAGTTTGTCTTCGGCATTGCAAGGCGGGTTCCATCTCCAAATACTTCAAAGTAATTACCGAACACTTAAACCGTGTCCGGATCCGCAAGATGATTTTCACATACCACCGTAGAGAGAATGATATATCACAAATGTAATCTGCTGACAACTTTAGACACCATGATATGACACTACGGTCGAGTCATTATTTGAACTATTTTCCCACAACCAGCCAAAGCGCATATTGCGAGGCGGTTTCCTCGGCACGTCTTGTCAAAGCAGAGATCATGTCCCCTTATCACGGGATTTCCATCAATACGGGTATGGGTAACCCAACCGTGCCATCAATCGTGGCGCTTGGGAAATAAGCGATTCTCAACGGGAAAGCGGGGAGGCGCACCTTTCTCGTCGCCTCTATAAAGGATAAGGATTCCTCATTTTTACCCACGCCTTCCTCCTCCTCTACGTATCCACTCCCACACCCTCGAGCTCTAGCGCCCTAGTTCACGCCTCCTCCGCACAGCCAAACATGTCCGGAGGAGGAGGCAAGTGGGTGGCCTCCACCGTGAAGGAGGAGCATATTGTGAAGCTCCGGGCGGCCGGATACTTGGCCGCAAACATCGCACACCGGCTACCGTACGAAGGGTAGATCTATCCAACTCCGGAACCCCACGAGAGGGTCGTGTTTCTTGCCCACTTCGTCCGTGGACTGGGATTTCCACTTCATCCCTTCGTCCGCGGGCTCATGTGCTACTACGGGCTAGATTTCCATGATCTAGCCCCAAATTTCGTCCTCAACATCTCGGCGTTTATCGTCGTGTGCGAGGCCTTCCTCCACATCAAACCTCACTTCGGCTTGTGGCTACGAATCTTCTGCGTGAAGCCGAAGATCGTGAGCGGCCAGAAAGCGGAGTGCGGAGGCGCCATGGTGGGCAGGATGCCGAACGTTACCTGGCTCAACGGCTCCTTCATGGAGACCGTAAAAGGGTGGCAATTGGGGTGGTTCTACATCACCGAGCCACGCGACGCCAACTGGGCGGCGGCCGCCGAATTCCGATCCGGAATTCCCATGCAGCTCACCTCTTGGGAAAAGAAGAGCCTGGCCTGGGGTGAGCCTGCGGAGCTGACCAGACTTCAAAACTGCATCAAGAATATGATGGACAAGAAAATCAAACTTGTCAACGTGGTCCAGGTCATGCTCGTCCTCCGGATTCTTCCATGCCAAAGACGGGCATTTAATCTGTGGGAGTTCATCCTGGCCGGACACCGTACACATCGAGAGCTCTACAGCATGACACACAAGGACGCATGGAAGGCGCTATTCAAGGCCCCTGAAATGCCTCCTCCCACGTTCGAGGACCGCGGACTCCACGCCACGTGGCTCCCCCGTCCGGTGAGTTTTCTGACTATCACCGGATGTAGTTTTTCCCAGTGTACTCATGGGAGGATCTTAAGTCATTGTGTGTATTTAATCAGGAGTATGTGGAGATTGCGGAGCGGATTTACTGCCCGGCTCCACTGCCAGAGGGTCCGGCAGATGCTCTCCTGACGGAGATGCTAGTCCCGGCGCCCTACAAGGCGCCGGAAAAGAAGGCCGAAAAGAAGGCCCCGGGGACCAGGAAGGGTCTCCGGCATAAGCTCGTACAGGAGGCCTCGTCCAAAGACGTTGAGGCACACTCCTCCCCCAAAGGGGAGGAGGAAGAGGAAAGGGCCGCCCCACCTGAGGGGGCCAAAGGGCCAAAGAGGGCGACCTAGGGGACCAGGAAGGGTCCCCGGTGCAAGGACGTCATACCCTCGTCGTCTGAAGACGACGAGGCAGAGTCCTCCCACGGGGGCGGGGGGAAACACGAGAAAAATCCGCCTCCCAGCACTAGGGAGGAGAAGAAGAAGAGGAAAGCCGCCCCGGAGGGGGAGGCTAGGATGCCCAAGAAGGGAAAGGCATCCCTTCCGGATTACTCCACCACACCCGCATATAGTGAAGAGGAGTAGCTGCCCAGGGGGAAGCCCCTAGTAAGATCGTAAGTATTCGCACTCTGTTGTACTTTAGTGCGACTTCGCTTCATAGTCTGTCATAACGCCGAACACGTATACGCAGTCTGGCCAGGGTCCATCCCGAGGTATCCTCTTCGGATGGGTCCTTGAGTGATTCGGCGATGAACTCGCTCCCGACGGCCACTACCCCTCGGCCAGCGGACGACACGGAGGTGTTGTCCCAAAGGATCCCATAGCAGGGGGAGGTGACTCTGGAGACGCCCCAAGGCAAAATCCCAGGCGCCGGGCACACGGGGTATAAGATCCCCACGGATTGTGCCGACAAGAGCCGCAGCAAGACGGGATGTACCGGAACCTCCAATGGTTCCGGATTCGGGTAGGCGGCCCCTCGCTAAGGAGGGCGGGTCGTCCGTACCGATGACTTCCGTTACGCCAGAGGCATCGGATAGTCTGCTGGAAGCGCTTCACGGCGCTTCCATGGATGAAGAGCACTATACTCTTATGAGTGCGGTGATTCAAAAGGTTTGGTCCGCCAAGAGCAGACTAACCGAAGCCTGGACCAGCCTCCTGACAGGCTTTGAGGTAAGTAATAAAAAATGTGTGAAATTATCACCCGATAGGTAGTAGCCCCTGATACTCTGTTTGATGTTCGGAAAGAAAATCCAAATGGAGGGTCGATTATAATCCGTAGGAGTCCAATAGTAGGTGTGTATGTGAATAAGAAAGCCCTGCTGCTTGCCGCTCCGGCCCGCACGACCGAGGTCGCCGGACTCAAACGGGACCTGGAGCAGGCCCAGGGAGAGCTCATCCTCATGAAGAGGCAGCTCGAAGAGAACAAAGGTGAGTGATACCCCGTTCACATGTCGTCAAGAATAGGCAAAATTGGTGATTCTAATGAAAAAGCGTCGTGACTTTGTAATAGGGGCCACAACTGAAGTGGCATCCCTGAGAAAAGCGATGTCCGAGGCCGAAGACAAGGCGGCCATGGAGCGCATTGAGCGCAAAAAGCAGAATACTAGGGTGGGCGAGGTACAGCAAGAGCTCCAGGAGCTCGGCAAGAAGTTCGAGTCCTTGGAGCGTGACCTCAGGACGAAGGAGTCTGAGCTTGCGAAGGCCCTTGCAAGTATGAAAGATGCCAAGGCTGAAGCCGAAAAGGCCCAGCAGGAAATCCAAGCAGCCAAGAAGATTGCGGCGGGTAAGACATTCTTTATGCAGAGCAAGCATGTGGAGGAGACGTTTCTTTTACTTACCCGAATTCAGAGGTCTCCAGGGGCATTCGCAGATCTGCCACGCCCTATATCAGATGCTGCGGAGTTCTACCGTGCCGAGGAGGGGAGCTCAACGGAGAAGCTGTTCTAGTCCCACTATGCGGGAACTGAACACCTGATGCCTCTAAGTGACCAATTGAAGCAATTGGTTGAACTCCACCGTGCGGCCGAAGTGGCTATGAAAGATTTCATAGTCCGGATGTGGCCTTGTGATCCCCTGCCCGCTAGCTACTTTGGCCTGATAAAGCGGATGGTGAATGCATGTCCGCGGCTTGAAGTGATCAAGTGATCCGTTTGCATTGAGGGTGCCCGCCGGGCCTTTGCCCGTGCGAAGGTGCATTGGGGAAAGCTGGATGCGGAGAAGCTGGTGAAGGACGGGCCGCCGGAGGGCAAGGCGCATCGCTGTCCTGAAAAATATGGCATTATGAAAGGCACTCGTCTCGTGGCCGATGAATGTACCAAGGACACGATATTTGAGTAAATGTACTTCTGTCGTTGTTCTAATATAAATACGAAGTTACCTTCTGTGCGGCTGTTTATAAAATACTGAAAGTAGGCTAGTCATCGGCTTCCGCCCCCACATAACTAGTACCGGGGTGTTCCTGGAAAAACCCAGACACTCTTTATCCAAATTTTTGGTCCCTGAAGGAGGTGTTCGGTGCAGCGAACAAGGCAATCGGACTATGCGGCTTTATAACTTTAACTTAGCCATTGAAGTCTACAATTTTAAATTTCGGCGAACCCCTAGAATTCGGAAAGCCGAATTGGGGCGCTATATACGCCTAAATCGGACGAGGCCGATTCCTCGCCTAAAGCGGAAAAAATCATTAAGGATTTTAAGACCTCTCGAACAGCGACCAGCTCTCGCCGCATCATGTCGGTCAGTTTTCGGCTTTCTCTACTGAGGTGCTCATCCGGAAGAACCGGGGCACAATCGCAGTAGTTCGCCCTGCGCTACCTTAGCCGATATAACGGAACATAAGGTACCAAACCAAGGGAGCCGGGCAAACCCAACTATTGACCCAAGACATCATTGGAGATGATGCATATAACGCTATAAGTTTGGGGTGCCGCACTATTGAAAGTGTTCGGACTTGTCTTGCCGTATTATGGGGCGCCATAAGAAGCCGCTGGCAAACTTAACATACCAAGGTATACGGATGCAATATTAAATAAAAATTTATAGGAAAAATGTGCAAATAGGAATAATAAACTGACGCTATATATTATCTCCCATTGATGAATAATACTTCTAAGCGTATGTTTGCAATGAATCCATTAAAATAGGACTATTTAACATGTCCTATCCAAGGGCGGGCCGCATGTAGGTATATAAAACAGGTATAACGATCATGAACAGATTCCACCTGGGTATTCCCTTTGTGCACAAAGCCTTTTGCCTCCGTGGTTTTCCCCCCTGCGAAAGTCCGACAATCCGGCTCTTCTAAAGAGGCTCCCCAAAAGCAGGGTCCTGAAAGGTAAAAAAGGAGGGTCATTTAAAATATGTTGCGGCTATACCGCACTATTGACTGAGTCACTATTGCGCCTCCTCCTATGCCCATGGTATTTTGAGTGCGTAATTGTGTACGCACGGCATGAATGCTGCCTTAATGGGGTTTGAGCGGAGGTCGGACTGCTAGTCGCGCTCTTGGCATGCCTAGCGGTCCTATTGCGGGGTGCTCCGGACTCGCTTGACGGTGTTCGGGTTTGTTGTCACCAGATTAGTGGTTTGCGGGAGAAGGCTGCATTGTACTTTTGCTACGAGGGCTGCAGTATGCTCTTCTGTACGGAGAGAGCAGTCCATGTTTCCGTTGACTGTTACGACCCCGCGAGGTCCTCGCATCTTGAACTTGAGGTATGCATAGTCTGGTACCGCATTGAATCAAGCGAAAGCGGTTCGTCCAAGCAGTGCGTGATAACCACTGCGGAAAGGAACGATTTCGAAGATTAACTCCTCGCTTCGGAAGTTATCTGGAGATCCAAAGACCACTTCCAGTATTATGGAGCCCATGCAACGGGCCTCTACTCCTGGAATTACACCTTTGAAGGTGGTTTTGGTGGGCTTGATCCTTGAAGGGTCGATTCCCATTTTGCACACTGTGTCCTGATAAAGCAGGTTTAGGCTACTGCGCCATCCATAAGGACTCGCGTTAGGTGGAATCCATCTATGATTGGGTCTAAGACCAATGCAGCTGAACCACCGTGACGGATGCTGGTAGGGTGATCCCTACGATTGAAGGTGATCGGACAAGATGACCATGGGTTGAATTTTGGGGCGACTGGCTCCATCGCATAGACGTCCTGTAGTGCTCGCTTCCTTTCCCGTTTGGGAATGTGGGTGGCGTAGATCATGTTGACAGTTTCACCTGGGGAGGAAATTTCTTCTGTCCACCCGTGTTCGGACGCCGGGGCTCCTCATCATCGTTGCTATGCAGCCCCTTGGTCTTTGTTTTCGGTGTTTATTTTACCGGCCTGTTTGAACACCCAATAGTCTCTATTAGTGTGGTTTGCTGGCTTATCCGGGGTGCCATGAATTTGGCACGAGCGTTCAAGTATGCGGTCCAGACTGGACGGTCCCTGATTGTTTCTTATGAACGCCTTTTTCCGCTGACCGGATTTGGATCCACTGAATCCGGCGTTGACTGCCGTGTCTTCAGTGTTGTCGCCGTTGTTCCGTCGCTTATGTCTGTTGCGCCGTGGCTTGCCCTTATTGTCGCAGTCATCTGATGTGCCGGAATTTATAGGCATGGTGCTACTGCGAGCCAACCAACTGTCCTCGGCCGCGCAAAAGCGGGCCATGAGTGTTGTGAGGGCTGCCATGGACTTTGGTTTTTCCTGGCCGAGGTGTCGGGCGAGCCACTCGTCACGGATATTATGCTTAAAGGCCGCCAGGGCTTCGGCGTTCAGACAGTCGACTATTTGGTTCTTTTTGGTTAGGAACCGAGTCTAGAATTTCCTGGCTGACTCTCCGGGCTGTTGAGTAATGTGGCTTAGGTCATCGGCATCCGGTGGTCGCACGTACGTGCCCTGGAAGTTGTCGAGGAACGCGTCCTCCAGGTTTTCCGAACTGCCAATGGAATTTCCGGCAGGCTGTTTAGCCAATGCCGGGCCGTTCCATTGAGCTTAAGGGGAAGATACTTGATGGCGTGTAGATCGTCTCCGCGGGCCATGTGAATGTGGAGAAGGAAATCTTTGATCCATACTGCGGGGTCTGTTGTGCCATCATACGATTCGATGTTTACGGGTTTGAACCCTTCTGGGAATTCATGATCCGTCACTTCGTTAGTGAAGCAGAGGGGGTGTGCGGCGCCTCGATGTCGGGCTATGTGGCTACACAGTTTGAATGAGTCTGGTTGGCTGTATTCGGCCCGGCCGGACTTGTTGTCAGTGTATCCGGCGTGACGATCGTCGTCACGTGTTGGGGCACGCCCCCGCGATCCGTAGATCGATCTTGGCTGTCTTGCCTTGTTTTCCAGTATATCTTGCAGGTCCTGCCTATTTCCCCGGGCCATAGTGTATCGTCGTGGGCGTGTGGGCTGGTATTCGGGCTGGTACGCCATTCTATCCCGGCCACGAGGTGGTCGGTCAGCCGTGTGGCGCTCGAGTCCATATTCCTCGACTGCCAGGACTTCAGTCCATCTGTCTGTGAGCAGGTCCTGATCAGCTTGGAGCTGCTGCTCCTTCTTTTTTAGGCTCCTCGCCATGGCCACAAGCCGGCGTTTGAAGTGCTCCTGCTCTACGGGGTCCTCAGGCACGCCGAACTCGTCGACGCCGAGCCTAATCTCGTATTCAGAGGGGGCATGTAGTTGTCCTCTTCTAGGTATCCGTCCGTCGCCTGTTCGTTTGGGCTGACCTGCCCGTCTTCCTGTGCGTCCTACTCGAAAGCAGGCAGATCGGGGTTGTATTCATCTTCAGCACCATCCGGATTGTTTTCGTCTCCTGTGCCAGTATTGCTGTGGCGGGGCTTCGAGCGGCACCGACGACGCCCATGCTTTGCTTTCTTCCTTGAGGGGTTATCCTCCATTGCCTCATCGCCATTGGTTTCTTTTGGAGTGTCCACCATGTATATATCATATGAGGAGGTGGCTGTCCACTGCCCCGTGGGCGGTGGTTCCTATTCTTCTCCTGCATCATCGTCCATACCGTCGATGTCTTCGGAGTCGAAGTCAAGCACGTCAGTTAAATCATCGACCGTGGCAATGAAGTGGGTGGTGGGTGGGCAACGAATTCCTTCGTCGCCGGCTTCCCACTCGAGCCGGCCATAGTTCGGCCAAGAGTCCCCTGACAAAGAGAGAGACTTTAACGAGTTCAGCATGTCGCCAAAGGGCGAGTGCTGGAAGATATCCGCAGCGGTGAACTCTATTATTGGAGCCCAACCAGATTCGGCGGGCTCGGGGGTGCGCGGACTATATCCTACAGCTGGATGCGAGTACGGGGGTACGGAGTCACAGGCTTCCTTGGGGGAGAAGTCTGTGTTTGGCTCTACCACCGATGAGTGTGCGGCGGGGTCCATCCACCCATCCTCGGGCGACGCAATCTATTCCGGATTTAGGTTCGGGGCTCCTGCAGGGGCGATATCCCAAGCATTGTCTGACAGCAGGTCTAAGCCGTGCTCATCGTTACTGTCCGGCGCTCCTGGCACAGGCCCGAATCCATTGAAGATCAAATCTCCGTGGATATCGGCCGTGTAGTGCAAGTTTCCGAACCTGACCTGATGGCCATGGGCATAGCTGTCGATCTGCTCCAGATGGCCAAGCGAATTGGCCCGCAGTACGAAGCCTCCGAACACGAAGATCTGTCCGGGGAGTAAATTCTCACCCTAGACCATGTTGTTGATGATTGAAGGAGCGATCAAGCCTTGCAGCAACGACACAGAGGAACTCTCAATGAAAGCACCAATTTCAGTGTCAAAACCGGCGGATCTTGGGTAGGGGGTCCCGGTCTGTGCGTCTTATGCTAATGGTAACAGGAGGCAAGGGACATGATGTTTTACCCAGGTTCGGGCCATCTTGATGGAGCTAAAACCCTACTTCCTGCTTGATTGATATTGATGATATGAGTGTTACAAGAGTTGATCTACCACGAGATCGTAGAGGCTAAACACTAGAAGCTAGCCTATGATGATTATGATTCTGTCCCTAAGGACTAAACCCTCCGGTTTATATAGAGGGCTAGGGTTTACATGGAGTCAGTTACAAAGAAGGAAATATAATATCCGGATCACCAAGCTTGTATTCCACGCAAAGGAGAGTCCCATCCGGACACGGGATGAAGTCTTGAGTCTTGTGTCTTCACGGTACAACAGTCCGGCCAAAGTATATAGTCCGGCTGTCTGGATACCCCCTAATCCGGGACTCCCTCACCCACCGCCTTGGTGCTCTCGGTGTGGCGTTGTCAATGTGGTCAACGACCGACTTCCATCGGAAGAGTACTGTACACTACTAGGAAAAGGGCTATAGATGATATGGCCACTGATGGCGCACCATACATGCGGTGCGGCACTACTATATAGCAGTGGTGCACCATGTGCTGGTGCGCCATTAGTGTGAAAGACACTAATGGCGCACCAGACACATGGTGTGCCACTAGTAACAATTTTATTATTATTATTTTCCAAAAATACTAATGGCGCACCAGGGCACAGTGCGCCATTACTAGTTTTAACTAGTAATGGCGCACCAGCCACACTGTGCGCCACTAGTATATTTTTTATTTTACTTTTTTTGCAAAACTACTAATCGCGCACCAGGGCGAAGTGCACCATTACTAGTTTTAACTAGTAATGGCGGACCAGCCACACAATGCGCCACTACTATTTTTTTTGCAAAACTACTAATGGCGCACCACCAGCTGGTGCGCCTTTAGTAACCAGGGTTACTAATGGCGGATTTGCGTGTGGTGCGCCATTAGTAACCTGGGACCAGCTAGATATTTTGGACAGCCACACCTACCCACTCACTTTCCCCACTTCATTCTCTCCACCTCCTCCTCCAAGCTTGTCTCGGCTGCCTCCTCCCCCTCACCTCATTTCCACCATAGATTCATCCAAATTAAGTGGTTAAATTACCTTTTTGATAGGTAAGTAAGGGGCAAGCTATCTTTATGTTGTAGATCTACTTTTTTTTCTCACTCCAACAACGTACACATGCACTTTTTATGGCCTAGCTAGATCTATATATGTTTGTGGTGTTGCATATGTTTGTGGTGTTGCATATATGTTTGTGTTTCCAGGTACCGGTATTTGAAATGCGATAGTTGCCAATATTTTGCTAGAATGTTGATTCATTTCCATTTCGGCGAGAATTTTGGTACTATGCATTCTTTGGCCCTATTTTTAGGGAAAGTCATCCCAAATTTTTTCTTGGTTCTAAAATATCATTTTGCTCTACCCCGCAGGCAAGCATGGTCCGCACGATGACCGAAGGCATCGTGAATAGGTTTTGGAGCTCCGCGAAGGCCGAGATGCTTCAAAAGAACGAGACAGAGATAACATGTCCATGTCGAAGATGCAACCTGAGGAGCCATGTGGACCCTGATTCCGTACAGGTGCGGGACCACCTACTCTTGCGTGGTTTCATGGATGGCTATCGGTGTCAAGGTGATGAAGATGATTATGAAGTCGTCCATGGGGGCCGGGCAAGAAATGAGGAAGGGCAGCAAGACAACCGCGGCAAGGGCGGGCGAGAAGACGAAGAATCTCCAGGACATGATCACGAAGTAGATGCAGTACACAGTCATCATGTAGAAGATGCCGGACATGATGATGAGGAAGATGCCGGAGCAGACAAAGGGCATGATCATGAAGATGCAGATGCCGGAGCAGACGATGATGTATCATCGATGGGCTGGGTGCAGGACCCTCATATTCAAGAGCTGTTTCTCAAGCAGACGGATAACGCAAGAGCTGCCGCCCGAGAGAAATCCAAGTTGGATCAACTGGAGATAGACGCGGTTACTCCATTGTATGAAGGATGCAGGCCCGAGGATACCCGCCTGAAAGTAACGCTCATGTCTCTGGAGATGAAGGTAAAACACAAAATGACCGACGCATGCTTCGACGAGAACATGTCATTCTAGCACGAACATCTTCCCAAGGGGAACAAGTGCCCGACCAGTTTCGAGGAGGCGAAGAAAATCGTGTGCCCTCTGGATTTACCACACATGAAATACCATGTGTGCATGAACAATTGCATCATTTATCGGGACGAGCACGCGGAGTCTACCATATGTCCGGTGTGCAGCGTCACTCGATACAAGAAGTGGAAGAAAGCTCCTCAAAAAGTGGTGTGGTACTTTCCGATCACTCCTCGTCTGCAGCGGTATTTCATGGACCCTAAGGTAGCAAAGCTCCTGCGTTGGCACGGGGATAGGGAGGAGAAGAAGCGAGAAGATGACGGAAATAATCCGAAGATAAATAAAAAAGACAAGATGCTGAGTCACCTAAGGATGCGAGCCAGTGGCAAGCGTTGAACTTTGAACACGTAGAATTTGGGGACAATCCAAGGAACATCATGCTGGGCGTGAGCACCGATAGAGTCAATCTGTTTGGTAGCCAGAGAAGCACACATAGCACCTGGCCTGTGTTTGTGTGGATGTACAACCTTCCCCCCTGGTTGTGCATGAAGAGGAAGTACATTCACATGAGTATGCTAATTGAAGGGCCGAAACAACCAGGGAACGACATCAATCTGTATGTGGGGCTGCTGAAAAAGGAGCTAGACACGCTGTGGAAAACGCCAGCCAATAGTGGGACGCCGCAGAGAAAGAATATTTCCCTATGAGAGCCGCACTGCTCACGACGGTGCACGACTATCTTGGTTACGGATATCTCGCGGGGCAGGTGGTTCACGGATTTTCTGGATGCATCAGGTGCATGGATGACACAACATATCGCCAGCTAGATAGAGATCCTGGGTCTTCGACAACCGTGTTCATGAGACATCAGAGGTGGCTTCGTGACGATGACCCATGGAGAAAACGCAAGGATCTGTTCGATGGTGAAACCGAACCCCGAAGACGCCCGCGTACGAGGAGCGGCGAGGAAATAGACGAGCTGTTGAAAAATTGGAAAGATTGTCCACTGCCGGGAAAGAAGCAAAAGGTGCCAGAGCTGGGAAAGAAGCAAAAGGCACCAGAGCCGCTGCTGAAGGTATGGAAAACGAGGTCTGTTTTCTGGGACTTGCCGTACTGGAAGATCCACCGTGTGCCTCACAGCCTTGATGTCATGCATATCACGAAGAACGTGTGCAAGAGTCTGCTTGGTACCCAGCTCAACATGCCAGAGAGGACCAAAGATGGGCCGAAAGCAAGGGTAGACTTGAAATCAATGGGCATCAGGGAGGAGCTTCACGCTAATGATGATGATGATGATGAGGCAAAGCAGGACACGAAAAGTTGTCGCAAAGGCAAAAAGGCCAAGAAGACCGAAAATGACTTCCCTCTCACGTGCTTCACTCTAAGTCAGGACGAGATTGATCAGTTTTTCACCTGCCTCGTAGGAGTAGAACTTCCTTACGTTTACGCGGGGAAGATAAGAAGATACCTAGACTCAGCGAAGCAGAAGTTCAGCAGGATGAAGTCTCATGACTGTCACGTGCTGATGATGCAGATATTTCGAGTTGCAATCCGTGGGATCATGGACGCGCATGTCCGTGAAACGCTATTTGGCCTATGAAACTTTTTCAATGTCATCTCTCGGATGTCGGTTGGCGTGAGGCAACTTAGAAGGCTACAGGAAGAGATCGCGGTGATACTATGAGAGCTTGAGATGTAAATCCCGCCCACATTCTTCGACGTTATGGTGCATCTACTTGTCCATATCGTGGAGGATACCATCCAACTCGGGCCAACGTTCCTGCACAGCATGATGTCATTCGAAAGGATGAATGGTGTGATGAAAGGATACATTCGCAACATGTCACATCCAGAGGGAAGCATAGCCAGGGGCTTTCTGACCGAAGAGTGCATCTCCTACTGCACGAATTATCTAGGCATTGAGAACTCCGTTGGTCTGCCCGTCAACAGGCACCTCGGCTGGCTCGCTGGATGGGGTCACCATGAGGGTCGCCGCGAACTGCATGTCGACTTCGAGGTTCGACTCGCCGACTTGGAAAGAGCAAACCTAGTCGCGCTACAACACATAGACGTGGTCGATCCTTGGGTGGTAGAGCACAAAACCTTTATTGAGAAGACGTACAATGATCGAGGCCAACAGAGGACGGACAGAGATATAATCAAAGAGAACAACTAACGTTTCACGCATTGGTTCAAGCAGAAGCTTCTGTCGTTCCCTTTACATGTGGATTCTTCCGCGGAAGAACAACTCATATTCGCCTTGTCACAGGGCGCCGAGCACAACCTGATGACCTATGAGGCGTATGATATCAACGGCTACACATTCTACACCGAGGACAAGGACATGAAGAGCGATGTTTATCAGAACTCCGGGGTAACGATGGAATCCTACACCAGTAAAGAGAAGGACAGATACTATGGAAGGATCGAGGAGATCTGGGAGCTGAGCTACGCTGGAGAGAAGGTCCCGATGTTCCGTGTCAGATGGGCCAATAGCGTCATAAAAGAAGACCGGTATTTCAGCACCATGGTTATACCCGAAGCCAAATCCAAGACCGCGGGCGCGAACATCACCGCGAAAAATGAGCCATGGGTACTTGCTTCCCAAGTGGACCCATGCTTCTTCATTACCGACGCGTCAAAGCCCAGTCATGTTGTCATGAGGAGAGGCAAAAGGAAGATCATCGAAATGGATGGAGTCGCCAATGAGCAAGACTTCAACAAGTACGGTGACCCGAAGATGGAACATGACGACGACGATGAATTATTAGCATACACCACAAGAAGAAGCAGGACCACCCTACCTAAAGGACTTCCATTCAAGAGAAGAACTCCATTTACGAAAAATAAGGGCAAGAAGATTGTGAACAGATAGCTAGCTAAGATCGATTGTATTTAAATTGTAGCCTTCATTTCTCGATTGTATTTCATGGGCACTTTTTGAATTCATGAATATTTTTCCAAATTTGATGATATTTTTTCATATTCAATATGAAAAAATATTGAATATTCATGAGGACACTCGATCTCGATCCCCCTCCGTCTCGATCGCTATCCCACCTCGCCAGATCCCCCTCACCGCCGAGCACCCCCCGCACCCTCTCCCCAACTCCACCGCCACCGACGACCCACCGCCGCACCCTCCCTCGCTCCACCGCCTCCGACAACCCCCTGCACCCTCCCCCGCTCCACCGCCGCTGACGACCCCCCGCACTCTCCCCTGCTCCACCGTCACAAATGAATGCAACTAAAAATCCAAAAAAAAAACAAATTTGATTATATTTTCAAATAACAAATTTGATGATATTTTCAAATAATAAATTTGATGATATTTTTTCATATTCATAAATATTTTCAAATAACAAATTTGATGATAATTTTTTAAAAATTATTACTGTTTTTATAAAAAATTATTATTGTTTCATATTCATATTCATTTTCTAAAAAATTATTAGATGCAACAACAAATAATAATAAAAAAACCTTACTTATGGTGCACCGCTGGCTGGTGCGCCATTACTATCTAAAAAAAATTACTAATGGCGCACCGCTCGGGGGTGCGCCATTGCTATCGGAAAAAAACCATACTAATGGCGCACCGCTAGGGGGTGCGCCATTGCTAAGCCTCCCCCACTAAAATCCCCAATCTCACATTTCACTCTCAGCCCTCCCCTGCCTCATCTCACCCGCGCTGCCCTCGTGCTCGCCGTCCCCGCCGACCCGACCACCATCGCCCCCGTGCTCGCTGCCCCCGCCGCACTCAACCACCACCGCCCCCAACGCCCCGGCGCCTCGCTGCCCGGCGCCCCACCTCCCCCGAAATCGAGGTCGCAAAACCCTCGCCAAGCGCCGCGTCCCTCGCCGTCCCCCCTCCGCCCGCGCCCGCGCCCTCGATGTCCTCCCGCCCTAGCGCCCCCTCCCCCCGCGGCCCCGCCTGCGTCAACCTCATGCTCGCCATGCAACACCGCGCGCCCTGTCTGGTCGCTGCGCACTTCAACCCGCGCCCTCGCCGTCTTCGCCAAGAAGCTGCCTCCTCCCGCTTCAGTGCCCACCCGCCCCCGCCAGCGTCGGCTTGCGCTCTCCATGTGTAGCGCGGCCCACCCTCTCGCCGTCCTCCCAGTGCGGCGGTCCTCCCTGCCGACCTCCCCAAACCCGGAGCCCGCCGACCTCCCCGACCAATTCTGCATCGCGGTCGACCTCCAGGGCATCGTCTCTTGATCATGCAGCATTCCGTCTTCCCCAACCTGATGTTGCCCTCCAGGGCAAGCCATGGATTCGAGGTGATGCCCCTCACCCCCAACATGTTGTACTGAATTTCTAGGAAAATATGTGATGATGCAGTGTGTGTCAAGTTCAAAAGGGAAAGAGAAAAGAACAGGGTTTCTTCAAGTACATGATAGTATTAGTTTTTATCTCAGTCCTTGTGGTGATGTTTGTGTGTTTGGGGTTAAACATATGTGTAGCGCAATCAGCAATTGATAAAACAAAGGTAAAAAGTAAAAAAGAATACAACACATGTTGTTGAGAACTTGAATTGCATCCACCCTTTGGCAAGAGTGGAAGGTCATTAGCATCAACAATTTGCAAGGCACACCAGAGACTCATTAGCTTGGCATCATGTAATAAAATGGCCATAATGTACCCTGATAATGATGTATTTTGTCATAAAAATATATAGTGGACTGCCATGATAATGACATGGTCCTGTGTTTGCAAGCTGTCATAATGTTTTCATTCAAAAACCATGGAAAAACACTCATCCAAGTTTCCAGAATGGCAGCATATTTTCAAAATGAAACAAAACAAAGTTCCTCTATACATACATATATGGCTTTGCCACAATGGTACACTAGAGTGAAAGAAGAAGCATAGGCTTAATTGAGCTGTGGAGTTCTTGTTACCTTGTCTGTCTGTCCTCGTTAGTTACATGTATCTCTCTGTTTGTGTTTCTACGTATCAGGTTCGATCGCGGTTGGAGAAAAATTGAGGCGTTTGTTGGCTCCAAGACAGTGATACAGGATATACATGTGCATTGCTTACTAGTTTGGTTTGCAATAGTTATCATCTAACAAAGTATGCTTAGTTGTTTGGTTTTCTACCCATATTTTATAGTTGATAATACATTTTCCAGATTGTCTTGGTTGCAATCATTTATCTGAACGTGGTCATTATAAGTTTATAGCTTTCCCACTGTCAGGCTTGTTCCAATAAGTAGATGCACTTGCTCCTTTCTTACATATTTGTGCCTGACGAACGCGGTCATCAAGTCTACTTCCATGTTGCTACTAGTAGTAACCTGACAGCACAACCATACTTAGACCTTCAGAAGGTCAATATTTAGTTTACTTGACTTTTGAGCCTGCTAGTAGTAACTTGGGAGCCATTCAAGGATGTCTTGGTTGTTCACGAGGCATCCAATTGTTGTTATGTGATGACCTGATTTCTTGTCTTCCAGTGGCATTTGACATTGTGATGACCAACTCATTGATTTGTCATACCCATACTAAACAAAGGTTAGGTTCAGAGATAGTGCTACATTGTTGAGTTTTACTCCTTTTGATGTAGTAAATTTATATATCTTTAGCCACTGTTCATTAACAACAAGTCAACAACAACATCAGTAAAATTCAGTTAACAACAACATCAGTAAAATTCAGTTAATTAACTGAAGAAGAGAAGAGAGAAAGTAGCCAGGGGTAGATGAAGAGAGAATATCATGAAGGAATAGTTTAGTTTTAATTAATGGAAAAGTTGCATTTACTTGTAATTACAGGAACAATTTCAGTTAATTATAGATATTCAATAGCAGCAGAGGCAAGCAGTAGCAGTAGTAGTAGATGCCAACTTTTGATATGCATGCATGCATTCTTTGCTTGTTTATATTCATTCTTGTAAACTGAACATGCTCATCTATCTATCTATCTACCTGCTTACGTATGTATGTATGCATTGTATTTTTATTTCCTTTGGAAAGTAAAGTTTATTTCCTGGCTGGCTAGCATGATGGCTCATGGATCCCTCAGCTGCAGCTGCAGCTGGAGCTCAATCTGATCTCATCTAAAATGACTCTATAAATACAAAGTGTAGTTAGTTACAGTGTAGCATAAATAGTTGCTGGATGCAGTTACTTGCATGGGCCTGGCTGATGAAGAATAATTATATATATATTCATATTGATGTTGACTCTATAAATCATACTTATTGGATATGTTTTACGTGTTGATCCATCAATTGATCACACTGAGAAAGACCATCGTGTCTCCGACCATTTTGAAAAGGTCATGTCTCCGACCATCGTGTCGTGATGATTTTTCAGGTACCCTGAGAGGCCCTTGAGTTTGCTGGAAATAGGACATATGGGGTACTTGCGACTAATGCATGGCCGGGGTATCTTAGTACTTAATTAAGTAGGATCATCTGCCCCGCCATTATTGCTGCATTAAACCATAGGTGGCAATAGAGCCAAGTGATTAGGCCCAACTTAGAATTCTCCTTCCCTTTTCTTGATAGGGTATATTATTAGAAGATACCCATATATACCAGTCAACCTAGGGTGCCTTGGTATCGATAAACCCTAAATGATGAAAACTTAACTTAGCATTTAGGGTGCCTCAGCGTCGACAAACCCTAAATTATAAAACCTTGGCTTTTAGGGTGCCTCGGTGTCGATAAGAACCTAAATGATGTACACTTAGGCTTTTAGGGTGCCTCGGCGTCGACAAACCCTACATGATAAAAGCTTAGCTTTTAAGATGCCTCGGTGTCGACAAACCCTAAATGATGAGACCATGATCTTGTTCCTTGACAATAAACAACTTTTTGACCAAACTTTTTTCCTATTTAGAGCGAAACATGGCCCACAACGATGAGGCTGGAGGTTCGGGTGGCAAGCAATTCTGGGAGCTGTCCTAGGAGATGGAGGAAGAACCTCACCGCTATGAGGACGCCGCGAAAGAAACCGATCATGACTACACAACCCCTAGTGGCGTCGAGGATGACACCACTGATGGTGCCGCCGAGGATGCCACCACTGATGATGGCGGCGCATGCATAGATGGCAGCCAACCGAAGAGGCAACCGAAGGACCGGCGCCTGAACGTGCTCGGCACCGTCAAGGAGGAATTTTCTGAAGTGAACTCCGATGGGCATCCAATGGTGCCCAAAGAATTAGTCAAGGGGTACTCGGTTCAGCTCGGGTGCATTCTCCGGAGCACCGTCTCGATCAAAACGGAGAACCTAAGGCATAAGGACCGAGGGAATTTGCGCAGCGTCCTCTTCACGAAGCTGCACGAACGATACAAGTTCCCCGCTGACTTTGCAAACACACACCTCTCAGGGAATAAAGTGAATAGTTCCGCCCTCACAAGGATGAGCACGGCCCTGTCTACTTGGAGAAGCGCGGTGAATAGAATGATTGACAAAGGTGATAGTTATGAGAAGATCAAGGCGAAAAATCCTTCGATCAGCGAAGATGACTACAAGGAGTTCAAGATCAAGTGCGAGAGCTCTGCAACCTCCGAATCAAGTTAGTGGGGGAAAGAAATGCGGGAGTTGAACTTAGGGGTCCACCAACTCGGTCCCGGCGATTACAGAGTGGCGCAGCCTATATGGGACAAGGAGGACGCGGAGCATGCCAAGCAAGGCCCACCGCCCCGCTTCGAGAAATATCATGACAAGCAGACCAGGAAGTTTGTCAGGGCCCGGTACAAGGAGGACCCGGTAACAAAGGACCTTACCACGGATCCGAAGAGCAGCGCGCTTGAGCTTTTTTGGTAAGGAATGCACCCCCGCGTAATTAGCTCCATATGGTTGCATTCTAATTAAAGAAGCCAAATTTCTAAATGGTTCACATTCCTTCCGCAGGAGACTGAAAGCAGTGGCACGGGGTAGTCTCAGAGCAACCCTTGGGACAACACTCTAAATAGGGCGTTGAACGTAAGGAAAAACAAGGATAAGCACAGTAAGCCGTCGTCAGCTGGTCGTGTCGCCGGCTGTCGGTGTCAAAACCGGCGGATCTCGAGTAGGGGGTCCCAAACTGTGCGTCTAGGCGGATGGTAACAGGAGACAAGGGACACGATGTTTTACCCAGGTTCGGGCCCTCTTGATGGAGGTAAAACCCTACGTCCTGCTTGATTGATATTGATATTGTGGATGTTTACAAGAGTGGATCTACCACGAGATCAAGGAGGCTAAACCCTAGAAGCTAGCCTATGGTATGATTGTAATGGTTGTTGTTGTGTCCTACGGACTAGAGCCATCCGGTTTATATAGACACCGGAGAGGGCTAGGGTTACATAGAGTAGGTTACAATGGTTGGAGATCTACGTATCCGTATCGCCAAGCTTGCCTTCCACGCCAAGGAAAGTCCCATCCGGACACGTGACGAAGTCTTCAATCTTGTATCTTCATAGTCTTGGAATCCGGTCGATGATGAGAGTCCGGCCGATGATAGTTCAACTGATGATGGTAGTCCGGCTATCCAGACACCCCCTAATCCAGGACTCCCTCAGTAGCCCCTGAACCAGGCTTCAATGACGATAAGTCCGGCACGTATATTGCTTGGCATTGCAAGGTGGGTTCCTCCTCCGAATGATAGAAGATTGTGAACACCAGAATAGTGTCCGACTCTGCAATATAAATTCCACATTCCACCGTAGAGAGAATAATATATACACAAGGTCAATCTGCTGACGTTTTTTGCGGCATGACGTCACGCCACTACCAAGCCATTACTTGAATCGTTTTTTACTCTAACACCTCAGTGCATTTAGCGAAGCGGTTTCCTTGGCACGTCTTGTCGAAGCAGAGATCGTTTTCCCCCTTAATCCGGTATTCTCATCAATACGGACGTGGGTAACCGAACCGCGCCATTGATGGTGACGCTTGGGGGATAAGCGAGTTTTACAAGGCCCGTGGGGGACACGTAGACTTCGCCCGCCCATATAAGGGATAAGGATTCACCTTTTCACCTACGCCTTCTTCCTCCTTTGCTTATCCATCTCCGCGCACTCAAGCTCCAGTGCCCAAGCCCGAACATCTCGTCTCAACCTTCCCCAGTCATGTCTGGAGCGGGAGGCAAGTGGATGACCTCCTCCGTTGCGGAGGAGCACATCGAAAGACTGTGTAGCGCCGGCTACCTGTCCGGCGACATCGCGCACCGGCTGCCCGACGAGGGGCAGCTCATCCCCACCCCCAGGCCCCATGAGAGGGTCGTTTTTCTTCCCCACTTCCTCCGCGGACTGGGCTTTCCACTTCACCCCTTTGTCCGGGGGTTCATGTTGTACTACGGCCTGGATTTCCATGATCTGGCGCCGAACTTCATCCTCAACATCTCAGCATTTATCATCGTGTGCGAGGCCTTCCTCTGCATCCGCCCCACTTCGGCTTGTGGCTCAAGACCTTCAATGTCAAGCCGAAGGTAGTGAAGGGCACTCAAGCGGAGTGCAGAGGCGCCATGTTGGGCAAGATGCCCAACGTCCTTTGGTTCGAAGGGGCCTTCGTGGAATCCGTCAAGGGGTGGCAATCGGGGTGGTTCTATATCACCGAGTCGCGCGACCCTACGTGGGCGGCGGCCCCCAAGTTCAGATCTGGTATCCCCATGCAGCTCACCTCCTAGAAAGAGAAGGGCTTGCTATGGGGTAGTTCGGAGGAGCTGACAGGACTCCAAGCCTGTATCCAGAAGCTGGTGAAGAAGCTCAGGCTGGTTAACATGGTCCAAGTCATGCTCGTCCGCCAGATTCTCCCATGCCAAGAGCGGGCATTCAATCTGTGGGAGTTCGATCCGGAACAGCACCAGGCGCTGAGCGGGCTCTTCGACACGACGTACGAAGTCGCCTGGAGGGTGCTGTTTAAGGGCGCCGAAGCCCCCGCATCCGCGACTGAAGATCGCGGATTTCGCTTGCAAAACCAAGCCGACGAGGTAAGTGATTCTACCCCTTTACGGGACACTTGCTTTTCATAGTTTGACTCTATGCGGGTTTTAATTTCCCCTTTTCCTTTGACAGGACTGGATGAGGAAGGCGGAGCAGATTATCTGCCC
Organism: Triticum aestivum; assembly: GCF_018294505.1. Taxonomy (NCBI): domain Eukaryota; kingdom Viridiplantae; phylum Streptophyta; class Magnoliopsida; order Poales; family Poaceae; genus Triticum; species Triticum aestivum. The sequence continues at coordinate 400,921,265 of NC_057813.1, forward strand.
GGCTCCTATGCCAGAAAATCCAGTAGACGCCCGTCTAGCGAGGCTGCTGGTTCCGGCACCGCACGTGGTGCCGGAGAAGAAGGCCAAGAAGGAGGCCATGGGTGCTCGAAACAGTTCCCGTTTTAAGGTGTCCGACGACTCTGGGGCGGACTCCTCCCCCGAAAACGAGGAGGAGAAAGAGGACTCTCTCCCAGAGGAGGGAGAGAGGAAGAGGAAGGCTTCCCCAACAGGGGAGGCCGAAGGGTCCAAGAGGGGAAGGACTATTCCCCCGGACAGCTCCGCCAACATCAACGTTGGTGAGCAAGAATGGCCTTCAAGGGCCAGGCCTCCGGCGAGATCGTAAGTATCCCGATTCCTGAATGATTTATAATTTCTTTTTCTGCGTCACATAGTGTCATTCTGATGCCGCATGCTGCCTGTAGTCCGGCCAATGATGATCTCCCCGCTTCATCAAGCGGGTCGTTGGCTCCGTCGGATGTAGACTCCATCCCGACCGCCTCCACCCCTCGCGACACCGAGGACGCCGAGGTGGCATCCCCAAAAGGGACCCATCAGGGGGAGGCTCCGGAGGCGCCACAAGGCGGCCTCCCGGACTTTGCGCTGGACTCCACATCAGAACCCGCAGTGGTTCCGCAGTCCGGCCGGCGGCCCCTTCGCACGAAGGGCAAGACCGTGACGCCGGCGGCTTCCGTCCAACCGGAGGCGCTGGACAATTTGTTGGAGGCGCTCCAGAGCGCTTCCATCGAGGAAGAACACCGCACTATTATGAGTGCGGTGATTCAGAAGGTACAGCTTGCCAAGAGCGGGCTGATCGAAGCCTGTAGTAGCCTTCTATCAGGCTTTGAGGTAAGAAGTTAAAAATATGCAATGTAATACCACATAGACAGTAGCCCCTGATGCTCGGTTCGGTGTTCGGAAAGAAAAGCCGGACCGAGGATCTAAAAAAAAGAAGATATACGCAGGGTTGCTAAAAAATTATGTCAATATGGGTTGCAGGCTGCGCTGCTGACCTCTGCTACACTGACTGTGGAGGTCGGTGCTTTGAAGTAGGAGCTCGAGCGGTCCGAGCAAGAGCTCGGTTGCGCCAAGAAGCAGCTCCAGGACAAAGAAGGTGAGTAACACCACTTTGAACTTGTATCTTACAGAAAAGGATTTAGGTTGCAACAAAAAATAACAAGGATAACATGGGTACTGCAGGGGCCACGAATGAGGTCGCGACCCTGAAGGAGGCCGTGTCCGCGGCCGAACACAATGCGGCCGCGGAACGGGCAGAGCGAGAAAAGCAGGAGGCGCGGGTGGCGGTTGTTCGGCAAGAGCTCCAGGCTCTCAAAGAAAAGCATGAGAGTTTGGAGCGTGACTCAAAGACTCGAGAGTCCGAGCTTGCCTCGGCTCTCGAAAGTGCCAAAACTGCCAAGGCCGATGCCCATAAGTCCCTTCAGGAGATTGAGTTGGTGAGGAAGATAGCGGCGGGTAAGGCATTTTTCATGCAAAGCAAGCATGTGAATGTAAATTACGTGTTGCTTACCCGAATTCAGAGCTCTCCAGGGGCGTTTGCAGATCTGCCTCGCAGTGTGTCTAATGCCGCCGCATTCTACCGAGCCGAGGAGGGGAGCTGAACGGAGAAGGTCTTCTGGTCTCAGTATGCTGAGGCCGGCCATCTGGTGCCCCCTAGCGACCAGCTAAAGCAGCTGGTCGAGCTCCACAAGGTGGCCGAGCAGGCCATGAAGGGCCTCATAGTCCGGCTGTGGCCTGGAGAGTCCATGCCTGGGATCTACTTCGGCCTCGTGCGACGGTTGGTGGATGCGTGCCCCTGGGTGGAGGTTATCAAGCGCTCCGCCTGTATTGAAGGTGCTCGTCGGGCCCTTGCCCGCGCAAAGGTGCATTGGGGCAAGCTGGATGCGGAGAAGCTAATCACTGACGCACCACCAGCAGGCAAGTCATGAAGGGTGCCGGCAAGATTGCGGATGAGTGCCCCAGGGATGTAATTATTGAGTAAATTCGCAATGTGTTATCTTGTGCGCTGAAAACTTTGTTCATATGCGCTAAGCAACGCTTGTTAATTTAAAATATTACCTTCTGTGCGGCCGTTTATTAAATCTGAGAGATGGCAAGTCGTCGGCTTCAGCCCCCATGCCACGAGTGCTGGGGTGTTCGGGACAAACTTGAGCACTCTTGTTCCCATTTTTGGGTCCATCTAGGGAGGCGCTCAACACAACGAACAAGGCAACCGGACTTATGGTGCTTGAACACTGTCACTTAGCCATAGATTTCTATAATTTTAAATTTCGGCGAAGCCCCTAGTATTCGGAAGACCGAATTCGGGGCGCTATCCACGCCTTCGTCGGACATTATCCGGTACTTCGCTTGAAGCGGCGTAGGTCTTTAAGGACCCGAAAGGACCTCTCGAACAGCGACCAGTCTCTCGCCTTATCATGACAGTCAGTTTTAGCTTTCTCCACTGAGGCGTTAACCCAGCTCAACCGGGGTGCAATCGCAGTGGTTCTCCCAGTGCTACCTTAGCCGATAGAACGGAACGTAAGGTGCAAAGCATGGGAGCCGGGCAAACCCAACTATTGACCCAAGACATGATTCGGAGCCGATTCATATAATGCTATAAGTTCGGGGTGCCGCACTTCTGAAAGTGTTCGGACTTTATCACACCATAATGCGGGGAACATAAGCCCCTGGTGTATTTGGCCGTACCAAAATGTACGGATGCAACATGTCGTAAATGAACATGTATATATAAGGTAATGCAATTATGGGCAAAAGGTGCTGCATTTTATTCGAGAAGATCTGCTATGAGTGCGGAATGATACAAATAGTGCGGAAAGCAAGGGATTGGACGAATTAAAGGCGTCTCCCTCCAGGGGTAGGCCGCGGAATGGTGTATTTAACAAATTTAATGCTCATAATGGAGACCACCTGAGTGTTCGTCGCAGCCTTTGTCCCTCCCTGGCTGTTGCATCATGAGTTCGGCAGGTTCTATAAAAAAAAGAGAGAAATAAAAGATAAAAAAAGAGCGACACACTTGGGAGCCCCTGGTGTGGTCGAACCGCACTCTGGGTCTGTTGTGGTTATGCCTCTCCCCCTATGCCCATGGTATCTCCAGGGCGTAATTATGTACGCGGAGAGTTTGTCTTATGATTGTGCGAGGGCTGAGGTTGAGGCCGCATTGCTACGCGTGCTCGGAACGTGCCAGGTGGTCTTGGTTGATGTTGCTCCGGGCGCGTTTGGCTGCTCTGTACTTCTGCCGCGAGAGCCTCTGTATGTTCCTCCATTCGGAGGGAGCGTTCCGTGTTTCCATTGACCGTGATGACTCCACGAGGGCCTGGCATCTTGAGCTTAAGGTATGCATAATGCGGCACCGCGTTGAATTTTGCGAACGCAGTTCGTCTGAGCAGAGCGTGATAGCCACTGCGGAACGGGACTATGTCGAAGATTAACTCCTCGCTTCGGAAATTATCCGGGGATCCGAAGACCACTTCCAGTGTAACTGAGCCTGTACAACTGGCCTCGACACCTGGTATGACGCCTTTGAAGGTTGTCTTTGTAGGTTTAATCCTTGAAGGGTCTATGCCCATCTTGCGCACTGTATCCTGATAAAGCAGGTTCAGGCTACTGCCTCCGTCCATCAGGACTCTCGTGAGGTGAAATCCATTGACGATTGGGTCTAAAACCAATGCGGCGAATCTGCCATGGCAGATACTGGTCGGATGGTCTCTTCGATCAAAAGTGATCGGGCAAGAGGACCATGGGTTGAATTTTGGGGTGACTGGCTCCATCGCGTATACGTCCCTTAGTGCACGCTTCCGCTCCCGCTTGGGTATATGCGTTGCGTATATCACGTTTACCGTCCGAACTTGAGGGGGGAATCCCTTTTGTCCTCTGTTGTTCGGCGGCCAGGTCTCTACCTCGTCATCGCTGTGTAGCCCCTTGTCATTGTTTTCGGTGATTAATTTGCCTGCCTGCTTGAATACCCAACAATCTCTGTTGGTGTGGTTAGTTGGCTTTTCAGGGGTTCCATGTATTTGACAGGAGCGGTCGAGTATTCGGTCCAAATTGGACGGGCTCGGAGTGGTTCTTTTGAATGGCTTCTTCCGTTGACCGGGCTTGGAGCCTCGGAATCCGGCGTTGACTGCCATATCCTCATTGCTGTCGCCGTTAATGCGGCGTTTGTTTTTGTTTCGACGCGACCTGCCATTGCGGTCCTTGGTATCCGGACTGCCAGCATTTTTGCTGAGGTTGTTGCTGCGAGCTAGCCAGCTATCCTCTCCCGCACAGAAGCGGGTCATGAGTGATGTGAGGGCTGCCATGGATTTCGGCTTTCCCTGTCCTAGGTGCCGGGCCAGCCACTCGTCGCGGATGTTATGGTTGAAGGCAGCGAGGGCCTCTGCATCCGGACAGTCGACGATTTGATTTTTCTTTGTTAGGAACCGTGTCCAGAATTGCCTGGCCGATTCGTCTGGCTGCTGGATTATGTGGCTTAGGTCATATACGTCCGGTGGTCGCACATACGTGCCCTGGAAGTTGTCGAGGAATGCGGCTTCCAGGTCTTCCCAGCATCCAATTGACTCTGCTGGCAGGCTGTTAAGCCAATGCCGAGCTGGTCCTTTAAGCTTGAGCGGGAGATATTTGATGGCGTGAAGATAGTCGCCGCAAGCCATATGTATATGGAGGAGATAATCCTCAATTCAAACCGCGGGGTCTGTTGTGCCATCGTAAGATTCGATATTAACGGGTTTAAACCCTTCAAGGATTTGATGATCCATTACTTCGTCAGTGAAGCATAGTGGGTGCGCGGCGCCTCTGTATTGAGCAACATCGCGACGTAGCTTGATAGAGCGTTGTCTGCTGTGTTCGGCCCGGCCGGAGTAGTTGTATCCCGCGCGACGGTATTCGTCGTGGGTCTTGGGGCACCCACGTGATCCATAGATAGATCTGGATTGTCTTGCCTTGTCCTCCAATATATCCCGCAAGTCCGGCGCGTTCCCCCGTGGCTTCATGCTTTTTGAGCGATGCGGGGTACGGTTTTGGTGGAGGTCTTGCATGCCTCTCTGTCGCAGCCACGAGGTGGTCGGTCTGCCGTATTGTGCGCTGGTGATGCAGGTTTGTATGCTTCCTCCTCTAGTCGGGGGAGCAACTTGCGTTTTGGGTAACTTTTGGAGGGGCGTTCGAGTTCATACTCTTCGGCCGCGAGGACCTCGGTCCATCTGTCGGACAGCAGGTTTTGATCAGCTTGAAGCTGTTGCTGCTTTTTCTTTAGGCTGTTTGCCGTGGCCATTAGCCTGCGTCTGAAACGCTCTTGTTCGACGGGATCCTCAGGCACGACGAATTCGTCGTCGTCGAGGCTTGCCTCGTCTCCGGAGGGAGGTAAGTTATTATCATCCTCGACCTCTTCGTCTGCCGCCCTCTCATGAGGGCTTGCTTCTACCCCCTCCTGCGTTGGATCGTGCTGGAGGGGGTTGTCTTCGGCACTTTCTGGGGTGTTATTATCTCCTGTGCCGGAATCTCTATTCTTGCTGTGGCGGGATTTAGAGCGGCGCCGCTGACGTCGGCACTTGGGCTGTTTCTTTAAGGAATCGGCCTCCGTTGCTTCTTCGCTGTCCCCATATTTTGGGGTGTCCACCATGTATATGTCGTATGACGAGGTGGTCTTCCAGTGTCCTGTAGGCACTGGTTTTTGATAGTCTCCGTCATCGTCGTCCATATCGTCGATGTCTTCGGAGTCGTAGTCGAGTACGTCGGTTAGATCATCGACGGTGGCTACGAAGTGGGTGGTGGGTGGGCTCTGAATTTCTTCGTCGTCCGCGTCCCAACCATCCTGGCCGTAGTTCGGCCAAGGCTCTCCGGATAGAGAGAGATGCTTCAGCGAATTTAAGATATCGCCGAAGGGTGAGTGCTAAAAGATGTCCGCAGCGGTGAATTCCATGATTGGCGCCCAATCGGATTCGACTGGCAGGGGCGCAGGAGGTTCGGAGTCCGGCAGAGAGTCCGGCACCTCGGAGTCATGAGCTTTATGCGGGACAAGGTAAGTGTTCGGCTCCGTCGCCGTAGAAGTTGCAGCTCCCGAGGTGGTGTCCAGCCATCCGTCCTCGATCTGTGCGGTCGGCTCCGGACTATGGGTCGGAGCGGATTCGTGTGCGGCCTCCAAGGTGCTGTCCGGCGGCAGAGTTAGGTCGTGCCCATCGTGACAGCACGGCACGCGCGGCTGTGGCTCAGATCCATCGAAGATCAAGTCCCCGCGGATATCGGCCGTGAAGTTTAGGCTTCCAAACCTGACCTGACGGCCAGGGGCGTAGCTTTCGATCTGCTCCAGATGGCCAAGTGAGTTGGCCCGCAGTGCGAAGCCGCCGAATAAGAAGATCTGTCCGGGGAGAAAAGTCTCACCCAGGACTGCGTCGTTGTCGATTGAGGAGGCCATCAAGCCTATCGGTGACGACACAGAGGAACTCTCAATGAAAGCACCAATGTCGGTGTCAAAACCGGCGGATCTCGGGTAGGGGGTCCCGAACTGTGCGTCTAGGCAGATGGTAACAAGAGACAAGGGACACGATGTTTTACCCAGGTTCGGGCCCTCTTAATGGAGGTAAAACCCTACATCCTGCTTGATTGATATTGATATTGTGGATGTTTACAAGAGTGGATCTACCACGAGATCAAGGAGGCTAAACCCTAGAAGCTAGCCTATGGTATGATTATAATGGTTGTTGTTGTGTCCTATGGACTAGAGCCATCCGGTTTATATAGACACCGGAGAGGGCTAGGGTTACATAGAGTCGGTTACAATGGTAGGAGATCTACGTATCCGTATCACCAAGCTTGCCTTCCACGCCAAGGAAAGTCCCATCCGGACACGGGACGAAGTCTTCAATCTTGTATCTTCATAGTCTTGGAGTCCGGTCGATGATGATAGTTCGGCTAATGATGGTAGTCCGGCTATCCGGACACCCCCTAATCCAGGACTCCCTCACCGGCAAAGGCTTGTCCACAAATGGTCGTCATACTATACCACTGGTGGGTGAAAGGAGAAAAAGACCAGCTCGGAAAGCCAGTCGCGCGAGGTACAAGAACTCAAGGCACAAGTGGTGCGGATTTCGGAGATTGTCCAAGAGCAAGTGCAACAACAACTAGGAACGACGCTCACGGCCATGGTGCCTACCTTGATTCAGGGGCAGACGATGTGGATTGCGGGCCGCCAACAGGGGCCGCCCCCGGTTCCCAGCTTCACGGCCAGCAACTCGCACAACGCGCAGGCGGCACCATTGGTGTATCCGGCGGAGGCTGTATTCGTGTCTCTGGCGCAGGCACGGGCATTGGAGCTTAATGCACCCGGGTGTACGCCGGCCGGCACCTCGCCAGCAAGCGGCCCCTCCGTCAGTTGCACGCCCACCATTGGCAGTGCCTCGACATTAGCAGAGCTCGATGGCATCACGGTAACTAAGCCTCTCGGCCGATGACTTCATCTCCTTGACTTTGACTGGGCATCCCTGACGCCCTACATGTTTACGCAGGGCACCGCCGACGTTCCATGCACTCTCCTGCACATCGTGGGCGGCGAGTTGTTTGACGTTGCCAAGGGTAGAATTGTTCAACCGGGCAACCCCGTGTTCCACGGTAATCCGATGCCACCCACAGTGTATAGGGTTGAACTGGTCCGGGTGCTGCCAGGCTGCGACGAGTTGTTAGCTCCGATTCGACTTGCTGGGGCCGACGAAGATGATGTGATGACCCTCAGCGCCTGCGTAAGCTGGCCCCTGCTTTGTCCGAAGAGCCAGATTCGTTTGGGGGCGGGGGACACCACCCCACAGACAAGACCGCTAGTCATGCCGGTGCCAAGCCATGGCAAGACCGCCGCAACGCTACCGGACATGCCGAACATCCCTATGGCACAGGATCCAGACATGCATATGGCATAGGATCCAGACGACGATGACAACGACAATGGTACATTTACCAACGTCGATAAGTACTTTGTCGAACATGGGTACGGTGACGAATTCTGCGAGCCTCCTTCTCAAGAAGCCAACCCTGAAAAAGACGACCGCGACCTAGCTGGTACTGCGGAGAAACCCAATTGCAGCAGGCGTCATCTGGCGTTCAAATCTCAGGAGATGCCTCCAGCTGCCGCCTTCACCGAGCCTTAGATAGCCGAGGTGCGAAATATTATCAGCCCCAACACACTCAAGAAGGCGGTGTGTGAGCAGAACTCGATCCCATTACAGTAGATGAAGAAGAAGGGACGGAAACGAAAGAATAACAAGGGTGCCGGTGCGAGCCAGCTGGCACCGAGTATGATCCGTGCTCAGGACGGGCCACCTTGACCTAAGGATATCTCGAGGAGGGTGCATGTGGCGGGTAGGGCGATGCTACCGACAAATCTTCTCAATGCTGCAACTGGTGCTATGCGGAGTCTGCATGATAGTGCTCTTTCTTTGGAGAAGCCGTGTCTCCCAGAATGATGTGGCATACCCGGTTTTCGTGGACAAGGTGCCAGAGGGCAAGGCCTTTGTGGATAGCGCCATCGGGGGTATGATCGTCCTGTGGTTTGAGGACATCTTCGCTATGTTTAACCTTCATCCACTGCACTACACCTTCGTTCGGCTGTTTTCGCTGAGTATGGAGATGCGGATCATTAGAGACAAGACCCCGGACATTGGGATAGTCGACCCCTTCTCCATGCGTGCCAAGATCTTGGGCAGCGCTGGGGACCGACAAGTCGCGAGTTCACCTTGAATGCGTCATTCTGGCAAACCTAGATAAGGATAACTTCCTCGTGCCTTACTTTCCCGAGTAAGTCATCCCCTCACCGCCCCGTAACATATGATTTCTTAGATTTTGATCGTTCTTTTTTCTAACATTTTGTGTTCTGTGCAGAGACACACATTGCATACTCATCCTCTTAAGCCTAAAATATTCCATGGCCACGTATTTCGACCCGAACCGTGAGTCGAAGATAGACTACACAAATATCAAGATAGTTCATGATGATGCTCTCCCCGGCTACGCCAGATCTGGAGGCACCTTTAAGAGGCCAGTTCGTAGGTATGGCAAGCACATGTTCACCCACAATACGATGTTCCCCTGCGTCAAGCAGCCGCCTGGCGGTCAGAAGGATGCCTACTATGCCCTCCATCACATGCGGGCGATCGTACGGGACCATAATCACCTTCTGCTACCAAATAATCTCAAAGATTGGGCCGCAAGCTTGTCGGCAATCCAGGACGCGGACATCATACAAGAATTCTTTCGCATCCAGTCGGAGTTTGCAGAAATCATCCATCAAGATGTCCTTCGTACCTCGGGGCAGTTCTACCTCAGATATCAACCGTCCAACTGTGATATAGACACAATGCTAAAAATGTAGGTTGACAATGCCCGCGACTTCTTCACCATCACGAGAGACGGTGGCTTCAGCCACGCTCCGATCCCTGAGTCGAGTCGAAAGTAGTGATGCTATGTGTAGTTCTGAAACATCGATTAGCTCATGTTGTAATTAAACTTTAATGAACTTGTATGTCTCTTTGGTCTGGACAGTTGTTCAACTTAGATGTAATCAATTCTATTTATTAGTAGGACCATGAATCGTGCTATTAATGTCTTGCTTTTCTCTTCCGATCCTTTTGTTGCATACTTATATATTGCTTATGTAATCTCTGTGAATTTCTACTAACATTTTGTTTGGATAGTGCATAGAGATGCCGTCGTATGTCGTGTACAAGGGTAAGGTTCCCGGAGTCTATGACGACTGGGAGGAGTGTCAGAGATAGGTTCACCGTTTCAGCGGTAACAGTTACAAAGGGTACACCACTAGTGCGGAGGCGGAATCTAGATACGCGCGCTATCTAGCGGGAGAGAGGAGGGAGTGTTGGAGGAACCAGATGAAGACCAGTTTCATCATGATGATGCTCATCGTGATGACCGCAACTCTCTTCTATGTGATGGTAGTTTAGATGATCGATATCGACTTGTAATGTGAAGACAAACTCGCTACTCGTGGTCTCGAGACTTGTAATGTTCTATCTTTATTCTGTCTTTTGAATTCGGAGACTAATATGATGAATTGTATTCGGAGACTAATCTTCTATTGTATTCGATGAATTTGCTGTTGCTGTGTGGTGCTATCTATATTCTGTCCAATAACATCTTTTGTAACCTTTGCAAATATCAAAAAAGAAAAAATCCCTAATATTCATACTACTGGCGCACCACTCAGCACACTAATGGCGCATTGCAGAAAGGAGACTAATGGCACATCACCCCCTAGTGCGCCATTAGTATGCCAAAGCACATGGGTAAATATGGCCCCTTGGGAGGCATTCTAATGGCGCACCTTGGGCTATACTAATGGCGCACTGTGTGGTGCGCCATTAGTATACCAGATACTAATGGCGCACCAGGGGTGCGCCATTAGTATTTAATTCTAATGGCGTGGTGCTAGTGGCGCACTAGTAGTGCGCCATTAGTAGGCAAAACTAGTGCGCCACTAGCAGGCCTTTTCCTAGTAGTGGTACATGGAGAGCCTGACAGCTGGGTCCACGACCGCAGCTGGGTCCATGGCCACAACCTAGTTTTTTTGTGATTTGCCAAGTAAGTCGCTTTCTCAGGCCTGTTGGGCTACAAATCTTTCAAGACGAGGAGAGCTTCATTCGGCTGGCCGAGAAAATGGCCTATCAGTAATGAGAAATGGGATGTACATTTTTAAAACACATCAAACCGATAATTAGTTTCAAATATCTTTTTTTCATTTCGAGATTTTAAATTGCATTTATTTTTATGCATGGACAATTTGTTGGATTTTATATTGATATGCATTTATTTTTAAAATCATTTTGAATGTGACTCAAAATTTTGGGATTAAAAACAGTTTGAACTGCACCAAAATATGCAAAATTTCGTATAATATTTTAACCGTGGCTACAATATGGGCTGTAATGCTAACAAAAAGAATATGGGCTCCAAAAAAACCTTAAGAATTAGCAAATGGGTTGTAAATTATTAGAAATAATGGCAGATGGGTTGTATGCTGTTTTCCACAGATTTGAGGCTTTCCTAAAAAAGGTTGACGCACAAGCAGTGACTGTTGGATTTCCATCCAATGGCCGTCATGCTTCTTCAATCTCTGCTCTTCCTGCTCCAGTCGCTCAAACAAGCGCCGGCGGGACTGCCTGCTCCCTCCTCCTCACGGCCGGCTGTGCTGCCGCGCAGGCCTCACCGCCCCATCATACTCCCATCGCTGGTCTAGCCATCCCTCTGCTCACCCATGTCGCGACCGGTTTTTTCTGGGTAATAAATTTCCAGAAAAGACCGTCGTGCTCATCAGCCCTAGGATTACTGTTAGCTGATGAGGCTCCAACTTGATACAGAAATTCCAAGCAAAAAACAAAATATGTAGTACAAGACCATTCTGGCCTGTGAGTACAACAAATGCTTTCTAGTGGTTGATGGCGGAAGCGGGTTGTGAAACGTCAGTGTCTATGGGACTCCATTTCCCACGGGAACAGCTGACCAGGTCAATTCCTATCTTCGCGAGGCTGCTATCTCCATTGAGTGGTTTCCGGGGCTGGCATCGCGTCGCTCCTCTCCGAGCAAGGAAAATCTGGCCAAGACAATAGCCAGGGACAAGCCAGTGAGTACTTTGAATGTACTCGCAAACATTATGAACACAGGTATAATATAACTATGATGTGCTGAAAATATTTTATGCTCATGACATCAGTCGGAAATAGTAAATAAATTTCTGATGCGTGCCTGCGGCTATTTAAAAAAATTGCAATAACATAGTAGTATTAAAATTTATGAGATAAATAACAAGCAATGCCACAGTCGGGCGTCTTAGCGACACCACATAAAGGGCTCTAAAAGAAATGTCACAGTCGGGTGTCTGAGCGACACCACATAAAGGGCTTTAAAAGAAATGCCACAGTCGGGCGTCTGGGCGACACCACATAAAGGGCTTTAAAGGAAATGCCACAGTCGGGCGTCTGGGCGACACCACACAAAGGGCTTTAAAAGAAATGCCACAGTCGGGCATCTGGGCGACGCCACATAAAGGGCTTTAAAAGAAATGCCACAGTCGGGCGTCTGGGCGATGCCACATAAAGGGCTCTAAAAGAAATGCCACAGTCGGGCGTCTGGGCGACGCCACATAAAGGGCTTAAAAATAAACAATCATAGTGAATATCCCGGAGGTAGAACCATCCCAGAGATACTTTGTAATAACAATAATATCACGGGTTAGTCAACAATAATAATAATCATAGATATCACAAGTTTCGAGTAGTAATTCCATTTTCTGGTTAACAGTTTCACCTCCGAAGACCGACACTAAGACCGACACCTGACCCATCCCAGACTGAAATCCTTAACCATGGACACGGCTATTCGAATAGGTTTATTCTCTGCAGAGGGTGTACTCTTTACCCACGAGTAACGGATTTATTTAGTCCATCGGGACTAATTCCATCTACGGCCTTTTTGTTGAAAACACACCTAACTTGCACACACCAGCTTATCTCACACGTGTCTGGAATCACCCACGACACTCGTTAAGCAAACTCTAAGTGGGGAGGCTACAACCTCGCGTAGCATGGGATCAAATTTATATCGCGCGCTCTAAGGGGTGGCCTCCCCTCTCGGTCCCAACCGGAAACACCCATGCCCCCGGACCAGGTGGCCTGCCTACCAGCTACAACCGGTATCTTCCACCAGGGCCTCTCTATACGGTGTGTGCTAGAAAGAGGTTGACAACTTACTGAACCGCTGTAGAGACGAGTGGTAGTACGAAACAAGTATGGGGGTTACTGGAACAAGACTCGATCTACGGTCGACTCAGGAGGTTCAAGTATTCCCTGCATGATTTAGTATAACAAATAAGTTTCACTCAATAGATTCACCTCTCATATCACCTTACCATGCCATACCAGACATAACCGTCCCGACGGAGACCGGTGACAAACTCATGCCTACCCAAGGCAGAGGTTTTCCCGGGTTCCTGCCGGTATGCATGCAAGAGACATGAGGGTGATTATCATCACAAGTGTGTTCATTTCCAATAGCATGGAATCAATAACATGCACCCATGCATATGATCATATCACATGAAATAACAAGTCCTTCGAAATGCGGTGGTGTTATAAATGCATCAACGATCACACCAAAAATATTATGCCGGGATTCAGAATGCTTGCCTACAATATGTGGAAAGGCAGGGTGCTCTCCAAACTTTTGAAAGTTTCTTCTCTCTCCAAAAAATCCTATTTGAAAATATATTTGAATTAACACACACTTCAAAAACAGAACAAAAAAGTTGATTGAAATTTTTTCGAATAAATCTTAAAATAAACTAGATCAAATTTGAAGAAGGTAGGAAAAAGAATCAACTCATTTGGACTTATATTTAAAAAGTTAGAGCTAGTCAAAAATTTGGTCAAAATCTGTTTTTAAATAAAACAGAAAAAGAAAATGTTTCGGAGGGGAATACGCTTTCGGAGCGGGGAAAGCGTACTAGGGATAATACGCCTTCACTTAATCTCACGTGGACAGCGCGGGGTGTCGCTGACAGTGGGCCCGCCTGGCCCACTGGTCATGTTTGACCAGTCGCCGTGCGTCGTCTCCCTCCTCTGCCCGAGCGGAGCGGGGCTCCGGCGATCGTCGCCGGCGTTTGGCTGCTCCTCGCGGGCTCCAGAGGGTAGGGATGGATCCGCACGGCCGGGGCGGTCCTCCCGGTGGTCGTGGGGTTGTCGGAGGTGGAGGGAGCTGCCGGCGGCGAGCTCCGCGGCGGAGGAAAGCTTCGGTGGCGAAGTGACTTTGTGGCGGCGATGGTTCCCAATCACAATCAAGTAGTGGGAAAGGTTCATGGGAGGATGAGGAAGTTCCTGGCGAAGAGAACGGAGAGGGGGAGGTGCTGGAGGTGCCGGATTGGCCGGGGCGGTGGCGGCGGCAGGAGTTGCCGGAGATGAGGAAGGAGACCTCCCCGGGTCGAATGCGAGGCAGGGGAGCGCCATGGGGGTAGCATGAGGTCGCGTGCGTGCTCAGAGGGGCTCGGGGTGTCCATTTATAGCACGCCGAGGTCGGTTCCGCGGCGGTGGGGATAAGCTCTCTGGCGAACCGCCTCTTTGTAGCTAGGGCAACGTGGCGGCGACGAACGCTAGCGGACACCCATGTGGATGAGCTCGGGCTGTGCCGGGGCCAGGTGGCGAGCCGGGGTGGCTTGGGCGGCGCTGAACGGGGCAGGGGCTGTCGGCGGCGGCGGCGGCTAGCGCTTGGCCTGCCGAGCGCGGCGGGGGCTGCTTGGCGCGTTGCTGCGAGGAGGGGAGTGCGTGGCGTGGTGCTGCAGAGCGGGCCAAAGCCGTGGGGGCCAGTGTGTCGGCTCGGCCGCGTGGCTGCAATACGCACGCTCTGGGCGCGTCCAGTGCACGCACACCAGATGTTCGACACAATGCCGAGGCATGCTACAGGTTGCAGGTGAGGATGGGATTTACCAGATCGAGGTTAGGAGCAACGGGGAGTCTAGTGGACATGTTAGTTTGATTAGAGGTGCAAGTTCACAGTGCAATGCCAAAACTCATGTCAAAACTCGTCATGCTCTCCAGGTGTTTGACAAAATGCCACATGCACTTAGGCAGGTCTTGGGGTGGCCAAAAACTCCAGATGGGGGTCTCTTTAGATGCAAAAGAGAGTGGTGAGGTTAGTTGGACAAAAGGGGAAACTTGCTAGTGCAAGTTTTACAAAACCCCAATTCTGGATAGGAAATAATTGACATTATTTCATGAACCAAAAATGATCCAAATGGTGCATGCTCCTGGACTTAAGGGTTTAACATGAAGGACTACAAGTAGGAGAAAAGATCAAGGGTTAAAGAGCAAGTAAAAACATGGTTGCTGTACAAACCATCAAGTTGGACCAGAATGGAAAGGAGGTTGATTCACTCAAACTTTTCAAAGAACAACCCTGGATTTTTGCACAAAGTGGAATAATATGTTCCTACTGACCTCCCCTAATTTTGGTAGGAGTATTAAAGAAATATTTAAATAGGTTGTAGTGCAAAATGCACTCTGGACCAGAGAAGAAAAATTGAGTGCAGGGCTGAAAATATTTCATGAATGAAATATATGTTTGCATAAAAGTGATTTAAAAACATAACCTGACATCTCCAAATTTTTGTGGAAATTTTAAGTGAATCTATCAAATGGTTGTAGTTCAAATATGGTCAATTAACCTTGAAAACCCATTTTCAAGAAAAATAAAGATCAAGCAACTTAATTATTTAATTAGTTATACTGATAAAAGGAAAGTTTTTCTTGAGAGGTTAAATAAGCCCAACAACATTTTTGAAAAGTTTTCTTTTTGGAAAAACTCATCATAACAGGGAAGGAAATGATTTAAAAAAAATCAAAGTGGAGCTCAAAAATTCAAAGTTTTAAATCCTGGCAAAAATTTTAATTTAATAAAACAAGGCCAAATTTTGGGGGTGTCACAACCCACACCTGCTGTTATTCTCCGGCGACGGCAGACGAACCAATCAACCCTCGTACAGTTGTACTCCCCTCCGCATGGGAAACAACTGCCGAGTCTTCCCTGCCTCTGTGTCGTTCCCTTCCTAGTCCTCGCTGTCGTCCATCTCCCTGGTGCTCTCGGTGCGGCCTGGTCAACGTGGTCAACGACCGACATGCATCTGAAGTGGACTATACGTGGAGAGGGTGACAGCTGGGTCCACGGCCGCACGCAAGGAATTACGCGCAAAATAATGATTCCTCCACCTGACACCTGGGACCCACCGAAAGGGCCTCTGTATTTCGCGAAAAAACGTTACCACCGCTGACAGCTTGGACGTGCCGGCTATATCTAAGCACGCAAGGAAGTGCCTCCTTATTACGCACAAAAAAGGAATACTCCCCCTGCTAGCTGGGACCCAGTATAGTGGCAGGCTGACTTGTGGGCCTACTAAGTTGACAGGGATGGAGGGCTTTGTCAACTTAGTCAATACTCCAGTGACAGTACGATGTCCATTCAACCTCTGGTCTACGTTCTCCAGCCGCCCAAAGCAGCGCCGGTCGTGCCGCATGCTCCTGCCTCCCGTGGCCGGCTGTGATACCGCGGAGGCCGCACTGCCCCTTACTACTCCCACCGCTAGCCAGGCCATCCCTCTACTCACCCACACCCCCTGTTATTCCGTGGCGACGGCAGCCTCACACCGCAGCCAAACCAGTGAACCCTCGTACTCCTCTTCGCGTGGTCATCCACTGCTGCGTCTTCCCTGGCTCCGCGTCGTCCCCTTCCTAGGTCTCGCCATCGTCTACCGCTGTGGTGCTCTCGGCACGACGTGGTCAATGTGGTTAACGACCGACTTCCATCGGAAGAGTACTGTGCGTGGAGAGGCTGACAGCTGGGTCCCAGCTACAAGGAAGTGCCTCCTTATTACGCGCAAAATAATTATTCATCCACCTGACAGCGGGGACCCACCGGACGGGCCACCGTATTTCGTGAAAAAAACGTTTCCCCCCTGACTGTTGGGACCCACCAGCTACACCTTCATGCGCAAGGAAGTGCGTCCGGGCAAAAGAAAACGATTCGCCCCCTGACTGCTGGGACCCACCAGCTACATCTTCGCACGCAAGGAAGTGCGTGACAGTTGGGACCCACCTGGTCAAAGCATATGTAGCATTGTCATTATGGTCGCGAACGTGTACGTACATATATACTAGTCGATGTATAGGCGCGCACGTGTCGTAGTAGAGGCCCGTATTAGAGGCGCGCGCGTAGCATGTACACGTACGTACAACGGCCAGTGTGCAAGAAAGAAAATACGGCCACATAAGGGGTGGGGTCTCGAACGCCTACTCGCGCTTACGAATGGCCAAGGCTCGTGTACATGGCTAGGTCAGAACGGAGAAATAGTGTCGTCGTCGTGTTCATGGGGAGCCAACCGGCTAGGTATGAACGGGATGCATCGTCCTATTCATCGGGAGGGCTTGGACGGAACAGGCGGTGGAAACGAGGCCTAGCGTACCACAGAACCAAGGAAACGGCCTTGTGTTCGACCGGCCACGTTCGAAACAGGATCCTGTTCATCGCGAGGGGTCTGGCGTATTGCAAAACGGAGGAAACGGACCTCCTATGGTCGAAACGGGAGTCTTGTTGATCGGGAGGGGTGTGGCGTACCGCAACGGACGAAACAGACTTATGTTGGAGCGCTACGGTCGAAACGGGGGTCCTGTTCATCGGGAGGGGTGTGGCGCACCGTAAAAAGGATCAAATGGACTTGTGTTGGAGCGCTACGGTCGAAACGGGGGTCCTGTTCATCGGGAGGGGTGTGGCGTACCGCAAAACAGGACTCCACGGGATACTGTTCATCTCCACCGTGACCTCGTCTAGCCTCCACGGGCTACCGTCGACCTCCTCCAGCCTCCACGGGCTCCTGTTCATTTAGCCTCCACCATGCGCTACTCCACCGGCTACTATTCAACCACCCCTCCACGGGCACCCCTTCACCGTCTACTGTTCATCCAGCGCTCGACGGGGTTGTCCTGTTCATCTAGAGACAACACCACGTGGTCCTGCATCCACCCCCACCGCTCACTGTTCATCCAACCCCCCCCCCCCCCCCTGCAACGCTCACTATTCATCCAATCGATCGGCTTCAGTTAGCAGCAGTTGCGAAGGAATCACTCGATCGGGTTCAATTAACAGCCATCGATCAATCGCTCGGGTTCAGTAACGCGTAGCCTACACTGCAATCGCTCGGGTTCGGTTAGAGCCCAACGCCTCGCTCAGGTTCAGTTAGAGCCAACGCCTCGCACACACGCGCATACGTGTACGAGGGAAATGCGCATCGCTCGGCCCCCAACCACCCACCGTAACCGTCGGTGTACAAAAGTAGGGGCTCCCCTTTTGACCCCTTTACTTGTGCACGGGTAGTCAGAGCCACGCGCCATGTCCGCACATAGCAGGGCAAAAGGAGGGAAGCTGGAGAAAAGCCGAAGGCTCTAGACAAATGAGGCAAAATCAAGGACCAAGGCCAAAAAGTGCAGTTGGACGAAGTAGGTTTCCCCGGCAAGACCCTTGCTGGGGGCAACCTCAGCAGTCCCAGCAAGGCCCTTGCCGGGGCAGCTCGCCCACACCGGCAGAGCGAGCCACCCTTGAACCCACGGCCTCCAATGTCAACAACCACGTTGGACCAGGGTTCGGGAGGCACCTCCGTGGTGGCATGTAGATCTTTGTGAAGACATAGAATGCCCAAGATCAGGTGGGGGTTGAGGGGCAACAATCCTCACCGAAGACCCTTACCGAAGAAATCCACAAGACCCCCGGCAAGATCCTTGCCGGGGACGCCAGCACGCCATGGCAAGACACTTGCCGGGCCACCCGGCAAGACCCTTGTCGGAGGCGACAGCAGGGCCACTGCCAGGCCCGCACCAACCCCGCGCCCCGCAACTGTAGTAGGGATTCTTGTGATCCCATAGGTGTCGTTTCCCACCGACATCCTTGGCGCGCCAGGTAGGGGCGCAATTGTGAGAATCTGGTCTAGCAGTTGACCTAGTTGTTCTTCATTGCCATGGCTCCCAAGAAGAAGACGACCACGGTGATCGGTTCGTCCGAGACCGGATTGCCAGTACCGGTGCGGACCAGTAGCGGACAGTCGCGGAGAGAACCCATGGCACGGCCCGCGAACATCCACATCACTCTGGCGGTCCAGGCCTGCCGAGCGGCATTTTTCGCACGCTAGGCGATGAGCCACCAGTCGCGGGCTCCAGAGACGGAGTCGGGCCCCCCGCAGGCGGCGCGGGGCCCTCTAGGGGCGCCGTCATCCTGCCAGACGGCGGCGCGGCGACCTCCAAGACGCCAACACTGGCGCCCACGGTGCGCTGTTCTCAGGTCGTGCGTGACGAGCAGCGCCGCCCTGCTGGTTACCCTGGGCGCCGTCCTGGGAAGAGTCCCATGCGCCCTTCACATGATGAGGAAGGTCAGCATGCGCGCCAAGGTGCTGACGGAGATGGCGAACGTCTGCGGGGCCATGACGCGACTCCTTCTAACGCGGTTAGAAGTCGAGGCGCATCACGGTCCACACAACTTTCGCCACCACCCACGCTAGTAGAAGACATGGCACGCGCACAACTGCTCCTAGATTTTCCTCCCGCCACGGAGAAGCTCAACGAATGGAGGGCCACCATCCGGAGCCTCGTTGGCATCGCTAACAACGATGAGTTGCGGCCGGCGGGACCCATAGGCCGTCGATCCATCGGGCCACCGCATGCCAGCAGAGGCTGGGCCGGAGGCGATGCGGCCACGGTGCACTCCCCTCCTCCATCCCGACCACCGCGGGTGTCGGTCCGTCGTGACGACGCTCGTGATGATATCTCCATAGCATCGTCCGACCCGCGAACCCATCGCAACCAACACTAAGTTCTTCAGGAACGAGTTCATGAAGACACTCGAGCCACCATCGAGCGCCGGTGTGACGCGCGCCACCAGTCGGACAGGCAGGCAGGGCCCACTACGGACCACCCAACATTGGGAGGCTATGGTGGCCTACCTTACGAGGTAGGTTGTTCGGCTTTCTCCCATGAGCTGCGGTAGTTCCAGTGGCCCTCCCACCGCACGTTGAAGCCCGACGTTGGCGAAAAGTACAATGGCAAGACTCACCCGTCGGAGTTCCTCAGCATCTACACCATCGCGATGCAAGCTGCTGGGGCCCGCGACGACAAGGTGCTTGCCAATTACTTTTTGTTGGCACTCAAGCCCAATGTTATGTCATGGTTGATGCACTTGCCGGTAGACTCCATTTCTTCTTTGGCGGATCTGTTTGTTGGCGCCTTTATCGAAGGCCACCAAGCTCATGGCCAGGCGAGTGATCTCCATATCATCCCCCAGAAGGAAGGAGAAAACTTGCGCAAGTACATCCAAAGGTTCAGCCGACTTCAGTACAACATCGCCGACGTTCATCCTACCGCCGTGATCAGTGCATTCCATTAGAATGTGCGCAATCATAAGATGCATGGAGAGATGGCGATGAACAAGGTCAGAGATGTGGACGAACTTTATGTTTTGGCCGATCAGTGCACTCGCGCCGAGGAGGGAAGGAAGTACCCCAGCAAAGACGCCGGCACGGAAACCGACTCCACGGATGATGCCACCACCCCGGCGAAGATGGGCCGGCGCCGTAACAGGAAGCACAGGAGTAAGACCATGCTTGCCGTCGAGGGATCTGACGATACCGGCGCCAGCAAGAAACCCAAGGCAAGTGACCCCGGCAAGGAGGTTGCCGGGTGTGCCGCTTGCCGGGCCTTGGCGGCTGCGGACAAACCAGGGGGCTCCGACAAGCAGTAGTGCAAGATCCATCGCACCGAAGGCCACGATCTCCAGAAGTGCGGGCAAGTAGAGCTGCTCGCTAAGAAGCAGAAAGCCGAATACGAACAGCGGGACAAGGAGAAAGGCCAAGAAGGTGCCGAAGGATCCGACAAGAAACGTGGCGGCCAAGGGGGCCGCTGCGGCAGGAGAGGCCCATCAGGGGCCGCGACAAGAAGCAGGAAGACGATGATCATGATGAGGATGATGAGTCCGGCGACCACGAGTTTCAGAAAGCCACAGAAGCCATGTGCGTCGACGGTGGCGCCTTGCTTCATAGCTCCCACTGCCAGCTCAAGTAGTGGGCGTGTGAGATCACAATGGTGGAGCCATCGATCGACGCATGGAAGCTGCTGAGGTGGTCCAGCACGCCTATCATCTTTGACACCAAGGACCACCCTGACCGCACTACTGCAGTCGGGTGCTTGCCGTTGTTGGTCTCACCAACAATCCGCAACCTCAAGGTGACGAAGATGCTGGTAGACGGCGGGGCCGGTCTGAATTTGATCTTGCCTGTTGTGATCAAGAGGCTGCAAATCCCTGATGGAGACCCCAAGGAGACGGGCACGTTCCAAGGGGTCCACCCGAGGAGGAGCCATCCGAAAGGAAAGGTCACGCTGCCCGTGACATTTGGAGGTGAGCTGAACCACAGGACGGAGAGGATTATCTTCGATGTAGCCGAGATCCCCTTGCCCTACAACGGGATCCTCGGCCGCCCGGCACTAGCCAAGTTCACGGCGGCTTCACATTATGCCTACAACATGCTGAGGATGCCCGGGACGATGAACATCATCACCGTCCCCTCCGACAAGAAGGATGCGTTGATTTGCGCCGACCAACTCTACCGGGAGGCAGTTGCAGCAGTTGCCGCCAAGGCACCTGGTCCTACCGACGGAGCCCCGGGAGGGAAGAAGACCGGCGACACCCCTCGCACCTACTCCGGCAAGCGCACCTCTCTAGGGTGTTGCGCTCCCATTGAGGAAGTGCCAGAGAGCTCCACCGGCAAGAGCAAGAAGTCGAGAGCTGCACCACCAGAGACCAAGAAGGTGCCCGTAAAGGAGGACGACTCGGGGGGGCTTTCACCATAAGCTCCACCCTCGACAGTAAATAGGAAAGCGAGCTCGTCACTTTCCTACGGGCAAATGTCGATGCGTTTGCATGGCAAGCCTCTGACATCCCCGACGTTCCCAGTGAAGTGACTGAGCACCATCTTGATGTCTGTCCTCATGCACGGCCCGTCAAGCAGAAGGTCAGGAAGCAACCTCTAGAATAACAGGAGTTCATCACGGAGGAGATCAGAAGACTAGAGGCGGCATGCTTGGTAAGAGGAGTGGTCCATCCGACGTGGTCCATCCGATGTGGTAGTGGTGCGCAAGGAAAACAGGAAGTGGAGACTGTGTATTGATTACACAGACATAAATAAGGCTTGTCCAAAGGATCCCTTCCTATTACCGCACATTGACCAGATTGTTGACACCACGACTGGGTGTGACCTGTTATCATTCCTCGACGCCTACTCGGGATACCACCAGATCTTCATGATGAAAGAGGACGAGGAGAAGACAACATCCATCACCCCATGTGATACGTATTGCTTTTTACGGATGCCTTTCGGGTTGAAGAGTGCTGGCTCAACCTTTGCAAGAGCAGTCCAAATTGGTTTTGAGCCCCAGCTACATAGAAATATGGAAGCTTATATGGATGACATAGTGGTCAAAACCAAGGACAAAGCAACACTTGTGCAAGATCTGGAAGAAAACATTTGCAAACCTGCGCAAGATCAACCTCAAATTGAACCCTGAGAAGTGTGTCTTCGGTGTTTCATCTGGCAAGCTTCTCGGATTGTTTGTGTCCCAGCATGGGATTGAAGCAAACACAGATAAGATCAAGGACACTGAGCAGATTGAGGCACCCAAATGGATCAAGGACGTGTGTTGCCGCCATGAGCTGATTCATCTCCAAGTCTGGGGAGCGTGCCCTTCCTGCTTTCAAGATCTTGAAGAAAACGGGGCCAATAGAGTGGACCCCGGAGGCTGACGCAGTGCTGGAGGATTTTAAGAAATACCCCTCCTCTACCTTGCTACCTCTTGAGAACTGCGTTGGATTTCCCCGAAGAGGAGAGGATGATGCAGTAAAGTAGCGTAAGTATTTCCCTTAGTTTTTGAGAACCAAGGTATCAATCCAGTAGGAGACCACGCACAAGTCCCTTGTACCTACAAAAAATGATAGCAACTCGCAACCAACGCTAAGGGGTTGTCAATCCCTTCACGATCACTTACGAGAGTGAGATCTCATAGAGATAAAATTTTTGGTATTTTTGATAGATAGATGCAAAGTAAAAGTAAAGGAAAAGTAAAAACAAAGCAAGTAAATAAAGTGATATAGATTGATATGATGAGAATAGACCCGGGGGCCATAGGTTTCACTAGTGGCTTCTCTCAAGAGCATAAGTATTCTACGGTTGGTGAACAAATTACTGTTGAGCAATTGACAGAATTGAGCATGGTTATGAGTATATCTAGGCAATGATCATGTATATAGGCATCACGTCCAAAACAAGTAGATCGAAACGATTCTACATCTACTACTATTACTCCACTCATCGACCGCAATCCAGCATGCATGTAGAGTATTACATAAAAACAGAGTAACGCTGTAAGCAAGATGTCATGATGTAGAGGGATAAATTCATGCAATATGATAAAACCCCATCTTTTTATCCTCGATGGCAACAATACAATACGTGCCTTGCAACTCTTTCAGTCACTGAGTAAGGACACCGCAAGATTGAACCCAAAGCTAAGCACTTCTCCCATTGCAAGAACTACCAATCTAGTTGGCTAAACCAAAAAAATATAATTTGAAGAGACTTGCAAAGATAACTCAATCATACATAAAAGAATTCAGAGAAGAATCAAATATTTCCATAGATAATACTGGATCATAAACCACAATTCATCGGTCTCAACAAACACACCGCAAAAAGAATATTACATCGAATAGATCTCCACGAGAGAGGGGGAGAACATTGTATTGAGATCCAAAAAGAGAGAAGAAGCCATCTAGCTACTAGCTATGGACCCGAAGGTCTGAAGTAAACTACTCATCACTTCATCGGAGGGGCTACGGTGATGATGTAGAAGCCCTCCGTGGTGGATGCCCCCTCCAGCGGAGCTCCAGAACAGGCCCCAAGATGGGATCTCGTGGATACAGAAGGTTGCGACGGTGGAATTAGGTTTTTGGCTCCTGTTCTGATTGTTCGGGGATACGTAGGTATATATAGGAGTAAGGAGTACGTCGGTGGAGCTCCGAGGGGCCCACGAGTTAGGGGCGTGCCCGGGGGGGGGGGCGCCTCCCACCCTCGTGACCTCCTCGGAGACTTCCTGGAGTAGGGTCCAAGTTTCCTGGATCACGTTCGGTTGGAAAATCACGATCCCGAAGGTTTCATTCCGTTTGGACTCCGTTTGATATTCTGTTTCTTCGAAATACTAAAAAAGGCAAAGAACAACAATTCTAGGTTGGGCCTCCGGTTAATAGGTTAGTCCCAAAAGTAATATAAAAGTGGAAAATAAAGCCCAATATAGTCCAAAACAGTAGTAGCATGGAGCAATAAAAAATTATAGATACGTTGGAGACGTATCAAGCATCCCCAAGCTTAATTCCTGCTCGTCCTCGAGTAGGTAGATGATAAAAAAGAATTTTTGATGCGGAGTGATACTTTGGCATAATTTCAATGTAAATATTCTTAATTGTGATATGAATATTCAGATCCGAAAGATTCAAGACAAAAGTTCATATTGACACAAAAATAATAATACTTCAAGCATACTAATCAAACCAATCATGTCTTCTCAAAATAACGTGGCAAAAGAAAGGTCATCCCTACAAAATCATATAGTTAGGCTATGCTTCATTTTCGTCAGACAAAGATGTTCCCAACTTCTATACCCGCGATGACAAGCCATGCAATTGTTTCATACTTAAATAATCTCAAACTTTTTCAACCTTCACGCAATACATGAGCGTGAGCCATGGATATATCACTATGGGTGGAATAGAATATGATGATGGGGATTGTGTGGAGAAGGCAAAAAAGGAGAAAGTCTCACATCGACTAGGCGTATCAACGGGCTATGGAGATGCCCATCAATAGATATCGATGTGAGTGAGTAGGGATTGCCATGCAATGGATGCACTAGAGCTATGAATGCTCAACAAAAGAAAACTAGTGGGTGTGCATCCAACTTGCTTGCTCACGAAGACCTATGGCATTTGAGGAAGCCCATCGTAGGAATATACAAGCCAAGTTTTATAATGAAAAATTCCCACTAGTATAAAAAAGACAATTTATGAGACTCACTACATGAGGAACAAGGTGCTACTTTGAAGCACAATATATGAGACTCACTACACGAAAAACTAGGTGCTACTTTGAAGCACAAGTGTGGAAAAAGAGATAGTAGCATTGCCCTTTCTATTTTATATTTTTTTGGGCCTTTCTTTTTTTTCTTTTTTTGTCCTTTCTCTTTTTTTGGGCAATGCTCTAATAATGATGATGATCACACTTCTATTGATTACAACACAAGGACTACAACTCGAAACTTAGAACAAGATATGACTCTATATGAATGCCTCCGGCGGTGTATCGGGATAGTGCAATGAATCAAGAGTGACATGTATGGAAAATAATGCATGGTGGATTTGCCACAAATACGATGTCAACTACAAGATCATGCAATGGCAATATGACAAAACTAATGCATGCCATGATGATGGTGGTGGAAGTTGCATGGCAATATATCTCGGAATGGCTATGGAAATGCCATGATAGGTAGGTATGGTGGCTGTTTTGATGAAGATATAAGGAGGTTTATGTGTGATAGAGTATATCGTATCACGGGGTTTAGATGCACCGGCGAAGTTTGCGCCAACACTCAAGGTGAGAAAGGGCAATGCACGGCACCGAAGAGGCTAGCAAAGGTGGAAAGGTGAGAGTGCGTATAATCCATGGACTCAACATTAGTCAAAAGAACTAATATACTTATTACAAAAATTTAGAAGTCATAAAAAATTCAAGTACTACGCATATGCTCCCAGGGGGATAGATTGGTAGGAAAAGACCATCGCTTGTCCCCGACCGCCAATCATAAGGATGCACAAGCCAGGTACACTTCATGTTTCAAATTTGTTACACAACTTTAACCATACGTGCATGCTACGGGACTTGCAAACTTCAACACAAGTATTTCTCAAATTCATAATCACCCAACTAGCATGACTTTTATATTATCACTTCCATATCTCAAAACTATTATCAAGCATCAAACTTATCTTAGTATTCAATTCACTCAAAAGAAAGTTTCACATATCTTGAACACCAAGTATATTAACATTAAGCAAATTACCATGGTATTAAAGACTCTCAAAATAATCTAAGTGAAGCATGAGAGATCAAATAGTTTCTTTAAAACAAATCCACCACCATGCTCTAAAAGATCTGAGTGAAGTACTAGAGCAAAAATTATCACGCTCAAAAGATATAAGTGAAGCACTATGAGCAAAACTATCAAGCTCAAAAGATATAAGTGAAGCACATAGAGTATTCTAAAAAATTCCAATTCATGTATGGCTCTCTCAAAAGATGTATACAGCAAGGATGATTGTGGTAGACTAACAAGCAAAGACACAAATAATACAAGACGCTCCAAGCAAAACACATATCATGTTGGTGAATAAAAATATAGCTCCAAGTAAATTAACGATGGAAGTGGACGAAAAGAGGGGATGCCTTCCGGGGCATCCCCAAGCTTTGAATTTTTGGTGTCCTTGGATTATCTTGGGGGTGCCATGGGCATCCCCAAGCTTAGGCTCTTGCCACTCCTTGTTCCATAATCCATCAAAAGAATTCACCCAAAACTTGAAAACTTCACAACACAAAACTCAACAGAAATTTCGTGAGCTCCGTTAGAGAAAGAAAACAAAAGACTACTTCAAGGTACTGTAATGAACTCATTATTTATTTATATTGGTGTTAAACCTACTGTATTCCAACTTCTCTATGGTTTATAAACTAATTTACTAGCCATAGATTCATCAAAATAAGCAAACAACACACGAAAAACAGAATCTGTCAAAAACAGAACAGTCTGTAGCAATCTGTAACTAACGCAAACTTCTGGAACTCTAAAACTTCTACCAAAATAGGAAGTCCTGGAAAATTTTCTCAATGATCAGAAGCAAAAAGTATCAACGCAAAAGCACGTTCCTGTGATTTATCATAACTAAATTCGTGCGCGCAAAGTTTCTGTTTTTCAGCAGAATCAAATCAACTATCATCGTAGGTTATCCTATAGGCCCTACTTGGAAAAAACACTAATTAAAACATAAAACCACATCCAAACAGAAGTTTATTCCTAAACAGAAGAAAAAACCAAAAACACGAAATAAAATTGGGTTGCCTCCCAACAAGCGCTATCGTTTAACACCCCTAGCTAGGCATAAAAGCAAGGATAGATCTAGGTATTGCCATCTTTGGTAGGCAATCCATAAGTGGCTTGCATGATAGATTCATATGGTAATTTTATTTTATTTCTAGGGAAGTGTTCCATATCCTTCTTTAAGGGAAATTGGAATCTAATATTCCCTTCCTTCATGTCAATAATTGCACCAATCGTTCTAAGGAAAGGTCTACCAAGAATAATAGGACATGAAGGATTGCAATCTATATCAAGAACGATAAAATCTACGGGCACATAATTCCTATTTGCAACAATAAGAACATCATTATTTCTTCCCATAGGTTTTTTAATAGTGGAATCCGCAAGATGCAAGTTTGGGGAGCAATCATCAAAATCACGGAAATCTAGCAAATCACATAAAGTTTTGGGTATAGTAGAGACACTAGCACCCAAATCACACAAAGCATGAAACTTAAAATCTTTAATTTTAATTTTAATAGTAGGTTCCCGCTCATCATAGAGTTTTCTAGGGATAGAAACTTTCAACTCAAGTTTTTCTTCATAAGATTGCATCAAAGCATCAATAATATGTTCGGTAAAGGCCTTTTTTGACTATAAGCATGAGGAGAATCTAGCACGGATTGCAACAAGGAAATACAACCAATCAAAGAGCAATTTTCATAATTAAATTCCTTGAGATCCAAAATAGTGGGTTTAGCAACATCACGGTTTTTATTTATTTCAATCCCACTTTCATCAATTTCATCATCAAGATCTAGAAACTCCGAGTTCTTAGAACGCCTTCTAGGTAAAGGAAGACAATCTTCAGATTCATCAGGATTCATATTGCAAAACAAAGATTTAATGGGGGACACATCAATAACTTTTAAATCTTCACCTTGATTTTTATAAGAATTCGGTTTAGCGGCCATCTTATTGACTAAGGTAGCTTGCATATTCGAAATTTCAGCGGTCATCTTTGCAAGACGAGCAATTTGGGCCCTTATACCATCAAATTCTTTAGACATATCATCGAGTTCTCTATTCATAAAGCTCATAAAACTTTTTGTTCCTTAAGTTCGTTTCTAAAGAAATTACTGTGCTCAAATTGCAAAACCATAAACTTTCTAACATTGCTTTCGATCTCCTCTAGCCTTTTAAGGTGAAGATCACCAAATCTAGGTAGAGCCATGACAACAAATAGGAAGACTAACACACGAGCAAGCAGAAAGGCAAAGGAAAAAGGCAAACGGGAAAGAGAGGTGGAGATTGGGAAAGAGAGGGCAAATAAAACGGTAAGGGTGAAGTGGGGGAGAGGAAAACAAGAGGCAAATGGGAAATAATGTAATGCGAGAGATAGGGATTGCGATGGGTACTTGGTATGGTTGACTTGCTTGCGTGAGCCTCCCCGGCAACGTTGCCAGAAATTCTTCTTGCTACCTCTTGAGCACTGCGTTGGATTTCCCCAAAGAGGAGAGGATGATGTAGTAAAGTAGCGTAAGTATTTCCCTCAGTTTTTGAGAACCAAGGTATCAATCCAGTAGGAGACCACGCACAAGTCCCTCGTACCTACACAAATCGATAGCAACTCGCAACCAACACTTAGGGGTTGTCAATCCCTTCACGATCACTTATGAGAGTGAGATCTGATAGAGATAATATTTTTGGTATTTTTGATAGATAGATGCAAAGTAAAAGTAAAGGCAAAGTAAAAACAAAGCAAGTAAATAAAATGATATAGATTGATATGATGAGAATAGACCCGGGGGCCATAGGTTTCACTAGTGGCTTCTCTCAAGAGCATAAGTATTCTACGGTGTGTGAACAAATTACTGTTGAGCAATTGACAGAATTGAGCATAGTTATGAGTATATCTAGGCAATGATCATGTATATAGGCATCACGTCCAAAACAAGTAGGTCGAAACGATTCTACATCTACTACTATTACTCCACTCATCGACCGCTATCCAGCATGCATCTAGAGTATTAATTCAAAACAGAGTAACGTTGTAAACAAGATGACATGATGTAGAGGGATAAATTCATGCAATATGATAAAAACTCCATATTGTTATCCTCGATGGCAACAATACAATACGTGCCTTGCAACTATTTCTGTCACTGAGTAAGGACGCCGCAAGACTGAACCCAAAGCTAAGCACTTCTCCCATTGCAAGAACTACCAATCTAGTTGGCCAAACCAAAAAGATAATTCGAAGAGACTTGCAAAGATAAATCAATCATACATAAAGAATTCAGAGAAGAATCAAATATTTTCCATAGATAATACTGGATCATAAACCCACAATTCATTGGTCTCAACAAACACACCGCAAAAAAGAAGATTACATCAAATAGATCTCCACGAGAGAGGGGGAGAACATTGTATTGAGATCCAAAAAGAGAGAAGAAGCCATCTAGCTACTAGCTATGGACCTGAAGGTCTAAAGTAAACTACTCACACTTCATCGGAGGGGCTATGGTGATGATGTAGAAGCCCTCCGTGGTGGATGCCCCCTCCGGCGGAGCTCCGGAACAGGCCCCAAGATGGAATCTCATGGATACAGAAGGTTGCGGCGGTGGAATTAGGTTTTTGGCTCCTGTTCTGATTGTTCGGGGATACGTAGGTATATATAGGAGGAAGGAGTACGTCGGTGGAGCTCCGAGGGGCCCACGAGGTAGGGGGGCGTGCCCAGGGGGGCGCCTCCCACCCTCGTGACCTCCTCGGAGACTTCTTGGAGTAGGGTCCAAGTCTCCTGGATCACATTCGGTTGGAAAATCACGATCCCGAAGGTTTCATTCCATTTGGACTCCATTTCATATTCTGTTTCTTCGAAATACTGAAAAAGTCAAAAAAACAACAATTCTGGGCTGGGCCTCCGGTTAATAGGTTAGTCCCAAAAGTAATATAAAAGTGGAAAATAAAGCCCAATATAGTCCAAAACAGTAGAAAAAGTAGCATGGAGCAATCAAAAATTATAGATACGTTGGAGATGTATCATACCCGAGTGCTGGTTGTGCCCAAACCACAAGAACCATTGCTGCTGTATCTAGCGGCAACAAATCAAGTGGTTAGCGCCGCACTAGTGGCATCGAGAGAGGTCGACGAGGAGGCAGTAGCAGTGGCAGAGTCAACAGATGGCATGCTAGAACCCTTTTTGGTAGGGCTCGATCCTGGCAAGACTGAGTCCCCGGCAGAGGCTGACGCCAATGCGACATGACCCACGCGACCGGGTGAAGAGGTGCAGAAGAAGAAAATGGTGCAACACCCAGTTTACTTCGTCAGCTCCCTCTTGCAGGGGGCTAGGTCGAGGTACTCAGTTGTGCAAAAGCTGCTCTTCGGCCTTCTTATGGCCTCGAGGAAGCTGCACCATTACTTCCAAGCGCATGAGATCACAGTGGTCACCCGCCTCCCATTGCAGCGGATACTGCATAACCCAGATGCAACGAGGAGGATCGTAGAATGGGCCCTGGAGTTGTCAAATTTCGGTTTAAAGCTTGAAAGTACCTCAATGATTCAGAGCAGAGTCTTGGCAGAGTTTGTTGCAGAATGGACCTAAACGCCCGACGAAGAGGCGCAGTGATGCAACCCCGTCTTCGGAGAAGAGGGAGTACAAGGGGAGGTCCGATCTTCACGGCGTAGGATCGATAAATGGATGGGGATAACTAGGTGCAAGTAGCCGGAAAATGGAAAATAAGAGATTATGACCCGACGAGGAGGAGGCTCACTGAAGCTTGGATTCCGAACATTCGCCGATCCACAACCCGCAATACTACCCCACACAACCACACTCAAGTCGTGGAGCACGGGATAGGTGCAATCCGCAAGGGAAACCACGAACTCTAATCCACACAACACGATCTAGTCGTGGAGCACGAATTAGGAGCAATTTCTCAAGGAATCACGAGAATAAGGATAACAAGAGCTCTCCAATCTCAGGAGGAGTCGATGTCTTTGGTCTTTGATAGAAATGGCAAAAGTCCCCAACGAAGGGAAGAGCTAGCCTATTTATAATCGGGACAACCCCCTGGATAGGTGTGAAAGAAACTAGCTTCTGGAACCAGCTTAGGTGTGAAAGTGAACCAGCTTTGTTTGACTAAATGGCTTCAAGACTTAATGAGGTAGCTTCTAGAATACTCTCGTTGGAGGTGGTTGGCAGTTCCCGACCAAACATTGTTCACTGGAGTCGAACAATGTTTCCTTCAGCAGCAAACTCAAGTTCTGGGAACCTTTCGCAAGTTGGAATATGCAAACTCGTAGAAAACATTGTGTCGTCAGAATCGGAACAATGTTTCTTCAACAGACAACTCATTCTTCATGAATCCCTAACTTTGTTTCGTCGCCATAAAACATTGTTTTGCACGGACTGAAATGTGTTTGGCCTTCTTCGTATTGCACCTGGGTTCAACCAACAACAAAGGAGGTGAAGGCACAACCATGTTTTCAAGGTCAATAGATAAACTTAAGTTAGCGTTGTCCTGATCATGTGTTTGCAATGCGTGACTTCTAGTGATTGGACCGTTGATGATTTTTGGTGTGGTATCCATGGCCGGGATGTCCTCATCATCCTCCCCTCTTGAAAAGGAGTCATCCTCGACTCTAAGGGTAGAATAGCTTTCATGTCCTTATCATCCTCCCTCTCTTGAAAAGGAGTCGTCCTCGACTCTAGCTGGTCATCACACAAAAGAAAACTGGCCAGTACAAAGAAACAATGCAAAGATTTTATCAAATGCTTAAGTTTCACTTTCACCTTTGCGGACTTCAAATGTTTTGCCCGACACAGCAATTCTTTCCAGCTAACATTTCACTGGATTACAAACTTGTAATCAGGCACATCCATGTTTGTATCATCCTCCCTCTCTTGAAGAAAAGTCGCCCTCGACTTCCTTCGGTCTCCAAAATAATAGCACAAGGACAATAAAAAAATATTGACCAAGAAAAAGTCAAATAAGCATATTCAGTTTTTAGTTTTATTGGCTTCTTGATGGTTTCTTTATGATTAACAAAAG
Source organism: Triticum aestivum (assembly GCF_018294505.1). Classification (NCBI taxonomy): domain Eukaryota; kingdom Viridiplantae; phylum Streptophyta; class Magnoliopsida; order Poales; family Poaceae; genus Triticum; species Triticum aestivum. The sequence goes on from NC_057813.1 coordinate 400,953,081, forward strand.
GATATTGTTTGATGGATGACATAGCAATCATCTTTTCTCTAATTTCATCGCGCCAAAGTTTCAAGAGTTCATAAGTGCATACCTCTGGGTGCTTCAAGATGAATGATGTCTTTTCTTTTACCTCAGTGAGTACCTCCATGCCTTTTTGAAGATCACTTACCTCACATGATGTTTCTTTGATGGTGCTCCATGTGTGCCATATTTGTTGATGGATCTTATCCTCCCATCGCTGTAGAAGGGCAGCTAAGTATGATTTTTGCGTCTGCACATACTTCAAAGAAAGAGAATTTTGTGAATGGTTGGCAATTGAATAGTCTTCTCTCCCTTCAATTGGTGGATCACTCAGTTCTTTGATATTGTGTGCAAACACCTCAAGCTCAGACATGGTGGACTCCACAACTTGCGACTCCGCTCACTTTGATGGTGTGGTATAATATGTTGTGGTTCACTCATTTCTCTAATCTTGTCGTGGATTACCTCACCCTCATATTTGGTGGACTCACACAACTCACTAATTCTCTCTTGCTGAATGTTAGGTATACTTGGGTGGAGATATTCCATCTCTCTAATATCATATTGAACAATCCAATGCTCACATTTGATGAACTCACTCTCCTCACCTCTCGTATCACTCTCCTTATGTGGAATTTTGGGAAGTGAACACTCTTCCTTGCATTTGGTGGAGTCACTCAACTCACCTCTCTTGTCACTCTCAAATTGTGGGATTTTGGGATATGGACGCTCTTCCTCACATTTGGTGGAGTCACTCAACTCACCCCTCTTAGCACTCTCAATAAGTGAAATTTTTGGAAGTGGACACTCTTCCTTGCATTTGGTGAAGTCACTCAACTCTCCTCTCATATCCCTCTCAATATGTGGAATTTTAGGAAGTGGGCACTCTTCCTCCCATTTCGTGGGATCACTCAAATCACTTTTCTTATCACTCCCGAGTGGTGGGATTTTGTGATGTGTACACTCTCGCTCATGTTTTGTGGAACCACTCAACCCCCCTTTCGTGTCACTCTCAAGTTGTGAGGTTTTGTGATATGGATTCTCTCTCAGACATGGGTTTGGGAAGATTTTGTTCTCCATAAAAGCCATGGGTGGAGGATTATAAGCTCCAGCTGAAACCATGCTTCTTCTATATTGAATACGAATTCTTGGTGAAGGCACCCTCGAGGATGAAGGGTGTGGTTGCTGCCATGAAGGAGTAGTGGGACAGTCTTGGAAATTTCGGGACCGACGATTACACATGTTCTTCTTCTCCACTCTCATAGCTCGACGTACGACATCAGATATCATATCATAAGGAAATACCTCCAAAAAATCAGATATCTCAGCATTCAGCCCATGTAAGAATCTCTCCATCTTTGCTTCATCACTCTCTTGGGTTTTTGTCCGGATTAACAACTTCTCCATCTCATTATAGTACTCCTTAACAGTGCGAGAACCTTGTATAAGTCCCTTCAACCTCTTGTACAATTTCTTCTCATAGTATAATGGAACAAATCGATGCCTCATGACTCTTTTCATTGTATCCTAGTTGCAGATATAGTCACCTCCCAAAGCAAGATGATCCTTTTGCAACTGCTTCCACCAAGAAAGTGCATAGCCAGAGAACTTCTTAAGAGTGAGTTCAACTCTCTTCATTTAAGAAATCCCATGAGTATTGAAGATCTGATCACATCTCTCCTCCCATTCAAAATAAGCATTTAGATCCTCTTCTATAGTGAATGATGGAATGTGTAACTTCATCCTTGCTTGGTTGTGACAGTCATCTCCTAAACGACCATCATAGGGACTACCATGGTGACCAAAAATAGCACCACGACAAGGCGTGGAATATGACTCATCATCCACCATCTTAGCATGCTCATCATTGTGATTTGGGAACTCTTCATGGTACATGTCATCACCACCATGTGCAGCTCGTCGCCTGTGATCTGCAGCGAACCCGCGGAGGCCATGGCCTCGCCCGCAAGTTTCTCCTCCATGCAGCCCATAATCATGGGGTGCAGCAAGGTTACCTCGCCTCTATTCAATACCACCAATAGCGGTACCATCAACACGGCCACCTGCAGCTCTCCCATGACCATTGTGGTGATCTTTGTGGCCACAAGAACGATGATTGTTGTTGACTAGTGAGGCAGCGAGGCTGTGTTGGTGTTGATCCCCATTGCCCGTAAGAGGAAGACGTCCTCCAAACATCCGTTGCAAAGCTGCAGCTATAATTTCATCAATCACATCACCAAGTGTGGCTCGAGTCTTGGGGAACTCTTCTTCCATAATATTTCCTCCATGTGCACTCGAGTTGGAGACTTCCATGTTAATCTTTTGGAAGAAAGTGGCAAAGAAAAATTATATATGTGGAAAACACTCAGCTCACCTTCTTGCTTACCCAAATTCTAATGATTCCTTGGCTGCTGTGAGGAAGTAGCAAATCAGGAGTGGACGGGTGAATGAAAGGAAGGAAGCTGATGGTTTCTAGGTGGATCTGGGTGGGGTAAAAAGGGAGGGCTAGTGCTGAGATCCAATCGATGCAAACCAAATGAACAAGAAATTTTTTGTAGATCCTTGCACCATGTTTGAGATGCAACACTTGCCACTTCAACTTCTGAAATTTCTCACCCAACTGAAAATGATTGCACACTTGCTCAACACTTTCTCTTCGCTTTGTTTTTGCTCTTTTTTTCCACTCTTTTTTTTCTTTCTCTTTTTTGCTCTTTTTTCTCTCTCTTTTTTGCAACACAATAGATCCAACAACAAGACTCAAAGAAAAACAACAGCAACTTTTGATAGAACTTGGTGCAAACACAAAGAGGAAAGCAAACAACTAGATCTCAGCAACAAAGGCATGGATTTTTTTTGGATTTTTGGCTTTGGATTCTAGGATGGGGAAACCTAACTAAAAAGGATAGATCTAGAAACAAAGATACAGATCCTACCATGTAAACTATGCTCTGAATACCAGATGATGCGACCCGGTCTTCGGAGAAGAGGGAGTACAAGGGGAGGTCCGATCTTCACGGCGTAGGATCGATAAATAGATGGGAATAACTAGCTGCAAGCAGCCGGAAAATGGAAAATAAGAGATTATGACCCGATGAGGAGGAGGCTCACCGAAGCTTGCAATACGAACATTCGCCGATCCACAACCCGCAATACTACCCCACACAACCACACTCAAGTCGCAAGGGAAACCACGAACTATAATCCACACAACACGATCTAGTCGTGGAGCACGAATTAGGAGTAATTTATCAAGGAATCACGAGAATAAGGATAACAAGAGCTCTCCAATCTCAGGAGGAGTCTATGTCTTTGGTCTTTGATAGAAATGGCAAAAGTCCCAATGAAGGGAAGAGCTAGCCTATTTATAATCGGGACAACCCCCCTGGATAGGTGTGAAAGAGGACTAGCTTCTGGAACCAGCTTAGGTGTGAAAGTGAACCAGCTTTGTTTGACTAAATGGCTTCAAGACTTATTGAGGTAGCTTCTAGAATACTCTCGTTGGAGGTGGTTGGCAGTTCCCGACCAAACATTGTTCACTAGAGTCGAACAATGTTTCCTTCAGTAGCAAACTTGAGTTCTGGGAACCTTTCGCAAGTTGGAATATGCCAACTAGTACAAAACATTGTTTCGTCAGAATCGGAACAATGTTTCTTCAGCAGACAACTCATTCTTCATGAATCCCTAACTTTGTTTCGTCGCCATAAAACATTGTTTTGCACGGACTGAAATGTGTTTGGCCTTCTTCGTATTGCACTTGAGTTCAACCAACAACAAAGGAGGTGAAGGCACAACCATGTTTTCAAGATCAATAGATAAACTTAAGTTAGCGTTCACCTGATCATGTATTTGCAATGCGTGACTTCTTGTGATTGGACCGTTGATGATTGTTGGTGTGGTATCCATGGCTGGGATGTCCTCATCATCCTCCCCCTCTTGAAAAGGAGTCGTCCTCGACTCTATGGGTCGAATGGCTTTCATGTTCTTATCACGTAGGAGACCACTCTCCCCGGCAAGGAAACGAGCCGCAACTGGATCATGTACTTTGATGGGGCTTTCTCACTATAAGGCGCCGGTGCCGGTGTGCTGCTTGTCGCACCCACCGGAGAGCACCTCAAGTATGTCATCCAAATGCACTTTCCCCGTGATATGTCAACCATCAACATCGCCAAGTACGAGGGTTTGCTTGCTGGTCTCAGGATCGCGGCGGACCTCGGAGTCAAAAAGCTCATCGTTAGGGGCGACCCACAGCTATCATCAGACAGATCAACAAAGATTATCAATGCCCGTTGATGGAAGCTTGCGTAGATGAGGTGAGGAAACTGGAGGAGCGCTTTGACAGTATACAAGCGGAGCATGTCCCTCGGACAAAGAACAGCATTGCCGACTACCTATCAAAGCGTGCTGCCCTCAAGCTACATGTGGAACCAGGTACTTTTGTGTTTCAGTTAACTCAACCATCCATCGAGCCGTCATGCTGGCAGAACAAGAGGAGGAAGCTAGGCTTCGGCAAGTACTTCCCCATCGAGCTCCCCGGAGCCGCCGGCGAAGATGTTGCCGTGGGTGTCGATCCTGCCACGGGGTAACCGACTCCGGCAGAACCTCAGGTCATGGCCGTAGAGACGGCCGCTCCCGTGGCAGAAGAGATGCCTTTGGTCCTTGTCGTCGAGCCACAGGCTCCGGCATGGGCGTAGCACACCATCCAATTCCTCAAGAAAGGAGAGCTTCCTGAGGAGCAGGAAGAGGCAGAAAGAGTAGCCCTCCGATCTGCTCTGTACCAATTCTTTGATAACGTATTGTACAGAAAAAGACCGAATGGGGTGAAATTGAATTGCATCTCCTGGGAGGAAGGACTAAAGCTGTTGGCAGAGATACATGAAGGCATATGTGACTCCCACATAGGGTCGAGGGCCCTTGTCAGCAAGGGTTTCCCGCAAGGTTTCTTTTGGCCCACCGCCCTCCAGGATGCGACGGCACTAGTAACCAAGTGTGAAGTGTGTCAGTTCCATTCGAAGAAGCTTCATCAACCAGCTCAAGCACTTCAAACTATCCCTCTCTCCTGGCCCTTCTCGGTTTGGGGGGCTCAACATATTGGGCCCTTTCCCCCGTCATATCGGGGGCTTTGAGTGCTTGTATGTCGCAATCGACAAGTTCACAGAGTGGCCAGAGGTGGAAGCAGTGAGGAAGGTGACGGCGCAGTCAGACATCAAGTTCTTCAAGGGACTAGTGTGCCATTTTGGGGTGCCCAACAGGATCATCACCAACAACGGCACATAGTTCACAAGCCATGCCTTCATGCAATACATTGAGGATCTCGGCAGCAGTGTCTGTTTTGCCTCCGTGGCACATCAACGAAGCAACGACCAAGTGGAGAGAGCAAATGTTGGAGTCCTGCGAGGCTTAAGAATGAAGACTTTTGACAGACTGCGCAAGAGTGGAAGACGCTGGATTGATGAGTTGCCGGTGGTTCTTTGGTCGATCAGAACGACACCAAATCGAGCCACCTGCCAGACACCCTTTGCCCTGGTCTACGGGGCAGAAGCAGTTCTCCTCACGGTACTCATATACAGGTCACCTCGAGTGCTCGCTTATGATGAGCTTGAGCAAGAGCGATTGCGGCAAGATGACGCAACACTCCTTGAGGAAGATTGTCTCCGGGCGGCTGTGAGAGCAGCACGCTACCAGCAAGCCTTGCGCCGCTACTATAGCCGCAAAGTTCATGCCCGGAGCTTTGAGGAAGGCGACCTTGTTCTTCGGCATGTTCAGTCGGCCAAGAATTCCAACAAGTTGACACCGAAGTGGGAAGGCCCTTATCGGGTAACACGAGTCACCAGGCCTGGCGCAGTCCGGCTGGAGACCGAAGATGCCATTCCAGTGAGCAACTCCTCGAACATCGAACATCCCGGCAAGCTACCCTTTTGTACAAGCCTTGCCGGCAATGCATGTATCCCTTTGTACAAAGCCAGGCGCAGACCATGAGCATAAATAAACGAAGCGCTGGCGCCCTGAGTTATAGCATGCATGCTAGGTCGAGTCTCTTCCTCGGTTAGGGTTGATACTGCTTGGCGGCGGCTAACCTCTAGCTTAGAGGTCGAGTGCGCGTCTTTCTGTTCTTCTCTGTCTTCTTTGGTTCACAGGACACATAAGTATTCTTGCCGAGCTATTTTGGAAGAAAGGGGGACGGACCGGCGTTTGGGCCCCTGCAAGCCAAAGTTAACAGGGGCTGTAAGAACAAGGATCCATCCGCGGCAAGCCAAGGTTGCCGGGGGCTGCAGATCCAGATAAGTTCTCTATCCTCTATCATGCATTTCGTTATGGACTGGGATATGTGAAACCTCGTTTAATCCCTAGGCTACCGTGCTCCCCTCTTTCCGTACCCCAGGACTATCTCCCGGGGCTGAATTTGGTCATAGTCGTGGAAGCAAGGAAATAAATCGAGTATCCTAAGCCCACCTCATCCCTGCCTCCGCCAAGGGCATGAGAAAGGATGAGCAAAGTGGGGGGACGGCAAGGCCTGTTGCCGGGCGAAAAACGTTTATCTTGAAAAATAACGAGGACTCGCACCTTGTCGTGGGTTCCACCCACAAACGAGAAACCCGGCAAACATCCCTTTTTCATTAAAAAAATATCCCGTATAGGTACAGTTCATACGAAATGAAAAACAGGAGCAAGGGGATTACAAGTTCTAAAGTTAACAAAGGCCCGAATGCTTACAAGACTAAAAAGAGATAAGGTGCCCGTAACCCCTTTCTTGTCCCTCTCATCGGGAGGCAGGTCAAGGAAGCGAAAAAGAGCGAAAGGGGCGCCTAGGTGAGGTACGAGCAGCAGAAGACACCAAGAGAACATGCCGGTGGTCGCCTAGGAGAGGGTCGGCGGTGGTGGCACCGGGGAAAGAGCTGGAAGATGAGGCAGCGGTCCGTCGATGAAGGCGTCCGTGCCCGCGTACTCCGACTTGACAGCCCGCCACCAGCCTTCTTCGCCTTCCCCGGCATCCCTACGCCAGCCGCCCAAGGAGGCGGCCCCGAGAAGTCCAAGGAGCTGGCCCATCCCCCGGCGGGTCCCGCCGGAGGAGCGGCCAGGCGCAGATGCTGCTGCTGCCACACCCGCCCAGGCACAACGCGTCCGACGCCTAGTCGGACTGGTCCCCGTCATCTGCCCTGCTGTCCTCCTCATCACTCCCGATCGAGGAAGTGTTCCCGTCGGCGGAGGAGCTCTCCACGCAGCACTTCAAGCGAGTTCCAAGATCTCCAAAGACCTTGACGGAGAGCAGGACGTTCTCCACTAATTTGAAGAAGAGAACGAGCCCCACCGTCAAGTTGTGGACGCGAGCGAAGGTTTTCCACCCTCGGCGGAGATACATGACATGAGGGGCGGGGAACTCGACGTCGGCCCATGTGACGCTGTTCCCACAACCCCTCATATGCAGTCGCAGCGCCTGTGGCGGATCTAGCTCCATCTCCCGTGCAAATGGGGTCGGGAGGCAAAGACGATGGCGCGGTGGCTGGCGCAGCCTGATGAAGAATTCGCAAGGGTTCTCCCCGATGTGGCCCTCCATCGGAGGAGGGGCCGCTGGCGGAGGCAATGCCGATCTGCCGCCCCGTCCTCCTCTCCCTTGAGCACCACGACGGGCTCGACCTTGCCCCCTCCCCCTCCCTCTAGCGGCCGGCTCCGCCGCTACGAGCTCTTGGGGAGGACCGATGCGTTGCCTAGCTGAGACCCTCACCGCCACGCCCCCTCGCCATGGCATAAGAAAGGAGGAAGCGGGAATGGGGAGAAACAGATGACGAAGGATTGAGAGGCGTCGTGGGAATCGAGCCGCGCGCGCGCTCGACTTCCCACATGACGTGCGCCTGTCATTCGCTCTGCATCGTGCATGCAGCGAACGTGGCGCAAGGGTTGGGCATAGTGGGACGCATGGAGCGACGGTTCCCAAGCGAGGGCAGTAAATGAGCAGCGGTCGTGCGGTCTCGAGGAGACACGCAAGCCGCCTCTTTACTGTCCACCGCAAGATGACGCCAGCATGCTTCCGTCACGCACGCACGCACGACCCCCACATCGCGCGTTCAACGCGGGGCGTGGGGAAGTGCAGCGGACTGAGCAGTTACCACGGTAAAATCCGCCCCGCCTGCCCGCGCACCGTTCTGGGCCTGGCCCAACAACGTGTCGCGCTTATGTATGGCCCAAGCCCGGGGGCTCCTGTCGGTGTACAAAAGTAGGGGCTCCCGTTTTGACCCCTTTACTTGTGCACGGGCAGTCAGAGCCACGTGCCATGGCCGCACATAGCAGGGCAAAGGAGGAAAGCCGGAGAAAAGCCGAAGGCTCGGGACAAACGAGGCAACATCAAGGACCAAGGCCACAAAGTGTAGATGGACGAAGTAGGTTTCCCCGGCAAGACCCTTGCCGGGGGCAACTCAGCAGCCCCGGCAAGGCCCTTACCGGAGCGGCTCCCCCACACCAGCAGAGCGAGCCACCCTTGAACCCACGACCTCCAATGTCAACAACTACGTTGGACTAGGGTTTGGGTGGCACCTCCGTGGTGGCATGCCGATCTTTGTGAAGACATAGAATGCCCAACATCAGGTGGGGGTTGAGGGGCAACAATCCTCACCGAAAACCCTTACCGAAGAAATCCACAAGACCCCCGGCAAGATCCTTGCCGGGGACGCCAGTGCGCCACGGCAAGACCCTTGCCGGCCCACCCGGCAAGACCCTTGCCGGAGGCGACAGTAGGGCCACTGCCAGGCCCGCACCAACCCCGTGCCCCACAACCGTAGTAGGGATTCTTGTGATCCCATAGGTGTCATTTCCCACTGACAGTAATCGGGAACTCCCCGAAATTTTCCTCGCCCTTGCTTCTACCACGTTTTTTCCGTCATGGACGGCCCAAAGAATGTCATGCACCTGCATCTCCGGCCCGCCCTGGACGAAAAGCCCATTTTCTGTCATGATTTTTTGTCATAGAAGTAGGAGCCCACCACATCTATGATGATACCGGGTTTTGTCACAATTATCGTCATAGAAGTGTCATAAGTATGACAGAAAAAATTTCGTTCGGCCCAAATGTCATGGATATGTCTTTTTTTGTAGTGTATTCAAAAGTTGTTAGACAAAAGCGATGACCTGTTGGACGCGGAAATGACCCAAACTCAGTCCTTAATTGAAGGCATTAAAAATCTTCATGTTAAGTACGAGGAACGTGAAAGTCGTCATGGAACGCTCTCAACTTTTCATGAAAATCTCTCCTATGATTATCTTCAAAGGAAGCAACAGCTTGAGAAATTGAGATCGGGTCATGAAGATCTTCAAAAGGAGAACGAGTCAGTCCGCGCTCAACAGATCAGTTCCGCTTAGGAAGGATTTGAACCACCATGTCTAAAATGTCTTGAGCGTGATAATGTTGTCTCTGTTGCTTGTTCAACTTCTGCTACTATTGCAATATCTTCAACTGCTAATGTGGTAACTAACCCCTCTTCTGAGGATACCACTACTATAGCTGATCACAATGCCAGGTTGAAGACATTGCTGGAGACAGGAATGTACAAAAGTCACAAAGGGCATCAGATGCTATGTGATGTCCTCAAAAAGAAGATTCTGAACTGAAACCCTAGGAAAGAGGGTGTTGGGTTCGAGAGGAAAATGAATGTTGATGGTTCTTACTGGATGCCTAAGAAGTATCCAAAAACCACATGGGTTGCTGCTAAGGGACCATCCGTGGATCCATTTACCTTATCTGGCTTCACTTGTGCTAACCCAATTATCATTGATGAATCGTTTGATGCAAACTATAAACTATCCAGGAATCAAAATGGTGAGGTGTTTTCCAGGTATATTGGTACTAACTGCAGGAATGGACCACCTCTTAAGAAGATCTGGGTACCCAAAAGTTATCTCGAAAGTCTTCCCTTGAATGTTATCATGACACCACCAGGGAAGAAGACAAATCCCGGACCAAAGGCTTCATACAGACAGAGGACTCACCTGAGTCACCCTAACGCCAATGTTTTGCAGGGAAACCATACTCAGACTTTTGGATATGAGCGTGTTTTGTCAAACCGCTATGTTCATAAGTCTAAGAACTTTTGTGCTTATTCTTATGAGTATTATTCACCTCCTACAAGGCTATTTGCTAGGGCTCCAAAGCCGAAGTTATCAAATGCTGCACTTAGACTCATTGCTTCTAAGCCACCCTTGAAGATATGGGTGGTTAAGGAAACTTAACTCTCTTTTGCAGGGTAGGGTCTCCAGCCGGAAATCAAAGGCGTCAGATGCTTATGCTGGGGACCTTAAACATCTTGTGGGACGCAAGATAAAATGTCTATGGGGTGACTACCTATACCACTCCTTGGTGCCAAAGAGCAAGGCTGAAGCCATTGAGAAAAAATTCTATCCTTGCATGGTCAGAGGACCACAGCCTGAGAATGCCGACCCATATCTTCTCTGCTATGGTGTTGTGAAGACAATCTTTTCAGGCGCAACTATAGGTTTGCTAAAGATTCTGCTGAAAAAAACAAAAAGGATTTTGGCCTCAACTTCAACCCTGGCCCCTCTGCTCCATGATCTGATGGGACACGTGAAGCTAATGAGAACAAAATTGGCCCTTCGCCAAATTTGATGGGCTTCTGTCTCACATTGCTACTCTGAGAGCAGCTGTGGAGCAATCTGATGGTGAAGCTGATTCTAAAGATGCTCCCTCACCTCCAAAGAAGAAGAAGAAGGCAAAAGCTTCAAAGCCATCTTCTTCACCAAAAGCTTCAACCAAGAAGACTCTAAAGACTACACCGCCTGAATCTAGTGTGCAGTCTAAAGACTTATCTCGCGTGTCTGAGAGGACCAAGAAGCCATTGTCCAAGAAGGCCATTGGGCAACTGATGACATCGTTTGCTGTTCTGTGCAACAAAGATGAATCCATTGATCTATCCAGCGATGAAGATCTTGGTGATGATGCTCTGGAGATGCTTATCAAGAGCAAGCAAGAGGCAGAAATCTTCAATGATTTGCCCCTCTTTGATGTTGATATTCTGAATAACTTCGTCGATGGGTGGTTCGACGACCAGCACATCAGTATTGATGATCTTCGGCTTCATGTGGACATCAGCATCACCTTCCATGGAGCCATTGCCAGTGAGTTGGCCTTGGCTCAGAAGATTGTTGAGCTGAAAAACAAGATTGATTATGAGAAGGCTCACTTCAAGAAGAACATGGCCAAGCTCAGCATGGCAGATGTTCAAATCTTCAAGAAGATGTTGCATGACCTCAAGGAGGAGTTCCAAAAGAAGCGCACCGAAGCTAAAGGCTCACGCGAGTGCGTGAAGTATTTCGCTTAGAAATGCGTTCAAGCCCACAAGGAAGCTGAGAAGCGCAAAGCTCTCGGGCGCCCTGGCATTGATCTCAGGATGGCTGCCAAACAGAGGAAGCCTTCTGAGACCCAGACTACACTAAGGCAGGAAGAACCTCGCATTATCTTCCCTGCCAGTATGACAGGCTGGAAGCCTAAGGTCCCATCAATAGCTTTAGAGATGAAGAAGACACATGTAGTTGAAGCCGAAGCCAAGAAGCGCAAGCACAAGGACACATCTGATGATGCCCCTTCCAAGAAGAAGTTGAAGACAAAGGAAACTAAGTCTTCAAGGGAAGAGCGTGCTGCGGCCTCTCAGCCTCTCATTGTTGAACCCATCTCAGTTGCTCCTCCTGCTGCCACAAATCAAGAACGACGTGTTGTCATCCACTAGCCTACTTCCATAGAGGCTCATGAAGATGAACAAGTTCCAGCTGCTGACCCCAATGCAACTGAAGACATTTGTCGTGAAGACAATGTTGTTGATGATGAAGTCCTTTCTCAACTCGAGCACCACTTGGTATCATCGCCTGCTCCAATGAGCAGTGAATATGTTAGCACTGGTCGTCCTTTGACGCCAAACGCTCGAGATGATTCCTGGGCTGAGCGCCCTCAAGAAGAACAAGAAACCCAAGTTCATGATGAAACACCCCGTACTCCACCAGCACCAGTTACCAATCAAGTATTGAACGACGACAACTACATGGAGACCAGACCATCACCAAAGGCGCCGCCCGTGTTTCAATGGCTTCGCAGAGGTCTCAGGCCATCTGTCTCCATGTCAAACATCCCAGAAGAAGATTCACAACAATCCAGCTCAGTGGCACGTCAAGTGTTCCCTAAAGAGAATCCTTCTGTGACGGTTCCAGTGTCTGAAGCCAAAGCTGCTGAAGACATTCTGGCTGCATCGGCCGAAGAAGAAGAAAGAAGAGAAGAGAGAGTTGTCACACCCCCTGCCCCAGATCAAGTCATTCTTGAGGAGAACGCAATTGTGCAAGACCCTCCGGTCATTGAACAAATGGAGGTTGAGAACAATGAGGCTGCTGACGTAGTCCTGGACTAGGGGGTGTCCGGATAGCCGAACTATCATCATTGGCTGGACTCCAAGACTATGAAGATACAAGATTGAAGACTTCATCCCATGTCCGGATGGGACTTTCATTGGCGTGGAAGGCAAGCTTGGCAATATGGATATGTAGATCCGCTACCATTGTAACCGACTCTGTATATCCCTAGCCCTCTCCGGTGTCTATATAAACCGGAGGGTTTTAGTCCGTAGGACGAACAACAATCATACCATAGGCTAGCTTCTAGGGTTTAGCCTCCTTGATCTCGTGGTAGATCTACTCTTGTACTACCCATATCATCAATATTAATCAAGCAGGAGTAGGGTTTTACCTCCATCGAGAGGGCCCGAACCTGGGTAAAAACATCGTGTCCCTTGTCTCCTGTTACCATCCGCCTAGACGCAGAGTTCGGGACCCCCTACCCGAGATCCGCCGGTTTTGACACCGACATTGCTGGTTTCATTGAGAGTTCCTCTGTGCCGTCGCAATCAGGAAGGATGCCTCTTCTCGTCTTTAAAGACGGTACCGTTGCCAAAGGAGCTTCGGCCACCGGCCAAACTGTCTGGCTAGGTGGTTTTCTTATGACCGCCTGTTCGGCCGCCGCTCCGACAATGACCTCTTGGGTCATCAAAAGCGATCTTCACGTCAACTCGGAATTCGCCGAGCAGCTAGATCCGATGGAGCTCTCCTCCGTAAACGAGCTCTTGCATCGCATCGCTGCCCTGGGAGTCGCTACAGACTACGATCAGATTGGGCTTAAAACCGATTTGAGAGAGATCAACTATCCCCAGGCTACCCACCACGTTGCTATGGTAGAGGAACAGCGCGGCGACTCTTCTTCTATATTAAGGACCAGTTATGTCCGGATTCCTGATCCCTCCATGCCAGATTCCCGCGGAGGGACGGGCGTCGATCAAGCACTGAACCTAAAGTCAGGCAGCGGGCTAGATTCGTTGGACAACATCCAGCAATCCAAGCTTCCAAGTTCGGAAACTTTCCGGCCCTTGAGCCTTAGATTGGACGGGGTTCCGAATTTCGTTCCACCCGCCCACCCAAACACAAGCGATCTATCTCGAATCCGGCAAGAGCCCGCTGAAACAGTACATCATTACTGGGCCAGATTCCTCCTGTTTATGGACAGGATAAAGAACTGCCGTGAGGAAAGCACAATCTCAATTTTCTGCAACAATTGCACGGACAAGGGAATCATGAACGCCATAAGTCGTTGTGAAATTACAAGCTTCGCCGACCTGGCGTCCATAGTACGAAAGTACTGTGCTATGGAGAGTGCCTGGAAAACCGAAACCAAGTTTTGGGACAATCCGGCCCCAAACACAACCCTAGTCCGAAATAAAAGGGTGCATCATGCTCAGGCACCTGGGATAAAAACCAAAAAGCAAAACCCCCCTTAAGGGCACTGTTAGGACCCCGATCCTAAGTCACACCGATCTAGCATGTAACACATCATATCACTTTGCGGCCTCACGCACGGTATTCCCACGGGTGCCACCTTACCTGGCCCGGGACCGTTTGCGCCTTTTGGCTCATGTATATGATAGTGTTGCTAGCATCCATATGACAAAGAACCCGGGCTGACATGGCTAGTCGTGAACCCAAGGTGGCACTAACTTACAGGGACAGGCATCCATGACCCAGCATCGAACGTGTCGGTCATCGGCGAGTGAATCCAGGCTGTAGCACTGGGCTAGCAGGACTCCGGTGATCCGGGCTGTAGCGGGCTAACAGGACTCCGGTATTCATCGCGTGACATTTCCCCGAAGGGACAGACACAGGAACGAAGAAGGACACATGCCGGCCAGCCTAAGTGTTCCGGAGCAGTAGCAAGCTACCATGGCTCAGTGGAAACACTAGGAGACATTTCCCGGTAAGAGAGGCAACTAAGGATAAACAACTAGATAGTCAGATCCCACACATACCAAGAATTTCAATAACATACACACAATATGCTCGATATGTGCAAATACAACATGGCATCACAAAATGACTCTACGACTCAAGTAGTTTATTCAATAGGCTTCGAGGAGCGAGATATTACAAACACGGGTCTCATGACCCAACAATCAGAGCATACAAGTCAAAGCACATGCGGAAGCTTAACATGTCTGAGTACAGACAACTATAAATGAAAAGGCTGAAAGGCCTGACTATCTACCAGATCCTGCCGAGGGCACAAGATCGTAGCTGAGGTAACAAGCTAAACGTCGAAGTCCAAGCGGAACTACTAGTGAGACTGAAGTCTCTCTGCAAAACATAAAATAGGCAAACGTGAGTACAAATGTACCCAGCAAGACTTACATTAGAACTAACTACATATGCATCATTATCAACAAAGGGGATGGTGGGGTTTAACTGCAGCAAGCCAGCTTTGACTCGGTGGCTATCCTGAACTACGACTGCAAGTAACTCTCTTGAGGTGGCGCACACGAGTCCACATATTCACCATATCAATACACCACTATTGATCCGCTCCCGTCTCCCTACGAGAACGCCATCCATAGCACTCACGCTTATCTTGCGTATTTTAGAGTATCCACTTTCACTTGTCTATGAACTGTACAAGGGGTCCAAGTTTCCATATCCGAGGAATCCGGCTATTCGAATAGATGATGTTAACCCTGCAGGGGTGTACTTCTTCACACACGCTCTCGCCACTTACCGCCCTGTACACGTCATGTACCTCGGCAACCTTCAAGCGGAAGCCGGGCGAGGGAGTCGGCCACGACCTGACTAACCGAACAAGTCTCTAGTCCAGGTTTATCGCCTATTCAGGTTCCATCCGCAAGGAGATCCGGCCGGGGTGTCGCTCACGGCCCCAAACGATGTGAGCAGGGTTCCCAAGCCCACCATCCGGGTGCCACTTGGTACACCGTGCCACTGTGCCTAGTCTGTCCCAAGCCCACCTGTACCGGGTGCCACTTGGTAGACTACTAACACTACCTACAAACACCAGAAACTAGTTGCAACTCCTGGACAGAGATCAAGTTGATTAATAAGTCGAGAGGGGCACTTAAGCATTCCAATGTGTGGTAGTAGCTGGTCATGGATCACAAACACAGAACTCAGTTCCTGAGGACGGCTGCAATGAGACAACCCACCATGTACTCCTACATGGCCTCTCACCGCTACCTTTACCAAATCGTGTTCACACACTTAGTTCTCAACAGTAGGACATGTTCACACACTTCTGATTCATCCCCGATGAATCAGACCTGACTCAACTCTAAGCAATAGCAGGCATGACAAACAAACATGAATGAGTAGGCATATCAGGGCTCAAACAACTCCTACTCATGCTAGTGGGTTTCATCTATTTACTGTGGCAATGACAGGTAATGCAAAGGATAAAGGGGTTCAGCTACCGCAGCAAGGGGGTTTTATCAGAATGAACAAGGGGGTTTTGCTTGCCTGGCACTTCTGAAGATAATATAGCTCTTCATCGGTGTCATCGATCACATCGCCGGTACACGTCTATCGAGAGGGGACAATTACCGGCAAACAAGGAAAAACACAATCAATGCAATGCGACAATATGATGCATGCTATGACATGGCAATATTAATGTGTTTTGGGCTAATGTACCTAGCTATGATTTAAATGAAGTTGGTTTGAATACATGATTCAAATTCCAACTCCATATATGATTATTTAAATGCCCTTTATTTGTTTTGTGCAAAACAGAGGACAAACATTGTTCAAACATGCATGAAAATGGTACAGATGGATTCCTTGAATTTTTCTGATAATTTTTCATATATAAATTATTTAATTTGGAGTTATGGTTGAATTTCTATGAATTTTAGAAGTTTATACAATTTTCTGGAATTTCCTGAATTATAATAATTCCAGTAATTCATTATTGCGTCAGCCTGACGTCGGCATGGCGTCAGCAGGTCAACAGGGCTGGTCCGGGTCAAACCTGACCAGTGGGGCCCACTGGTCAGTGACTCAGGTGACTAACAAAGTTAATTAACTCTAACTAATCAAATTAATAGCCACGGGGCCCACTTTCAGTGTCAGCAGGGGGGTAATTAGTTTAACTAATTCGATTAGTGCTAATCCTAATTAGCTAACAAGGCTGGGCCCACCTGTCATGGACACAGGGGGGTCCCGCCGTGGTCAGAGTGGGTCAAACCCACCGAACTTGGTCCACGGCTCGTCGCCGGTGAAGCCCGAGACGGCGGAGGGGGTCGGAATTCCTCCTCCGGCGACCAAATGGCCGGCGGAGGGCATCTACGTGACGCTGGAGATCCCGCACATCGAGTGGTGCAGTCAGTTATGCCGGGACCAGAGTTCGGGCAACAGCGGAGATGGCGCTATAGGGCATGGCAGGGAGCACCCGTGGGTGTTTCGGGTTCGCAGGAGCGCGGTGAGCACGCTGGTGATGCTCGGGCGAGCGGCCGAGCTCACGAACGCGGAGCTCGTTGACCATGGCGGCGGCGAGCCTCGGCGGAGGTGGGGAAGCTAGCTAGGGGAGGGGAACGACGGGGATTCCAGGGGGAAAATGGAGAGTGGCTCACGTAGGGACTAGCAGAGTCGACGACGAGGTCGGGGAAGCTCTGGACGACGCGAATTTACGGCGGCGATCTCCGGGCACCGGAGATGAAGACGACGACGCTCCGGTCGACTGGGGCCTCCTCTGGTCGCGTGCGTCGGTGTGCAGCTCCATGGGGTCGGGACGGAGCTCAGGGATGCGGAGAGGGAGCGAGAGGGATGAGGGGCTGTGTGGCGATGCTAGAAGGCCGTGGCGTTGCGGTGGAAGCAGGAGGTGGCCGGGGAAGCAGGAGGTGGCCGAGGCAGCGTCAGCGCCCGTCGGCCACGCGCGCTGCCTACTGGCGCGGGGAAGACGACAGGAGGAGGTGGGCTGGGCCGCGCTGGGCCGGTCCTGTTGGCCACCAGGTAAGTGGCTGGGCTGCTGGTGGGCTACCAGGTAAGTCTTCTGCTCTTTTTTAATTTTTATGTTCTGTTTTATTTTTATTTAATCTTTTGCCACTATTTTGAATTTAAAATAATTCAAACAATGCCAAAAGCTCCTATGAATATTTTTATTTTGCTAGATGGACTTTTCCAAAAGCTCATAAAATATTTCAGGGGTATTTGAAATTATATTCTAGTTATATGAATATAATTCAAATTCAATAGCTAATGATTTAAATTCAAAGTCCCAAAAATAAATCGTTAAAAATGTTCAATATTTTGGTTGGGACCAAAACCTTTGCCAAAAATATTAACCATCTAAGAAGAGCATTTTGGAACAATGAATGAGATTTTAGGGTTTTTGCCCTTCTTTTATTTAAGTTTCTGAGGCTTCCAAATTTCCTCAGTTCAAGTTTTCAAAATTTAAACATGATGCAAACACTAGGCAGCACCAGAAGCTAGGGATGTGACAACTCACCCCCACTAAACAGAAATCTCGTCCCGAGATTCAGGCGTAGGGTAAGGTGAAGGGGGAACGCAAACTAGTACAATCTTCACGATCCAGGTTGCACTTCATAGGAACGTTGTTTCGATCACCATCTTTGTCTCGACGTCTTGTTCTGAGAACTCCAGTTATTATGACAATGAGAGGAGAAGGAGACTCTAGAAGAATCGGTCTTCTCGAAGGTCGAACAACTCAGGATTAACTCACGGAATGGGACATAGCAACATATCTCGAGCTGAGAGACGAAGCACACCTCTAGAGGAATGGAGTGGAACAGATGACGAAGGTTCACTAGGTAGACAATGATTCCACACCTAAGAAGGTGGTAAACGATTGTCAACGTAGCGAGTAGTTGAGTTGCCATGATACCACAACGAGACACCTTAGGGATGGTGACTCGTAGATATATCCCCTTAGGTGGCAAAAAGAATTACTTTTGATTCCGAGACCATTGAAATTCTTTATACCAGCCTAAGGCAATTCTTGAGTGATCGTTTGGAGGGGTTCGGTAGAATGGCATACTCGGACTTGGATGATGTGGATTACCTTGTTGACGACAACGTAATGGATGAATTTGCTTATCACCGGAAATGGAAGAGACCCATGGTAGAATGGCACATTGGCGGTGCAAGCTGGGAACAAAATGCAAATGCTGGGAATGATTCTGGTAACTGGGGAAGAACCCAACAATAGAGAGTGAATTCACTGTTTGAAAAGTTATAGCATAGCCGAGGAAGTTGAGAGCAAACCTAGTTAGTGCCGATGGTAACCCTAATGCTTGTGCGTGCTCTCAAGAACTTGAGCATTTCCATAATCATCAAGATTTTACCAATATCCGTGTTAGGGATCCTGGAAACACAACTTGCTACCATGATGAATGATGATGGATGATGCAGATGCAAAGGAAGATAACACTTTCTCAGATTTCACCTTAGCGAGGCCGAGGAAGCAAAATCTGGATGATCGACCGAGAGACATTTAGCACTCCGCTTCTAATGTTCTCCTTGATGTGCTAGTGTATCCCATTCATAGATATGGTTTGATAACTAGAACATCAAGTAAAAGGTCGGACTTCGGAAGCTCAAGAATCCATAAGGAGTAACTTATTGGAGTAAAACCCTACGAAATCCTTATGGGAAGGTGACCAACTTCTTCAATCAAGATACTACAATAATAGGTCCTTCGGCTGGGTGGTGCTGGCCACGACATCCACTTTACCAGTTATCGAGGGACCAATATTATAGTTCTTGGGAAATGTTCCAACCATCATATCTGCCTGAGATTCAGATCTGGTTGGTGTCAGGATATTCCAGACTCATCGCGTCTAGGAAGAAAAATGAAAGTTTGCAACACAATTCGACGAGATAACGTTGCGAGATTCTCGGGAAATGAACTACGATAGCAAGCTCCAAACATGAGCTGGTTCTGCTACACACATGTGAACACGCTGTCCCAGACAAACATGATCACATGGTAGTCTTACAATAAAACACTACCGAGTTCTGGTAGGGAACCATCATCGGGGATATCAGAGTCTTGTGCATTACCATGGATTAACACTTAACTCCTTTCCCTGAACAAATTAGTCAGTGGCTTGGGGTGCTACGGAACACACATGGAGTGGAGGTAATTAATCTACCAAACCATAGTATACTTTGCACATGCATGACTGACTTGGGACGATTCCAGAGGAAACAAAACAAACCTTTCTCAAACCCACGGCGGCCACTTGCACCAAATGCACATGAATTAGAGGAAATCACTTCTTCCATCCAAGCATAGGCTTCATGAACGGAACACGAAGGCATTGCTTACAAAGTTTCCAACACTAGGTTGATGTTCAACATGAATCATGGGGGAGACAAAATGCTGCTGATAGGCTCAACAGTAACTCATCAGAATTTCTATATCACTGGACTTCCGCCATCATGTGAACAAGGTGATAGTATTGGTCAGACCCAAAGAATATAATGGTGTATGCTCGAGGAAAAACCACGAGTAAAACAACATTACAAACATCGTCGGTACTGATTTGATTTGATGATAGCCCACACTCAAATCAAAGGATTGATGAGACAATAGGTCCAGCAACTGATCACAGGGACCAATCGATGAAGATATCATCTTTCTTCAACACACACTACACAAGAATATCCCTTTGGAACAAACTAAGTCAGGCAAGCTTTTATCTTCCAACTCTCCAAGTTGTTGTCTAGCTTAACCAACTAGCTCAGGGATATCCAACACAGATTCTTGGAGAAAGGGTGGTTCAGAAGAAACCAACTTGATCACGAGCTCAACATAGCAGTCAGGAAACAACCCGGTAACACTTCCAAGAAGATATTTGGAAAGTCATGAACCACCAATATGTTACTAGGCTCGAGAACAATCTTGCTTTTCAGGGCAAGATGATATGATCAAATGAGCGAGGACTTGACAAAATCCTAACTTATCAACCAAAGAGTGCACTAGGAAATAAGGATTAGGTAGCACAATCTATCTTAGAATGGTGATTCAATAACCAACATGCCCAGAATGAGAATATTGTCCATTTAGCTACCAAGCAACAAGGTTGCTATGAGTATTGATTTCACACACCATGATTCACTTGTCGGCATTCCGGTTGCAACAACACGGGAACCAAGAAATGAATAATGATGGAGAGAGTATCACAGTATCAAGAGTTCGTAGGCTGGTGTACAATTCCCTTGACATTCTTGATATAAAGATGGTAATACTCCAAGGTAGAACAGAACAAAAGCTGAATTGGCATTTTGATCTGCGGAATACAACTGCTTTGACCCAATCCTAGATATGGATGAGGCACTGGAGTTTGTTTCTCCTAGTCATTCCGGAATGGAATGGCTTAACAGACCACAGAGATAATAGGGCATCGATGAACACAAATGCACATATACTCTTGGTTATCAACTGATAGAGGATGGTCGGGATACGACTAAAGAGAGCAACTCAAGGGAACATATAACTTCTCGAGTTGTGGAGGCATGGATTAGCATGTCGAACGATTTCAACATATTTCTTCCGGATAACCCATGCAGAAAGGTTGAACTGGCAGAGTCACAATTATGAATGGAGAACTCCTCAAGAGTACTCTAATTATGATCTTTTAGTTCAAAGAACTTCTGCCTTATTGATTCATGGTATTTGGAAGAAGGAAATACCACAGACCTCGAGGGCCATCACAAAGTTACTAATAACCTAAGGGAGCTAGCAATTACTATCAACATGAAGTAAGTAGGGTGAATCTCGGTTCGAAAACCCAAGGAGTAGAATGCCTACTAACTAGGTGGCATCACGGGATGCTTCCCAGAATGATGGCCAGAATCGTCACACTGGGACACAAATCATGGCTAAATTACTAGATGATCCCCTAAAACACCTAGGGTCATAATACCAACTCCAACATATATGTCAAGGCAATAAAGTACCTCAACTCGCTGATTTGTGTGATTAATCTGACCAAAGGCACATCGGAAACAGGAGGAAGGGATTTGCAAATGCATCTGACTATTTAGAAACCTGGGATGACTCGGACAGCATAACGGCTGTAAATGCTCAAAAAGATTTGAGACTATCACAAAAATGGTGGCATAACCACTCATAAGCACAATATCAAGGTTTCGAGATCAACAATTAACATACGGAAGTAATAGGAACTGAGACGAGGCTTAAGTCCAACAATCTTATAAGTCTACTGATTAGCAACACGTGATCCTGATAGAAAGAAGAGAAGGCCTAGTTCTTAACCCCGTAGGAAAGATAAGATGACTCAGATCAGAAGGGCATAAGGTATAAGGAGTAAAAAGAGCCTTACGTTCCATCCCACAATCAATTCCCTTATATAACTAAAGAATTTCTAGACTCAACTTCGACCAGTTTGGCTTGGTAATCCTACAGGCAGTCAAGCTCTGATACCAACGCTGTCAGGACCCCGATCCTAAGTCACACCGATCTAGCATGTAACACATCATATCACTTTGCGGCCTCACGCACGGTATTCCCACGGGTGCCACCTTACCTGGCCCCGGACCATTTGCGCCTTTTGGCTCATGTATATGATAGTGTCGCTAGTATCCATATGACAAAGAACCCGGGCTGACATGGCTAGTCGAGAACCCAAAGTGGCACTAACTTACAGGGACAGGCATCCATGACCCAGCATCGAACGTGTCGGTCATCAGCGAGTGAATCCAGGCTGTAGCACTGGGCTAGCAGGACTCCGGTGATCCGGGATGTAGCGGGCTAACAGGACTCCGGTATTCATCGCTTGACATTTCCCCGAAGGGACAGACACAGGAACGAAGAAGGACACATGCCGGCCAGCCTAAGTGTTCCGGAGCAGTAGCAAGCTACCATGGCTCAGTGGAAACACTAGGAGACATTTCCCGGTAAGAGAGGCTACTAAGGATAAACAACTAGATAGTCAGATCCCACACATACCAAGCATTTCAATAACATACACACAATATGCTCGATATGTGCAAATACAACATGGCATCACAAAATGACTCTACCACTCAAGTAGTTTATTCAATAGGCTCCGAGGAGTGAGATATTACAAACACGGGTCTCATGACCCAACAATCAGAGCATACAAGTCAAAGCACATGCGGAAGCTTAACATGTCTTAGTACAGACAACTATAAATGAAAAGGCTGAAAGGCCTGACTATCTACCAGATCCTGCCGAGGGCACAAGATCGTAGCTGAGGTAACAAGCTAAACGTCAAAGTCCAAGCGGAACTACTAGTGAGACTGAAGTCTCTCTGCAAAACATAAAATAGGCAAACGTGAGTACAAATGTACCCAGCAAGACTTACATCAGAACTAACTACATATGCATCATTATCAACAAAGGGGATGGTGGGGTTTAACTACAGCAAGCCAGCTTTGACTCGGTGGCTATCCTGAACTACGACTGCAAGTAACTCTCTTGAGGTGGCGCACACGAGTCCACATATTCACCATATCAATACACCACTATGGATCCGCTCCTGTCTCCCTACGAGAACGCCATCCATAGCACTCACGCTTATCTTGCATATTTTAGAGTATCCACTTTCATTTGTCTATGAACTGTACAAGGGGTCCAAGTTTCCATATCCGAGGAATCCGGCTATTCGAATAGATGATGTTAACCCTGCAGGGGTGTACTTCTTCACACACGCTCTCGCCACTTACCGCCCTATACACGTCATGTACCTTGGCAACCTTCAAGCAGAAGCCGGGCGAGGGAGTCGGCCACGACCTGACTAACCGAACAACTCTCTAGTCCAGGTTTATCGCCTATTCGGGTTCCATCCACAAGGAGATCCGGCCGGGGTGTCGCTCACGGCCCCAAACGATGTGAGCAGGGTTCCCAAGCCCACCATCCGGGTGCCACTTGGTACACCATGCCACTGTGCCTAGTCTGTCCCAAGCCCACCTGTACCGGGTGCCACTTGGTAGACTACTAACACTACCAACAAACACCAGAAACTCGTTGCAACTCATGGACAGAGATCAAGTTGATTAATAAGTCGAGAGGGGCACTTAAGCATTCCAATGTGTGGTAGTAGCTGGTCATGGATCACAAACACAAAACTCAGTTCCTGAGGACGGCTGCAATGAGACAACCCACCATGTACTCCTACATGGCCTCTCACCGCTACTTTTACCAAATCGTGTTCACACACTTAGTTCTCAACAGTAGGACATGTTCACACACTTCTGATTCATCCCCGATGAATCAGACCTGACTCAACTCTAAGCAATAGCAGGCATGACAAACAAACATGAATGAGTAGGCACATCAGGGCTCAAACAACTCCTACTCATGCTAGTGGGTTTCATCTATTTACTGTGGCAATGACAGGTCATGCAAAGGATAAAGGGGTTCAGCTACCGCAGCAAGTAACAAATATGTCGTTGTTGTCCTAATGCAGTAAAAGAGAGCAGGAGCGAGAGAGTGGGATTTTATCGGAATGAACAAGGGGGTTTTGCTTGCCTGGCACTTCTGAAGATAATATAGCTCTTCGTCGGTGTCATCGATCACATCGCCGGTACACGTCTATCAAGAGGGGACAATTAACGGCAAACAAGGAAAAACACAATCAATGCAATGAGACAATATGATGCATGCTATGACATGGCAATATGAATGTGTTTTGGGCTAATGTACCTAGCTATGATTTAAATGAAGTTGGTTTGAATACATGATTAAAATTCCAACTCCATATATGATTATTTAAATGCCCTTTATTTGTTTTGTCCAAAACAGAGGACAAACATTGTTCAAACATGCATGAAAATGGTACAGATGGATTCCTTGAATTTTTTTGATAATTTTTCATATATAAATTATTTAATTTGGAGTTACGGTTGAATTTCTATGAATTTTAGAAGTTTTTACAATTTTCTGGAATTTCCTGAATTATAATAATTCCAGTAATTCATTATTGCGTCAGCCTGACGTCGGCATGACGTCAGCAGGTCAACAGGGCTGGTCCGGGTCAAACCTGACCAGTGGGGCCCACTGGTCAGTGACTCAGGTGACTAACAGAGTTAATTAACTCTAACTAATCAAATTAATAGCCACAGGGCCCACTGTCAGTGTCAGCAGGGGGGTAATTAGTTTAACTAATTTGATTAGTGCTAATCCTAATTAGCTAACAGGGCTGGGCCCACCTGTCATGGACACAGGGGGGGTCCCGCCGTGGTCAGAGTGGGTCAAACCCACCGGACTTGGTCCACGGCTCGTCGCCGGTGAAGCCCGAGACGGCGGAGGGGGTCGGAATTCCTCCTCCGGCGACCAAATGGCCGGCGGAGGGCATCTACGTGACGCTGGAGATCCCGCGCATCGAGTGGTGCGGTCAGTTATGCCGGGGGCGATCTATATCGACGGCGGCGAGCTCAAAGGCGGCGGCCGGAGTTCGGGCAACAGCGGAGATGGCGCTATAGGGCATGGCAGGGAGCACCCGTGGGTGTTTCGGGTTCGTAGGAGCGCGGTGAGCATGCTGGTGATGCTCGGGCGAGCGGCCGAGCTCACTAACGTGGAGCTCGTTGACCATGGCGGCGGCGAGCCTCGGCGGAGGTGGGGAAGCTAGCTAGGGGAGGGGAACGACGGGGATTCCAGGGGGAAAATGGAGAGTGGCTCATGTAGGGACTAGCAGAGTCGACGACGAGGTCGGGGAAGCTCTGGACGACGCGAATTTATGGCGGCGATCTCCGGGCACCGGAGATGAAGACGACGACGCTCCGGTCGACTGGGGCCTCCTCTGGTCGCGTGCGTCGGTGTGCAGCTCCATGGGGTCGGGACGGAGCTCAGGGATGCGGAGAGGGAGCGAGGGGGTGGCTGTGGCCGCGACGAACGGCGTCGGTGGCGACGAGCTCCGCTCGGGCCGAGAGGGAGAGAGAGCAGAGGAGAGGATGAGCTCGAGGGAGTGAGCGAGAGGGACCAGGGGCTGCGTGGCGATGCTAGAAGGCCGTGGCGTTGCGGTGGAAGTAGGAGGTGGCCGGGGAAGTAGGAGGTGGCCGGGGAAGCAGGAGGTGGCCGAGGCAGCGTCGGCGCCCGTCGGCCACGCGCGCTGCCTACTGGCGCGGGGAAGACGACAGGAGGAGGTGGGCTGGGCCGCGCTGGGCCGGTCCTGTTGGCCACCAGGTAAGTGGCTGGGCTGCTGGTGGGCTACCAGGTAAGTCTTCTGCTCTTTTTTAATTTTTCTGTTCTGTTTTATTTTTATTTAATCTTTTGCCACTGTTTTGAATTTAAAATAATTCAAACAATGCCAAAAGCTCCTCTGAATATTTTTATTTTGCTAGATGGACTTTTCCAAAAGCTCATAAAATATTTCAGGGGTATTTGAAATTATATTCTAGTTATATGAATATAATTCAAATTCAATAGCTAATGATTTAAATTCAAAGTCCCAAAAATAAATCCTTAAAAATGTTCAATATTTTGGTTGGGACCAGAACCCTTGCCAAAAATATTAAACATCTAAGAAGAGCATTTTGGAACAATGAATGAGATTTTAGGGTTTTTGCCCTTCTTTTATTTAAGTTTTTGAGGCTTCCAAATTTCCTCAGTTCAAGTTTTCAAAATTTAAACATGATGCAAACACTAGGCAGCACCAGAAGCTAGGGATGTGACAGGCACCGAACCGTACTGGAGGTATGGCTCAGCGGACCCTGTAAAATCCATAGTACAAAGGGCGCCACTCCAACACATAGCCTTCGAGCATGTTGGATACTACGACAGGTGGCCAAAAGTGGCAAAGAGCTTCTAGCCTCAGAGAACCAGCCCAGCAGTACCAGTACGGTATTAACAGTCTTCGAGAATTTTGCATCAAATAATATGCGGAAATGAACACTCCGCAGCCTCGCCGAAGTCTACCAAGTAGCAACAATAAATCCATGGAGCGATACGGCTATTACCTTCAACGCCAGCGACGAACCTAAATTCCGAACAGCCCGACCACCAGCCGCATTTGTCCTCAATCCAATAGTGGATGGCTTTCGCCTTACTAAGGTACTCATGGATGGCGGCAGCGGATTAAACCTCATCTACGAGGAAACCCTTCGAAAAATGGAAATAGACTGGAGCTGTATTGAGCGAAGCAGCACAACCTTGAGAAATCCCTAGTCGGGAAGCACGCTGCACAGGAAAAATTACACTGGATGTGGTGTTCGGCTCGCTGGACAATTACAGGTCCGAGGAGGTCACGTTCCAAGTGGCCCCGTTCAGCAGCGGATATCACGCTTTATTAGGGCGAGAGGCATTCACAATTTTTCAAGTTATGCCCCATTACGGGTACATGAAGCTCAAAATGCCCGGGCCCCAACGGAATCATCACTCTTGTCAGTGATCCGGACATAGCACTCCGCGCCGAAAATAAGACAACCGCACTAGCCCTAGAGGCACTATCTGAAGCCCTAGCGGCAGAGGAACTCACTGCGCTGCGCTCCACGGTGAACAGGGACGATGTGATACTCGATAAGAGATCCAAGTCCACCTCTTTTAAGCCAGCGGACGAAATTAGTCAAATTCCAAGTCCATCCAACGGACCCCACAAAGACGGCCTCCATTGGGGCACAATTAAACCCTGATGTAGACGCCGCACTATGAGAATTCCTTCGGGAAAATTGGGACATCTTTGCCTGGCACCCTTCAGACATGCCAGGAATCCCACGCAGGTTGGCAGAGCACAGCCTAAATATCCTAAAAGGATTTAAGCCAGTCAAACAGGCTCTTCGGCGATTTTCCGAACCCAAAAGACAGGCAATGGGAGAGGAGCTAGCCAAACTATTAGAAGCCGGATTCATCAGAGACATAAAACATCCGGACTGTCTAGCAAACCTGGTAATGGTACCAAAGAAGGACAAATCCTGGCGCCTGTGTGTCGATTTCAAGGACCTTAACAAGGCTTGTCCAAAGGATCCTTTCCCCCTTCCCCGCATCGATCAAATTATCGATGCTACCGCAGGGCACGATTCATTGTGCTTCCTCGATGCATACTCCGGCTACCATCAATCAAGATGGCGGAGACAGACCAAGCCGCAACAGCATTCATTACTCCATACGGACCATTCTGCTTCAACACAATGCCCTTCGGGCTCAAAAATGCCAGCACAACATATCAGCGCATGATTCAGACATGTCTGGCAACCAACCAAACAGTGGAGGCATACGTAGACGATGTGGTCTTCAAGTCCAAACACGTCGAAACTCTAGTAGACGATTTGAGGCTCACATTTGACAACCTCCGAGCATATGACATTAAGCTCAACCCGGAAAAATGCATTTTCGGCGTACCAGCCGGAAAGCTCTTGGGCTTCATTGTATCCGGTAGAGGAATTGAAGCAAACCCAGCCAAGATCCGAGCTCTGTCACAATTGGATATCCCAAAAGACCTCAAGAAAATACAAAAATTGACTGGATGTGTGGCGGCTCTAAGCCGCTTCATCTCCCGCTTGGGAGAAAAGGCATTACCCCTTTATCGCCTCCTCCGGCGCACCGAACACTTCGAATGGACGGATGCCACCACGGCCGGACTCGAAGAAATAAAGGCCATATTGGCAACAAATCCGGTCCTGGCCGCGCCCAACTTGGGCGAACCAATGTTATTATATATCGCGGCAACACATCAAGTTGTAAGCGCGGTGCTCGTCGTCGAACGAGAAACGGAAGGACACAAATTCCCTCTTCAAAAACCAGTGTACTACGTATCCACTGTCCTAACTCCATGCAAGTCCCGGTATCCACATTATCAAAAGATAGCGTACGCGGTGTTCATGGCATCCCGGAAGCTGCGACACTACTTTCAAGAGTGTTCGATAACAGTAGCCTCCGAAGTACCTCTTAACGACATTATAAACAACCGCGACGCGATGGGCAGGATTGCAAAATGGGCCATTGAGCTCCTACCATTCGACATAACCTACAAACCACGGAGAGCAATAAAGTCACAAGTTTTGGCTGACTTCATCACTGAATGGACCGAAGCCGAACTCCCTAAAGAGTACGGCGCATACTCCAATTGGATCATGCACTTCGACGGCTCCAAAATGTTGGCCGGCCTGGGGGCTGGCGTCGTCCTGACGTCCCCAACCAGAGACACAGTCCAATACGTACTCCAGATAATGTACACGGACTCCAACAATGCAGCCGAATACGAGGCCCTTCTACATGGTATCCGAATGGCAATCTCCATGGGCATTCAACGCCTAGAGGTCCGCGGGGATTCAAACCTCGCAATATCCCAAATAAATGGAGACTTTGACGCCAAGGATCCGAAAATGGCAGCCTACCAGTAACGCGTCTTAAAAATGTCAGCTCGGTTCGAAGGACTCGAATTCCACCATGTAGCCCGGGATAATAACCAGGCGGCCGACGTGTTGGCACGCATCGGCGCAAAGCGCGACGCCGTCCCTCCCAACATCTTCCTGGAGCGGCTTTTCAAGCCATCCGTATTATGGGAAGGGGAGTCCGGAAACAACAACCCGGAACCAACCGCACCCCCCAACACCGAACACTCTGACACAATCGATGGCTCTGCCAATGAAATAACACCTTCAGCCCACGAAATAATGGCAGTCATTGCCCCGTGGACGGAACCATTCCTAGCCTACTTAATCAGGCAGGAACTTCCCGAAGACCCAAAACGAGGCCCGCTGCATAGTACGGCGATCTAAAGCCTACAAGGTCCATGAGGGAGAGCTTTATAAGAAAAGCACAACCGGAGTCCTTCAAAGGTGCATCTCCGAAGAGGAAGGGCGAAATCTTCTGGCTGAAATTCACGCCGGACTCAGCGGGCACCACGCCGCAGCCCGGGCCCTTGTAGGCAAGGCCTTCCGTACAGGATTTTATTGGCCGACGGCCCGGGCAGACGCTCAGGACTTAGTCCAAGGATGCGTCGGTTGCCAGCTCTTTGCTAATCAAAGCCACATGCCACCCACCGCCCTCAAAACTATACCCATCACCTGGCCGTTCGCGGTCTGGGGGCTTGACATGGTTGGACCCCTTAAAGGGGGAACCCACAAGCAAAAATACCTATTGGTCATGGTGGACAAATTCACCAAATGGATAGAGGCCAAGCCAGTTAAAACGGCCGAATCCGGACCTGTGATAGACTTCATATCTGGGGTAGTACACTGTTATGGCGTCCCCCAAAGCATCATCACTGATAACGGCACGAACTTCATGGCTGACGAGGTTAAACTCTGGTGCAAAAACATGGGCATCAAGCTCGACTACACTTCAGTCTATCACCCTCAATCTAACGGCCAAGTCGAATGAGCAAATGGTCTAATCATGAGCGGCATCAAACCCAGATTAGTGCGGTCCCTTACGGAATCTAACACGCACTGGGTAGAGGAGCTCGACGCCATACTCTGGGGGCTACAGACCATGCCAAACCGCACTACCAGATTCACACCATTCTTTATGGTATACGGCGCAGAGGTAGTTTTGCCCTGCGACATAATTCAAGACTCACCTCGCGTGCACATGTACGAAGAAAGAGAAGCCGAGCTGGATCGGCAGGACAGTTTGGATGCCTTAGAAGAGGAGCGTGACGTCGCAAAAGCTCGTTCCACATTCTATCAACAGCAGGCTCGAAGATATCAAAGCAGGGAAGTACGGGCCAAAACTTACAATGTTGGCGAACTAGTTCTACGCCTGCCGGACAAGAAAAAGGACAAGCTCAAGCCCAAATGGGAAGGTCCCTTCATCATCGACCAGGTCCTGACCGGCGGAGCGTACCGTCTGCGAAATGCATCGGATAACCGACTCGAGCCAAATCCATGGAACGCAGCCCGTCTCCGTAGATTCTACGCCTAGCGCCGGACTCTGAGTTCGTCTCCCTCCCCGTCTATATTTTATAATTTAACTGTCTTTATTTGCCCCTCTCTTCTTTCTCCTTTTTTTTCTTTCTTCTTCACGGGCCTTCGGTGGCTCGTCTGCGCATTGTTCGCACACACTTGACGTGCTATCCGCACTCATTATACCTGGGGGCTTCTTTAACAGAAGCTTATTTATACGGGCCTTATACCCAACACATGCGTCACACTTCCGCATGTACCTTTTATCCACCATTATATGCATCGATATGACTTAAGTTTTGGCCAAGCTGGGTTGCCTGGCTCCTGTGCTTACCCCTACGTTCCCGATTGTTCGGCTAGGAGGTAAAGGGAGAACCTCTGCGATTGTTACTGCCGGGTCAGCCGGATGTGTACCTCAGACTGGGTGAAGCCGAAAGCTAGCATTCTTAAGGGAATATTCGGTCGGTGAATTGAAAGATGATTTCTTACCTATTTATTTATCTGCCCCCAGATGCTTTCCTGCTTTTTTCGTAGTCCGGACATGCACTTTACGTCATGCCTCCCAGGGAAAGGAACCCCTAATGGAACTATTCTCCCTGGAAGATGTTTCTTACTAACCATGTAATATAACATAACTAGTTGGGCACTTGTCTGATAAAGCACTAATCACCCCTACGCCTGGTCTCCATGCATGCCCCGGTTCTTATATAACCGTGAGGGTACTCGAATACACTCCGGACTGTCGGGTCCCGAGGTTGAAGCGAAAAGGTCCGCAATGACAAACGATCTACAATCCGGCTAGAAGGCATTTTTCATGTCATTTCAAATTCCATAGTCAAGTTGACTGATGGTATTCCTCTTCGATACCATCTAATAAACTGTCTAGTTTACAGTCCCGCTGTGAATACTTTGCGGCCAACTCTACTTGGTCGTATACTAAGCTCACAGGGATCTCCTTCCCATCTGGCCCTATAGGTCCGACCTCTGCCATGTGGTTGGGGTCAGCCTTCGCATACCGCGTCTTCACCATGGCCCAAGCCTCCCTAGCGCCTTGACGACAGGCCGATATCTTCCACAACTGGAAGCGCTGCCGTGCTCCCTGAAGCTTCTCCGCAAGCTCTCCAAGACCTTCGGGCAAGGACACAGAAGGCCACAAGGCCTGGGCGACTCCGCTCATCGCTTGCCGAACACGTTCATGCAGTTGCAGCAGCTCGGGAAGTAGGTCACCCATTGAACCGGGCATTTCCTCCGCAGGACGACCTGTGAGCATACCTACAAACACATTTCTGTCAATCGACTTCCTCGCCGAACTCTTCTTTTCAAAAGAGTTTTCTCAAGCACTTACTATAAATGCCGCGACGAAGCCGCCGATTCTCCTTCACGGAGTCAGACAGCTGGGCCCGAACATCTTTTAGTTCTTCGCCCAGCTGGGTGTTGGCATCTTGGAGTTTGTTCCTCTCTTGCTGCACCCTCATAAGCACCTTCTCGCCGGCCTTCAGCTGGCGTAGTAGCTGTTGCTTGTCCGGATCTAGTCCGGCACCATCTGCAATATTATTGTCAGACTTATACACACGCCGCACTTCATAAACTACTTCTCTTTTCGAAGTATGTATTACCAGAGGGGGTCTCTGTGGCTCCCCCTGCGGTGGCTAGTGCAGCCTCAAGTTGGGCCTTGCACTCTTGAAGCTCCTGGGACAGGTGGGTATTCTTCTCCGTAAGATCCTGCATAACAAATGATCCTTAAATCAGTTATTCTAACTATTTTAAGTCTCGGGGGCTACTGGCATATATAACTATCAAAATTCCTCACCCGTATGTCATTCACATACTACTCCGTGGCTCTGGTTAGACCATCTCAAGCGGCACAGAGGTGCGCGTCTCCCGCATTAAAGGCATTCAACGCCTCCGGGGAGAAACACGCGTCACGAAGAACTGTCCGGCGGCGCCTTTGATTCATGGAGCTCTCCACCTCAGACCTGGTGGCGGACAGCCTGTCGGCATCCTCCGTTGGAGGAGCATCCGGCGCACGCCTTGTGTTCGCCTCCCCCTCCGGACCAGGCGTTGGAGCCTGGCTGGCGGAGGCTCGATTGACAACCTCTCCGGACACAGTCCGGCGAGCGCTCTTTCTCCTGGAAAAATCATGAGCATTAATATACCTCCCAGGAATCTTTCCTTTAAACACGGTGGTGCGTCATACCGTTGCGGCGACGTTTCAATTCGCGCCGCACTCCTCTTCCGCCTGCTGGGCCGAACTGACCCTTGTTGGTCAGCCGCCGCGAGTTCGGCTTCCCGCCTTAAAGGCACCTCCTGCAGAGCACCGTTGGTATACGGTGGTCAGAAATAAGCATGGATGAGTAATGATGTCAGGACTCCGATCACAGTTACCTGGGAAGCCGGAGATAAACCGGGGTAGTCGGCCGTAATGGTGACCAAAGCATTGTCCATGCTAAGTTGGTGGAACACCCCATCGATCAGCTCCACCTTTATGTCCAGATCCTCTTCGGAGGCCGGATCAAGGGATCGTTCTGGATCCTCGGGCTGTGGAGTCAGGCTGTGTATGCCCTCTATGTCCCGGAGCAGTTCCTGCATCGAAGTCGCAAAGTGAGATACTTAACTTTGGGGATATGGATCGGATAGATAAATGTCCGCTTACCCAGCTCCGAGGGTTATTCATGGAGAATCCATTCAATGGACTCGCGCGGAGGAAGTCCTCCTTCTCCCCCTTGTACAAGCCGGATAGGATCTTCACCAGATCCGCAACCGATCCCGGCCCCTTGCGGCCATGACGGGTGGCGTCATCCTCCCCGTTGAAATCCCACATGGGGTGGCCCCTATATTGGAGCGGCTGCACCCCTCGCATGATGCACGTGGCCATGACTCCAATCATGGTCAATCCGGAATGAGCCAATAACCTTATTCGGCCCATCAGATATTGAACGTCCCTATCATTCTCCCGTTGAGGACTCCGCGGGCTCCAACTCAGGCGTTTCTTCAAAGGAGCATTGCTGAACTCCGGCAGGCCGATCCAAACTGGGTCCGGCAGCGGGGCGTCTTCCATATAAAACCAATCCGAAGGCCAGTCTTCGGATGCCTTCTTCGGGGTTCCGGATAGATATCCGGTCCCGGCGATGCGCCATATTTCGGCTCCGCCCACTTGATATATTGACCCCTTGTGAGAACGGGGCACGAGGCAAAACAATCTCTTCCACAGTGCAAAGTGGGCCTCGATGCCCAAGAACAGCTCGCAAAGGGCTACAAAACCCGCGATGTGCAAGATGGAGGCAGGCGTAAGGTTGTGAAGCTGGAGCCCATAGAACTCCAGGAACCCCCGGAGAAACGGATGTATGGGAAATCCGAGTCCCCTTATTAGATAAGGGACAAAGCATACCCTCTCTTCTTTGGAGGGATTGGGGATGCTCTCCGCCTGCTTTCCGCCCTTGTAGGTGGCCAGTCCGGCCCAAACCGGAACCATAAAGGCTGGGGGGAGATATCCCTCTGCTTGGAGCGTCACTAGCTCGCTATGCGGGATTGAACATCTCCCCCAATCTCCTGGCTGACGGATGGGAGCGCGAGAAGAGGAGCCGCGTCGACTGTCCATGATGGAGTGGATTTTTATCAGAGGCGCTTCGATGAATACTCACGATGATTCAGATCTAGATCCTCGCCTCTCTTATAGGCACCTTATTCGCGCAGCTAGGGGGTAAAACATAAAAATACCCTAGCTTTTCGCATTCATACGACACGTGGAAGAGGGCCATTATTGGACGTGGAAGCCAAGGAGTGCAACATTTATAAGGAAGCCGGACACTATTCGGCAAGCACATGGAATTTGGAGGAGAACCCGCCTTGCAATGCCAAAGATAATATACGCGCCGGACTCATCGTCATTGAAGCCTAGTTCGGGGGCTACTGAGGGAGTCCTAGACTAGAGAGTGTCCGGATAGCCGAACTATCATCATTGGCCGGACTCCAAGACTATGAAGATACAAGATTGAAGACTTCGTCCCATGTCCGGATGGGACTTTCCTTGGCGTGGAAGGCAAGCTTGGTAATACGGATATGTAGATCTCCTACCATTGTAACCGACTCTGTGTAACCCTAGCCCTCTCCGGTGTCTATATAAACCGGAGAGTTTTAGTCCGTAGGACGAACAACAATCATACCATAGGCTAGCTTCTAGGGTTTAGCCTCATTGATCTCATGGTAGATCTACTCTTGTACTACCCATATCATCAATATCAATCAAGCAGGAGTAGGATTTTACCTTCATCGAGAGGGCCCAAACCTGGGTAAAAACATCGTGTCCCTTGTCTCCTATCACCATCCGCCTAGACGCACAGTTCGGGATCCCCTACCCGAGATCCGCCGGTTTTGACACCGACAGCTGCCACAAACACTGCTGAAGCCAATGAGCCTTTCTTGGCTAAAGATCATGTGCAGCCTGAAGCTAATGTTGTGCCTGAAGTTAATTTGAATCCTGAAGCTTCTGTGACGCCGGTACCCACTGACGGCGCTGTTCCTCCCCCAAGGCCTCACATTATGGAAAGGGGCTTCAATCGTGATGGGGAGCTGGTCAAAGTTTGCTGGCCAATTTTGGTTCCTCCCACTGCTCCCGGACCCCAATATGATTATCATGTGGAGTAGCGACCACAAGTTCAGAAGCCTAAGCCAAGGTTGTCAAGGCTTCCAAGTGCTGCTACATCACCAGGACCATTCGGTGTAAATAGCTTTAGGGCACACAACACCTTCTTTGACAAGGACAAGAACCCATACTCGAAGCCAAAGATCTCTTCAGATCTCTTCTGGAGCCAATAACAGCGCAGTTACTGCTCGTGTATCCTCTACAATCAAGAGAGAATTTTTCCTCACACACGTCTTGATTGTGAAGCTATTGCTGGGCTCCCCTGTGTTGAAGAAGCTTTGGACTACTTTTGGGATGCTGGTCTTCTGCAATTTGTCGCTGCCAAAGAACACCGGAATGTAGAGCTTCTGTTGCAGTTCTATGCTACTCTTCACATTCGTGGCTACAACAGGGATCCAAAGACATGGATCCTCGAGTGGATGACAGGAGATGTGCATAATGAAGCCAAGGATCAAGACATCATTGAGCTTACCTCCCTGCCCACTCCAGGTGAACTGTATGAGCCTGGTTGTCAGTGTCACAGAGAAGAACTACAGAGCATTTTTCAGAGGCCTGAACCCAATATGAGTCAGATGCTCAACATGATGAAGCCATTGCCTCAAGATGCAGAAAATCCCAAGGAATCCTTTGTCAAGGACCTCGAGTACTTGCCCCGCACAGTCTATCATATACTGAGGCGTCCAATCAAGGGATATTCTTCTGAAGCCAAACTTGAAGGAGCCATGAAGACTTTGGTCTTCTATATTGCCAATGGCATCAGATTCAACTCCCAGGATTTCTTCATCACACAACTTGCTGCATCTGGGATTGATCTGTTTGGCCTGAAGTTTTATGCTCCATGGGTGATGCGCCTGATCAAACTTCATTCTACTGTTGACTATCAGCCTTCAGCACGCAACCATCTTGTTTTTCTGCCTGAGGTTGATCTGTCAGTTGAAGCCATGTACCCCGAGCCTGCCAAGGAGCCGCTATATCTTCATAATGTTGATCATCAAAGCTTCACTCAGCCAATAGAAGGAGTTCATGTACCAAATGCTGCTATTCCTGCTTATCCTCTGGCTGGCAATGTGCGTATGCCTCATTGAGCAAATACCAAAGACACTGCTAGTATAATTGCTCAACAGCCTCGGAAGCATTCTCGTGTACTCAATGACCGAGAGCTGCTTGTGGCCTTACATGAGAAGCAGGACAAGCACCATGACTGGCTAAAGCATCATATGCATAGTCTCTTGGTGGATGTCAGTCGCATTCCCAACCTGGCCACCAAGAACTCATTTGTTGCCCATGAGAATGCGCGGCGGTCCTGGAAGAGCCTCACTCTGATGTGTTCTAAAGACGATCTTCGTGTTGATGGCTTCATCGAGAGCTTCAAGTTGGATTCCAGGCCTCCATCAAATGCAAGCTGGTGCCGCATTCACTCTCTTGAAGATTCTAAATATTCATCTTCAGCTGCAACTGTTGTTGCGAATGTCGTCAATGAAGAAGACGACGCCACTTCACCGACCATGGCTACAGTGCATCTCGACACTGCATCAGGCCCTTCTGCACCACCAAACTCCAACGTCGACCCTGCTCCACCAAATGCTCCTTCTGGGAACAAGTAGATGTTTTATGTCTTCAAACCTTTTTGGTCATTACTGACAAAAGGGGGAGAAGCATATGAGTTGATAGTCTTCAAGCGGGTCCTTATGGGTGGTTGCATTATTTTGCCAAGTTTTTACAACTCTCGTCTTTTGATACATTTGG
Source organism: Triticum aestivum (assembly GCF_018294505.1). Lineage (NCBI taxonomy): Eukaryota > Viridiplantae > Streptophyta > Magnoliopsida > Poales > Poaceae > Triticum > Triticum aestivum. The sequence goes on from NC_057813.1 coordinate 400,989,637, forward strand.
TTCTTTGAGTTGTAACACATAAAGTCGATGGTAAATTCCGCATGAAGTCATTCTGCAGGCATCCATTTTCCATTATGAATATCATTATCTTCATTATCTTTCTCTATTCATAATGTATTGTCGTCACACTTTGAAGATGGCCTCCACAAAGCAAAACCTGTCATGTGCATTTGCATTCAAAAGCAAATCATTCATATCCACATCTTCAGGGGGAGCCTCGTCATATGTATGAAGACAATACTCACAACACTAAACTTTCACATACTTTTATCCCCGTTGAAAACTTCACCCAGTTTGTCATCAATCACCAAAAAGGGGGAGATTGTAAGTGCATCTAGTGCCACCCCTAGTTGGTTTTGGATTATTGACGACAAACTTGTTTGAGGGACTAATGTGTTTGTGAGAATTGCAGGATAACATAGGTAGTAGTCCCATATTGATTCCGTTTACCTACCAGAGATGACCCCTAAAAATGTGTGAAGACATTGATGACAATGGTGGTCTGTGAAGATATTCACATTGAAGACTATGACAAAAAAAGACATCGCATGAAGACTATGGAGTGCAAAGACATAGTTGTTTCATAGTTTCCTTTTCTTCTTTGTTGAGTCATAGGAACCACCGTACTATTAAGTGGGGTCCAAGTGAACAAAGTCAGAGTGACTGAAGTGATGCTCAACTAAATTCTGTGTCTTCAAGCAAAGACAATGAGAGCAAATCTTATCCAGAGCTAGATGAGTCAGTTTTACTTGTAGCCCAAGTAAAGCTGCCGTGTGTGTTTGAAATCTGACCGTTGGACATGTGTCAGTTCCTTAGTGACGCAGGGTCATTTTGGACAAATCTGGTCGGGTTGCCTCCTGTCTATAAATAGCCCACCCCCTACACCATAAATTGGTGGCTGCTCAGATTTAGTGCACGGCTTTTGTTGTTTGAGAGCAACCCACCTCCGAAGCCTTTGAGAGAGTAATCCTTGCGAGGACAAAGCCCAAAACACCTAGAGCCAAAGAGTGTTAGGCATCACTTAAGTCTTTCTGTCTGCGTGATCTGAAGACTTATTACACTTGAGGACTGTGAATCCTCTAGCCGGTTAGGCGTTGTGTTCTGAGCATCCAAGAGTCATTATGGATTGCCGATGAACAAAGTTTGTGAAGGTTTGGAAGTCTCCCTTGAAGACTTACTAGAGTGATTGGGCGAGGACTAACTGTTCTTTGCTCAAGGGGAATAAGGTGAAGATGCGGTTTTCTATGTTGAATATCAGCCTCCCTAACCAGACGTATAGTTGTCATAGCAACTGGAACTGGTCCAACAAATCCCTTGTCCTCTCCGAGCAACTGGTTATATCATTCCTCTCTCTCTTTACTAAAGTTTGTCTTCGTGAAGTCTTTGCCCATTTGCCTGATCTGATTGACTTCACTATGTGAAGACTGTTTACTATTTGGCTTCATACTATCTTCCATCCTGATCCATACTACCTAGCTGCTGATAGTCTTTGTGCTTTCACTACATTTCTTACTTGACTATGGCTTGTCTAGTGTAGTCTACCTTCCGCTGCATATCAATAGGTTCATTTCTATTGATTGTCTTCAAAGCACCCATGTTTTGAAGACTTTCATAAAAATCGCCTATTCACTCCCCCTCTAGTCGAATACTAGCACTTTCAACTGCCTAAAGTTGCAAGGACCTTCAACGGTAATGAAGGCTCAATATTCGCCTTCCGCTTCAGTAGTTTTCCTGATGAGATGCATCTGTCTATGTACCGTCTATGATGCTAATTTCGAAAGGTTCTAGATGTCGCATGTGAAACTTGGTGCTGGTGCAGTTGTGTAATGGGGTAGCTGTCGTGGAATTATCATGTCAGATGTCCTAGCGTAAGGACTTAGGTGTGGAGCCATCGAAGCGTAGTTAGCTTGAAGGGTTAAACGGGACAAGGGACACAGAGATTTTATACTGGTTCGGCCCCTCGCGGTGGAGGTAACAGCCTAATCAGTGTAGGGTGGTTATTGCTTGGGCTTCAATTACCAGGGAGCGAATACGCTTGACCTAGTTCTTGATCTCTTTTCTCCCTCCCTAAACCGCCACCGAGTCACCCCTTTATATACACAGGCTGATGCCCGGCGGCTTACAGAGTCCCGGCCGGCTCATACACAACATGTCAAGGTTGGTGACAGAATCTATACCTTCCTTAACATACAAGTTAACATATGGCGGTTTACGCCCATGGGCCTCAAGTCGCCTTTGGGTCTTGGGCCTTTTTGTGAACCGCCATCTTCAACATCTTCATGGGCCTTGTCATTATGAACCGCCAGTGGTATGACCCGGCCCCTCCTGGGCGGGTCATACCCAATAGTTATATCCCTAACATTAGGCTCCAGGTTGATGTGAACTTGTTCATATCAATATTCAACACTTAATAACTTTTCCACTATTAGATCTGTAAATCAATAACTGTGTGGGCGGCTTAACTCATAATCCCTAACCCACCAGATACCATTAGTCCCCTCTTAAGCTACCAATAACTCACCTTTATAGCTTCAATGCTATCCTCTGGTTTAATACCTTCGCATGCATGCTTCCTTATTATATGCGTTTGAACCAACCGCCAGCTTAACCATATAATCTTAAACCGGCATAATATTCCTTTCAGATCATCAAATAATGACTAAGACATACACTGCCTGCAAGTGGGTCCGATCCCAGGTCACCGAAGAAGACCTAGACAATTTCGTTGCAACTGGCACCCTAGCCAAGAGTGAGGCCCTCCATTGGAGGGTCCCAGGTAAAGAAAATCCTCCTGAGCCCTAGGACGGAGAAGTTATTGTTTTCATCGACCACCTGATCCGGGGGTTCATCCCGCCAGGCTCAAAGTTTTTCTGCGATGTACTTCATTTTTTCCAACTTTACTCTCAAGACATTGGGCCCAATTCCATGTACAATATTTGCAACTTTCAAGTATTCTGTGAAGCTTATCTTCAGGAGGTGCCAACAGTTGAATTGTTTAGAGAGTTTTACTACTTAAACCGCCCGATAGAGTTCACTAACAGGACCAGCTTGGAACTAGTGGAGTTTCAATTGGGAAGAGGAAACAAGCCTGCTTTGCCTACGCCAAGCCGCCGAGTCATCCCAAATATTGGAATCAGACTTGGTTCTACTATCAAAACACATCTCCAGCAGACAAGAATCCTCTGCCAGGTTACCGCGACCTCCAGCTTGGCAACACACATCCACTCCCCCCACGGATCAGCCCGAAGGAGCGGACCAAATATGCGCCAACTTTTTCAAAGCTCAGAGCCTTCATGGCTAATGGTTTAACCGGCATTGACCTTGTATCGTGCTGGGTCTCCTAGAGGGTCTTTCCGCTAAGCCGTCGCCCTGGCTTAATGTGCGAGTATACTGGCGATCTGAAAGATCCCCAACGCCACTGTGACATTCAATTGTCAGACGCAAAAATCACTGAGGCCACCAAGGCGTTGCTGAACGAATCTTGGGTAGATTGTAGTAAGACAGGACTTAGTCCTTTTTGCACTTTCAACAAACCGCCCACTGGAAGTGTTGCACACTAGTTCAATCATATTTGCATTAATACTACCCACTTATGAACTTTTTGACCTCAACAGGCCGACTCTTCCATTTGGAAGAAGAATCCGCAAGATAAGCCGACCAAACTGGCTCGTACCAAAACCAAGGTCACCAAGAAGCTTGCCAAGAAGAAGAACACTGAGCCCGCCGAGTTAAACTTGGAAGATGACAGTGATAATGATGAGTCGGAGGTAGAAGTTGACTCTCTTGGCTCATTTTTTATACATCTCATTGACAATGGTTCTTATTAGGAGGAAGCCGAGGCCAGCCGTGTGGGTGATGACGAGGTAATTGTTCTTTCCTCCAACTCAGAGTCTATGCCAAAACATAAAACTCGCCAAGCAAACCGGAAAGTAAGGTTTTCTCATCCTTTAGATTATCTGGATCCCAACTATATTTTGAAGAAGCAGCAACACGAAGCTCACCGTACAACCTCAAACAGCGGAAGCGGGATCCTCTCTTCCGGCTTACCAAACACCCCCGCCCCTCGCAAGCGTCGTCCAGAGGTCTCAACCACTTCTGACTTACTTTATCCCAGGGTCGGTCTTTACCGACCTCTTAATCCCTCTGATTCAAATTATCAGGGAACATCTCATTCCTCCCCTGGCGACTCAATGGGAACTCATGTTCCGGCCTTCAAACCCATGTCAGGGTAATGTTACCAAACTTTTACTTTCAATCATATACTCAACTGTTGTGCTAACCTTGCCTTGTGTTTCATTTATAGGGCAGCCAAGCCCAGCAAGAAGGCGGAGATGATGAAAACTCCTAAGAATCCTTCTGATCCGGAGCAGCAATCAGTAGGAACCTCTCATGAAGCTCCTAAAGCCACAATTGATGAACCGCCTCTGGTTGATCACAATGCTGATGCTGACCCGATAGATGTGGATGCAACTACCGATCCACCAAGCCCTGCCAAAGCGCCAAGCCCCGTTAAACACACTGGAGGTAAAGCTGGTGGTGATGATTTTGCTATAATGGGTATGGTTATACAACGCCAGCCCAACCCACTATTTTGTCAAAACATACTGCCAATCAGGAATTCTTTGTTGCTGATAAAGGCAAATGGTCAATTAATCTGGACAGCTATGCTCAACTCAGCGCTCAAGAAATTCATTCCAGGTACTTAAAACGCCTTTGCACCAGCCGTGATTATGAAGCCGGCTTGGTAAATCTGATAAAGGAGCGTTTTGAGGTAAACACTACAACTCTTACTCATATAATCCTACTTGCCTTAGCCGCCAAGTTTGCTGGATATGATAAAATAGCATGTGTTGTTTTATTTCAATATTCTCCATAGATCAAATCCTGTAGCCCCAAGGGCCGGTTTATGCTTTCAATATAAACCGAGACTTGCAATATCAATACTTCAATTTTGCATGTGTAGCTCCCAAGGGACGGCTTAATCTGTCAAGATAAGCCGGGTCTCAATACCATACAGATGCAGAAACTTAATTATAGAGCCCCCATGAATCGGCTATAGACAATCAGGTCATCATAAATTTGTCTTGAAAAGAGCAAGGTGCATTAGCCCCCAAGTGCCAAGTAAAATACTTGTATTATGCTTGGGACTTCAAATAAATTCATAACCATCATTACTCATTGTTTATATCTTTCAGGCTGAGCTTAATGGCAAAGAATCCCAACTCGTTGATCTTCAAGAGAACATTAAATCACAGGAAGCAGAAACTTCCAAAACCAAAGCTGAACTGACCACTGCCTTGGTGGATATGGAAAAGTTGAAAAAAGATTTCAAAGCTGATCAGGCTGGCTGGGAAACAGAGAAGTTAGCTCTCCTGAAGAGAGCGGAAGATGCGGAAGCGGCTCTTAAGCCGGTAGCTAAAGAGCTCGCCGGTTTAAAACATCAAATCAATGCCCTGACCGCTACCATCTTTGGTAACTAATTTCATGTCAGTACTTTCTTTGAATGCATTTAGATCATTATTCACCTCGCATATAAGTTTCTTGTTGATATAGGCTCTAGAGTTGCCCACCTTGGCACAGATATGCCCAAAAAGTTGAAAGCCGCCTACACACTTGTAGAGCAATTATATACAGGCGCGCAACGGGTCATCTGCACAGCTGCACACAAGAAGCAGCCTGCCACCCTTATCAAGGTAACATTGGAGAAGCTTTCAGTGATGCCTTTGAGGATCGAAGAGCTAAAGAAATCTGCTGCAAGAGCTGGTGCGCTCACTGCACTAACCCGGGCCAAGGCATGGCAGGGTGCACTACAAAAAAATACACTTCCGTGATGATACATGTTTGTCACAGTAGATCGCGTTTTTTGTCATGCATGTTCATCCATGACAAATTTATGACAGAATCAAGATAGTCATACCTATGCTGTCGTAGAAGTGTTCCATGACATTACCAAAATTATCATCACGGAAGTGTCCACTTCCATGATGATAAATCGCGCGTCACAGAAGTGCTTTCGTCAAGGGTGACCAACACGTGGCATCCACCGTAAAGGAACGCCATTAAGCTATCGGGTCGGGTTTTGGATCCGATAACCCGTTAACAGCCCCGACCAATGTGGATTTTCCACGTGTAAAATCATCATTGGCTGGAGAAAACACGTGTCGGCTCATCGTTGGGCCAGATGCCATCCATTCATTGGACAGAAGGTGCCTATGATACATCAACACGTGGCACGGCCCAACAGAGGCCCATTCTTGTGAAAAGGCCGGCCCGTTTGACTTGGTCAAAAGGTGGCGGGCCGGCCCATTGAAAGCCTGTTAACGGCCTATTCGCATGTAGCCCATTTACACCCCACTAACTCAAGGCCCGTTACGCCCTATCTGAATTATGCCCAGTAGCGTCATCTGGGCCATCCAATATGATTCCAGCCCGTTTTCACTTCTGGCCCATGTATGGCCCATGACGTCTTTCGGCCCATATGAGGCCCTATGTAACTCTTGGCCTATTAACGGCCCGTGGTCAAACTGGCCCGCAATGAACAGTGGATCACTTTACACCCATTAACGACCCGTGGTGAAACTGGCCAGTAATGAACAGTATATCACTTTATACCCATTAAGGGCCCGTTATTCAGTTGGGCCATTTCCAGCAAATGTTATCTTTCGGCCTTCTCAAAGCCCATTTATTCTTGGGCTCATTTCTAGCATTCGTTTACTTACGGCCCGTTACTGTCATTTTCTGCTTGTGGGCCAAATTCAGCCCGTGGTTACATCGGCCCGTTTGTGGCCTGTTAATACATTGGGCCGTTTTCATAGCGTCATCAAATACGGCCTATTAACGATGGCCTGTTATCGTCATATGGCCCGTATAAGGCCCATTGATGATACGGCCCGTAGAAGGCCCATTGTTTCTACGGCCCATAGAAGGCCTACTGTTTCTACGGCCCTGTAGAAGGCCCACTGTTCCTAAAGCCCGTAGGAGGCCTAGTGTCACTACAGTAAATATTAGCCCATGGTTATTGTGGCTTAGTTTTAAAAAATAGGTTATTGCAGCCACTAGCAAACCGCGGAAAAAGAACTGCACTGACTACAAGCAAACAAATAAACAAGACAACAAGGAAATAAATAAGCAAGCAACTTATGCTAGGCTATCATGGCTATTACACATATTACATCCATTGGGCATCAAAGTTTGCCACTAGTGCAAATATAGGGAACAAGGCAGCATATCATATACATTGGTTATCAAAGTTGGCGACCAGCGCAAATAAACGCCGCAGCAAAACAAATCCAGAACTGAAACCACTTCAGAAGATCTCAAGAAACAATATCCTGGGTACCCATAATGCTCGCAAGATGCTTAGCAACCTTATTAACTTTCTCTTGTTTGGCGCTTAAATCCTCCAGCGCTTGCTGTTGCACCAGAAAATATGCATCTAAATTCTGCAGGGACTTCCTCGGTCCTTCATCTTCCTGTCACAGCACATCTGATCGATGTCTTTCAACTTGAAGTTGAGACTCAAGAAGACGAACTGATTCAGGTAGCGAGTTCAAAGAGCTTGTGCCAGCAGTAGTGGCCAGTAACTTGAACACCACATCAAGACAGGTCTTTTGGGTTCCCTCACTGTTGTCAAGATAGTTTTTATCAGCTTTCTTGGAGACCAACAGGGATGTCTCACTATCTTGAGCCATATCTGCATTACTTCCTTTACCATTGGATAACGCGGTACTATTCTCCAATATTTTGTCCGCATTCTAAAAGAGAAACAAGCAGACACATCACATGTTTACCATGTTGTATATCAAACTCATTTTGGTAAATGAGTTCAGTAGTAAAGTGGACAGGATAACAGCATGAAACAAACATATATCTATCTACCATGGTCACTTTATGGTCGATATCATTCTAGTTTTTGTTGCCAAATCAAGATAGAGACATAGTTCAAATAATATTTGTTCAAGACAAAGAAGAATAGACAGAATATAAGTGTGGGTAACTATAGAGAAATAACAACACTTGTAATGTGCATGACATGAGAACATAACTGTTTATTCAATTGAAACTGAAATCAACATAGAGTAGGTTACAACAGCAAACCAGTTAAAGAAACAGGTTTAAAACGTACCTGTTGCGCCATTGGAGTTTCAATTCCATCCTTCAAATTGGAAAATAGTTGGTATGAGTAAATACAGTAATGCAAGAGCAAAGGAGTATGAACCATAGCTATAGAACCTCACCTGTGGAGAAATCTTCTTCTCCTTTAAGCATTGAGTTGGGATTCGGAGTGGTGGTCCTCGTTCTTTGGGCACTGCAGTTCCCTTACTAACTGCTCGTGTTTGGGTGCTCTATGGTGGAGACGGCGTTGTGTCAACTAGAACTGGGTTACTATCTGCCGGGGTTGGGGTTAGAAGGGGTGTAGCTGGTTCTCTGTCCAACTGGGTAGGGGTACAATCTGCGAGAGTCTGGGTTATGTGTGGTGGATCTGGTCCTTGGGCAAGTACAACCGTGGTTCTATCTGCATCACCTGGTAGCACTATCTTTTCTGAAGACTCTGTTGTTACTCCCTTAGATACTGCCATCACGCTCTCCAATTGAAATGGCTGATAAACAAGAAAAGTAATTCATATTTATGGTGTCTAACCAAATAGGATAGCATGACACAATTTCACATATATGATGGCTAACTAAACAGGATAGCATGACACAATTTCACATTATGATGGCTAACTAAAAAAGATAGAAAGGCATAGTTCAAAATATGAGACTATGTAAATAGGATGGCATGAGATAACTATATAATGTGTTTATTAAATAGGTTGGCATGCCATAATTCACATACATTCATGGATATAATGCCATAATTCTAAATATGATGACTGTAAACACTAAACAGGATGAGATGATATAACTATATGATGGCTTTATTAAATGGGTTGCCATGCCATAATTCAGATAGATGATGTGTATGTACTATGTAAACATCATGGCATGATATAATTCAAATATATGATTTATATAGTAAGCAAGTAAGCAGATGGCAATCCATATATGATGTAAAAACTAAGCAATGCAAGACAACATGCATGACATGGGTAATATAACCCTGCCAAGTTTGAGCATAGACCTCAGGGGGGAAATAGGACTGGTCATCAGTCTGTGAATCCTCCTGTGAGGAGCTCTCCGTAACCAGCAAGATGTCTGCTTCAGCAGGTAGCATTGTCTGCTCTGAATACCTTGTTATCACTCCAGATACTTCCATCACCGCTTCAAATGGCTGATGCATAGGAAGAGTAGTTGAATATACAAACGTTGTCCACAAATGTAACACGTAATACAAAAAAATGATAGCATGATATAATTCACATACATGATGATTGGCTAAACAGCATGGCATTGCATAATTGACATATATAATGCCTTTGCAACAAGATAGCATTGTATAATTCACATATATAATGTCTTGCAACAAGATGGCAATGCATAATTCACATATATGGTAATTAGACACTGAACAGGTGGCATTCACACAAAGCATGTCTAAACTAATCAAATGACATAGCAATGCGAGACACCATACGCACGATATGAGCAACATAACCCTGCCAAGTTAGAGCATACACCTCGGGGGGGGGGGGAATAGGACTGGTCATCTGTCTCTGAATCCTCCTCTGAGGAGCTATCCGTAACCAGCGAGATATGCGCTTCGTTAGATAGCATAGTCTGCTCTGAAGACGTTGTTTTCACTCCAGAACTTGCCATCACCGTGTCAAATGGCTGATACACACGAAGAGCAGTTGAATGTACTAACATTGTTGAGAAATGTAATATGTTACAAAAAAGGGATGTCCTGATATAATTTACATATAAGATGACTGGCTAAGCAGGATGGCATTGCAAAATTCACATATATGATGCTAGCTAAACAAGATGGCGTTGCATAATTCACATAAACGATGAATAAACTAAACAGATGGCATTCTCACAAAGGATGTCTAAACTAAGCAGATGACATATTTGAAGTATAAAGTAAGCAATGCAAGACACCATATGCATGATATATCCAACATCAGCATGCCAAGTTAGAGCGAAGACCTCAGGGGGTAAATAGGAGTTATCTTCTCCTTCTGAATCCCCCTCAGAACAGACATGTAACACCCCAAAATTTTAACCATGATTTTTTTATTAAAATTTTGCCAGGAAATTAAATTTTTTGTTTTCTGGATTTATCTTTGGATTTCAGAACCTTTCTTTTCTTTGATATTGTGGAGTTTCTACCCCAAGTGAAAGCTTCCCAAATATATTGTTGGACTTGTATACCTTCTCAAGAAACATTTCTTTTATCAGTGGAATAATTTCTGCAATTATTTTTCCCTAAGCTTTATTTCTCTAAAATGGTTTTTCATAAGTTTTGGAGCCTCTTTTGCACTACAACCCTTTGATAAATTTATTTAAAATCCCACCAAAATTTGGTGATGACATATTGTGTCCCTAAATCACTTTTATGCAAAAATATCTTTTAGAAATTGGAGATTTTGAGCCCTACACCAAGTTTTCAAATCTGGTCCAGATTGCACTTTTGCACTACAACCTATTTAAATATTCTTTTAAAACTTCCACCAAAATTTGGGGAGGTCAGTAGGACTATATAATTCAACTTTGTGCAAAAACCCATTAATGTTCTTTGGAAAATTTGAGCAAACCATCCTGTTTTGCTCTCTGGTCCAGTTTGGCATTTTGTACTACAACCCCATTTTATTTTGCCCTATTGGCCATGATTATTTTTCCTGCTTATAGTCCTCCCTACAAAACCCTTAAGTCCTGGAGAATGGACCCATTGGAGTATTTTTGGTCTATGAGATGATGACCTTTTCTTTCTGTCCAGATTTGGATTTCTCAAAAACTTGCACTATCAAGTTTCTAGTCTTGACCAACTAACCTTGCCACCATCACCTACACCTAAAGAGACACTAGTATGGAGTTTTTGGACACCCCAAGAAATGCCTTGATGCCCATGTCATTCTGTCAAGCACTTTGTGTGCATAGCCAGATTTGGCATGAAGTTTAGTTTGCATTGTGAGCTTGATCCTCTAACCCAACAAACTTGTCCACTAAGCTCCTAGCTAACCCTAACCCAGGACTGTTAATCCCCAGCCCCACCTAAGCCTCCTGGCATGCCTTGGCATTTTGCTGAACATGCAGCATGCGTGCTCTGGGCACGCCCAGAGCGCACGTTTTGCACATGCGCGCACCGAGTCGTCGCGTCCCACTGCCGCCCCTCCGCGCTCGTTCTGGCCCCTCCCCACTTGCAGCCAACACGTCCCGACCCCTCCCTCGCCGTAGAGCCGCCCCTGGAGCCCCACATCGCCGCTGTCAGGTCGGCCGTGGCCGCTAGCGGCCGGCCACAGCAGGCCCATGCCCTGGACGGCACCGCCCAAGCCACAGCCATGCGCCAGCTTGCCCTGAACAGCTCGAGCTCATCCCCTCGCCCTGCCAGACCCCACCAGCCAACGCCACGCGCCCCTGGCTACAGAACGGCGGTTCGCCGTCGAGCTTATCCCCAGCCGCCGCGGAACCGACCTTGGCCGCCTATAAAAGGACCCCCAAGCTCGCCTAGGCCCTCAGGAAACCTCAAGCAAACCCTATCGAGCTCCCCTAGCCCACAATCGACGAAGGAAGGCTGTCTTCTCCATCTCCGGTCAGCTCGGCCGCCGCCACGTTTCGGTCCCGCTCGTCGCAACCAGAGCCTCCCCAGCCCATCCAGTACCACCGTCCAACTCCTCTCGACCTTGCGGAGCCGCCCAAACCCTTAGCTTCGACGGAGAGCCACTGTACCGCGAAGCCCCAATTCACCCGAAGCTCCCGTCCGCCGTGGAGCTCGCCGCCGGCGATTCCCTCCACCCCGCCAACCTAGCGACCACCGGGAGGACCGCCCTGGACTGGCGGATCCATTCCCGCCCTCAGAACCCCGCGGGGAGCCGCCGTTCGCCGGCGACGATCGCCGGAGCCCTGCCGCTGCTCGGACAGAGGAGGAGGGAGGCGCGGGTGACTGGTCAAACCTGACCAGTGGGCCCCATGGGCCCACCGTCAGTGGCCTAGCGCCGGTTCACGCTGGCATAAGTGGAGACGTAATCCCAGAGTACGTCTCCTACGTGTTCTTTTATTCGAATTTTTTTTTCTTTTTCTTCTTTTTGTGTTTTATTTTAAAACAGAAAGTTGACTAAACTTTGACTAGCTATAACTTTTTAAATATAACTCGAAATGAGTTGATTCTTTTTCCTACCTTTCTCAAATTTTGTCTAGTTTATTTTCATTTTTATTTAAAAAAATTCAGACAACTTTTTTGTACTGTTTTGAAACTATGTGTTAATTTGAATATTTTCAAAAATAAGATTTTGAAGAAGAAGTCAACTTTCAAAAAGTGCACCCCACATGCATACTCTTGAAGGCAAGCATTCTGAACCCTGGCATAATATTGTCGTGTGTTGTTTGATGTGGTTACAACACCCCTCGTCTCGGAGTTTCCATTATTTTATGTGATGATATGAACCTACTCATAAGAGCATATTGATGATTCCGTGCTATTGGAATTTGATACGTTGTGATAGTAATCACCCTCGTATGCCTTTCATGCCTATCGGAAGGAAGCCGGGAAAGCCTCTGTCTTGGGTAGACACAAGCTTGTCTCCAGTCTTCATTGAGTAGGTTGTGTCCGGTATGGCATAGTGAGGTATGATGAGTGGTGATTCTATCTGTTGGTTGAAACATATTTGTTGTGCTAATCTTATAGGGAACACATAAACCTCCTGAGTCGGTCGTAGATCGAGTCTTGTTCCAGTAACCCCCATACTTGTTTCGTACTACCACTTGTCCCTACCATAGGTAGGGTACGGTTCAGTAAGTTGTCAACCCCTTCCTAGCACACACACCGTACAGAGAGGCCATGGTGGAAGATACCGGCTGCATCCGGTAGGCATGCCACCTGGTCCGGGGGCATGGGTGTTTCCGGTTGTAGCCGAGGGGGGTAGCTCCCCTAGTTTGCGCGCTTTATAAATTTTGTGATCCCATGCTAATCGAGATTGTAGCCTCCCCACTTAGAGTTTGGCTTAACGAGTGTCGTGGGTGATTCCAGACACCGGTAAGTCAGGCTGGTGTGTGCGGTCAAGTGTGTTTACAATTAAAAGACCATAGGAGGAATTAGTCCTGATGGACTAACGAAATCTGTTACTCGTGGGCAAAGAGTTGTAACGCCCCGGATTCGATGCGCCAGGTGTCCGCCAGTTATTCACCATCATTGCCATGTCATTTGATTGCATGTTGCATTTTATCATGTCATCATGTGCGTCTCATTTTGCATACATGTTTGTCTCACGCATCCGAGCATTTTCCCTGTTGTCCCTTTTGCAATCCGGTGCTCCTATGTCATCCGGCGTCCCCTTCTTGTCTCTTTTCATGTGCGGGTGTTAAACATTCTCGGAATGGACCGAGGTTTGCCAAGCGGCCTTGGTATAGCACCGGTAGACTGCCTGTCAGGTTTCGTGCCATTTGGAGGTCGTCTGGTACTCCAACGGTTAACCGGGTAACCGCAAAAGCCCCTTTTCTCTTGCAGCCCAACACCCCTTCAAAGTGGCCCAAAACCCAGCAAACTCCCCTCCATGCTCTCGATCGTTCGATCACGATCATGTGGGCGAAACCCGCTCCTCATTTGGACTCTCCTAACTCCCTCTACCTATAAATATGTGTCCCTCCCCATCCAAAACGCAGATCAAACCCCTAGCCCTCTCCCTCTCAGCCGCCGGACATGTCCGCCCGCCGCCGGACGCGTCCACTGCCGCCAGCCACGTCATCCGGCCAATAGAAAGCCGCCACCTCAGCTCCCGCCGCCACGCCCGGCGAATCCCGAGCCGCCACCTCGCCTCCTCTCCCCTCCCACCGCGCTGGTCACCCGGGGCCCAGATCCGGCCCACCCCGGGCCG